>NC_054487.1:33043180-33670055 GCF_017639515.1 Carcharodon carcharias | reverse complement strand
AAATGAGTTAAAAGCAAAACTTGCAAAGAAAAAGCAAACAAAATGGAGTAAGGGGTTAAGGTCTCAATTGTTGAATTCAGAGTTGAATTCAGAAGGCTGTAAAGTGCCTAATCAAAAGATGCTGTTCCTTGAGCTTACGTTGAGCTTCACTGGGACACTGCAGGTTGGTGTGAGAGCAAGGTGGAGAATTAAAATGACAGTGAACCAGAAGCTTGGGGTCACAATTGTGGACTGAATGGAGGATCTGCAAGGCAGTCACCCAATCTTCACTGGTTACCACTATTATGGAAATTATAGAAACTGGACACTGAGCATCTTGTTCAGGCCAAAGGCCTATCAAGTTTCTCTCACTACCCCAGCGTAATATCAGTGTTACTGTCCACACTGATCACATTTTGTTTACCACACGTTCATAAACATTGGGTTTAAGAATGGCACCACATTCTTTTCATCCTCTGCCACTTCTAGGAATCCCATATCTCAGGGCCAAACTTTGTCTCCAGCATCACTGCATTCACTTTCTGGTGACCATATACGCAAATCACCTATTAAAAAAAAATCTTCAGCATAAATTGACTGCTTGATTTTGCACCTTCTGCTAATCATACTTTCCATGCCTCGAGAGCTATTTATTTGGACCTATCATTGTGTTTTTGCATACTAAACTAAATTTCTACCTAAATCGCTGCAAAGTGTGAAGCGATTAATTTTGGTAAGAAGAGCCAGTATTGACTAAATGGTACAATTTTAAAGGGAATGCAGAAACAGAGATGTGCTTACACAAGTCTTTGAAAGTGGCATGCCAAATTGAAAAGGCCGTTATAAAAATATTATAGAATTGCAAAGTGGAGAAGCTCTACTAAATCTGTACCAAACCTTCGTTAGACCACATTTGGAGTATTGCATGCAGTTCTAGTCACCATATTATAAAAAAGATTTGGAGGCATTGGGAAGGGTATGGAGAAGATTTACAAGGACGATACCAGAAATGTGTGGGTATACATATCAGGGAAGGACTGACAAGCTGAGTCCCTTTCCTCTCAATATAAAAAGGCTGCATGGTGACCTAATAACGGTCTTTAAAATTATGAAACATTTTGACAGAGAGAACGTTTACTTTTGTGGGGAACAGCATAACTAGAGGCCATCAATATAAAATAGTCAACAAGAAATCCAATAAAGAATTCACTTCTTTACCCAAAGCAAGGTAAGCTTGTGTGAGTGGCTGAAGCAAATGGTATAGATTTAATTAAGGGGAAGCTAGACAAGCATATGAGGGAGAAAGAAATAGAGGGTTATGATAAAAGCAAAATACTGCGGATGCTGGAAATCTGAAACAAAAATAAAAATAGCTGGAAAAACTCAGCAGGTCTGACAGCTTCTGTGGAGAGGAATACATTTCGAGTCCTTATGATTCTTTCTGATGAAGAGTCACACGGACTTGAAATGTTAACTGTATTCCTCTCCACGGATGCTGTCAGATCTGCTGAGTTTTTCCAGCTATTTTTATTTTTGTTTTAGAGGGTTATGATGATGAATTTAGACAAGGAGAGACAGGAGGAGGCTTGGGTGAAGCATAAACACTTGTATGGGTTAGTTGGGCTGAATGGCCTGTTTCTACTCTTTATATCCTATGTAAGAGTACAAAAACAAGGAAATTGTGCTAAACTTTTATAAAACACTGATAGATACCAGCTGGAGTTTTGTGGCCTACTCTGGGTACCACACATCAGGAGGGTTGTCAAAACCTTAGAGAGTGCAGAGAAAATATAGAATTATACCAGGGACTAAAGAGTTCAGTTACATGGAGAGACTAGAGAAACTCAAATACCTATTGAGCATTGGTCGCATTTTGTGTTTTTATTCTCGAGAAACTGGATTTGTTCTCCTTAGAGGAGAGCAGGTGTCAAAATCATGAAGGATTTTGATAGAGGAATAAAGGAGAAGCTGTTTCTATTGATAGAAGGGTTGCTAATCAAAGCACAGAGGTTTACAATAATTGACTAAAGAACCAGAGACAATATGAGCAAAAAACATTTTACAAATCGAGTTAAGATGATCTGGAACATTCAGCCCGAGAGGAGGCTATATGCACATTTAATAACTTTGAAAATGGAGTTGGATTAATACTTGTAAATGAACTGTTTCGAAGAAACATAGGGGAGTTATCCTAGGTGTCCTGACCAATATTTATTCCTCAATCAATATAAAAATCACCAGATTATCTGCCATTATCACAGTGTTAACCACATTCATAAATGTTGGTGCAGTATAGATGTTAACCTGTGATGCTGACACAACCAAAGCATGAGAGGCGGAAGGAATAATTCTCAGGGTTATGGGTGAAAAAGCAGGGGACTGGGACTAATCGGATAGCGCTTTCAAAAGAGCTGGCACAGGCACCTTAGTCCAGTAACCTTCCGGGCTGCATTATTCTATGATTTTAAATTTCTGTTATGAAATTGTACTATTTGAGAATTACACATTACAATATTTTACTCCATACAGTGCCCTGGATCTAGATGTAAGAATGTTGTCAAAGCTTTCTCACTGAAATGCTAGTTTTTCTTTCATGTTCTATGGTATCATACAGGTTGTTCTTCAAGCAATTAGAATGCCATTAAGAATCCATCAATGCAGTCATCATTACATTTTGGAATAAGCTTGGATTTACTCGTGTTACAGACCGGAAGGGGATTAATTTAAACAGCCTCGATTTCTCCACTCACTACCCATCCATAAACAGAGAGGTGCTTTTGATTGTTGGTTTCTCCCTTTAAAAGTGGAGGTATGTTTTCCCCAACCCTTCAGTTTTGGAGTTTTCCAATCCTCTACTAATAACTCCACAGCAAACTCGAGATAAGGTAAAATAAGAGGGGTAGTTTATTTTACACACACACAAAATGCAGGAAGGGGTTTCACAACATACATCTCTTTATGCATTCATACAATAGAAGAGGGATAAGGGAATTAAAGAGATTCAGGGTGAAGACCACAATAAAGTAAGAATTATGGTTTCACGCGAGTCCAGAATCAAAACTCCAGTGGCATCTTTTAGGTGGCTTTGTTTGGCAGAATTCCTGATCTTGGTCCTAGGAACTCAGTTGCAGGTTGAGGATGTTGAAGATGCAGCAAAGTATTCTTGTATCCTGGGTATTAGTTCGCTCTGAAGATGAAATACTGGGTTCTCTCTGGAAATCAGACTTAGAGAGTAATGGAGGTCAAAGGCAGGCAACACGTCTAGAGTTCGATTTTCTCTTCTGAAGTCAAACAGGGACTGAAGATATAATTCAAGAGTTGTATAATTAAAGGAATTCAAAGAGCAAAAGTCTCGGTCATGTGAGAGAGTTGTTTCAGTTTGAGCTATTCAGCCTGGTTGAAGTCCATTGTGCTTTGGAGCAGGCAATGAAGGGGCCATTAGCACAATACTGGAGATTAGGAGTCACAAATAGTTCTTTCTTTGTCCATAGCTGGCTAATACAGATTTATCATCTATGAATCCTTTGTGTTGCTTGGCTTGAATGTTTATTTGTCACATTCTAGTAGGATGAGGTAGCCTTTGTCCTTTGCAACACCTTAGAATCTTTCAGAAAACACCTTAGAATCTTCCAGAAACCAGCGTGTGATCAGCTGCAGCCATTTTTATCAGCCCAGCTAAATATCCATTTAGAAAAAATAATGGGCAGAATTTAACGGCAGCGGGATTTTACATTCCCACTGAAGTCAATGCGAATTATAATGGCTCACCACATTTTACAGCCCCGTCCCTGCCGAAATGGGGCCGTAAAATTCTGCCCAATAAGTTTATAAGGTAGCCAGGAAGATATATATATATATTTTTCCTTCCTGGCCAGGTCACTCCAGTTTATAGGTAGATAGAATTGCTGTATTCATGCACCTGGATTTTTTCCATCGTGAATTGTCCTGATATTGTAAGCTCATGATTGTTTGCCGCCTCCACATGCTGATATTGCTGTTTTCTTCCTTCAGCTTCATATTTGTAGCATTCTCATTTAAAGAACAGAGCATCTGTTCCTAAAATAGGTATAAATGCATACTCTGTTTCAAGGAAATTGCTACATCCAATCACCAATGCATTTATCAGTACTTTTTGTCATATCTTTCCCAGGGCTGTGAACAATGTTCAATGATGTCATAATTCCTTTATTTAAGACTCAAAATAAATACAAATTGAAAAAAAATCCTTTCAGTGAAAGATATATAGTGGCCAGGTTTTCTTTTATCAGCAGCTTAGGTTCTCAAACTTAGGTTCTCAAACACAACCCTTCCATAAAGTTTGAAGTATTGAAGTATTCAAATAAGACATCTTAGTTTGACAGCACAGTAAACTTAGAGCTCACATTTACTCTGATGTGGTGCCTTGCCAACTAGATTGCAAAGCATGCCACGAATAGTTGCTCCAGTGGCGAAAATTATACATTCTTACATGGTGTATTTCTGCAAGATAGACCAAAGTTCAGGGTTTCCGGGCAGAAACTGTGGATTGTTAAACTTACCTGTGTGATTTGCCCACTAACATTGCGCGATGATTTTGCATTTTCCAAATTTTACAGAGCAGTTAGGGTTCTCCATTTAGTATGCACATCTGGTTCCAATGATGTTATCAAGACCAGATTGTTATTTTAAACAGAGGGTTTTTTTAAAGCAAGTTTTAAAACTTTAATGTCAAACTACATATAAAAAGAAATTTTTCATACGTTTGGTTACTGCCTGCAAAGCAGGGCCACAAAAAATTAATTTAAACTCTCAGTGCTCCTCTCCACGGAAATTGTGTCTTTCTCACCAAACCAATCTATATTGGAAGAGAAGTCCAGGCCAGAAAAGATAAAAATGCACAGAACCTTTTTAACCTTTTCTCACTTTCCTTGCGGGGAGCAGGGTGGGAGGATACACAGGAGGACTGTTCACAGGCCCCAGAAAAAATATTTAAGCCTCCTCTGACTTAGGCTTTCTCCAATTACTAAATCCTCCCAAACCCACCCCTGCAATGGCCTTTTGCGAGTTGAATCCCACCCATTTCCTGCTGTTTCCCAATGAGAGACTGACGAGTGCTATACAGATGAGGCTACGGGGCTAGAGTCTCAGGCCTCATGCTGCCCAGGTCAGGACAGTCTGCTGCCTGCTTTGGACCTCATTTGCCCGACTCTTGCCCCAAGTTATTAGCAAGGCTATAAAAGTGGGCTAAATTTCAGGGTAAATGATTGAAATATTTCATTTTTTAAATATGATGGAGCTAACTTTAAAAGCACATCATAGATTTGTGAATGTTTTGAATATTTTTAGGATTATAGATTATATTGAAGTTACAAATCACTTTCTGAAATCAAATTTGGTCAGTAAAACTTGGAATATTTGAGATTATAGGTCTCTCATTTTGAACAGTTTACTATTGGGAAAGAATCAAAAAACAAAGCACTTTTGAACTACTATTAGTCAATATATTGAAAAATTCCTGAGGCAACAGTAAAAGCTAATTAAATTTATTGAGATTAAGTGCACCTGCCAAGCTGGAAACATTCTTTTATATTACTTTTCAGAGCAATTAATCCGACATTCCTTTTACACAGAATAACTACATCAGTTTTTAATTGTTTTATGATATTTTCCCAGAAGATTTTAATGTTGCTAGGTTCTTCAAGCGTGAAGATGATAGTTAAGTTCTCCAGAGTCTTTTCTTACTCCTAGGTGTTTTGGTTTCAAATCTTAGCTGGATCTTAAACGAAAATAAAAATACATGGAAAAACTCAGCAGCATCTGCGGAGAGGAACACAGTTAACATTTTGATTTTTCTTTTTCCATCTATTTCCATTATTTTTAAATGTATTCCCATCCATTGTTTTATCTCTACCTTTTAGCCTTTTTCAGTTCCTTCACCCCACCCCACCCCCAATAGGGCTATCTGTACGTTGCTTGTCCTGCTTTCTACCCTTAATTAGCACATTCCTTAGATAATATCACCACCTTCAACACCTCTTTGTCCTTTTGTCTATGACATCTTTTGGCTATCTCCACCTATCACTGGCCCTCTATCCAGCTTTACTTGTCCCACCCCACTACCCCCGCCCCCGCCCCCCCCACCACCCCTCCTTAAACCAGCTTATATTTCACCTCTCTTCTATTTTTACTTAGTTCTGTTGAAGAGTCATACGGACTCGAAACATTAACTGTATTCCTCTCTGCAGATGCTGCCAGACCTGCTGAGTTTTTCCAGGTATTTTTATTTTTGTTTTGGATTTCCAGCATCCGCAGTTTTTTGCTTTTATCTTAGCTGGTTCTTATTATCTTAGTTCACTCACAAAGGCAAACCTCAATGTTCTATGCCTTTGAGAACATCCCAACAAGCTTAACTATCGAAATAAAAGTTCATTAATGTGCTTTTGAAGGATTTGTAATCCATAATAATCAATATAGCACCACAGCAGACCGTATTCTAGGCTAATCGAGTAAGCAAATGTATTAGATGTAAATATATGACAATAACCTATTTACAGTACAGGTCATATTAACTATCTGAAAAACACAGTAAAAGATTGTGATATATGCTAAGCTAAAGTGATTATTTGTTTTCATGCATTCTTCACTGTGGAAGATAGTCAAATTTACCTTTCTGAGAAGATTTAATTTTACTTGATACACCTTCACAAGACTTTCCTTTGTTCATGCTATATGTCCCTTGAATTGTTGCTCAAACTTGTTAGATTTTCGTAATTGCCAGCATGGACATCATGATCTTACAAATAGCTTGCTGGCCTTCCTATACTTGGCTGGCATTAGAAGATAGCTGCTAGCTGAGGGGGGATCCATAACCTTGAACATCAACAACAAATGAAGGCAATGCTAAAGTTGTGATATTTTAAACCATGTTGGAATGTAAAAACAAAGATTATTTCCCCTTTGCAGTCACGTATACTTTTCCTTTAAGACAGCCAATTGCATGTCTGGCCAATGTCTGGCCGTAAAAGCATCTGAGAAAGGGCAGATTGAGAAACTTAGTCATAATGGAGACAAATTATGAATAGAGTCATAGAGTTTTACTACAGGGAAAGAAGTCCTTCAGCCTATCATGTCCTCACCGGTCATCAAGTCTCTATCTACTCTAATCCCATTTTCCAGCATTTGGCCCATAACCCTGTATGCTATCGCATTTCAAGTGTTAATCTAAATACTTCTTAAATGTTATGAGGGTTCCCGCCTCTACCACCCTTTCAAGTAGTGAGTTCCAGTGAGTACCCCACCCCTCTGCCTCTTGGTGAAAAATGTTTTCCTCAAATCCCCTTTAAGCCTCCTGCCCCCTGATTATTGACCCCTCCACTAAGGGGAAAACTTTCTTAATATCTACCCTATCTATGCCCCTCATAATTTTGTACACCTTGATCAGTTCCCTCAGCCTTCTCTGCTCTAAGGAAAACAACCCCAGCCTACCCCAGCAACATCCTGATGAATCTGCTCTTCTTCCTCTCTAGTGCAATCAATTCTTCCTATAGTGTGGCAACTAGAACTGCACACAGTACTCCTGATGTGGCCTAACTAAAGCTTTATACAGCTCCATCATAACCTCCCTGCTGTTGTATTCAATGCTTTGACTAATAAAGGCATATATCCCAGATGCTTTCTTAACCACCTTAACTACCTGTCCTGCTGCCTTTAAGGATCTATGGACATGTACCAAAGTCCCTCTAAACCTTTGTACTTCCTAGGGTCCTACCATTCATCTTGCGTACCCTCTTGCCTTGTTAGTCCTTCCTAAATGCATCACCTCACATTTTTCAGAATTAAATTCCATTTGCCACTGTTCTTTCCATCTGACCAGCCTGTCTATATTGTCCTGTAGTCTAAGGATTTCCTCCTCGCTATTTACCACACCACCAATTTTCGAGTCATCTGCAAACTTACTTATCATACCTCCTATATTCATGTCTAGATCATTAATGTACTCTACAAACAGCAAGGGACCCAGGACCGAACACTGTGACACACCACTGGACACAGGCTTCCAGTCACAAAAACAACTTTCGACCATCACCCTCTGCCTCCTGCCACTAAGCCAATTTTGGATCCAATTTGCCAAATTGCCCTGGATCCCATGGGCTCTTATCTTCTTGATCAGTCGCCCATGGGAGACCTAGTCAAAAGTCTTACTGAAGTCCTTGCAGACTACATCAACTGGGCTACCCTAATCTATACAACTAATCACCTAATGGAAAAATTCAATCAAATTTGTTAGACATGATCTCCCCCTGACAAAGCCATGCTGACTATCCCTGAATAATCCTTGCCCCTCCAAGTGGAGATTAATCTTGTCCCTCAGAGCTTTTTCCAAAAGTTTCCCTACCACTGATGTTAGACTCACCGGCCTATTAACGCGGCAGTTAAATAACACACAAGGTTTTAGACGTCTGAGAAGAGTTACAATGATCGGTGAAATAAAATACGCGGAGAGGCAAGGGGCGCAATTCAACACGTCAGCGTTGTTTTCAGTGGAAGGTGTTAGCATCAAATGATTAACCGCAAAGTTTTACATAACGTCGTTGTGACTGACAGCCCAGGTGATTCTCCAGACTGAGCAACAGGTCCACCTGGGAATAGGCGTGGTTACCTGGGTAATGGGTGCGGTGTTACCTGGGTGATGGGCTCTGATTGGAAAGTTTCCCTAACGCCCACCGCGGGACGCTAACGCACTGGCTGCTCGCAGGCAGCGAGTGGGTGCTGCGCTATGTGAACTATTTGTCGAGTCTCGCATTTCTGTGGTCGTGCCTTGTATTTTATTTAGTAGGGTTTTGTTTTCTCCCCCCACCCAGCCCGTCCTCCCACTCGGTGGTAAAGGAGCTCACCATGCAGCAAGATTTTAGGAGGATTGCAGTAAAGAAGAGGGACATGAACGTTTGTCTCCACAGACCGGAGACGCTGGATCAAACGGGTAAGGAAGCACGGGGTTGAACGCTGCTGGGGGAGAGACAACAGGCGAGCATAAATAGTGGAATTTGAGTTGGCTCCCATTCCCAGGGTGACATTTAAGTGTTTAGTCGCAGGGCGTCTGTTAACTAGGGATCCAGTTTAACACTTCACACAAAACACTTCCTCGCTGCTGTAAGCCTCAGGAATCCTCTTTCCGCATCCAGGTTGTTTACTTTTGCGACTCCATTAATGTTGGCCATGAACTGTTTAAAAACAAAGCTGAAATTATGGATTTGACTTTGGTTGTATTTGGATCAAATAAGGATTCGTTTTCTATATAAAATTAACTTTCTCGTCCTTTCTCTGGTTTAGGGTATTTTAAAGCGTGTAGGTGGCCAGAAAGGTGCCAGATGTTTGATTAGTTTTTTTTTGAAAAATATACTTTTATTCATAAAATATCTGGAAGAACATTCCAAAACGTTTCAAAATCACAATCACAAAAGTACAATCAGACTCAGCTTTTACACATGGATCATGAGGTGCATCAATACAATCAATGAATATTACAATCATTTCAATATGGTCAATGCAGACAATCTTGATAGAATAGCATTGAGGTTGCTGTGTCATTGCACACGGGGTAGGGAGGAACATTTAATATCACCACCGTCAACACCTCTTTGTCCTTTTGTTTATGACATCTTTTGGCTATCTCCACCTATCACTGGCCCTGTATCCAGCTCTACTTGTCCCACCACCCCTTAAACCAGCTTTTATTTCACCTATCTTCTATTTTCCTTAGTTCTGTTGAACACGTTAACTGTGTTCCTCTCTGCAGATGCTGTCAGACCTGCTGAGTTTTTCCAGGTATTTTTATTTTTGTTTTAGATTTCCAGCATCCGCAGTTTTTTGCTTTTAACATTTTATAGAAGTTCCTGTGCCTATTCCCTATCCAGCAGCTCCTGTGGAGGTGTGTGTGGTGAGGATACCTTGGCTCAACTACAATGGCCATATAACCAAATGGCTTAGGGACATTGGCTCTTAATGCTGGCAGGTGAATATTGCCTACTTTGGTAAAATAGTGCACAAATACAAGGGTGGCTATGTGTGTGCGTGGGTGGGGATGGGGTGTGTAGTGGTGAGAATAGAGGATAAATGGAGCATACAGATAGTTAAAATAAGAAATACTGCAATGCTGGAACTCTGAAACAGAAAATGCTGCAAACACCAAGCTGGTCAGGCAGCATCAGTAAAGAAAGGAAAATGTTGATGTTTCAGACATAATCCTTCATCAGGACTGCCTTTTCTTTGTTATGAGCTACATAGATCATCTTTTGAGGTTTGGAGGTGTTCTTTAGGTGCCTCTAGTAATCGATAAGGAGTCAAATCCTCAATAGGAGGGAGTACTGCTACTTGAATGTTGGCTGGTTTGTTTGGCAGAGTGCTGTCTCATTTATCTTCGCTTGTAGAGTTATAATCAAAATCACCTTGATAAAGCCTGTTTACTGAGGAGATAAAGCTGGGTGATAAGTGAAGCAAAATGAACAAGATACTTCTCTTGTTTTCAAAAATATTTATAAACATCAGTTTTTATTTAAATTCTCCTTATAGTCTTTAAAAATTCTTTCTAACTGCTAACTGGGTTAATATCTGATGAACTATTGCAATATGAGCAATGAAATCTTTGACTTGCAATCCTTGGTGATGAAAGTTCTAATCAGTAACTCACAGATTTTTTACAGTTTCAAGCTGACTGTAAAGGCCAAAACATTATCATAAAATTCTAATGTCGGGAAGTTCCTTTTGCAGTGCTCGATCAACACGTTGTTTGGACTTCTCAGTAGAACCGTGGAGACAAAAAGTTTGGAATAATTTAAGGGAAAGTTACTGTTAGTTCCTTCTGAATAAAGATTTAGGATGAGCTCTTCAAACTTGTGATGTTTCAAATATTGAAGTTTAAGATTTTCTCCAATTCCAAGAGGTTTCCTTCATAGTAATCATAGATGAAGGATGCACTCAGACTACAATTCTGGCACCATCACAAAGACTGCTTATTGCACCTCTGTAACGTTGTTCAAATTTGCCCCAGCCTCAGCTCATCTGCTGCTGAAATGCATATCCGTGTCTTTGATAACTCTAGGCTTGGCTAGTAGAGCGGATTTCTGACACTGGACTGCTTGCGCTACTTCGTCAGGAACATGCAGAGGCGAAGTTGATGTCGTAAAAAGAGCATATAAACTTCCGAACCACCTATCTACCCAGCCCTTCAGGCACCACCTGACTTGCACGTGACAGAGTCTGCAGGTCACATATTGGACTTATCAGCCATTTCAGAACCCATTGAATTGGCATGGAAGCAAGTCATCCTCGATCCTGAGGCAACATTGGTTCTTAGTTAAGCAATGCCTCACTTATAAAATTCTCATCCTTGATTTCAAATCTCTCAAGACTTTACCCCTCGTTTTTGTAATTTTCTCCAACCCTACAACCCTCTGAGATATCTGTGCTTCTCCAATTCTGGTCCCTTGCACATCCTTCATTTTAATTGTTCCACCATTGGCAGCCGTGCCTTCAGCTGCTGATGCTGTAGCTCCGGAAATCCCTTCCTAAGCCTCTCTGCCTTTCGCTCCTACTTTATAATACACCCTTAAAACCTACCCCTTTGACCAAGCTTTTGGTCATCAACCCTAATATATCCTTATGTGGGTCCGTGTCAAATTCTGTTTGATAATGCTTTGTGAAGCTTCATTGGGTTTTTGACTATGTTAAAAGCACTAAATATATGCAAATAGTTGTTGCCATGAAGTGGTTTTGTTTCATAATAACTTTTCAGTTGTAATGTTAATTAAACCTAAATTTGGAATGTATCCAAAATACCGAGGAAAGAGGAGTACCCTAGAAGGAGTCTCACTCTATTTTGCTTCAGAACTACTTGAGCCTTGATAACCAGACTACACTTAACAACAATATTGAGAAAGATACTAATTT
Organism: Carcharodon carcharias; assembly: GCF_017639515.1. Classification (NCBI taxonomy): domain Eukaryota; kingdom Metazoa; phylum Chordata; class Chondrichthyes; order Lamniformes; family Lamnidae; genus Carcharodon; species Carcharodon carcharias. Next base: position 33,658,151 of record NC_054487.1, on the reverse strand, counting down.
TTCAAAAAAATTCAGATAAATTTAGGGAAATATTCAAATTAAAGTATTTGGATAATACCATAGAAAATAATGATTATAGGGCAGTGAAGGTGTTAGGACCGGTGGATAAGCTGATAAAGAAAGCATATGGAAAGCGTTCCTTTATTGGATGAGGTATAGAATACAAAAGCAGGGATGTAATAATGGAACTGCATAAAACACTGGTTAGGCCACAGCTGGAATTTTGTATTTTGTGTGCAGTTCTGGTTGCCACGTTACAGGAAGGCATAACAGCTCTGGAGAGAATACAGAGGAAATTTACAAGAATGTTGCTAGGGTTTGCAGCTATGAGGAAAGATTGGATAGGCTGAGTTATTTTCCTTGGGGCTGAGGGGTACAAGATTATGAGGCACCTACATAGAGTCGACAGGGATGCCATGTTTCCCCTAGCATAGAGGGCAGTTAGCAGGGGACACAGATTTAAGATGATTGGTAGTAGGATTAGAGGGGACATGAGGATTCACCCAGAGGATGGTGGGTGTTTGGAATTCACTACCTGGTTTGGTGGTGGAGGCAGAAACCCTCAACTCATTTAAAAGGCACCTGGATCTGTACCTAAAGTACGGTAACCTGCAAGGTTACAGACCAGGAACTGGAAGATGGGATTAAAATAAGCAGATGTTTTTTTTTCTTTTTCATCTAGCGCTGACATGATGGGCTGAATGGCCTCCTTCTGTGCTGTAACTTTCCTATGGTTCAATGATTTTCACACTTTTTTGTGTGAATGATGGAGTGAATATAACTTACATGGAACTTCAGAAATTCTTTGATAAGGTACCACACAAGAGACTATTGGAAGTTCTCTGGGGCTTGGAATTAGGGGAAAGGTAGCAAACTGAATGAAAAACTGGTCAGAAGGAAGAAAGAAGAGAGGAGTTAAGGACAGTTTGGTTGGAAATGGGTGTAGGGGACTGTTTCTATTCATTATCTATATCAATGATATGGGTATAGTGCTACATGCAGATTATTTGATCAAGCTTTTTTTATCTACCTAACAGTACATGAGTACTCTTCAGTTAATTTTTTTAAATAATTGATGGCATGTGGGCATTGCTGGCAAGGCCAGCATTTATTGGCCATCCTTAAGTGCCCTTGAGAAGATGGTGGTGTGCTGCCTACTTGAACCAACTTGTGAATGTAAATATTCAAAAGTAAATTATTAAATAAAATAATTTTTTAGAGCTGGAGCGGTGGCTGGGGACACTGTGGAGCATCCACGAGGCAGAGAGTATCGTGGATAGCGCATACAGAGAGGTGGTCATACTGCAGGCTGAGTCCATAGGCAGGAAGGGAATGGGTGACCATCAGGCAAAGCAAGAGGACTAGGCAGGTAGTGCAGAAATCTCCTGTGGCTATTCCCCTGCAAAACAGATATACTGCTTTGGATACTGTTGAGGGGAATGACCTCTCAGGGGAAAGCAGCAACAGCCAAATTCGTTGCACCGCAGTTGGCTCTGCTGCACAAGGGAAGAGTAAAAAGTGTGGGAATGCAATGGTTATAAGGGATTCAATTGTAAGGGGGATAGATAGGTGTTTCATATGGCCGCAAGCGAGACTCCAGGATGGTATGTTTTTATCTCTCTGTTTAATTGGTATGTTGCCTCCCTGGTGCGAGGGTCAAGGATGCCTCAGAGCGGCTAGAGGACCTTCTGAAGGGGGAGGGTGAATAGCCAGTGGTCATGGTACACATTGGTACAAACGACATAGGTAAAAAAAAGGGATGAGGTCCTAAAAGCAGAATGTAGGGAGTTAGGAAGTAAGTTGAAAAGTAGAACCTCAAAGGTAGTGATCTCAGAATTACTACCAGTGCCACGTGCCAGTCAGAGTAGAAATAGCAGGATATAACGGATGAAAACGTGGCTGAAGAGATGATGTTAAAGGGAGGGTTTCAGATTCCTTGGGCATTAGGACTGGTTCTGGGGGAGGTGGGACCAGTACAAACTGGACGGGTTACACCTGGGCAGGACCGGGACTGATGTCCTAGGGGGAACATTTGCTAGAGTGGTTAGCGAGGGTTTAAACTAAAATGGCAGGGGGATGGGAACATATGGAAGGAGTTAGAGAAAGGGGAATCAAAGACAAGAACAAAAGACAGAAAGGGGAATAAGAAAAGTGATAGGCAGAGAAATCAAGGGCAAGAATCAAACAAGGCCTCAGTGAAAAATAGTGGGAACGGGACAAATAATGTTAAAAAGACAAGCTTTAAGGCTTTGTGCCTTAACGCGAGGAGCATTCGCAATACAGTGGATGAATTAACCACGTAAATAGATGTAAACAGGTATGATATAGTCGGGATTACGGAAACATAGCTTCAGGGTGACCAGGTATGGGAACTGAACATCCAGGGGTATTCAGTATTTAGGAAGGACAGACTAAAAGGAAAAGGAGGTGGAATTGCATTGCTGGTTAAAGAAGAAATTAATGCAATAGTGAGGAAAGATATTAGCTCCGACGATGTGGAAACTGTATGGGTAGAGCTGAGAAACACTAAGGGGCAAAAAACGTTAGTTGGGGTTGTATATAGACCTCCAAACTGGGCTGGTGATGTTGGGAGTGGCATTAAACAGGAAATTAGAGATGCATATAATAAAGGGACATCTGTAATTATGGGTGACTTTAATATGCATATAGATTGGGCAAATCAGATTAGTAACAATACTGTAGGGGAGGAACTCCTGGAGTATATTCGGGATGTTTTTCTGGACCAATACATTGAGGAACCAATGAGAAAACAGGCCATCCTCGAATGGGTTTTATGTAATGAGAAAGGAATAATTGGCAATCTAGTTGTGCGAGGCCCCTTGGGGATGAGTGACCATAAAATGATAGAATTCTTCATCAAGATGGAGAGTGACATAGTTGATTCTGAGACTTGGGTTCTGAATCTTAATAAAGGAAACTACAATGGTATGAGGTGCAAGTTGGCTTTGATGGATTGGGAAACGTTACTTAAAGGGATGAAGGTGGATAGGCAATGGCAAACATTCAAAGAGCGCATGGGTGAACAGCAACAATTGTTTATTCCTGTCTGGCGCCAAAATAAAACAGGAAAGGTGGCCAAACCATGGTTTACAAGGGAAATTAGAGGTAGTATTACATGTAAGGAAGAGGCATACAAATTGGCAAGAAAAAATAACAGACCTGCGGATTGGGAGCAGTTTAGAATTCATCAAAGGAGGACCAAGGGATTGATTAAGAAGGGGAAAATACAGTACGAGAGTAAGCTTGCAGGGAACATAAAAACTGACTGTAAAAGTTTCTATAGGTATGTGAAGAGAAAAACATTGGTGAAGACAAATGTAGGTCCATTACAGTCAGAAACAGGAATTTATAATGGGGAACAAAGAAATGGCTGATCAACTAAATACATATTTTGGTTCTGTCTTCAGAAAGGAGGACACATACCAGAAATGTTGGGGAACACAGGGTTTAGTGAGAGGGAGGAACTGAAAGAAATCAGTATTAGTAGGGAAATAGTGTTGGAGAAATTGATGGGATTGAAGGCCGTTAAATCCCCAGGGCCTGATAATCTACATCCCAGAGTACTTAAGGAAGTGGCCCTAGAAATAGCGGATGCATTGGTGGTCATCTTCCAAGATTCTATAAACTCTGGAACAATTTCTACAGATTGGAGGGTAGCTAATATAACCCCACTATTTAAAAGGGGAGGCAGAGAGAAAACAAGGAATTATAGACCAGTCAGCCTGACATTGGTAGTGGGGAAAATTCTGGAGTCCATTTATAAAAGATTTAATATCTGAGCACTTGGAAAACAGTGGCAGAATTGGACAGAGTCAGCATGGATTTATGAAATGGAAATCACGCTTGACAAATCTACTGGAATTTTTCGAGGATGTAAATAGTAGAGTTGATGCGGGGGAGCCAGTGGATGTGGTTTATTTGAACTTTCAGAAGGCTTTCGACAAAATCCCACATAAGAGATTGGCATGTAAAATTAAACCGCATGAGATTGGGGGTAGTGTATTGGGATGGATAGAAAGTTGGTTGGCAGACAGGAAACAAAGAGTAGGAATAAATTTCCTTTTCCGAATGGCAGGCAGTGATTAGTGGGGTTTCGTAGGGATCGCTGCTGGGACCCCAGTTATTCACAATATATATTAATGATTTAGATGAGGGAATTAAATGTAATATCTCCAAGTTTGCAGATGACACAAAGATGGGTGGGAGGATGAGCTGTGAGGAGGATGCAGAGATGCTTCAGTGTGATTTGGACAAGCTAAGTGAATGGGCAAATGCATGGCAGATGCAGTATAATGAGGATAAATGTGAGGTTATCCATTTTGGTAGCAAAAATAGGAAGGCAGATTATTATCTGAATGGCTATAAATTGAGAGAGGGGAATGTGCAACGAGACCTGGGTATCCTCGTACACTAGTCGCTGAAGGTAAGCATGCAGGTGCAGCAGTCGGTAAAGAAGGCAAATGGTATGTTGGCCTTCATAGCCGGAGGATTGGAATACAGGAACAGGGATGTCTTGCTGCAATTGTACAGGGCCTTAGTGAAACCATGCCTGGAATATTATGTGCAGTTTTGGTCTCCTTATTTGAGGAAGGATGTACTTGCTATAGAAGGAGTGCAGCGAAGGCTTACCCAACTGATTCCTGAGATGGTGGGACTGACATATGAGGAGAGATTGAGTCGATTAGGATTATATTCGCTGGAGTTCAGAAGAATGAGGGGGGATCTCATAGAAACCTATAAAATTCTAACAGGACTAGACAGGGTAGATGCAGGAAGGATGTCCCCAATGGTGGGGGTGTCCAGAACCAGGGGTCACAGTCTGAGGATATGGGGTAGACTATTTAGGACTGAGATGAGGAGAAATTTCTTCACGCAGAGAGTGGTGAGTCTGTGGCATTCGTTACCACAGAAAGTAGTTGAGACCAAAACATTGTATGTTTTCAAGAAGGAGTTAGATATAGCTCTTGGGGCGAAAGGGATCAAAGGGTATGGGGAGAAAGCGGGAGCAGGCTATTGAGTTGGATGATCAGCCATGATCATAATGAATGATGGAGCAGGCTCGAAGGGCCAAAAGGCCTACTCCTGCTCCTAATTTCTATGTTTCTAATGTTAAAAGTAAAAGCTGACATCCTTTTAATTGTCACGTCATGGAGAATCATAAACAATTTTAAATTAGTTTTAATTTCCTTTTAAAAGTCTACATAAATTATAATGTGTAAGAAATATGTTTATAAATAGAAATATATGGCATTGCTGAAACACTTCTGGTTTTCCTTATCTCCTGGCCACTTACATTCAGCTTTGACTGATAAGATTTTTTTTAAATTTTAAAAGAAGATCAGTTGCTCTTTACTGAGGACTGAACCTCTGTGCACCTTAAAAATGCTTCCTTATCTTCCAGAAGGCTTTATTGAGTGCAATAAGAGGATGGCAGGATTGTCTTATGAGACGAGATTGAGGAAAATGGGCTTATATTCTCTAGCATTTCGAAGAATGAGAGGTGATCTCATTGAAACTTACAAAATTCTTACTGGGTGTGACAGGGTCGATGCGTTTAGAATGTTTCCCCTGGCTGCTGAGTCTAGAACTGGAGACACACTCAGAATAAGGGGCAGGCCATTTAGGACTGAGATGAGGGGGAATTTCTTTACTCAGAGGGTGGTGTATCTTTGGAATTCTCTACCCCAGAGGGCTGTGGAAGTTCAATCATTAAGCATGTTCAAAACAGAAATCAATAGATTTCTGGATATTAATAATGTCAAAGGATATGGGGATAGTGCAGGAAAGTGGAGCTGAAGTGGATGATCAGCTATGTTCTAATTGAATGGTGGAGCAGGCACGACAGGCTGAATGGCCTATTCCTGCTCCTATGTTCCTATGTTATTATGTTATAGCTGCATAGTTTTTTTTGGTCGTCACATTGTTCCATTTAATATTAAATATGCAAGTGGAAAATCCAAGCAGCAAAATTTGCCGCTTGTTATCGTATATTTTAAAGATTAATTTAAAAATGTAATTTTATAAAAGAGATTATTTTTTAAAAATAATATATGTGCATCTCTAATGAGTGGCATCCTTCCCATCTCTAATGATAAGGTCACTGCCATCTGATAGAGGAAAAGGACATTCATCCCATAAGTTTATTATTAATTTTAATGACACAATGTATTTCTACCAAGGAATGTTACAGTTGTGTTTTGTTCTGCATTAAGAATGGATATATGAACATTATTTCAGCCATTTGGTTTGTCTCTTGGCAGTTAATTTGCAGTTGGAATTTGGTGGCCGTTAATTGTTGGATAGATATAACATTTGCAGATTTTATGGAAGGTATTGCCTCAAAAGAATTCTAGATTACTTGATATTAATTATAAGGAGTACGATCTGATTTTAGATGCTAATGATATTAATTTTAAAATATTAAATAGCATCCAGACCAAAGTTACCATATTTTTCAGCTCATCAGAACTGGAAAATAAAACAATGTACATGCAACAAAAGTGCTTCAATGATCAGTATCCTTCCAAAATGTAATGAGAGATGGAGAAATCTTCCTTGATAAGCAACTCTAGTTACCTTACCTACATCAGTGATATTTAAAAACATGTTTAATTCATTGTACATCGTCTTTTCAAAACAGTGATAAAACTTTTTATTGAGGGGAGGGAAAGAGCCTTATCATTTTTCTTATGAAGATGTCACAAGTTCCTGGAATGAACTGAAATGGGGCAGAAAAGTGGAGTTGATGTAGAAGATCAGCCACAATCCTATCAAATGGTGGAACAGGTTTGATGGGCCATTTGGCCAACTGCTCCTATTTCTTCTTTTATGTCCTAATGACCAAACCTCAATAGTTACATTGCTATCCATCTGCAATCGAACATTATCATTTACTAATGGACATAATCAATCATTGAGTGCAGGAGCATCCATACTTTTTGTCTTATAACTGCTTAGATATATCTATACCATGAAGCTTTGGTAATCTGTATTGTCATTAATTTGTATACAGTATATAGCTAAACTTGCTGGCATTAACCAGTTTTAGTGTTCCTGTATATCTTGTTCGACAATGAAGTAATAGCATTAAGCTTAGCTCTTTCCATCCGTCCAGGCCCACAAAATTCAAAAAGCAGAAATCACCAAATTTAAAAAATGGAAATAGAACTGAGTTTCATGGGATATCGGTACTCAGGGGCTGCATATAACCCAAAGGCCATATGTCTGTTCCCATGTGTGTTGCACGGTAGTTAAGGTCTAGCAATACATTTCAATGAGATTATAATGTGGCTTAGGATATCTCTGGTTTAAATCATAATCAAAATGCTAACATTCCTTTACTCCACATTTGTTTGGTTTCTTGCAGCTAGCATTTAAAGACAATGCATTCTTTGCTACTTTACTAGACACTGTTTCTTCTAGCAAACCACTGTTTCCTCAATGTTGTGGAAGTTTTACTTAATAAAAATACTAAATTGCAACTAAAGCTGCCTGCCTCTAAGCAGGATGCTTATATACACTCAAATGATTCAAAAAAAATCTTGAGGTCTGTATTTTGGATGTTTTCAGTAATGTAATAGGCCCAATTTACAAAATTGTCAAGGCTCACTGAAAGGGTATAAGATTTAGCATATCTAAGATTGGGCACCTCTAGCTTATTAAAACAAGAAACACAATCATACACTTCCATTTTCAATATCTTTTTGAACAGTAGATATTATGTTTAAAAAAAAGCTGCACTACATATTAACCCCATCTATATGCATTAAAATCTTACAAAAGTTGTACACTTTCTGCCTGCAAATGTTATTTCCTGCTTTCGTGACTACTGTTCATACTTTTGTGTCAACTTTTTCTTTTGTAAACACATATGTCCACATTTCCCAGTCAATTTGGCTATGTCCATTATGATCTGTCACAATTTAATTATAACCTTTGGTCACCATGCGCTGCTGCTATCTTTCCTCCCACTTAATAATTTCTGAAAAAATGGTTGCCTTATATTTCTGAGTAACTGGAAATAAAGATTTGAATGAAACAAATTAAAATGCATATTTCACAATGCAATTAATTGTTTTCTGTGCCTGTTAATATTCACCTTTTTAAATTGAAGGCCTCAATCTCCCCAGAAGTCTGGGATTGAAGTTTGTAAAGCTGTGACTTGATTAGTTTTATGCAAAATATGCAGTCTGTGCGTGTTTCCTGGGTGCAGTAATATCAGTTAGTTAGCTGAACAGCTGGTATATTTTTCTTTAGCTTCTAGCTGTTTCTCATAATTTTTTTGAAGAGGAGTACTTTGAAGGTGAAAGTCTACATTGCATGTTTTCTTTAAATACAGAGTCAGCATATATGAGTTTGTGAGAGAACAACACATTACACTAATTTGTAGCTTTTTTTTTTGTTCTATAAACTTCAGAACATGTATTGCAAAGTATTAGAGCATAGAAACAGGCCAGCATCTGTGCTCCAAATTAGCCTTTACCCAGACACCATCAATGTATTCTTCTTCCTTTCTCCCTCATGAGCTTTTCAAGCTTTCTCCTGAATATATCTGTGCTGTTTGCCTCAGCTACCCCCTGTGGTAGCGTGTTCCACGTTATAGCTACTCTCTGGGCAATGCTCCTGAATTCCCTATTGGATTTCTTAGTGACTATTTTATACTTAGTTCCCCAGGCCTGGTCTCCTGCACAAGTGAAAACATCTCTGTGTCTACCCTAACAAACCATTTTGTAATCTTGAAGACTTCCGGTTACTTTTCAGTCTTTTCTAGAGAAAAGAGTCCCAGCTTGTTCACTCTTTTGTGATAAATCTCTCAATTCTGGTATAATTCTAGTAAATCAATTTTTTTGTGCCTTTCCAGGACCTCTATAACTTTTTTATAATACGGGGAGCAAAACTATTCATAGAACTCCAGCAACTGTGACCTAAACAGGGTTCTGTACAAGTTAAATGTAACTTTGCTCTTTAATTCTATCTCTAGAAATGACCACCAGTGCTGTTCTTTTTTTTAAAAATGTCCTTATTAAACTGCATTGCTACTTTTAGTGATTTGTGTACCTCCGAATCCTTTTGTTCTTCTTGCTAATTTAGGCGCTAATTTTCCTACTAAATTGCATTACCTCACAGATATCTATGTTGAAGTTCATTTGCCAATTGCATGCCCATTCTGCAAGGTTATTAGTGTCTTCCTGCATTTTATTGTAATCCTCCTCCATAATAACTAAATCACCCTATTTGGTGTCATCCACAAATTTTGAAATTATACACCCAATTCCTGAGCCCAGATTGTTTATGTAAATACTGATTGTTGTGGAACATCACTTTTCACCATTTTCCCCAGAAGGAAAAAAACAGTAAGACTTGGGAACTGACTGGTATTGGTCCAAACTGGTCTTGCATACAGTACCATAAAATTAAACTCCAGTTCAGACCATACCAGTCATTTCCAGATTTTACTGGTTTTTCCTCTTGACTCAACATGTACTGACCTTGGCCGTGAGTTTACTATGTTGTACCTCAAAGGTCTTTTGGAAATTCAAATATAAGACGTCTACTGCACTATCCTTTCTGTTACTTCTTTAAAGAATTTAATAGGATTCATCAAGTATTACCTTTCCTTTTAGAATCTGTGCTATTATATTTTCAGTTTCTAAATGTCTTTCTGTTAGAGCTTTGATTAAGGATTCCATTAACTTTCTTGCTTATTGGTCTTTATTTCCATGGCTTATTCTACCTCCTTTTTTAGATGTAGGAATCACACTAACAGTCCACCAGCCTTCTTGTGCTATTCCTTTTTCAAAAAAAGAATTTTATCTGTATATTTAAAATGTATCTCTTTCCTAATTTATTTTAATATACACAGATGCAAACCATCCAGACTGTGGTTTCATTCACTCTAAATATGAGTAGTTTTATCAATTCACTGAATCACAAAATCTCACAGTGCAGAAGAGGTCCTTCGGCCCATTGAGTCTGCACCGACACATGAGAAACACCTGACCTACCTACCTAACCCCATTTACCAGGACTTGGCCCATAGCCTTGAATGACATGACGTGCCAAGTGCTCATCCAGGTACTTTTAAAGGATGTGAGGCAACCTCTACCCTCCCAGGCAGCGCATTCCAGATCGTCACCACACTCTGGGTAAGAAAGCTTTTCCTCACATCCCCCTAAACCTCCTGCCCCTCACTTTGAACTTGTGTCCCCTCGTGACTGACCCTTCAACTAAGGGGAACAACTGCTCCCTATCCTCCCTGTCCACGCCCCTCATAATCTTGTACACCTCGATCAGGTCGCCCCTCAGTCTTCTCTGCTCCAGCAAAAACAACCCAAGAATATCCAACTGTCTTCATAACTTAAATGTTTCATCCCAGGCAACATTCTGTTGAATCTTCACTGCACCCCCTCCAGTGCAATCACATCCTTCCTATAATGTGGTGACCAGAACTGCACACAGTACTCCAGCTGTGGCCTCACCAAGGTTCTATACAACTCAAACATGACCTCCCCACTTTTGTAACCTATGCTTCGATTGATAAAGACAAGTGTCCCATATGCCTTTTTTACCCACTAACATGCCCCTCTGCCTTCAGAGATCAATGGACACACGTGCCAAGGTCCCTTTGTTCCTCAGAACTTCCTACTGTTATGCCATTCATTGAATACTTCCTTGTCAAATTACTCCTTTCAAAGTGTATCACCTCACTTTCCAGGTTTAAATTCCATCTGCCACTTATCTGCCCATTTGATCATCCTGTCTATATCTTCCTGTAGCCCAAGACAATCAACCTCATTGTTAACCACCTTGCCAATCTTTGTGTCATCCGCAAATTTACTAATCCTACCCCCCACATAGTCATCTATCTCCATATTCTATTATCTCCTACCATTCAATCTTAAATGTCTTTATATCACTTTTGATCTTTTAATGTCATGTCCACCATGTTAGTTTCCCTGATAAAACAGAGTTAAAGTAATTATTTAATATCTCTGCCATTTCACTGTCATCTATCAATGTAGATCCCTTAGTGGCCCTATCCTATCTTGATTTTTCCTTTTTTTTGAGTACTGCAGAGTACTTCACTATTTTTTATATTCCTTGTTAATTTACTTTTGTAATTTCTCTTTGCCTTCCTAATTTCTGACATGGGATCATAGTTTATGGCACAGAAAGAGGCCACTTGGCCCATCATTTATACACAGGCTGAAAAAAACGAATCACCCAGCCTAATCCCACTTTCCAGCATTTGGTCCATAGCCCTGTAGGTTATGGCACTCAGGTGCACATCCAGGCACCTTTTAAATAAGATAAGGTTTTCTGCCTCTACCATCTTTTCAGGCAGAGAATTCCAGACCCCTAACAGTTCCTCCGTAATCCCCCCCCACCCCCCACATTTCCCCTCACTTTAAATCTGTGCCCCATAGTCACTGACCTCTCTGCTAGGTAAGTAGGCCCTTCCCATCCACTCTATCTAGGCCCCTCATAATTTTGTACATCTCAATCACATCTCCACTCAGTCTCCTCTGTTCCAAGGAGAACAACACCAGCCTATCCAATCTTTCCTCATAGTTGAACGTTCCTAACCTTTTTGTACTTTTTTTTTATCTCCTCCTTCCTCATCTATGTATGAAGTGTGTGCCTTTTGCTTTAGTTTTTTCTTTTTTCATTCATTTTGCTGCAATATGGCTTGTTTGTCCCTGCTTTTTAGTGGGAAATACTTGCGGACTCTATTGATCACCATTTTAAATGTTTCCCATTGCTGCTCTTTTCCTTTGTCAGTAATTTTTTCCAGTTTATTTTCCTGAATTCCACTCTCCTCTCCTTAAAATCATTTATTATTTCTGTTATTTATTGCTTTTGTCATCGTCTTACTTAAGCCCTTTACGATCTTTATCTTATACCCATAAATGCTACTTCCTAGGTCCAGTACTCTTATTTCCTGTTTCCGCACTGGTTCCTTTCCAATATTAAGCTGAGAGATAAAGGATATTTTTCGGTATTTATAGTTTTCCCATCATAATTGACAGAATTTTGGAATTCAATCCCCAAGGCACCAATGAAAATCCAGAATACCATTGAGTAAATGTTATTTATTTGATTTATTCTGACATTTTAAATCCATATTTACATAGTATAAATATCCAAATTATAAAACAGGAAATCCTTTGATTTACCCAAAACTGTTCCATGGGGTATCTAGTTAGAACATTATTCATACTTATTTTCATTCCATGTACTGCACAGATATATTGGAGCTGCTTTGTTGTTTTAAATTCAAGCTGTCTTCATCCAGGTGTTAATGAAAATTCTGAAAAAAAAGTTCCCCAGCAAAACAATTGAAAACTGCTACGTCAACTTAATACACAAATTTTATTCAATCTGCCCCTATTCTCCGCCACATGTTATATTTGTTGTGGGTTATATTCTATGTTGCATGTCCTTGTGTGAACATGTTGAACAAACTAATAATAACAAAAAATGCTGGAAATATTTAGCAGGTCTAGTAGCTTTTGTGCAGAGAGAAACAAAGTTAACATTTCAGGTCTGTGACCTTTCAGACCAGAATGTAAGCAAAGGCAGTCAGATACTTGCTGCCTCACTGAGATCTTATTGAATTAAATTAAGTTAAATGACTGTCAGCAACGTGTAGCGAGGCATATGAAAAATCAGCAATTCAAAAGTAGTTTTTCCTTTAAGCTATCTGCATATTGACCACAGTATTTGAATATCTTTATATATATACTCCTTTAACTTCCTAGTAGCTTAAGATAAAATATGACTCAAATAGCTCAAATACCTAGCTGTTTTCAGAATCATCTAATAATCTGTACCAGAAATGCACTGTAGCTGAATGAGTTCTTGAAATCATTTGTTCAGTCTGATCACTCTAAATATAATTCATGTCATTAGGTTTTATGATGACTTCTCCACATGAATTTGTTGTGGGTCAGCTTATGATTTAACTGGGCAAACTGAAAACTTCAAGAACTATTTACTTCATATGTTTATCCTCACCTTTTATTTAATAGTAAAATACAAGGTAATATATTTGTATTTCATTAATTAGTTTTACTAAATTGGCATAATTTATTTATTTACAGTTTCCGTAGTAAGCTTTACTCCCAATGATTCCAGAACTGTATTGATATTAATGCCAGCCTCAGTTAACATCTCAAATATTTTTAGATAATGAATAATAAACTACCTCATGCATAATAGAAATAACTTTTAAAAGGGCCTGACTGTGAGTTGTATGTTAGAAGGTGGATGTATGATCATCTATGGATGATACAACTGCTGGCTGTTTATTTTTCATCTGAAACCCTTACGACTAGCAGAGGAACACTCGTTTTATAGCTGATTAAATTTTCAGGCAAACCTTTACCAGAGCCCAAATTTCTGTAAAGATGGCAGGGCTTTGCATCTTAGCCAAAATCGTGCAGATGCCCCAATTCCAGAAGTCCTGCCCCTGTACCTGGCACCCACCATTTTTGCTGGGGGGTGGAATGGGGCTGGGAGTATTTCACACATCTGCAGTCCATGGGGTCAGTGGCACATATAAAAGTGCAGCTGCCTTCAATCAGAAGCAATTTTCACCGCCAAGGTTTCTGCACCATGACTCGTGGGATTTACAAAGTTTTGAAAAAGGTCTAAACCTGTGGAGTTTTTGGAGAGGTCAGGTTTTGGGATTGTTAAGAGTAGACATGAATGTGCATAAAATGTGAATAAGGTCTGTGGAACTGTCAAGATGTCAAGTCATTTAAATTGCCTGCTCTTTAAATTTTGAAAAAATGGCCTACAGGTGGGGAAAAAAATCAGTACTTACAATTTCACTAGATGTTTGTTGACTTGAGTCTAAGGGTTATCATTATAGTCTTAGTGTTTCTTGACTGCTTGCATAACCTATCATTATTACAGTGGGGGAATTGTATGGTCACAGTTTAATTGACGGCTCCAAATGGTTATAAAGGGATTAGCTGTCCTTGGTGCGGGGCTATGAATACAAATGTTTGTTTTTTAAATAGGGGATTAAGTATTTGAAGGGATTTAAATGTATTGATTGGGCTTTGATCAATGAGTTTTTTACATAGTGAGCTCTATGATAGATACTTAGAATTTTATTTCATTTCAGCATGACCCCTAAAGTCTGTCCATGGTGAACTGGCATGGAAGGTATAAGGACAAAGGGTGGTGGGTGGGGGATGTGAGTTGGCTTGATTTGCCACTAAGTTGGCATAGGGACTATAAAGGGCCATGAGGTTGAGTGGGCATCATTGTTTGGCATGATTTGCTATTTAAGTTGGTATGGAGGGTATGAGGGCCCATGAGGGAGTAGGTAGAGGGGCATAGGTTATCATACAGATTATGAGTGACCATGGGGGCAGGCAGAGGGGAATATGTTGACATGGAGGGCATAAGGGGTCATGGGGGTGGGTAGGGAGGCATGAGATGGCATGAATTGGCATGGATGGGTTATAGGGAGTGTGTGGGAGCTGAGGGGTGTGAGGGATGTGGGCTAGAAGGCCTTACTGCTTTTATTATAACTGGGAAGAAGCCCCAGAACACCAAGTCAGGCCTTTTAAATAGCCTGCCTCGGCACTCAGCATCTCCTGCTGCTGCGTGGTGGTGGGCCCGACTCCAGCTAATACCTGCCCCTGGAACAAAATCCAAATGTTTGGGTAAGTTTCTCCCAAGTTGGGTTAGGGAGTCAGAAATTTTCCCAACCTTGCGCACCCAACTCAGGAGTGAAAATTCAGCCTTAGGGTGTTTAAAACTCACATTCAGAACAGATGAAAGGCTGATTAAATGTACAAATTTTAGGTAAGACCACAACTGTAGTTTTCATGTGCAACTTGGCAGAGCATGTGCTGTGCACACTACTTCTTGCTGTACTAGGAGTTGAGTATCCTAACCAATGGCTTTTAAAGGCACCCATCAGTTGGAACCCCCTATCAACCCCCCCATCGATTAACCCCCTGTCAACATTCTGGGGCTTACCATTTGCCAGAAATGGAACTGGACTAGCCATGTAAATAGTGTAGCGGCAAGAGGAAGTCAGAGGCTGGGAATTCTGTGGTGAGTAACTCGCCTCCTGTCCACTATCTACAAGGTACAAGTCAGGAATATTACGGAATACCCTCCACTTGCCTGGATGATAGTGGCTCCAAACAACAGTCAAGCAGCTTGACACTATCCAGAACAAAGCAGCCTGATTGATTGGTGCCCCATCCACCACCTTCAACATCCGCTCCCTCCACCAGGAACACACAATGGCACCAATATGTACCACCTACAAGATGCACTGTAGCAACTCAACAAGGCTTCTTCGACAGTATCTTCTAAATACACGACCTCTGCCACCTAGAATAAAGGGCAGCAGACACATGGGGACACCACCACCTGGAAGTTCCCCTCCAAGCCACACACCATCCAGACTTGGAAATATATCATTGTTCCTTCACTGGCACTGGGTCAAAATCCCTTCCTAACAGCATCGTGGGTGTACCTACGTCACATGGACTGCAGCAGTTCAGGAAGGCAACTCAGCATCACCTTCTCAAGGGCACCAAGGGATGGACAACAAATGTTAGCCTTGCCAGCAACGCGTTCACCCCACGAATGAATTAAAAAAAAACCTCAGGAAAAGTTAAGGTTTTATTGTTTTTTTAAAGATTTCTGTGGTGCCAGAGGACCATTTACAAAAGTCTGACTTATTGCCAACCCATTTTCGTCCTGACCCCCTCAACAGACCCCACCTGCCAGCCAGCTTTGCAAAGAAGCTGATCAATTTTCCACCATCTGAAATCGATGGATGTCCACAGCATACCAGTAATGTTCAAGTGAAACTGAACATGATTCAAGCTGCCCAATTCTGGCCCTGGGCTGTTGCCATAGGCTCACTGTTGACCTTGTACTGGGGTTGGGACAAAACTAAAATCAACCCCACCCCTTCCAAGCCCCTCCCCCAAACTTGATCTTCGCTCTTGCATGTGAAATTATTATTAGTACCCCATAATGTTAGAGTCACACACCGTAGAATTGTGTTGAACAGACGTAGGCCCATATTTTACCAAGTGCCTATTAATTTTGTCCCTAATTATTGGGCTGGATTATATGCTGAGGGCAGGCCTCCTGCACCCAGCTGGGTGGTGACCTACCTCTGCTTGGCTGGCTCGCCTCACTTTAATTTTTTTGGGCAGCGGTCATTTAATTATATGAAGTGGGACTTCCTTCCTGCTCCAGGAGGATGTCTTGCCTCATAGAATTGCTGGCCAATTGGAGGCCAGCAGCTCTGTGCCACACCAGGGTCAGTGGCCACTGGCGATACTGCAGCCACTGGCGATACTGCAGCCACTGGCGATACTGCAGGAGGCCCGGGACGAAGAGGAACTGTGGATGCCCCGAAACTCGGGTAAGTCCGGGAGCTTGCCAGGGCAGGGGGAGAGGATAGACAAGGGCAGGCAAAACTGTTGGCAGGGGGCTCTGAATGGTTCAGGAGACCTGGAAAGGAGAACCCCCCCCTTTCTTTGGAATCCACTGTAATGAACTGCACATTGAAACACCTTTTCTTGTGTTATGTTGAAGATATTTAAGGTTCAAATTTATTAAATTCAATTTTAAATAAATAACTCAGTTAAAAAAAACTTACAATTTTAGATAATGCAGCCAGTTCTACTTTCAAACTGGATTCTGTGTACATAACAGCAGAATGTGTAATTTCTTAAAGGAGAACTCCATGTACTATATGAACAGTTGTATACATTGAGCTGCTGGAAATATGTGACGTGTCTTTTTACAATTGGAGCAAGAGTTACACAACATGCCATTGTAAGGACTGTGGCAGATGCTAATGTCGCAATAAATATTTCAAGTGACAGAAAGAAAAATCTCTGAATTGTGCTACAGGGGAACAAATATATGGGGCAATATATTAATTTTGAATATATTGAATACTTTTTAACATTTATTCATTAATGGGATGTGGGCTTCGCTGGCTGGGCCAGCATTTATTGTCCATCCCTAGTTGCCTTTGAGACGGTGGTGGTGAGCTGCCTCCTTGAACCACTGCACTCCATGTGGTGTAGGTACACCCAAAGTGCTGTTAGGAAGGGAGTTCCAGGATTTTGACCCAGCAACAATGAAGGAACAGCGATATATTTCTAAGTCAGGATGGTGAGTAACTTGGAGGGATGGTGTACCCATCTATCTGCTGCCCTTGTTCTTTTAGATGGTAGTGGTCGTGGATTTGGAAGGTGCTGTCAAAAGAGCCTTGGTGAATTCCTGCAGTGCATCTTGTTGACGGTACACGCGGCTGGTACTGTGCATCGGTGGTGGATGGAGTGAATGTTTGTGGGTGTGTTGCTTTGTCTTCGACGGTGTCAAGTTTCTTGAGTGTTGCTGGAGCTGCATTCATCCAGGCAAGTGGGGAATATTCCATCACACTCCTGACTTGTGCCTTGTAGATGGTGGACAGGCTTTGGGGAGTCAGGAGGTGAGTTATTCGTTGAATGATTCTTAGACTCTGACCTGCTCTTGTAGCCACAGTATTTATATGGCTAGTCCAGTTCAGTTTCTGGTCAATGGTAACTGCTAGGATGTTGATAGTAGGGGATTCGGTGATGGTAAAGCCGTTGAACATCAAGAGGCAATGGTTGGATTCTCGCTTGTTGGACATGGTCATTGCCTGATACTGTGTGGTGCGAATGTTACTTGCCACTTGTCAACCCAAGCCTGGATATTGTCCAGGTCTTGCTGCATTTGGACATGGACTGTTTCAGTATCTGAGGAGTCGCAAATGGTGCTGAATGATGCTAAGCAATCATGAGTGAACGTCCCCACTTCTGACCTTATGATTTAAAAAATGCCCTTGATGAAGCAGCTGAAGATGTTTGGGCCAAGGACACTACCCTGAGGAACTCCTGCATGATGTCCTGGAGCTGAGATGACTGACCTTCAACAACCACAACCATCTTCCTTTTGTGCCAGGTATGACTCCAACCAATGGAGAGTTTTCCCCCTGATTCCCATTGACTCCAGTTTTGCTAGGGCTCCTTGATGCCACACACTGTCAAATGATGCCTTGATGTCAAGGGCAGTCACTCTCACCTCACCTCTTGAGTTCAGCTTTTTTGTCCATGTTTGATCCAAGGCTGTAACGAGGTCAGGAGCTGAGTGGCCCTGGTGGAACGCAAAGTGGGTCTCAGTGAGCAGGTTATTGCTAAGCAAGTGCCGCTTGATAGCACTGTTGATGATCCTCCCATCACTTTACTGATGATCAAGAGTAGACTGAAGGGGCGGTAATTGGTTGGGTTGGATTTGTCCTGCTTTTTGTGTACAGGACATACTTGGGCAATTTTCCACGTAGTCAGGTAGATGCCAGTGTTATTGGCTATATTGAAATACAGCTATACTGGAATAGCTTGGCTGGGAGCGCAGCAAGTTCTGGAGCACAAGTCTTCAGTACTATTGCCGGAGTATTGTCAGGGCCCATAGCCTTTGCAGTATTCAGTGCCTTCAGCCATTTCTTGATATCACGTGAAGTGAATCAAATTGGCTGAAGACTGGCACCTGTGATGCTGGGGACCTCCGGAGGAGGCCGAGGTGGATCAACCACTCGGCGTTTCTGGCTGAAGTTTATAGTAAATGCTTCAGCCTTATCTTTTGCACTGATGTGCTGGGCTCCTCCATCATTGAGGATGAGGATATTTGTGGAGCTTTCTCCTCCAGTGAGTTGTTTAATTGTCCACCACCATTCACAACTTGATGAGGCAGGACTGCAGAGCTTAGATCTGATCTGTTGATTGTGGGATCGTTGGACTGCAGCGGCTCAAGAAGGCAGCTCACCACCACCTTCTCAAGGGCAACAGGGGATGGGCAATAAATGCTGGCCCAGCCAGCGAAGCCCACATCCCATGAATGAATTTTTAAAAAATCATTCTTTAAATAAATTCTGATAGGGCAGAATTCTGCCCTTGGCAGAGGCAGTTGGGAAGCCGCCCGCTGCCCATGATCAACACCACACCGCGATTTTACACAGGCGGGTCAGTGTGGAACATGAGCAGCAGCGCTCAGTGTGTGAAAGAGCGCTTCAATTGGAGCTGCCTCAGGGAGATGAAGTGCTGTTTAAAAAAAACTAATGAATAAAATGAGCAGGGACATGTTTTTAATTAAAGTGTAAAAGTTTTATTTTATTTTTATTTGCTTTAGGAATCCTCATCCCGCCCGTGGATGAGGTTTCATAAAAAATGCAAAGGCCGCTTGGCTTTTTCGCCTGCCCATCAACCATTAGGCTGAACGGTAAGGGAAAAATTCAGCTCAGTTGCTAACTTAATGGCCTTAATAAGCCTTTTAATTGTCGGTGGGCGAGCTCACATCTACGGTGCGCACCGGCTGACTGAACTATTGCAAGAGTGAGTGTTGAAGTTGGCATGCACGGCCGATGTGAACGTGCTTTATTTCACACTCTGGTGTGTCAGGCATGTGCCGAGGGAAAAATCCTGCCCATAGTAACCATAGCTTTTAGTTTGACCAGAAATTTAACTGGACCTGCCATGTAAATACTGTGGCTCGAAGAGCAGGCTGGAGGCTTGTTCTGCAGTAAGTAATGCATCTCCTGACTCCACAAAGTCTGTCCACCAGGCACAAGTCAAGAGTGTGATAGAATACTCTGCATTTGCCTGGATGAGTGCAGCTCCAACAACATCAAGAAGCTCGCCATCATCCAGGGCAATGCAACTGCTTGGTGTCAACCTCATTGATCACCTTAAACATTCACTCCTACCACCCGCACACAGTGGCAGCAGTGTGTACCATTTACAAGATGCAGTGTAGCGACTTGCCAAGTCTCCTTTGACAGCACCTCCCAAACCTTTGACCTCTGCCACCTAGACCAACACGAGCATCAAACCTATGGTCACGCCACCACCTGTAAGTTCCCCTCCAAGTCACACACCTTCCTGACTTGGAAATGTATCATGTTCCTTCATCAACGCTGGGTCAAAACCCCAGTGCTCCTTACCTAACAGCACTGTGAAAGTACCTTCACCACGTGGACTGCAGCAGTTTAAGAAGATGGCTCACCATCTCATCCGTGAGGGCAATAAGGAATGGGCAATAAATACTGGCCTTGTCAGCGATACCCACATCCCATGAACAAATTTTTAGAAATTTTTGATGCAGGTTTGTTTTAAAATTTCCCTGATTAAATAGAGGATTAAATATTGGCAGCAATGTATTTAAGTGACTTATCAAGTGAGTGCGATGCTCATATTATGCTGTGCTGGCCAATTTTGGGTATTTTTAAAAGAAATACTAATAAGGAATGCTGATTGCATTGCCCGATCACTTGTCTTATTGCAGTTGGGTCAAAATTCAGTAACTCCCTTCCTAACAGCACTGTGGATGGACCTACACCACAGGGAATACAGCAGTTCAAGAAGGTAGCTCACCACCACCTTCTCAAGGGCAACTAGGAATGGACAATAAACGCTGGCCTAGCCAGCGACACCCAGATCCCATAAATGAATTAAAAGAAGAGTGGAGGAAAGAAAAGTCCACTTCGCATATTCCCAAACACGTGTGGATACTAATGATCAGCTTTGACTGTTAATGTTAGTTGTAATAACTGAAGAGTTGAATATCCCATCAGATCTTCTCAATCATTAAAAATTGTATTATGAATTAGTGGACTGCACGTTTTTGATTCAAAAGTAGATCATGCCGCAGGTGCAAGTCTATTGCTACCTCTTGTGGGCAGTTCTGTTCCTCATACTGAGCTTCACAATTGGTAACATTATACTATATCTGGGATTGACATGGCACAGTAGATCAGGCTGCCATGACATCAGATGTACAGTATAAATGGGTCATGAAACATCTACAGCTCACATTTACTTAAAGGTGCATGTGAATTGAAAGAAATAAATTATGTAATTGTTATACAACATTAGAATTATTACATGCATGCAGGGGAAAATGGTCAGATGGTTTTCAAGAGTTAGAATCCTAACCTTTTAGAGAAGTATTATGTTTGTTCTTTGCGTGCATGCAAAGTAATACAGTAAGTGATTACAGTTGTGGTGAGCTTTTGTGGCCTGTCCACTGAGTTGTTTCTTTTGTTTTGTGACAGCAGTGCACTGAGGGTTACTGAGATTTGTGAAATGAGTTAATTTGAGAGAAACGCTTATGGTGCAGCATGTGGCAAGAACTCTGACTAGTGTTCCTAAGTGTGAATCTGGTCTTTATTTTGCACTTTCTCTGGTGATAAAAAATAAAGACTTGCATTTATGTATCATCTTTCATGACCTCAGCCCATATCCCAAAGTGTTTCACGGCTAATTAAGTATTTTTGAAATTCAGTGACTAATGTAATGTAGGAAATATGGCAGCCAAGTAGTGCATAACAAGGTCCCACAAACAACAATATGATAGTAATCATATAATCTGCTTAGTGGCATTAAAGAAGAGAAAAATATTGGCCAAGACACCGGGGAGAACTCACCTGCGATTTGAAATAATGCCATGAGATTTTTGAATGATACACATTGCTGCCTCTGTGCGTTGGTGGTGGAGGGAGTTAGGAATGGGGTGCCAATCAAGGGGACTGCATTTTCTTGGATGCTGTCGAGCTGTTTGGGTGTTGTTGGAGCTGCACTCATACAGGCAAGTGGAGATTATTCCATCACATTCCTGACCTGTGCCTAGTAGATGGGTGGACAGGCTTTGAGAAGTCGGAAAGTAATTTCCTCACCACAGAATTCCCAGACTCTGACTTGCTCTTGTAGCCATAGTATTTATAAGGCTGCGCTAGTTAACTTTCCGATCAATGATAACCCCAGGATGTTGATGGCAATGCCATTGAAAGTCCAGGGGAGATGGTTAGATTCTCTCTTGTTGGAGATGGTCATTGCCTGGCACTTGTGTGAAGCGAATGTTACTTGCCACTTGTCATCCCAAGCCTGAATGTTATCCAGGTCTTGCTGCATATGGGCACAGACTGTTTCAGTATCTGCGGAGTCATATATGGTACTGAACATTGTGCAATTATCAGTGAACATCCTCCTGTTCTGACTTTATGATGAGAGAAGGTCATTGATGAAGCAGCTGAAGTTGGTTGGGCCTAGGACACTATCCTGAGGAACTCCTGCAGTGATGTCCTGGGACTGAGATGATTGGCCTTCAATAACCACAATCAATTTCCTTTGTGCTAGGTATGACTCCAACCAGTGGAGAGTTTTCCTCCTGATTCCCATTGACTCCAGTTTTGCCAGGGCTCCTTGATGCCACACTTGGTCAAATGCTGTCAAGGGAAGTCACTCTCACTTCACCTCTTGTGTTCTCTCTTTTTGAGCCAAGGCCAAAGATCTGGAATCAAGTGGCCCTGATGGAACCCAAACTGGCATCGGTGAGCAGGTTGTTGCTGTGTAAATGCTGCGTAACAGCATTTTTAATCACTTTGCTCATGATTGAGAGGAGACCTTTGGGATAATAATTAGCCAGGTTGGATTTCACCTACTTTTTGTTGACAGGATATATCTGGGCAATTTTCCACATTGTCGGGTAGGTGCCAGTGTTGTAGCTGAACTAAAACAGCTTGGTTCGGGGTATGGCTAGTTCTGAAGCACAATCCTTCCAAACCACAGCTGGAATGTTGTCTGGGCCCATAGCTTTTGTTGAGTAAAATGCCTTCAGTTGTTTCTTGATATCACGTGGAGTGAATCACATTGGCTGAAAACTGGCATCTGTGATGCTGGAGATCTCAGGAGGAGGCTGAGATGGATCATCCATCCAGCACTTATGACTGAAGATTTTTGCATATGGTTCAGCTCTCATCTTTTCCACTGATGTGCCAGGCTCCCCCATCATCGAAGATGGGGATAATTGTCCACTGCTGTTCACGACTCAATGTAGCGGTACTGCAGAACTTTGTTCTGATCGATTGTTTGGGGGTTTGCTTAGCTGTGTCCATCTCATGTTGCTTTTAACATGCATGTTGTCCTGTGTTGTAACTTCACTAGGTTGGCAACTCAATTTTAGTAATGCCTGCTGCTGTATCTGGTATGCTTTCCTGCACTCTTCATTGAACCAGGGCTGATCCCCTGACACATGCTGGGCCATGAGGTTACAGATTGTGGTTAAATTCAATTCTGCTGATTCATTAATCTCCTTCAGGGAAGGAGGCCCACAGTGCCTCATGGATGCTTAATTTTGAGCTTCAAGATCTGTTCTGAATCTATCCCATTTAGCATGATGGTAGTGCCGCACAACACAATTGAGGTTATTCTCAGTGAGTAGATGGGACCATCTCAACAAGGATTTGCAGTGGTCACTCCTACCAGTACTGTCATGGACAGATGCATCTGTAACAGGTCGATTGGTGTAGGCAAGATCAAGTAGGTTTTTTCCCTGTTATTGGTTCTCTCACCATTTGCCACATGCCCAGTTCAGCAGCTATGCCCTTCAGGACTCTGTCAGTTTGGTTAGTAGTGGTGTTAATGACCCACTTTTGGCAATAAACATTGCAGTCCTCCATTCAGAGTGTATTCTGTCCTGTTGCTACCCTTAATGTTTCTGTTCAACATGGATGTGTATTAATTTATCACCTGCAGGAAGGGAGTAGGTGGTAAGCAGCAGGATGTTTCCTAGCTCATGTTTTGCCTGATGCCATGAGACTTCATGGAGTCAATGTTGAGGACTCCCAGGGCCACTCCCTCCAAACTATACCACTGTGCTGCCACGTCTCGGTCTGTCCAGCCAGTGAGACTAGAGCATACCCAGAATTGGCCTTGGAGGAGTCTGGGACATTGGCTGTAAGGTATGCTTCATTGAGTACTTTGGGACTGTTCTCCCAAATTTGGCACATGTCTCCAGATGTTTGCAGGGTTAATGGGCAGTTTGTGCCTTTCTCAATTCTGGTGCCTAGGCCAAAGCCTAGGGTCCATCCAGTTTTATTCTTTTCAACTTTTCTGTCGAGGTTTGACACAACTGAATGACTGGCTAGGCCATTTCAGAGGGCAGTTAAGAGTCGACCACATTGCTGTGGGTCTGGATTTACATGTAGGCCAGCCTGGGTAAGGAGGCAGGTTTCCTTCCCTGAAGGAGATTAATGAAACAAATGGGTTTTTATGACAATTTGGTAGCTTCATGGTCACCATTACTGAGGCTAGTTTTTAATTCAAGTTTTATTAACTAATTGAATCTAAATTCCACCAGCTGTCATGATCTCCGGAGTGGGCCCCTAATTTACTAGTCCAGTAACATTACCACTACCCTACTGTTCCCCATTCTGCATTGAACTGTACGTCATTAAAGTGTTAATTCCTTTTGGAGAGAAAATGAAAAACATTGATGCAAAAAACAGCTCCGGACAAAATATGATTCCAAATAATTCAATTTGTTAACTTCCAAATAAGAGGAAAAGCAGCTGAACATTGGCCCAGAATTTGCAGTGGAAATAACAGCGAGGCTATTGGCAC
The DNA here is from genome assembly GCF_017639515.1 of Carcharodon carcharias. Lineage (NCBI taxonomy): Eukaryota > Metazoa > Chordata > Chondrichthyes > Lamniformes > Lamnidae > Carcharodon > Carcharodon carcharias. The sequence goes on along the minus strand of NC_054487.1, from coordinate 33,633,654 downwards.
TGACTGCCATTAAAGAGTAAATCAGACATCTATTTCTGGCAACAACATGTGCCTCCTTTTTATCATCCTTGACTTTTCATGCATGATAAATCTCTCTTTTTAATAAGTCATGTGCACTCTCTGAAAATATATAAATATGATTTTCAATGCCAAGCATCCCACCATTCAACTTGTTGCCTGCTCTCTTGTCGTGATGTTCTGATTCGATTCACAGAGAAAAGAATTTTTATATATAAAGTGCATTTCCCAATCTTTGGGTGCTTAAATGTGGGCCTGGATTTTTCAGTTGGTGTGTGGGGGTGGGTCCGACATGCCGGTGCGTAAAATAACGCGTGATGATGTTGGGCGTGTGTCCTGACATCATCATGCTGTCTCATGATGTTTCGTTCGGCGGGTGCACGCAGGAGTTGGCTGCGCGCCCAACAATAACTGATAGGCCTAGTAAGGCCACGAATTAATTAGTGCTATTGTTTATGCTGGGATGTGGTTTCCTAAAGCTTTTATGGATCAAATAAAGAAGTTTTCTGAAATATAAAAACATGTCCCATCTCATGTGACACAGTCACATGAGGGTCATGTTTAATTAATTATTTTTTCCATTTATCTATTTCAATAGCCCTTCAATGTCCCTGAGGCAGCTCCGTGCCTCAGGGAGATTGAAGCGCTTACGCAAAAGAGTGCTGGCCCTGACTCTCCCCCTTCCTTCGCCCGCACAGGTAGCACTACCGTTCATGTCTCACGATGGGCGGGCCTGCTCCCACCCAGTCCACCCGCCAGCCTGAAAATTCTGCTCTAGGTCTTTGTTTTAGCCAATTGTTATCATCAAAATCCTACTTTTATCAGCGTTTTCCAAAGTTTTAGAGCAAATGAGGTAAAATCTCAGTGGTGTTTCAGTTAGTTCCAACTTTCATATGACTTAGCTTATGCCATGCCACAGTTATGCTATTGCTAGACAATGGAGGGAAGCAGGATAAAAAAACTGCAGATGCTGGAAATCCAAAACAAAAATAAAAATACCTGGAAAAACTCATGAGGTCTGGCAGCATCTGCGGAGAGGGACACAGTTAACGTTTCGAGTCCGTGTGACTCTTCAACAGAACTAAGTAAAAATAGAAAAGAGGTGAAATATAAGCTGGTTTAAGGGGGGGTGGTGGTAGAGCTGGATAGAGGGCCAGTGATAGGTGGAGATAGACAAAAGGACAAAGAGGTGTTGAAGGTGGTGATTTAATCTAAGGAATGTGCTAATTAAGGGTAGAAAGCAGGACAAGCAAGGTACAGATAGCCCTAGTGGAGGTGGGTTGGGGGGAAAGGATCAAAATAGGCTAAAAGGTAGAGATAAAACAATGGATGGAAATACATTTAAAAATAATGGAAATAGGTGGGAAAAGAAAAATCTATATAAATTATTGGGGGGAAGAAAGGGGGGATCGGAAAGGGGATGGGGATGGAGGAGAGAGTTCATGATCTAAAATTGTTGAACTCAATATTGAGTCCGGAAGGCTGCAAAGTGCCTAGTCGGAAGATGAGGTGCTGTTCCTCCAGTTTGCGTTGAGCTTCACTGGAACAAAGCAGCAGGCCAAGGACGGACATGTGGGCATGAGAGCAGGGTGGAGTGTTGAAATGGCAAGCGACAGGGAGGTCTGGGTCATGCTTGCAAAGCGGTCACCCAGTCTGCGTTTGGCCTCTCCAATGTAGAGCAAACCGCATTTGGCGGTTAGTAGACTAAATTGGGGGAAGTGCAAGTGAAATGCTGCTTCACTTGAAAGGAGTGTTTGGGCCCTTGGACGGTGAGGAGAGGGGAAGTAAAGGGGCAGGTGTTGCACCTTCTGCAGTTGCATGGGAAGGTGCCGTGGGAGGGGGTTGAGGTGTAGAGAGTGATGGAGGAGTGGACCAGGGTGTCCCAGAGGGAACGATCCCTGTGGAATGCCACCATGGGGGGTGAAGGGAAGATGTGTTTGGTGGTGGCATCATGCTGGAGTTGGCGGAAATGGCGGAGGATGATCCTTTGAATGCGGAGGCTGAAGGGGTGATAAGTGAGGACAAGGGGGACCTTATCATGTTTCTGGGAGGGAGGAGAAGGCATGAAGGGCCGATGCGTGGGAGATGGGCCAGACACAGCTGAGGGCCCTGTCAACCACCATGGGTCGAAAACCTCGGTTAAGGAAGGAGGACATGTCAGAGGAACTGTTTTGGAAAGTGGCATCATCAGAACAGATGCGTCGGGGGCGAAGGAACTGAGAGAATGGGATGGAGTCCTTACAGGAAGCGGGGTGTGAGGAGCTGTAGTCAGGTAGCTGTGGGAGTCAGTAGGCTTGTAATGGATATTGGTGGACAGTCTATCACCAGAGATTGAGACAGAGAGGTCAAGGAAGGGAAGGGAAGTGTCAGAGATGGACCATGTGAAAATGATGGAGGGGTGGAAATTGGAAGCAAAATTAATACATTTTTCCAAGTCCAGACGAGAGCATGAAGCAGCCCCGAAGCAATCATCAATGTACCAGAGAAAGAGTTGTGGGAGGGGGCTGAAGTAGGACTGGAACAAGGAATGTTCCACATACCCCATAAAGAGACAGGCATAGCTGAGGCCTATGCAGGTACCCATAGCCACACCTTTTATTTGGAGGAAGTGAGAGGAGTTGAAGGAGAAATTGTTCAGTGTGAGAACAAGTTCAGCCAGATGGAGGAGAGTAGTGATGGATAGGGATTGTTCGGGCCTCTGTTCGAGGAAGAAGTGAAGAGCCATCAGACTATCCCAGTGGGGGATGGAGGTGTAGAGGGATTGGACGTCCATGGTGAAGAGGAGGCGGTTGGGGCCAGGGAACTGGAAATTGTTGATATGATGTAGGGTGTCAGAGGAATCATGGATGTAGGTGGGAAGGGCCTGGACAAGGGAAGAGAGAACGGAGTCAAGATAGCAAGAAATGAGTTCCATGTGGCAGGAACAGGCTGACACGATCGGTCTGCTCGGACAGTCCTGTTTGTGGATTTTGGGTAGGAGGTAGAAGCGGGCCATCCGAGGTTGGGCGACTATCAGGTTGGAAGCTGTGGAAGGAAGATCTCCAGAGGAGATGAGGGCAGTGACAGTCCTGGAAACAATGGCTTGATGTTCAGTGGTGGGATCATGGTCTGGGTGGAGGCAGGAGGAAGTGTCTGCAAGTTAATGCTCAGCCTCTGCGAGGTAGAGGTCAGTGCGCCAGACAACAACAGCACCACCCTTGTCAGCGGGTTTGATGACAATGTCAGGGTTGGACCTGAGAGAACGGAGTGCAGCAAGTTGAGAGAGAGACAGGTTAGAATGGGTGAGAGGAGCAGAGAAATTGAGACGACTAGTGTCACGCCGACAGTTCTCAATAAAAAGATCAAGAGAAGGTAAGAATCCAGAGGGAGGGGTCCAGGTGAAGGGAGAATATTGGAGGTGCGTAAAAGGATCCGTTGAACGGGGCGAGGACTCCTGCCCAGAGAAGTGAGCACAGAGACGAAGGCATGACTGTAAGTGCCATGAAGTGCTATTAATGTATATAATATTTCAGAAAATATTTTTCTTTTAAAATAGCGATTTAGTCTGTGGGTATGTCTTAATTTCTTTAAAGCCAGCTAGTCTGGGTGCTTTGATGTACTAGTTTGAGATGTAAACAGAGAGAGCGTACATTTGCATTTTTTGAATAGAACATTCAAGAAGTGGGGTGGAAACTTGACACCTTTCTAACAGCTACCAAGCAATATGTTTATATTAAAAATAAAATTGGTACTATGAAAGGGGTTTCATTGTTAAAAGGTGAAGTTCAAAGAGGTTGTTGATACAATTAGAATTTTAATTCAATCAGTGGTAATAGGTACAACTTCAGTAGTTTTTTGGGTGTGCAGGCAGAGGCAATGTAAGATCAAAGGCAGCTTAAGCCTCCAACTGGTCCAACTGACTCCACAGTGAAAAGTACCTCAGTTTGAATTCGTACGGTGAAAATGCTTTGCCTGGTGTCTGGTTAAGTCTATGGGTTGCTGTTGCTTTAATGGAGATTAGTTTGGGAATTTGTTAAAAGGTAGATAGTAATTAGTAGCCTTATGTATATATTTTAACCTGTGTCATTAATAAAATGTTTCATTTAGTTTAACGTAAAACCTCGAGAACTAGTGGTCTGATTCCTGAATTTAGAATCGCATTTCAAACATAACACTTAAAATTATTGGTTATGACAATTGTTTAAAATTTCCCTCTGGGATTTTTAAATAACTCTGCCTTACGAACTGCATCGGTCATAACAGTAAGATAATTATATTATCCTATTTTAATTCATCCATCCAGTAAAATCCTCTCCATTATGGTATCCAGTTGCTTACTAGATCACAAGATATTCATGATGAGAAAAGCTTTTGCAGTTTTCCGGGGACAGGGTTGGGCTGCGGTGGAAGTATCTGTCTCGATGCCCTAAAACAACTAAAAAAGAAATAGAATTGTACCTGTTACCTTTACCCTTCTGGAGTTAGCACAGGGTGAATGTATTTCAAAGACACATACCTGTGTTTAGTTGTGACAAATTTCCATAATATCATGTGAACTTCTCAACATGCGTCACTGTCTTGTTCTGTTTGTCTTTTCAGGTCGAGAGCCTCTGCATTAGTTTTGACAAAGAATATCATTCTGTCTTTGTTTTTCTTGTGCCTTCCCACTGATGCGCCTGGAATGCAACATGCTCCTGATCAACAGACAATGCTGTTCAGAAACAAGATGCTGAGGTCGGGCATGAGAATGCTCTAGCTCAATTTTACTTCCATTCTCTCCGCCACAAAAAAGTTTACAGAAACTTCCTTGGCCCCTTTGCATAGATGCCAAAATGTATTTTTTTCTTTTGAGTGAAGGGGAGTCAAGGCATGATGGGCTCCACTCTACAATGGATTCCACCTCGACTGTTGAGTGGGTCAGTACGCCGGTGTCACACTCCCTCCTACAATGATGGCCTGGTTTGGGTTCAATGGAAGCTCCACCACTTACAAAACCATTCGGAAACTCGCCAGGTGACTGGGAACTAGCCTAATGTGTGGCCCTTGCATCTCACTTCTGCGAGACTAATGGTGGGACTGTCATAGAATCATAGAGGCCTACAGAACAGAAAAAGGCCCTTCGGCCCATCAAGTCTGTCGGTTAAACATACCTAACTATTCTGATCCAATTTTCCAGCACTAGGCCCATAGCCTTGTATGCCATGGCATCGCAAGTGCACATCCAAATGCTTCTTAAATGTTATGAGGGTTTCTGCCTCTATCACCTTTTCAGGCAGTGAGTTCCAGATTCCCCACCACCCTCTGGGTGAAAACATTCTTCCTCACATCCCCTCTAACCTCCTGCCTCTTACCTTAACTCTATGCTCCCTGGTTATTGATCCCCCCACCAAGGGAAAAAGTTTCTTTCTGTCTACCCTATTTATCCCCCTCATAATTTTATACACCTCAATCATGCCCCTCCTCAATCTCCTCTGCTCCAGGGAAAATAAACCCAGTCTATCCAATTTTTCCTCATAACTAAAACTCTCCAGCCCAGGCAACATCTTGTTAAATCTCCTCTGCACTCTCTCTAGTGCAATCACATGCTTCTTATAATGCAAATTCCAGAACTGCACGCAGTACTTTGGCTGTGGCCTAACCAGCGTTTTATCCAGCAAAACCTCCCTGCTCTTATATTCTATTCCTCGGCTAATCAAGGCAAGCACCCCATATGCCTTCTTAACCACCTTATCTACCTGTCCCGCTACCTTAAGGGACATGCACACCAAGGTCCCTCTGATCCTCTGTACTTCCTAGGATCCTACCATTCATCATGTATTCCTGTGCCTTGTTTGTCCTGCCCAAGTGCATCACCTCACACTTATTCAGATTAAATTCCATTTGCCACTAATCAGCCCATCTGACCAGCCTGTCTATATATTCCTGTAATCTAAGGCTATCCTCCTGTGTTAAAGGACTGCATATATTTGGCACCTTGGATTCATCCTGTTCAGTTCTAAACAATTACCCTGCAAGCCAATGTTCTAACAAGAAGTGTGAACCTAGCCAGATACAGCAACTGAAGGCGTAGCAGTGCTCTGATCTGGTTTAACCCTTGCACAATTACTATGTAGACTTGAAGTCCTAGGCCCTTGTAAATCTATTGCTAAATTCTAAGTACTAAGATGCGTGAGGTATGTGGGAGCAAATGGGTAAAGATTTACATGTGTGACAAAACCTATAATCCTGTTTTATAAAACTAGTTTATAATGTTTGTTACACAATACACAAAACATATAAAGCAAACAGATTTTGCACTACTTATGTAGATTTTCTTCATTGGTAGGATTTCTGCATGTGGCCAAAAAAGAAGCACCCCAGAAGTTACAATACAGTAATGTTGTCAGTAGCATGAAACATGCTCATAGTGAATTGGCAGCCCCTTTTACAGTGTTCTAATCTACTGTAACACAGTCCTGCAAAGCTTAGCCTTTTGTTACCTGTAGTATTTATTGTTCCAGACAAATACATCTACCTTTTTATTAGGGGATGGGTGAATGTAATTGTTTATTTTTTTCACCCTTTTGTTCCAAATGCTATCTGATCTTTAGCTGAGTGGAAACATCCGTGAACCTTTTTGATATTCATTCGTGGGAATGTGGGTGTCGCTGGCTAGGTCAGCATTTATTGCCCATCCCTAATTGCCCTTGTTCAGAGGGCACTTTTTTTAAACCCACATTGTTGTGGGTATGGAATCACATGTTGGCCAGACCAGGTGAGGACACCCTTTCCTAAAGAACATTAGTGAACAAGATGGGTTTTTACAACAATCAACAATGGTATTAATTAGACTTTTAATTCCAGATATTTATTGAATACAAATTCTACCATCTGCCGTGGTGGATTCAAAGCCAGGCCCCCAGAGCATTACCCTGGGTCTCTGCATTACCAGTCCAGTGACAATACCAGTACACCACCACCTCCTTTGAGAAGGTGGTGGTAAACTGCCTTCTTGAACTGCTGAAGTTTATATAGTGGGGGTACACCCATGGTGCAGTTAGGGAGGGAGTTCCAGGATTTTCATCCAGCGACAGTGAAGGAACAGCAATATATTTCCACGTCAGGGTGGTGAGTGGCTTGGAGGGGGACTTACAGGTGGTGGTGTTCCCATCTGTTTGCTGCTTTTGTACTTCTAGATGGTAGCACTTGTGGTTTGGAAGGCACTGTCTAAGGAGCCTTGTTGAGTTCTTGTAGTGCATCATGTAGATAATACACACCGCTGCTACTATGCGTCAGAGTGGAGAGAGTGAATGTTTGTGAATGTGGTGCAAATCAAGTGGGCTGCTTTGTCCTGGATGGTGTCAAGCTTCTTGAGTGTTGTTGGAGCTGCACTCACCCAGTGAGGACATTAATGTAGTCTGAACATACCACTCAGTAGAAATATCAAAACCTGATCAACAACACCAAAAAAACTGTTACAGAGGCTCCAGAAATTCAACACGAGAACAACTCTCTTTGTAAGCCTATATGTGAAAGCGAGTTGCAGATGGGTTAATGGAAATACTCAGCAGGTCAGGCATCATCTATAAAGAGAGCAACAGAATTTTAGGTCAATATTGCAAATGCTGTCTGACTTACTGAATAATTTCAGTATTTACTCTGCTTATTTCAAACTTCCGGCATCTGTAGTATTTTGGGCTTTGCATCTTAAACTGTAGATATCATCAATCTTAGATGGATACAGGAGAGGCTGTTGCAACAAAGGAGTATTCTATCTTTCTGCTGTAGCTATTTGAATTCCCTAGTACAGGCCTGCCCTCTGATTGGGCCTCTGGATTACAAGTCCAGTAACATTACCTCTACGCTATCATTCCCTATCTGTCTATGACACAATTTTTAAAAAATCCTCAGGCGACATTGAGTGTACATGTCTTTACAAAGAAAACATGCCAGGAACGTAAGGTTGAATTTTACTCCAGTCTTCTACTATTTTTGTCAATGAGAGCCCATGTATTGGTACATTTATAAATCTGTGCATTTGAATTGTTTGAAATAAGTCAGAATACCTCTCTTCTAAAACAATTAACATTTCCAAGTTAACATTGGAATTACTGTTTAGGGCATGGTTTCCTTCTATCTGTTTCTTCAGTCTTCAGATTCTCATTTCAAGTTGGGAAATGCAGGATAGTGTAAATTATTTGTATCATTCCATTGCTCTTAGCAAATGTCTGCGGTTTCTTCATATTCAATAATGGCTTCATAATAGTGCTCGTTTCGTTTTGACATATGGTAGTGACCATGGGCAGCATTTTCCTGTTGGTGAGTGGGGAGGTGGGGGCCCGCTAGCCGACGTGTAAAATGACACGCGGTAACGTTGGGCGTGTGTCCCGACGTCACCGCACGTCATTTATATTGTCAGTTTGGCGGATGCGCGGCTGAGTCGGCTACGCGCCTGCCGAATTGTCAAAGGCCTATTAAGGCCTGTTAAAAACTAATTAAAACAATTAAATGAGCTGCTTGTCCAACCTTAAGATTGGCGGGCAGGCGAAGAGCCCAGGCCTTCGCATTTTTCATTGAACCTCATCCACGGATGGAGTGTTTAAGAAAAATCAGTAAAATTTTTTCCAAAATTTCATTAACATGTCCCAGCTCATGTGACACTGTCACATGAGGGGACACATTTCAAAAGTTTAAAAATCCTTTATTTAAAAGTTTAACATGAAACAAATCTCCCTGAGACTCAGAGGTGCCTCAGGGAGATCTTTGCGCTCTTTCGCACACATGAGTGAAAGAGCACAGGGAACCACTCGGTGAATCCCCTCCTGCCTGCACAGGGAGTGCACAGCGCTTCGGGGCGTTCGTCAAAATAGGCGGGCCTTAATTGGCTCACGCACGTAAAATATTGGCGTGGACCCAATCGGGGGTGTCAATTTGGTTCCTGTCCACCCCTGCCCGCCCCTATACAACCCCCCCTTGATGGGGGGATATTTCTGGCCCTTGAGTAATTGCAGAATTAATGATAACTAGCTGCAAAGTTGGAGGAGGAGGCTGAGATGGCAGAAAGACAGGATGTTTAATCTCTATTGTGAAACCATGAGAAAGTAAAATTGGTTACAAAGGAACTTTGTTATTTCATGTGCTGTGTTATGAGCAGTTTAACAATGACATTATTGTTGATGTTTTTTTAAAAAAGACATGTTGTAATCGGAAATAAAACAAAAAGTGGTAGAAAATTGTTCATTGTTGTGCCATTTTTGAGCAAAAAACAGGGGCAGAAATTATCAAGGCATAGCCTTGTGCCCCAAGGATGCTTTAAAAAGTTTCAGTGCCATATTGGGCTTGGATGATCTTCAGGCATTGTTGGCAGCTGCCAAAAGGAGGAAATAGGACCTAGTATATGCTAAGACGAGGCCTAACAACTCTTATAGCACCACTGAGGGAAGTGGGGCTGTCCTGAGCACAGTTGGTGCTGAACTGCTCCAATCAGGTTTTGTTGGTGTGGATGTTGTCAAGGAAGTGAACACCACCAAAAGGTAAAATGTTTCTTTTTCTTTTTAACATTGAGACAGGAGGAGCAGGAGAGCCCCTTATAGCCACACTTATCCTCCTGTCCTGCTGTTCCCCTACCATCCCACCACCCTGCCTTCCAGGACTTATCTGAGGTCACAGCTGGCCTGGCAAGGGTCCTCCCTTTGAGACTTGAATCACCTAGAAAATTTATGAGGCTCAGTTTTAGACAGACTTTGGGCATCTCTGTTCAGGAATACGCTGCTTGGAAACGCACCCAGATTAATTCCTACTGCATATTTTCTGTTTTATGTTGTTTTAAAATCTCTTACACTGTATCTGAACTAGAAAAAATACATCAAGGATAACTTAGCATTCTTTCAACCTTAACTCTTGCTTCAGAACAAGACCCTGTGTTTTTTTTAAAACAAAGTGATTAAAAAAAAGCAAAAGCAGGTGAATTAAAAATTTCATGGACCGGAACAGCATAAAAGATTCTAAGCAAAAATTTAGATTGTGATGTACTTTGACTAAATCCACTGGTTAGCTTTGAAGTTAAAATCTTTCTGTACAGTTTTCCTTTGTTTTGAGTTGCCATAGTCCATTCAGCAAGAGAGAAGGGTAGGTAGGATTGTCTACCCATATATAGTTATTACTAATTACTTCTGTGATTGTTGGACATTGGTCTTGCTTAGAACTGGAACTGAAACAAGTTAGCCCACCCAATTTGTGGCCATAAAATCCTATCCCAAATTATGCATTCCAGACAAACTGTGGGATGTGTCTTGTTTTCCCATGGGGAGCAATCAGTGTTCTGGTCTAATTCACTTTTGCTAAATGCTGCCGGTATTAATGGCAAAGACTGAGGATGTTGCAAAGTCTGGGGTTGCATAACAGGGAAGATAGAGTGTAGTATAGAACTTGAGTGACAACAGGTAAAATCCATTGATCTGGAGCTGGGGTTGTGGTGGTGGGAGCCAGAAGTGGATTGACAATCTGATGCCAATGTTATATTGAATTTTACTGAATCTTACACACGGTTAATTGCTGCATACCAGCATACTGGTCGATTGTATAACTAGGGCTTTAAACTAAATAGTGGTGGTGTGGTGTGGGGTGGGGGTGCGGGGATAGTTCACATGAGGGAGATTTGAAATGTCAAAGTGAAAGGACAAGACAATAGTGTAGGGTAGCAATACAGGAATGATAACCAGAATGTGATGGGACAGAGTGTACAAACATAAGAATGCACTAGCGTAGAAAAGAATGATTAAAAAGGCAGAATTAAAGGCCCTTAGTAGCTGAATACATGCAGCACTCATAACAAGATGAGTGACGTGATAGCACAAATAGGAATAAATGAGCTTGATATGATAGCCAATACAGATATATGGTTGCAGTGACCACAGCTGGGATCTAAAAGGTACTTGTCATTTTGGAAGGACAGGGAAAAGGAGGTGGGGTAGCTCTGCTAATCAAGGATGAGAATAGTACAGTAGTGAGAAATGAAATTAGTACGGACGATCAAAATGTCGAATTAGTTTGGGTGGAGATAAAAAATTACAAAGGAAAGAAGTAATTGTTTGATGTGGTTTATAGACTCCCTGACAGTAGCTACGCTATAGGATAGAGTATAAACCAGGAAACAATGGGAGCCTTATAAGAAAGGTACTGCAATAATCATGGGCGATTTCAATCTTCATAGATTGGATGAATCGATTTGACACTGTAAGCCTGGAGGATGAGTTCATGGTGTATTTGGGACAGTTTCTTAGAACAATATGTTCTGGAGCCAAGAAGGGGACAGGCTATTTTAGACCTGGTAATGTGTAAGGAAACAGGATTACTAAATGACCCCATAGTAACATGGTAACACTCTAGGTAAGAGTGATCATAACATGGTGGAATTTCACATTTAGTTTGAGGGTGAAAACTTTGGGCCTGAAACTAGTATCTTAAACTTAAGTAAAGGCAATTACAAGGGTATGAAGGCAGAGTTGGCTACAGTAGATTGGAAAACTAGGTTAAAAGGGAAGATGGTAGAGAAGAAGTGGCACACATTTAAGGAGATATTTCATAACTCTCAACAAAAATATATTACATTAACAAAGAAAGACTCTAGAAGGGTGTAAGAACCGTGGATAACTAAGATAGTTAAGGATGATATCAAATTGAAAGAAAAGATGTACAATGCTGCAAAGTTTAGTGGTAGACCAGAAGATTGGAGGAGTTTTAGAAACCAGCAAAGGATGACTTAAAAAAAAAAAGAGGGGTAGGAGAGAAAGCTAGCAATAAATATAAAAACTGATAGTGAGAACTTCTACAAGTATTTAAAAAGGAAAAGAGCGGCTAAAGTGAGCAAAAACAGAATTACCTGGAAAAACTCAGCAGGTCTGGCAGCATCGGCGGAGAAGAAAAGAGTTGACGTTTCGAGTCCTCATGACCCTTCCACAGAACTGAGTGAATATACGGAGCAGGGTGAAATATAAGCTGGTTTAAGGTTGGGGATGAGGAAGAGAAATGGGGGTGGGGGGTGTGGTTGTAGGGACAAGCAAGCAGTGATAGGAGCAGATAATCAAAAGATGTCACAGACCAAAGAACAAAAGAACTCAAGGTGCCCTACCATCCATTCTTAATTAGCATATTCATTTAGATAATATCACTACCTTCAACACCTCTGTGTTCTTTTGTTCTTTGGTCTGTGACATCTTTTGATTATCTGCTCCTATCACTGCTTGCTTGTCCCTACAACCACCCCCCCCTCCCCCCAACCTTAAACCAGTTTATATTTCACCCCGCTCCTTATATTCACTCAGTTCTGTGGAAGGATCATGAGGACTCGAAACATCAACTCTTTTCTTCTCCGCTGATGCTGCCAGACCTGCTGAGTTTTTCCAGGTAATTCTGTTTTTGTTTTGGATTTCCAGCATCCGCAGTTTTTTGTTTTTATCTCTGTGCTAAAATGAGCATTGGTCTTAGAGGGTGAGACTGGGGAACTACTAATGGGAAACGAGAGAGAAGTACTACTAGGAAAACTAATGGGATGAAAGGCTGACAAACCCCCTAAATATGATGGCCTTCATCCTAGGCTGTTAATAGAAGTGGCTACAGAAATTATGAATTCATTGTTTGTAAACTTCCAAAATTCCCCAGATCCTCGAAAGGTCCACAAATATAACACCAGTATTCAAAAAAGAGGGAGACAGAAAGCAGGAAACTCCAGGCCAGTTTAGTCTAATGTCTGTCATTGGGTAAATGCTAGAATCCATTATCAAGGAAGTAGTAGCAGGACTTTTAGAAAATCATAATACAATCAGGCAGAATCAACATGGTTTTGTGAAAGGGAGACCGTGTTTAACAATTCTATTAAGGTTCTTTGAGAATGTAACAAGCAGGGTGGATAAAGGAGAACCCAAAAGGCATTCAATAAGGTACCACTTAAGTTACTGCACAAGATAAGAACTCATGATATTAGTAATGATATATTGGCATGGATAGAGGATTCGCTAACTAACAGGAAGCAGAGAGTCAGAATAAATGGGTCATTTTCAGCTTGGTAAATTGTAACTAAAGGAGTGTCACAGGGATCAGTGCTGGGTCCGCAACTATTTATGATCTATATTAATGTCTTGGATGAAAAGACTGAATGTATTATAGCCAAATCTGCTGATGATACAAGGATAGGTAGGAAAGCAAGTTGTGAAGAGGATACAAAGAGTCTGCAAAGTGATATAGCTAGGCTAAATAAGTGGGTGGAAAATTGACAGATGGAAAATGTGAGGTTGTCCACTTTGGCAAGAAGAATAAAAAAGCAAAGTGTTTTTTGAATAGAGATTGCAGAGGGATCTTAGTGTCCTTGAACAATCACAAAAGGTTAGCATGCAGGTATAGCAAGGAATTAGGAAGGCAAATGGAATGTTGGCCTTTATTGCAAGGTGGATAGAGTATAAAAATAGGGAAGTCTTGCTACAACAGTACAAGGTATTGGTGAGGCTGCAACTAGAGTACTGTGTATAGTTTTGGTCTCCTTACATAAGGAAGGATATACTTGCATTGGAGGCAGTCCAGAAAATATTCACTAGGTTGATTCCTGGGTTGAAAGGGTGGTCTTCTGAGGAAGGTTGAATGGGTGGGCCAATACTTATTGGAGTTTAGAAGAGTAAGAGGTTAATTCACGGGATTTGGGCTTTGCTGGCTGGGCCAGCATTTATTGCCCACCCCTAGTTGCCCTTGAGAAGGTAGTGGTGAGCTGTCTTCCTCAACCACTGCAGTCCACATGGTGTAGTATACCAACAGTGCTGTTGGGAAGGAAGTTCCGGGATTTTGACCCAGGAAAGCGATTTTCCAAGTCAGAATGGTGAATGATTTGGAGGGGAACTTCCAGGGGGTGATGTTCCCATTTATATGCTGCCCTTGTCCTTCTAGATGGTAGTGGTCGTGGGTTTGGAAGGTGCTGTCTAAGGAGCCTTGGTAGACACTTGCAGTGCATCTTGTAGATGGTACACACTGCTGCTACTATGTGTCGGTGGTGGAGGGAGTGAATGTTTGTGGATGTGGTGCCAATCAAGACTTGCGCCTTGTAGATGGGGAGTCAGGAGATGAGTTACCTGTCGCAGGATTCCTAGTCTCTTAATTGCTCTTATAGCCGCAGTGTTTATATGGCTAGTTCAGTTTCTGGTCAATAGTAACCCCCAGGATGTTGATAGGGATTTGGTGATGGTAATGCCATTGAACATCAAGGGGCAATGGTTAGATTCTCTCTTGTTGGAGATGGTCATTGCCTGACCCTTGTGTGGCGCAAATGTTAATTGCCACTTGTCAGCCCAAGCCTGGTTATTTTCCAGGTCTTGCTGCATTTTGACATGGACTGCTTCAGTATCTGTGAAGTCGCAAATGCTGCTGAACATTGTGTAATTCATCAGCAAACATCCTCACTTCTGACCTTAGGATGGAATGAAGGCCATTGATGAAGCAGCTGAAGGTGGTTGGGCTGAGGACACTACCCTGAGGACCTCCTGCATGATGTCCTGGAGCTGAAATGATTGACCTCCAACATCCACAACCACCTTCCTTTGTGCTAGGTATGACTCCAACCGATGGAGAGTTGACCCCTGATTCCCATTGACTCCATCCTTGATGCCACACTTGGTCAAATGCTGCCTTGATGTCACCTCACATCAGCAGTTCAGCTCTTTTGTCCATATTTGAACCAAGGCTGCAATGAGGTCGGGAGCTGAGTGGCCCTGCTGGAACCCAAATTGAGTGTTAGTGAGCAGGTTATGGCTAAGCAAGTGCCACTTGCTAGCACTGTTGATGATCCCTTCCATTACTTTACTGATTATTGAGAGTAGACTGATGGGATGGTAATTGGACGGGTTGGATTTGTCCAGCTTTTTGTTTACAGGACATACCTGGACAATTTTCCACATAGCTGGTTGATGCCAGTGTTGTAGCTGTACCAGAACAGCTTATCTAGGGGCACAGCAAATCCTGGAGTACAAGTATTTAGTATCATTGCTGGAATATTGTCAGGGCCCACAGCCTTTGCACTATCCAGTGTTGCTGTTTCTTGATATCAGGTGGAATGAATCGGATTGGCTGAAGACTGGTATCTGTGATGCTGGGGACCTCTGGAAGAGATCCACTTGGCACTTCTGGCTGAAGGTTGGAGCAAATATTTCAGCCTTATCTTTTGCACTAATGTGCTGGGCTCCTCCATCATTGAAGACGGGGGTATTTGTGGAGCCTCCTCCTTCAGTGAGTTGTTTAATTTTCCACCATCATTCTGGATGTGGCAGGACTGCAGAGCTTAGATCTGATCCGTTGGTTGTGGGATCGTTTAGCTGTGTCTGTCACTTGCTGCTTATGCTGTTTGGCACGCAAGTAGTCCTGTGTTATAGCTTCAGCAGGCTGACACCTCATTTTTAGGTATGCCTGGTGCTGCTCCCAGCATTTCTTCCTGCACTCTTCAGTGAACCAGGGTTGGTCCTCTGGCTTGTTGGAAATGGTAGAGTGGAGGTCATGCTGGACCATAAGGTTACAGATTGTTTTCGAGTGCAATTCTGCTGCTGCTGATGGCCCAGAGTGCCTCACGGATGCCCAGTCTTGAGTTGCTAGCTCTGTTCAAAATCTATCCCATTTAGCAAAGTGGTAGTGCCACACAACGGAGGGTATCCTCAATGTGAAGGCGGGACTTTGTCTCCACAACGACTGTGTGGTGGTCACTCCTACCGGTACTGTCATGGACAGATGCATCTGTGGCAGGCAGGTTAGTGAGGATGAGGTCAAGTATGTTTTTCCCTCTTATTGGTTCCCTCATCACCTGCCACAGACCCAGTCTAGCAGCTATGTCCTTTAGGACTTGGCCAGCTCGGTCAGTAGTGGTGCTACCAAGGCATTCTTGGTGATGTACATTGAAATCCCCCACCCAGAGTACATTCTGCACCCTTGCCACCCTCAGTACTTGCTCTAAATGGTATTCAACATGGAGAAGCACTGATTCATCAGCTGAGGGAGGGTGGTACGTGGTAATCAGCAGGAGGTTTCCTTGCCCATGTTTGACCTGATGCCATGAGACTTCATGGGTTCTGGAGTCAATATTGAGGACTCCCAAGACAACTCCCTCCCGACTTTATACCACTGTGCCACAACCTCTGTTGGGTGTGTTCTGCCAGTGGGACAGGTGGTGTCCTATAATTCCATGAGGATTACTCAGGCTGAGTCAATGGGACAATTCTCCCAATTTTGGCACAATCCCCCAGATGTTAGAAGGATTTTGCAGGGTCAGCAGGGCTGAGTTTGCCATTGTCGTTTCCAGTGCCTAGGTCGATGCCAGATGGTTTGTCCATTTTCATTCCTTTTTTTGTGACTTTGCAGCGGTTTGATACAACTGAGTAGCTTGTTATGCCTTCAGAGCATTTACAAGTCAGGAGTCACATGTAGGCCAGACTAGGTAAGGACAACAGATTTCCTTCCCTAAAGGGCATTCGTGAACCAGATGGGTTTTTACAACAATCGACAATGGTTTCATGGTCATCTTTTAATTCCAGGTTTTTAATGAATTCAGATTCCACCAACTGTCATGGCGGGATCTGAACCCGGGTCCCTACAGTATTACTACAGGTCTTTAGATTACTAGTCTAGTGACAATACCACTACATCATCGCCTTCCCTGATCTAATCAAAAGATAAATGATTCTGTGGGTACTGGATAGGCTAGATTCTGGGAGGATGTTTCCTCTCGTGGGGGAATCTGTAACCTGGGGGGCACAGTTTTAAAATAAGAGGTCACCCATTTAAGGCAAAAATGAGGAGGAATTTCTTCTCTCAGAGGGTCATCAGTCTTTGGAATTCTCTTGCCCAGAGAGCAATGGAGGCTGGGTTATTAAATATATTCAAGGCTGAGTTAAACAAATTTTTCATTGATAAGGGAGTCAAATGGGCAGGCAGGAAAGTGGAATTAAGGCCACAATCAGATCAACCATGATCATGTTGAATGGTGGAGCCAGCTCAATGCCCCAAATGTCCTACTCCTGCCCCTGTTTCTTCTGGTCTTATGAGCAGCTGGACAGGTTGGGGACGAGGAACTGATAGGAAGAGCTCTGGCAGATCACAGTCAGGTCACTGGAGGGAAATCATTATAGATAGTGACTAGTGCCAAAATGATGACCTGGCTGGGATATTATGCCTGACATAGATTTAAGCCAGACAGGAAGAACCAAGAGATTTTGTACAAAGAAAGTTACCAAAGCACAATTCATAATTACAATACTTCAAATTGAGTCTCTGACTCCCAACACATGAGTATCCCTCTTCAAGAAAGTACTTACTAGTGTTTACACCTCTGTACAAACAACTCTATGATTGCAAATGACCACTTTATTCAGAATTCTTTAATTTTTATGGACTCTCTGTTATGAATGTAATTTTTGCAAATATATTTTCAGCTGAGAGAAAAATTCAAGATAGCATCTCAAACAAACTTCAAGATATTTTTTTAGAAATTTGATCATGTTACAATTCCTGTAGCAACTGATAACTTTTGAAAAGAATTTCCAATTTCCAGTAGTCAACTTAAGGGAGTTGCACAACAAGATTTCAAATGTTAACACTTCTACTGTAACACAAACTAAAAGCAACATTGACTAACCAATTTCAGTTGGCAACACATACCCTAAACTACAGAAAAGCTCCCCCATTTAACATGTAAAATGACCGAAAATCTTCTCTATGTTTATTCTTTACTCTGTTGCTATTTTCCGTAACCAGCCAAAAGTGATTTTTAGCTTCCAAGGGCTTGTTTCCCTTCTTTTCCTTTTTTAGCCACATAACTTCTCATCTCTAAACTGGCTTTTATGGTGAGGGCTACCCTGGAGATCCTTCCCTCTAGCCAAAGCTAGGCGAATCTTCCTGTTTTGTTTAAATCCTCACAAACCCAGTCTCTTCAATCCGAATGTGAATTCCCACCTTCATTCTTGTGTGGTGAACCATCAAAACATGCTGTCTCTATCTCTCTGCATTTGCTCTCAGATCCTTGCAGACTGATCCTGTCTGTGAAGTTCTGTGATATTTTAAGAAGACACCCTATTCTATAATGGCTTCCTATGGATTTTCCCCCTCTAAAAGCCCATCTCCATGGCAATGTGAATCACATTGACCTTGTATTCAAGTAGAATTACTAATTAGCTATCCTCTAGATTCTCAACTCCATTCTATCTTGAAACTAAGTAGACAGTTTAAAGTATAACTGTTTACAAAACCTAACACCTTCCTGGAAGTTTGGAGACTAACAGTCTATCCACCATCTGCTCAGATGCTTTGGTCATTGTTTACAGGAGTGAACACCTTGCACCTTCTTCCCAGTGAAAGAAATCTGGGACCCCCTTTAATCTTTAACAACCAAGCCACCCTGGCTTGCTGTTGGCAGAATTAGAACAAGCCACAGTGCTCCATTTTACTCTAAATTAAGGACACAGTCCCAAAACATCATAAGCTTATAAAACCTTGCATTTGTAACAGTCACTTCATGTAATATACTTGCCAGCTCAGGATAAGTAGCAATTTGCATGTTCAGGTTTTATCTGCATACACATCTGTTCTCAGTATTTAGTGACTAAATTGGCTGATTTTGATTTGATCATGCTTAGTCAATTTCCTATTTGTTGTTTTAACCACCTTTCAGCCAAGCACTAATTTTTGTCTTTTGGATGTGTGACTATTTCACGTGTCACTCCATAAAGTATGAGACTTAGACATGTAATACTTTTATAAGGTATTATGTGATAAGCATGCCCTCCAAGTATGGTATTTTAATATATAGTGTAATGTTTTACAGTTTATCGTGCAATACTGGGGTGAACCAGCCTGTTAAATTAGTATGATTTTGGCAATGCTCCTACAGCACTCTCCCAACGTGACAGTCAGGAGGCCCAAATTACTTTATGCTTTGGTGCCTCTTTAACATTCCATTGGTAAGCTGCAGATACCAAACAGGATTCCCAAGGTAGAATATCAGCTGGCTGTGATGTACAGCCATCTGGCCGTTAAGGGCTGACTGTGGAGAACAGACGCTAGAAGGGAGATGAGGCAAGGGTGGTGTGGGTTAGTGAGAATGGGCAGTAGGCTGGAAGACTTTTATGGAGTCTGAAGGAGTGTATTCCTGTTTGCCAAAATTTCAGGAAAAACAAAAAAAAATCCTTTTTGGAGAAGCAATCCCTTTCACGATCTTTGTTTGGCCTCTCAGCGCCTGAGGAATGGGACTGGCATGCACCTTGCATGGTCTACCTATTTCTCTTTGAAAGTTGCAATCAGGATTTTGCGACAGACATGGTTCTTCAATTTATGTAACTAAACATTCTCTCGCCTGTATTGGATGGGAATGTTAGATATCCATTTAGAAGCCTGCGGGAAATTTGATTGAGGCAGGCAAATGGGTGCACAAGGTCCTCAGCAGGCGTTGAACTGATAGTTGCCTGCTTTTCAGGTGAGAAGGAAGTGGTCAGCACTTGAATATCTGGCCCATTGTTTGATTTATTTTTTGTTTTACAACACGTAACTAATTAAGCTTATAACATGGTGGGGCTGATTAAATAGATTTCCACTTCAGTTGCTTTAAAATTTAGCATTGTGCAAAGCTTGCATGATCTCCCATTACCATCGTATACTCTGCAGTAGACAACCAAAACTATAAATATATAAAATGATTCGTAAACAGATAGGATTTTATTTTTTCTGTTTTTGCATTGAAGAATAGGATACAAAATGTTCCTCATGCTGATGTTAGTCAGATATAAGCACACATTCATATGCCTATTTTGAGGAATGCAAATTTTGTGAATCAGAAGCAGATATATTCAATTTGAACTCAACTTGAATTAAAACAAAGTAATTCTGGTTGCTCTAGCTCAGAGCTGGCTTCGCCCTTAACATCTGTAACAATTAGGTGTGTTGAAATATATTAAAAACAGACCACTTCTACATTAATAATTTAGAAAAAAAAAACTTTGGAGTGTGCCATAAACTGCACACCATAAAAAACAATATAATTTACTGTGAACTGTAGTATCCATCGCTTCTTTATCTATGATTAGGTTTAGAATTAGCTTCCTTCCTGTATTTGTGTTTTGGATTTTTGCCTATTTCTGCTGGTGAAACTGGCTTTGAAGAATAATTGAGTCCAACAGTGCAAGGCAGCAGAAATATCAAGGGAAAACAAACCTTCAAAATCCAAAGCATCTTAGAAATTTCTTCATTTTAACTGTGTATATTAATTCATTATTGTCACAGTACCTTTCTCAGTAACGCATTGAATCAAATTCCCTGATTATGTTTTCAACATTTACTATTGAAAATAAGATGATTTTCGATCAGAACTTCCAGTCTCCGGTTCAGCAGCGACCAGATGTGCCCCTGCCAAGATGAGCTTCAGAACTGTGTAGATGTGCCAGCACACTGACTTGGTGGGAATTGCCCCTGAAGTTTGAACTTCCAATGGGCGATTCCCTGCTTCCCGAGACCCCTCTGAAAATGTCTCCGACTCTGAGTTAGAGTTGGAGACTTCAGACAATTCTGCAGTACTTACCTGAATAGTTACCTGGGAAATGTTAGACAGAAAAATCCTAGTCTAACTCCTGGGTAACTATACAACTGACACACACCTGACTACCACCTGACCCTGCAACCCCTCGACCTCCCGACTCCGCCCCATCCAAGCTGACTAGTCCCCACCACCCCTCCCCTCCACCCCCGCTTTGACCTGACTAGTCGCCGCTCCCCGACCTAACCCAACCAGCTCCCATCACCTGACACCCCCCTGACTCTGCTTGACCAGGCCTGAGTAGCCCCTGACCTGATATCCCATTGACAAATCCTCACAACACAACACAACTACCTGACCCATCTCACCCAGCTGCCACCTTGATGACCTGCCATCCTACCAAGCTACCACCCGACCAAGCTGCCACCCTAGCCAGTTGACTACTCACCTCACCCACTTTACCCTGATACACACCTACAGGTTCACCAATTCACCCATTCACTCATTCATTTAGACACTGAAAAGCTGTTTTAGTGTCCTAAAGGTTTTCAGTGTGTTCTTGAGCACTTACCAGAATATGGCAACCTGTGCTTTAAAAAGAGTTGGTGGCTTGTCTCCACTGCCCCCCACCATTCTTTCCCAGCTCCCCCCCATCCCCAAATCACCCAGTGCTATGAGGAAGCAGTTCAATGGAAGACCGTTCCACGTTTCTGAAGAAGCTGGGATCGGAAGACCTGGCCAGAAATGCAGAGCACCGTCGTAGCACAGACAAGTAGGAGCGGAGTGACAATCCGATGGTGATTGCTGCTTCAAGGAATATTCGGGCCTTTATCTCATCCAAAAAAAGGGTAACTCTACAAATAGCCTGGATTGTAAAGGCAGCCCTGATGCAACAAAACAATTACTTTTATCATTTAAGAATATGGGAGAGAATTTTCTCCCCGTTGGGGGGGTTGTGCGGGGGCGGGTGCGGGCTGGCGTGGACCCGATCGGCGCCCTTGATCGGGTCCGTGCTGCCATTTTATGTGGGTGGCCCAATTAAGGCCCGCCCAGTGTGACGTGCACCTGGAAGCGCTGTGCGCTCCCTGTGCGGGCAGGGGGTGATGCCCTGAGTCGGGAGTGCTCTCTTTCGCGTGCACGCGCACAAAAGAGTGCAGAAATCTCCCTGAGGTGCAGAGATGTCACGGAGATTAGTTTTAAGTTTGAAAAATTTTAATCAAGAAAAAAACAATTTAAGTCCTGTCCCCTCATATGACAGTGTCACATGAGCTGGGACATATCAATGACATTTAATGGAAAAATTTATTAAATCTACAAACCCTTCATGAAACCTCATTCTGCCATGGATGAGGCTCCATGAAAAATGCGAAGGCCGCCTGGGCTCTTCGCCTGCACGCCAACCTTAAGGTTGGATGGGCAGCTTTCTCAATAGGGTTCATTAGTTAATTAATGGCCTTAACAGGCCTATGACATGGCTGCGCACCCGCCGAACTGAAAATCTAACTGACATGTGGTGACGTTGGGACGTACGCCCATCGAGCTGGCCCCGTCCCCTGCTCACCGAGCCAGAAATTCTTCCCATGATTACAAATAAATGCTGTCATTTGGCACTACAGCCCTTTAGACCATAAACACAGGATACCACAGTAGAAGGGTGAGGGCTTGTGTGCCCACTGTTTTCAATCCTAGTTGTGCTGCTGTAAAAAGATGTTGAGCCAAAGATGGTTACATCTCATGGAGGGAGAGGATCGGAAGGAGTAGCATGCTTCATCCTCAGTTATGTAATTACTACAGGTTGCCTCAGATTGGTATTCGAAAGGTCAGGGAGCTTTACAGCCAGTAGCTGTCTTGACTGTAGAATGTGTGTGACAAAGGAAAACTGAAGTAAGAGGAAATTCTCATTTTCCCTTCCAGGACCTAATCGAGGGTCAATCCTGGCATCGTAACTGGCCTAAATTGATGAGCTGCCTCAGCAGGTGCCCAAGCAAGCCTTGCGTGTCAAAGTCTCAGCATTGGCTGAGCATTTTGGGATTGAGAAACAGCCTAAACAAATTTTGTTCCCCCAACCCCAATACCATTAAGGTTGTTGGAGCGTTCAGGAGTAGGTGTACAAAAAAAACAAATTCAGTTGAACGATGAGACCAAGATCATGACATATAATGACACTGTGAAGTAAAATGAAATTTTTATTTTCCCTCCCAGGACCTAACTGAGGGTCAATCCTGGCATCGTAGCTGACCCAAATTGATAAGCTACCTCAGCAGGTGCCCAGAGAAGCCTTGCATCTTAATGTCTCAGCATTGGAGTGTGCTGAGCATTTTGGGATTGAGAAACAGCCTAAACAAATTTTGTTTCCCTCCCCCACCCCTCACCCACCTGTTAAGGCTTTTGGAGCATTCAGGAGCGGGTGTGCAAAAAAACAAACTCAGTTGAATGATGAGACTCTTTGTCTCCAGGGTAGGATATTGGTTTCTTTACTCTTTCATTTGCCCTGTTGCTTTGCCTCTGCAACTCGTTTAGTCTTTTCTTTTTTCCCCTGGCACATCTTTTCCGAGTGATAGTGCTTTCCACAAGTTCTGCAGTTTGATCCGTACATAGGACATTCCCTTATGTCTGTGAACTCATGGTTGTCCACAGCTCTTGCACATCTTTCTCTCTGACTGGTGTGCATTCTTTTGTTGCTGTTTCACTGCATCAATCCTGCTGCCTTTCCTTTAACTTAACTAAAGGCTAATCATTTGGATAGTCACCTGTCCACTCGTTACTTCATGTATTTTGGCAGTGTCAACTGCTAGTGACGTTGTAAGCTGGTCCCTTCCAATCAAATCTTTTTGAACTTCAGGGTGTGCAGAGCCCCAAATGAGCCTTTCATCTGCTTCCTTGAATTTACACTTGCTGCCTACATTTTTCAATCATGTTAAGAAATTGTCAACAGGCTCACGTGGTTCCTGCCTCAAGCTCTAAATTTCATATTAGTGAATTCAATGGCTTGACTTGGGCTGGGCATGTGTGCAAAATTTCTCAAATTTGTTTGGGTTTTTACTGTTGTCCTTGTTAACTTCCCAGCAACTGAAAAGATGAAACCTTTCTCTCCTGTCCACAAAAGGATGCGCTGGCCCTTTGCTGTTCGCTAGTGCTTTTTAGAAAGCTACTAAATGTCAATCTTCACTTTTGTCTAAACTTCTCAAATGCCTCCCTGACATCATCAGCCTGTCAATTCATCATGGGCTGGAGCTGAGCGTTCATTGATGCAGGTCAGCCACTTCATTCTTTCATGATTCACTCAGTTTCTTTTCACTCTTTGGCACTAACTTGGGCTAATTTTTCGCAATCTGATTCTGCATTAAATCCATTTCGAGTGTTTGTATTTTATTCACAGACACCTGCTGCTACTATGTTATGTTTTGTGAATCCCAGAAGTCTGAAAAAACTTTTAGACAGAGATAATAGAGCGGATATTGAGTGTATTTCTCCAGATCTCTCCATGTGATGTGGATACATTGTTAGTTTGGTGCACAGACTGTAGTGCAGTAGTGAGATGGTGTGATATCCTGGATACTTATACATACATGTGCATAACAATATAGTTGCTAACTCTTTTTGAATAATATAACAATATAACATCAATGCAAATGTTTATTTTTAAAATGCTCAGCTTAATTGGTTTTAATCTTGTTTCTGTTCATTCTAGTTGGAGAAACAACAGTTGCTTTTCGATCAAGGAAAACAGGTATGGAACAAACTAGATTAAAAATCAATTTTATTGTGGAACTTTTAACTCATTTGATTACTTCAGCTTTATTCAGAGTTCTTAAAATTGTAATATTATGACATTTTGGCAATAGAACATGGGAATGCAAAAGCAATGTTTGGCACCAAAAATTATTTTATTACCTGACGCAATTGCATGCTTGATGGCAAGAGGACAGAATTTAAGTTTGAAATTATATAATCCTGGACCGTTAGTAGTTAATGAAGCAAAATATTAATCAGTAAATAAATTCCCCACATTAAGGTCAGTGTTTCCTGCTGCTTTGTTTTCAAACAATACGATTCCAAATGCTGGACAAGAATAGTATACGAGCATAAAGAGTTTTAAAAATAGGAAAATGTCATTAGGTCAGAGCAAACTTGTTCCTTTATAATAGATCACCTACTCTCCTACTTACTATATCCCTTCTCTTTGCAGATACACAGATAATTATCTCTCATATTAATTTGTAACCAATCTAGTGCAATGGCATTTCCTGCTGATGTATTCCATACTTTTGTTATCCTTTGATGAAAATTTTAGGCCTGACTTCCCTTTTTACTCTGAATAATAGTCAGTTGACCAAATATCAAACAAGTTAAGTATATACATTTAACAAATACATTAGATGGAAAATGCAATTAAGCTTTTGTAAATATGTGCAAAGATAACTGCCCAATTAAATAGTTAATTGTCAAGGCAACTAGATCCTTGTAAACTTATGAACCTGCCTACATTGTTTGATGTGCCTTCTGTTCTTGCTAAAATCTTGTTTGAAGGAAGACTATACAGGTCATAAACTAATTAAGTGCTGTTTAAGAGCTGAAAATGTAAGGGGCATCATTTTATGACAAAAAGTGTTTGTAAAATCTTTTTTTTACAGTCACATGATGCAAAGGCATGTCATATATCAATGTACCAATCAATCAGTTCTAATTCTTCTCCCTCAGTCAAATAGTTTGCAAACACATTTCAACAGCACCGTTACCCTTTTAAAAATAAATTTCACAGGAACTATATTTTAATGGCACAGCAATACTTTAAAGGAGTAGACTGTAACTGATGGCAAGTTCTGATATAAATATTTAACATAAAATATAGACATAATAAAATGCTACTTATTCAGTTGCATTTTTTTAAACTGCTGTGTATGATTCCATGCAATCTTTTTGATATATAGTAATGACCTGGACGTGGGTATCAGTGTATAATTTCAAAGAAATGTGGTAAATAGTGTTTAAATAACGTTGGAGACTCCAGGAGTCTGTTGAAATATGTTTTGCCAAAGTATTTTATTGAGGGAGTAGAATTCGAAGAGCTGACTTATTGCATGTTGATCCTTTGCGTGATGTAACTGTAAGATTTTGTGAACACTTTCTTTGTCATAAAAGAGTGTCCTTTAAATAGACATATACATGGCAGATGAAATTAATGCCAAAAATGTGAGGAGATGCATTTAGGCTGGAAGAATCAGGAGAGGCATAATTTTAACTCTGATATAGGAACAGCGACTTGGGAGTGTATGCACACCAAACTTTGAAGGTGGCAGGACAAGTTGAGAAGGCTGTTTAAAAAAAGCGATGCAGCATTTCAGTTATGAGATGATACTTGCAGAGAAAGTTAAGGGGAGATTTAATAGAGCGCTGAAAATCATGAACCGTTTTAATAGGGTAACTATTTACAGTGTCAAAAACTGGTAACCAAAAGATCCAAGTTTAAGGTAATTAATAAAATAACCAGAGGCAAGATGAGGAGTTTTTTTTAACGCAGTAAATTATTATCTGGAATGCACTGCGTGAAAGGGTGGAGGAAGCAGATTCAATAATAATCTTCAAGAGGAAATTGTATAAATGCTTGAAGAGGAAATATTTGCAGGGCTTTGGGGAAAATACAGGGGAGTGGGACTAATTTAATACTTCTTTCTAACTCTTTATTAAAAACAGTAGAGAGCAAAATGGCTGATAGTTATGATTACTTGGCAACCATCCAGTTCATGAAGAGAATCAACTTGTGAACTCCCACCATCATGTTTGGGAAAATAGCTTATTTGGGGTGAGCTGACTTTACCTTACAATCCACTGAGACTCATGGATGCTTCTTGCACTTGTGCTGAAATGTGCATGCGGATGAGAATTGAGAAACAGTAGGTTATGGCATTAATTCATCCTACCCCAAATTGAATTTTACAGTCCCTGCAGGAACCCCATAAATGAACTGGAAATAGTTGGCACGTATGTCAGTTTATTGAGGCTTATGAAGAACATGGACTTCAAGCAAATAAGGTTGAACTTGATAAAATCCTTATTACATTTTGAAGTATCTGCCACAGTCTGATACATATCGTGTTTTATTCCATACATGTAGTTTTGGTTATTGTTAATTATTTTGTTTACCAGTTTTATCAATTTGATGCAAATTCAGGTGCTAAAATAAACAATCTAATATGTTTGCTTTTATTCTGTGTCCCTTTCATCGATCTGGTTTATTAGTGTACTCTGGTGGGAATGGGTAAGACATTTTGGATGCCCTAAGATTCTGTGTTTAAATCAGTTTATATAAAGGCTCAGAAATGGAACACTTATCCACACCTAACACCCAGGCTTACTTTTCCTCTAGTGTGGGCTTTCTGCTGGAAGTGTATCAGGATAGGAGTTCTGAGAGTGGAATAGAATACCAGTTTAACAAGACTGGGGGGGCAGGGCAGAATTGTCAGGTTAAAATGGTAAGGCCAAGGAGCACCAGTACGAACTGGGAAGGTTGGAAAGGTGGGAAGTTGGTTGGAGTGTAGTGTTTGAATTGTTCCTGGAGGATGTAGAGTTACCTTTATGAATGGAGCAATGGAGGGATTGGGGAAAATGACTGTTGAAAATGTATTAAAATTTAATTGGTACTCCCATGCCATAATTTATTAACATTGGGGAACATTTTGAGGTATCCTGCTAGGTGTAAATGGGGAAGTAGTGCCCCAAAATTGGAAGGAAATGATTTATCATCTTGCTTCTGCTGTCACTGTGGCCATTGCCAGCAGAATACTCCTCGGAACACCACAAAACAAGCTTGGGATACTCCCCATCCAAGTCCCTTACCCCTCCCCTGCATACCAACAGACCTACCTGGAGGTTGGCTGAGTTGCATTATATTACTATTGTCTGGACCTACCCCCACCCAGCCCAACATTCAGATGCTAATGATGGCCATTCTTCAAAATTAACTGGGCCCCTAGTGTTGAGTATTGAGCAGCCAGTGGGCGCTCTGCCTGTTGGCTGCCCAGAGTCTACACTGAGATGAAAATTTACCCCATTATATTTTCTTCTTCCTCAATTTAATTAAAGCCTCCAGTGCTTTTTCCATCTCTTCCACTGAGAATAATGGAATATGCTTTCTTTACTTCTACATAAACAGCTTTGAACTGAAATACTAAGAGATAAATAATTGCCTCCATATTTTATTTTGTTGTCTCTAGTTTTATAGTTTCTATCCCTATCTCTTCAGAACTTAAACAGTCTTTGCAGAGAGCAGGAAATTATGCAGGAAACTATGCAGGAAATTGGGAATTTAAACCCAGACCTAACATTGTCTTGGCATGTTACCATGGCCAGGATTTCCCAGTTGGCGAGTGGGGGGCGGGGCATGTGCAAAAGAGCACACTTTCGACTCAGGGGAACCCCCCCCTCCAGCTCGCACAGGGAGCACATAGCGCTTCCTTGCGGGCGTCACGCTGGGCAGGCCTTAATTTGGCCCGCCCATGTAAAATGGCGGTGCACCCCTGATCGGCGGTGCCAATCGGAGGCGTGCCTCTGCTGAGCCCGTTCCTGAACTTCCCCCGAGATGGGAGGAAAGTTCTGCCCAATATGCACAGCTTGATTTAAACCATTTATATTTTAAAAACTGCTTGTAAGGAAATTGACACAGGAAGTTTAGAAGAAGTCAGGAGGTGATAAGTCAGTTAAGAGTTAATGATTAAATTGGTTGTGGAATTGACATTTAAGCCTAGTAGCTTGTTTACAAAGGTTAAACCATTGTGCCTGTTGTGATAGCTTTATTGTCAAAAGGAGGCTGGCTGTACCAGGTAATGCTTTTTACTCTTTTACCTATTCCCAGCACTCAATATAAGAACATAAAATATGCAGTAACTGTTTAACCTATACAGCCCGTTTTCTCTGCAGACCATCTGCAACGCTCCCTATTATAAAATTTGCCCAATTGTTTCTTCCCACCCCCATACCCGCAGTGGAGGTGAAAATACCAGTCTAATTTAGAAAAATGCTGGATGCTGTGGTGTGAGTTCTGTCGGTCCTTTCTGGATAGAAGAGGATTGAATGGTTTTTCCTCATCTTTATCTATTGTGACCCCTGGCCAAGAACGATGGTAAGCAGCAAGTTCCTGGGCCTCTCACAATGCTGCCCTGAAAACAAACGCTAGAAGGTGTACAAGGTCATCTCATATGGCAGCTCCAAACTGGATGTTCATGTCTTGCAGGAAAGCGCTGGATTCCATCTAGCGCATCCATAGGGCAGAATTTTCTGCCTGTTGGGCGGGCTGGTTGGGAGCGGGTGTGGAGCCAATTGCCACCTGCGATCAGCTGCACACCGCCATTTTACGTGGGCGGGCTGATTAAGGTCCACCCAGCATGACGCACACCCACTACCTGTGCGGGCAGGGGGAGGAGGGAGAGTCAAGGCCTGCGCCCTCGTGCATGTGCGCGAAAGAGCGCAGAAATCTCCCTGAGGCACGGAGCTGCCTCAGGGAGATTAAGTTCAAATTGAAGGTTTTAAATAAAGAAAGATAAAAATTATTTAGACATGTCCTCTCACATGACAATGTTACATGAGCTGGGATATGTTTATGAATTGTGGAAAAAATATTTATTTAATAAAACCTTCAGGAAACCTCATCCCGCCCACGGATGAGGTTTCCTGCAAAATGCAAAGCCCGCTTGGGCTCTTCGTCTGCCCCCTGCCAACCTTAAGGTTGGACGGGCAGCATTGAGAATAACTGTTATTGGTTTCTTAATGGCCTCAATAAGCCTTTGACAGTCCTGGCCCGTGCCTGCCGAACAAAAGATTGAATGATGCACGGTGATGTCGGGACACACGCCCGATGTCACCGCGCATCATTTTACGAATCGGCGTGGTGGGCCCACCCCCTCACACCAACGTGAACACTCCCCATAATAAAATTAGTAACTTAAATTGGGAAATCATGGGCGTGATCTATTGCCTTAGGCCTCCAGTGCTGTTTCTTGATATATTTCCCCTGTAACATTTTTTTTTTAGTTTAGTTTTAAAATATAGCCCTTGGTTGTAATTAATCCTTAAACATTCTATTCTAAAGTTAGTTTAAATGTGGTAAAGGCCTGACGTTTTGTACTTTTGTGCATAATGTTGTTATACACTTTTCTTTCACACTTGTCTTTTGTGCAAAGAACATCTGAAAGTGACTTTTAAGGCTGCAATCCAAGTGAAGATAAATTATGGAAATATATCTCAATCAATAAAATTACCATCAGAGCTAAAATAACTACTCTTCAGCCATTCAGTGTGTGGCATTTGAGTATGTTCCTAGAACAAGAACTCTAATGTTGGGCTTTCTGTCTGTTTCAAAGTTAAAACCTTGGCCTAAAATCTGGGCCAAGGAATGCATTTTGCATTCGTCCCTTCCTTCACCCAACTATCCTCACCTCCCAGCCACGCCAAAACTCACTGGAAGCTGAAATTGACCCATCATCTGAATGTCACAATGAAAAGACTGAGCAAAAGAAAGTGCAAATAGCATATGGCGATGATAAATTATAGCAGAGGCCACACAAGTAAAAAGGTGAAAAAAATTAGAAATTTGGTAAAAGAAAAAAAATGCAGATTCAGGAGATCTGAAGTGAAAATGGAAAATTCTGAAACCACAGTGGGGTTGATATTAATCCAGAGGCAGCATTGAGCTTCAGAAAGTGGCAGATGTGACACGCAGAACATCTTGAGATGCATCAGAATGTCCAATTTCCACAGGGATGCCTCAGTGAGAGCAAGTTGAAGGGAAACGGTATGAGAGGCCAAAAGCTAACAGCAAGAGAACCAGAGGCAGTGGCTGTCTGAGAGTGCCCTCCAGGAAGTCAGAGTCAGGGCATGAGTTGAACATGGAACACTGATATAAGAAATTCTAAAGTGACATTTCCACAATGGAGGGAGTGAATTGGTGAGTAACAGGTAATTGTTAGTTTATTTTATTAAATTAATTCTTTACATTTGTTCACAATTTACTTGATGGTTGTTTCCATTGTGTTTTCAATTTTCCCAGTTTGTATTAGGGTTATTAAAGTCACCTAATACTTCTATGTTATTTCTGTTACATGCCTTTGAAACTCACCAACAAATTAAGGATAAACATGCAAGGGGACCCTTCTATAGTGCCATGCTGGTCAATCCACTGGCCTCTAAATCACTGAGACCTTGACCACTGAAACATTTAACACTGAAATCTAAAACTGAACACTGACCTCTGAGACATTGACCTATAAAACTCTGACGGACTGATCTCTAATAGACTAAGGGTGGAATTCTCCACTCTGGAGATTAAGGCCAGCATCTTCCGGTCAGTGAGCGGGGGCGGGGTCCACTTGCTGACACGTAAAATGACGTGGGGTGACGTCAGGTGTGCATCCTGATGTCATCCCGCATCATTTAGATTATCAGTTCGGCAGGCATGCATCCCACTCAGATGTGCACCAGCTGACCTGTCAACAGCCTATTAAGGCTATTAAAAAACAAATTAACCTCATTAATGGACTGGCCCGTCCAACCTTAAGGACACACACAACCACAACTGCATCAAGTCTAGTAGACTCAGGGTTTGCACTAGAATGCTGCCCTCCACTTCCCAGATCAGCTACATGCAGGTTTCCAGAGTAGAGCCTGATGATACTTGAGGATTGCAGGTCAAAGGCCATATGCAGACCTTGCTCTCCATGCCACTGTTTGTAAAGGGCTTTTCAAGCATGGGCGTGACACTAAAGGACAGGAGATATGCGCTCAGTTCCTTTTGCCTGAACCTTACTCCTGTTGGAACCTCATGACTATCAGTGTGCCATGGGCATGTCTTCTGCATCGACGGCACCATCATGTGGAAGGTGACTCTCACTGGCCTCTTTAGCTCCTGTCCTTCCAGGTTCTCATCGTCCAAGGAGTTCTCAGCCTCCTCCATGGCAAGTGATCTACAGTTTGAAGTGTCGGGTTGTGCAGGATGCAACAGACCACCATGATGTTCTGCAATATTGCAGACTGCCTTTAATCTCTCACCCCAACCTTTTGGCCTCGGTCCCTGGACTATGACTGTCTGTCTATCACTTAGCTCCACAGTTCCTTCAGGACTGACCACAGCACCTTCTCCCTCTCCCACTCTGAGTCTCTGTGCAAGCCATCCCCCTCCACCCCACTCATGAGTCTCTGTGTAACTCTTCCCTCTTGTGCCATACTACTTTCCCTACTTTCCTACTCTAGAGTCCGAGTTCATCCACTCCCATTACTGCCAATCGAATCCGACGCACCCCTCTTCTGTGTCTGCATTGTAATTTTTAATGTCAGGCTCCAGCTTTCCCTCAATGGTCCCTCTGCCTGCCATCATTCTCCAACCCCCAATCACCCACCGCCCTACTGAGACCACTGCCCTCTGCACCCTTAACCCTCACGTCTCTGTTATTTCCCAACCGCCCTAACCCCCTCCCCAGTTGCCATGCTGGTCTCTGTGTTAGAGTGCAGTCCTGCCTGAGACCCAAAGCCCACCATGAGTGCAATCCTCCAGGAGAAGTGCAACAACCACCATGAGCAACTCTTCCGCTCACCCAGGCACCCACCATTAGCTGCCCTACTGCACACCCAAGGCACCCACCGTGAGTTGCTCTACTGCACATCCAAGGCACCCACTGTGAGAAGCGCAACCAGATACCCTCATCTGTGTGGCCTAACACGGTAGCTTTGGCATTGCTGATGACCCGGAGCAGCACTGTTGCAAGTAGGCTTTGAATGTTGTGCTCACCAAGAGTTGACGAGTGAAGTGAAAATAGACAGCTGTATGCTACTTATATCCGGTTGTGATTTAGACCAGTATAATTTACTGCTGGTGTGGCACGTAATTAGGAAGAAGAACTTGATCCCGGTGACTTGATTTTTAATGAGTATTCATGACATGCTAATACCTGCAGATGGAGTTCCCAACATAGACCAGCAGGGAATCCAACCTGTAATCAACCCACCATGAAAGTGGTGTGGGGAAAATTCCAACTTATTTACCTGCCAGCGGAAATCCAACTTTTGGCTTCTCTGAATTTTCTGCCCCCGCCCGCCATAGTGGGACTGGAAAATTCTGCCCTGAGATACTGAAATAGTAAAGAAGTCAATAAAAACTCTGGAATTGCTTGTGTATCCTTAATATTCTTCCTTAATAAATCAAACACGGAGCAACAGTAGAGATGGCAAAATAAGAAGGGGGTGTGTTAGTATTTAGTAAGGATGATGTTGCAATTCTCAATAGGTTATATTTGATGGTTCTGGATTGAATCTACTTTGGCTTGAGTTAAAGAAAAATTAAGCTGTTTCATTGCTGAGAGATTTTTTTTAGAGCTCCAAATAGTGAGGAGAAGGTAGGCGAACAAGTTTAATTTTTGAGCTTCAAAGACATGTAACAGAAATAGCATAGAAATATTAGGAGACTTTAATAGCCCTAATATAGACTGGGAAAGGCATAGTGCTAAGAGTAGCAAAGGCAAGGAATTCCTAATATGTGTACAGGAAAACTTTCTTGATCAGTATTCCTCTGGTCCAACAAGGAAGGAGGCAGCATTGGATCTGATTTTGAGAAATGAATTAGGGTGTTAGGTTAGAGATCACCTTTCACTTTGCACTTGCATGGATGAGTGCAGTACCAACAACACTCAAGAAGCTCAACACCATCCAGGACAAATCAGCCTGCTTGATGTTCACTCCCTCCACCACCAGTGCACCATCTACAAGATGCACTGCAGCAACTTGCCAAGTTTCCTTCGACAGCACCTTCCTAACCTGCGACCTCTACCACATAGGTCATGGGCAGCAGGTGCATGGGAACACCAACACATGCAAATTCCCCTCCAAGTCATTCACTATCCTGACTTGGAGCTACATTGCCATTCCTATACTATCACTGGGTCAGAAACCAGGAACTCCCCAACAACATTGTGGATGTACCTACACCACATGGACTGCAATGGTTCAAGAAGGCAGCTAACCACTACCTTCTCAAGGGGAAATAGGGAAGTAAATGTTGGCCTTGCCAGCAACTGTCACATCCCAGAGACGACTAAATTAAAATGTTTAGTTATTGAGCAATCTGTGCCATCGGAGGCTCAGATGATAGCATCCCCCAATCCTATTCACTTTCTTGAACTGCCTTCTCTCAAAGTGGCTGGACCTTTAAACTTACCTGCTTTATGGCAGCCAGTGCTGTGAGTTCCTTACCTCCGACTCCGTTGCCCTCGTTACAAGGCCATGGGAATCTGCTGCAATGCACCTTTCTCACCCGGCCCAAGTCAGGCGGCCAGGTAAGAAAGGTGTGGCTTCATTTAGGGTTAGTAACGAAGAGTGGAGTGGTAATCTGATTTTGATTGCCACTCCACTGAAGTTAGGCCCAAATTATTTGGTCATCATCACGTTGATGTATGGGGGAATGTACTGTGCGTAAACTGGCTGCCAGATTTCCTAACATCACAGCAGTGAATATACTTCAAAAAGTACTTCACTGGTTGCAAAGCACTTTGGGACATCCTGAGATTGTGAAAGATGCCATATAAATGCAAGTTTTTCTTTTTTTAAACAGTGACTGTAGCATAATTTGGATTAGAGTGATAATGGAAAGAGACCAGAAAATATTGAAAGTAAAATGCTCAACTTGGAAAGAGCTAAATTGAGTGATTTAGCAGAGCCTAGCAGAGGTAGATAGGATAAGGTGATCTGAGGGTAATGCAGTAACAGAACAATGGAAGGATTTCAGGCAGAGATAGTTCAGCGACAAACCGGGCATATTCCTTTGAAGGGAAAAGGTAGACCATCCAAGGCTAACACCCCCTGGATGACAAAGGAAGTAGAGGGTAAAATCAAACAGAAAATGGAGGCTGATGATAAATAGGGTCAAGATTCAGTTAATAATCCAGAAAAATTATCGCAAGCACTGGAGGAATTAAGGATCCCTTTTAAGGGTTAAGTAAAAAGATTCATATTATTGAAAAGCGAGATAGTGATGAGGATAACATTGATAGGATAGTGAAAAGGACAGAAGCATGGAAGTTGGAGCTCAATGCAGAGAAGTGTGAAGTGATGCACTTTGGGAGGACTAATATGAAAAGATGGTAGATTATAAATGGCACAATTTTGAAAAGTGCAGATGAGCAGAGAGACCTTAATGTCCATATACACAATCCCTTAAAGATGATAAGGCACATTGATGAGGTGGTTAAAAATGCATATAAGTTACTTAAGTTTGTAAATAGAGGCATAGATTACGAGAGCAAAGAGATCGTGCTGAGACTTTATAAATCACTGGTTAGACCTCAAAGAAATATTGTAGACAATTCCAGGCATCACAGTTGAGGAAATATGTCATGCTTTAGAAAGGGTACAGTGTGTTATCAGGACGTTACCAAGGATAAGGGACAACAAGAAAGCATGAGCAGGGAATGGTGACAGGGCCAGCTGTAGAGATTCCCTGTTGAGGGCACAGTCCTCTCCAAGCTCTGCTCAACTGGACTAAAGATGCAGAACATGGGGAGCGATCAATGAGTAAAAGGATAGTACAGTGTGTTATGATCCCCATTGAGACTGATAACTTTCAATAAGATATTTCAATTTCCAGTGGCTAACTGGAAGGATCGCACATCAAGATTTCAAGTTTTAAGACTTTTATTGTAACAAACAAAAAGCACCATTGTCTAAACACTATTATCTTGGCACCTTATACTCTACACTGCCAAAAGGTTTCCCCCATATGACTCTTAGAACACCAAAATTTTCCCTCCACATTTATAATTCACCCGATCTCTTAAGTAGCCAC
Organism: Carcharodon carcharias; assembly: GCF_017639515.1. Lineage (NCBI taxonomy): Eukaryota > Metazoa > Chordata > Chondrichthyes > Lamniformes > Lamnidae > Carcharodon > Carcharodon carcharias. The sequence continues at coordinate 33,598,315 of NC_054487.1, read as the reverse complement.
TTCGTTTTCCAGGAACCAGTCCAAAGCTATTGTCAGCTCCCAATGTCTTGCTTCCTTTTCCCTTTTCTGGCTAGATAACTTCTAATTCCCGATCTGAGTTTCAAGGTGAGGTTACCCAGGAGATTCGTCCCTCTAGCTAAAGCTAGGTGAATCTTCCAGCCTCAATTAAATCCTCTCAAGCTTGCTCTCTTCATTCCGAGTGCAAGCTCCCACCTGCATTCTGTCTGTCTCTGATTCTTGCAGACTGACTTGTCTGTGAGGTTCAGGGATATCTTAAGAAACTTGTAAGCCAATATTACAATGGCTTCCCTTCTTAAAGCCCATCACCATGGCAATGTGAATCACATAGGCCTTGTGACCTGGTAGAAATGCTAATTAGCTATCCTTTAGACTCCCAAATTCATTCAAACTTGGAATTAAATAGAGAATTTAAGGTATAAATGTTTACAAAATCTGACATTCCTAATATTTCCCTCTGAGACTTGATGACAGTCTATCCACTGTAGAAACATAGAAACTTGGAGCAGGAGTAGGCCTTTCGGCCCTTTGAACCTGCTCCACCATTCATTATGATCATGGCTGATCATCCAACTCAATAGCCTGCTCCTACTTTCTCTCCATACCCTTTGATCCCTTTTGCCCCAAGAGCGATATCTAACTCCTTCTTGAAAACATACAATGTTTTGGTCTCAACTACTATCTGTGGTAACGAATTCCACAGGTTCACCACTCTCTGGGTGAAGAAATTTTTCCTCATCTCAGTTCTAAATGGTCTACCCCATATCGTCAGACTGTGACCCCTGGTTCTGGACTCCCCTACCATCGGGAACATCCTTCCTGCATCTACCCTGTCTTGTCCTGTTAGAACTTTATATGTTTCTATGAGATCCCGCTCATTCTTCTGAACATCAGTGAATATAATCCTAATTGACTCAATCTCTCCTCATATGTCAGTCCTGCCATCCCAAGAATCAGTCGGGTGAACCTTTGCTGCACTCCCTCTATAGCAAGTAACATCCTTCCTCAGATAAAGAGAGACCAAAACTGTACACAGTATTCCAGGTGTAATCTCACCAAGGCCCTGTACAATTGCAGCAAGAAATCCCTGTCCTGTAATCGAATCCTCTGGCTATGAAGGCCAACATACTATTTGTCTTCTTTACCGCCTGTTGCACCTGCATGCTTACCTTCAGTGGGTGTACGAGGACACCCAAGTCTCGTTGCACTTTCCCCTCTCTCAATTTATAGCCATTCAGATAATAATCTGCCTTCCTGTTTTTGCTAACATAGTGAATAACTTCATGTTTATCCACATTATACTGCACCTGCCATGCATTTGCCCACTCACTCAGCTTGTCCAAATCACACTGAAGCATCTTTGCATCCTCCTCGCAGCTCACCCTCCCACCCAGCTTTGTGTCATCTGCAAATTTGGAGATATTACATTTAATTCCCTCTTCTAAAAAATTAATATATATTGCGAATAGCTGGGGTCCCAGCACCGATCCCTGCGTTACCCTACTAGTTACTGCCTGCCATTCGGAAAAAGACCCGTTTATTCCTACTCTTTGATTCCTGTCTGCCAATGAGATTTCTATCCATCTCAACACACTACCCCCAATCCCATGCACTTTAATTTTACACGCCAGTCTCTTATGTGGGATTTTGTCGAAAGCCTTCTGAAAGCCAAATAAACCACATCCGCTGTCTCTCCCTCAGCAACTCTACTAGTTACATCCTCAAAAAATTCCAGTAGATTTGTCAAGCATGACTTCCCTTTCATAAATCCATGCTGACTCTGTCCGATTCTGCCACTTTTCCATGTGTTCAGCTATTAAATCTTTTATAATGGACTCTAGCTGTAAGCACAACTGCTCTGGTCATTGTTTACAGGTGTGAATATCTCGAGCTTTCTTTCCGGTAAGACAACCTGAGCCCCTTTTAACCTTTAACAACCAAGCCACCCAAGCCTCCTGTTGGGTAGAGTTCAGGATAGGTCACATGACCCTCTTCAATCTTGCATTTTACCTTAAATTAAAGAGAAAGTACCAAGGCATAACAATCTTATAAACTTCATACTTGTAACATCTCCCCAATGACAAGTCATCACCGAAGTGATGAATTTTCAAAAACACTATCCAAAATAAAACTAATAACATTTTACACATTTTAACAACTATACTTACTACACACAGTATATTTAGCAATCTCTTCCCTTTTGTCCCATCTCACTATTACACAGTCCAAATAAACACCTTTAAATGGATTAACCCATCATCACCAATCTCATGTAACAGGATTCAAAGTTCAACGTATGAGCCTTTGAAGTTCTTTCTCTCATATATAAATGACAATTTGCATTATTGCTAGTGGCTTTACCTTCCATTATGTGTCACAGAATATTACCCTTCTCACTTTGCAGTTTGTACAGTTTTCTGGTATCCTTGATTAAAAGATGGCACAATTGCTTCAGTCTGGGTAACTTTGTCAAGAACCATACTGTGATTTGCTGACAATCCCTGTGATTTTTGAATTCTATTAGGTATAAGTTGCAAATCAAGACAAAACCCTCTGTCACAGCTCCTCATGTTGACTTTTAAACACAGTCTCCACCTTGTTCAGTTTTTAACTCTCGATCTTCGTTCTCTTTCATGGCTGTAAATTTTTATTGTCCAGGTCGATAAAGAAAGTCTCAAGAGGCAGAATCTGTCTATCTTAGTCCCTGCCAGAATGATGGAACACTTTTCAGGTCTGGAACCTAATACTGAATTGCATGCCCAGCCATTGCTCTTTACCAGAGCAAACCAATTATCATTGCTGCTTCTAGGCTTCCCAACCAATTAGGGAGGGTGGGTTAGATGACACATGAATTCTGTCAATGGAAGGATTTCTAATTAAAGGGACCATGACATGGGTCAGAAAAGCTCACCAGTGTTTGTATTTTTGAGGCTGCAGCAACCGAAGGACCTGGGAAGGCTGTCCCTCCAGATCTCTCTCACTTATCTGGTGGTCCTGCTGTGGGATTAGAGGGAATTCAGTGAGTTGAACTCTCCCAACCTCTCCAACCAATCAGGCATGTATGGGAGTGGCCCAGGAAATCAGCAGCAAAAGGGTGCCCCATTCAACCTGGAGACAAGAGTGCACCAAGAGGATATAGGACCACAGGAGGTCATGACAAGTGAGTGGTGTAACAATTTCAGGTGCCAAGTCCCACAGTTTGACTTGGTCAGAATTCTCCTGCACAGGATACCTCTCACTTTGCAGCTCCATTCAGTCCTCTCCCTGCATACATCTCATGTCACCATTTTCACAGCCAACACTTACACTCATCCTCAGCCTATTGTTCTCTCTACAGATGCCTCCACAATCACCCCCCCATAAATGTTGTCCTTCTCCCCTCTCCACACAAATAATTACAACCACTCACACTTCTCTGCTTTCACTCCTTGCAAGAGGAGAGAGCACAGAAATTGGCGAGAGGCAAATACCTGGCAGTGGGGAGGGACAACGTGGTGGCCCCCTCATGACACACACATTGTCAGCCATTGGCATTGCATGTCAATGCTTCACTGAGAAGGAGATCTTGTTCCAGAAGGCTGCAAATATCAGCAGTGACCAGCCTGAGCCTTCTAAGGTACTGGTACTCAGACTTGTGTCAAGAGATGATCCTCTGCTTGTAGACCCTGTGTTAAGGGTCTCACCTCTTTCCAGATAGATCCTGATGCCTATCCCATCTGCTCCTTTATCTAACTTTATCGGCATAATCTTCTAATCCTTGCTCTCTCATCTGCTTATCAAGCTTCCCCTACATTCATCTATGCTATTTGCCCCAACCACTTCAAGTGGTGGCACATTACACATTCTAACCACTGTAAAGAATTCCTGAATTTCTCCTGAATTCCTATTTGATTTATTGGTGGCCATCTTATATTTGTGCCCTCCAATTTTGGTCACTCCCACTTGTGAAAATACCTGTATGTTTACCCTATCAAACTCTTTAATAACCTTGAAGACCTCTGTCAGCTCACTCCAAAGTCTTTTCTACAGAAAAGAGTTCCAGCCTATTCAGCCTTTCCTAATAAGTATATTCTCTCAATTCAAGTATCATCCTTTGAATCTTCTTTGCAGTTTCACCAATGCATCTATATCCATTTTATAATATGGAAACCGAATCTACGCACAGCACTCTAAGTGTGGTTTAACCAATGTTCTATATCATTTTAAAATAACTTGTTTGCTTTGCAATTCTATCCCTGTAGAAATGAGGCCCAGTGCTTGGTTTGTTTTTTTTAAATGAAATTTATAATCTGCATCACTATTTCAAGTGATTTGTGTATCTGCAGCCTGAGGCCCCTTGGCTCCTTTATCCCAAAAGGGCAATGTCTATCTTAAATTAACTATATATTTAACTATGTTATAGTGAGATAAGGAATATTATGTAGTTTCTCTGACATTTTAATACACACAAATTTAACAAAACAAAAAATTGGAAATACACTATGTTCTTACAATACCATTTTAGGCCACCAGAGACCACTATACTGTAAGACAAGGAGAGTATAATTGCATTTCGGGGATAACAGGAGGGAAAAATATGATGAAGGGTCGTCATAAACCAATATTAGAACAAACTGAGTATCCCGGATTCTGGATGGTTGCATAAGAGTGGTGAGCGGGAAGAAGCACTCTGTTAATTTTATGCATCTTCAGATACCCCAATTATAGAAACAGAAAATAGGAGCAGGAGTAGGCCATTCTGCCCCTTGAGCCTGCTCCACCGTTCATCATGATCATGGCTGATCATCCAACTCAATAGCCTGCTCCTGCTTTCTCCCGGTATCTTTTGATCCCTTTCGCCCCAAGAGCTATATCTAACTCTTTCTTGAAAACATACAATGTTTTGGCCTCAACTATTTTCTGTGGTAACGAATTTCATAGGCTCACCACTCTCTGGGAGAAGAAATTTGTCCTCATCTCAGTCCTAAATGGTCTACCCCGTATCCTCAGACTATGACTCCTGGTTCTGGACTCCCCCACCATCAGGATCATCCTTCCTGCATCTACCCTGTCTAGTCCTGTTAGAATTTTATAGGTTTCTATGAGATCACACTCATTCTTCTGAACTCCAGTGAATATAATCCTAACTGACTCAATCTCTCCTCATATGTTAGTCTTGCCATCCCAGGAATCAGTCAGGTAAACCTTCACTGCACTCCCTCTATAGCAAGTAAGTCCTTCCTCAGATAAGGAGACCGTAACGGCACAAAATATTCCAGGTGTGGTCTCATCAAGGCCCTGTACAATTGCAGCAAGACATCCCTGTTCCTGTACTCCAGTCCTTTAGATATGAAGGTCAACATACCATTTGCCTTCTTTACTGCCTGCTGCACCTGCATGCTTACCTTCAGCGACTGGTGTGCAAGGACACTAAGGTCTCATTGCACATTCCCCTCTCTCAATTTATAGCCATTCAGATAATAATCTGCCTTCCTGTTTTTGCTGCCAAAGTGAATAACCTCACATTTATCCACATTATACTGCATCTGCCATGCATTTGCCCACTCACTCAGCTTGTCCAAATCATGCTGAAGCATCTCTGCATCCTCCTCACAGCTCACCCTCCCACCCAGATTTGTGTCATCTGTAAATTTGGAGATATTACATTTAATTCCCTCATCTAAATCATTAATATATATTGTGAATAGCTGTGGTCCCAGCACTGATCCCTGTGTTACCCCACTAGTCACTGCCTGCCATTTGGAAAAAGACCCGTTTGTTCCTACTCTTTGATTCCTGTCTGCCAACCAGTTTTCTATCCATCTCAATACATTACCCACAATACCCCGCGTTTTAATTTTATACGCTAATCTCTTATGTGGGATTTTGTCGAAAGCCTTCTGAAAGTCCAAATAAACCACATCCACTGGCTCCCCCTCATCAACTCTACTAGTTACATCCTCAAAAAAATTACAGTAGATTTGTCAAGCATGATTTCCCTTTTGTAAATCCATGCTGACTCTGTCTGATTCTGCCACTGTTTTCCAAGTGCTCAGATATTAAATCTTTTATAATTGACTCTAGAATTTTCCCTACTACTGACGTCAGTAATTCCGTTTTTTCTCTACCTTCCTTTTTAAATTGTGAGGTTACATTAGCTACCCTATAATCTGTAGGAACTGTTCCAGAGTCTATAGAATCTCAGAAGATGAGCACCAATGCATCCACTATTTCTAGGGCCACTTCCTTAAGTACTCTGGGATGTAGATTATCAGGCCCTGGGGATTTATCGGCCTTCAATCCCATCAATTCCCCCAACACCATTTCCTACTAATACTGATTTCTTTCAGTCCTCCCTCTCACTAAATCCTGTGTTCCCCAACATTTCTGGTATGTTATTTGTGTCCTCCTTTGTAAAGACAGAACCAAAGTACGTATTTAGTTGGTCAGCCATTTCTTTGTTTCCCATTATAAATTCCCCTGTTTCTGACTGTAAGGGACCTACACTTGTCTTCACCAATCTTTTTCTCTTCACATACCTATAGAAACTTTTACAGTCAGTTTTTATGTTCCCCGCAAGCTTACTCTAGTACTCCATATTCCCCTTCTTAATCAATCCCTTGGTCCTCCTTTGATGAATTCTAAACTGCTCCCAATCCTCAGGTCTGTTGTTTTTTCTGGCCAATTTGCATGCCTCTTCCTCAGATCTAATACTATCTCTAATTTCCCTTGTAAGCCATGGGGCAGAATTTTGCCCTTGGTGGGCTCGGTGACGGGCGGGCAGCTGAACCCCGCCGCCAAAGTGGGCCTTGCCGTCAGTTTAATTGGGTTTGCCACCCGCTTCCTGTGCGGGGGTGGGGGGAGGGATTCCCCAACTGTCAAAGTGCGCTTTTTCGTGCATGCGTGCAAAAGAGTGCACATCTCCGAGACTCAATGCTGTCTCAGGGAGATCACTGAAGCTTTTTTAAACATCAAGAATAGACAAATAAAAAATTTATTAACATGCCCCCCTCATGTTATGATATCACACGAGATGGGACATGTTAACAAAAAGGACATAAAGTTTATTAAACATTTTTAAAATGGACATGAAACCTCATCCCACCCGCTGGGTCTCCTGGCCTGCCCAGCAAACTTAAGGTTGGACAGGCAGGGCATTTGATGAGCTTAATGATTCTGTCAATGGCCTCAATTGACCATTGACAGGTTGGCGGGCAGACAGCTGATTTCGCTGTCCACCCGCCTTCCTCAGTATTTAAATGGACCGGGATGACGTCAGGGGTTCCTCCCAACGTCATCCTGCGTCAGCGAGTGGGCCCCACCCCTAACTTGCCAACAGAAAAATTCTGGCCATGGTTTGGCCACCTTTCCTGTTTTACTTTTGCGCCAGACAGGAATAACAAATTGTTGCAGTTCACCCATGTGCTCTTTGAATGTTTGCCATTGCCTATCCAGCGTCAACCCTTTATGTAATGTTTCCCAATCATAGCAAACTCACGCCTCATACCATTGTAGTTTCCTTTATTAAGATTCAGGACCCTAGTCTCAGAATCAACTATGTCACTCTCCATCTTGATGAAGAATTCTATCATATTATGGTTGTTCATCCCCAAGGGTCCTCGCACAACTAGATTGCCAATTATTCCTTTTTCATTACACAATACCAAGTCTAGGACAGCTTGTTCTCTAGTTGATTCCTCAATGTATTGGTCCAGAAAAACATCCTGTATATACTTCAAGAATTCCTCCTCTACGGTATTGTTACTAATTTGATTTGCCCAATCTATATGCAGATTAAAATCACCCATAATTACAGATGTTCCTTTATTGTATGTGTCTCTAATTTCCTGCTTAATGCCATTCCCAACATCACCACTAGGTTTGGGGGTCTATATACAACCCCCACTAATGTTTTTTGCCCTTTAGTGTATCTCAGCTCTACCCATACAGATTCCGCATTGTCAGAGCTAATATCTTTCCTCACTATTGCATTATTTCCTCTTTAACCGGCAGTGCAATTCCACCGCCTTTTCTTTTCTGTCTGTCCTTCCTAAATACTGAACGCCCTTGGATGTTCAGTTCCCATTCCTGGTCACCCTGCAATCATGTCTCCGTAATCCCAACTACATCATATCTGTTTGCAACTATTCATCCACTTTATTGTGATTGCTCCTCGTGTTAAGAGACAAAGCTTTAAGGCTTGTCTTTTTGACATTACTTGTCCCGTTCCCACTATTTTTCACTGAGACTCTGTTTGATTCTTGCCCTTGATTTCTCTGCCTATCACTTTTCTTATTCCCCTTTCTGTCTTTTGTTCTTGTCTTTGATTCCCCTTTCTCTGACCCCTTCCATACGTTCCCATCCCCCTGCCATTTTAGTTTAAACCCTCCCAAACCACTCCAGCAAATATCTCCCCTAGGACATCAATCCTGGTCCTGCCCAGGTGTAACCCGTCCAGTTTGTACTGGTCCCACCTCCCCCAGAACCAGTCCCAATGTCCCTGGAACCTGAAACCCTCCCCTTCACACCATCTCCTCAGCCACGTATTCATCGCATACATCCTGCTATTTTTACTCTGACAAGCATGTGGCACTGGTAGTAATCCTGAGATCACTACCTTTGAGGTTCTACTTTTCACCTCACTTCCTAACTCTCTACATTCTGCTTTTAGGATCTCATCCCATTTTTTACCTATGTTGTTTGTATCAATGTGTACCATGACCACTGACTGTTCACCCTCCCTCTTCAAAATGTCTTCTAGCCGCTCTGAGACATCCTTGACCCTAGCACCAGGGAGGCAACATACCATCCTGGAGTCTCATTTGCGGCCACAGAAACGCCTATCTATTCCTTTTACAATTGAACCCCCTATAACCATTGCATTCCCACATTTTTTACTCCTCCCCTGTGCAGCTGAGCCAACCATGGTGCAGCGAGTTTGGCTGTTGCTGCTTTTCCCTGTGAGGCCATTCCCCACAACAGTATCCAAAGCGGTATGTCTGTTTTGCAGGGGAATAGCCACAGGAGATTCCTGCACTACCTGCCTAGTCCTCTTGCTTTGCCTGGTGGTCACTCATTCCCTTCCTGTGGACTCTTAGCCTGCGGTGTGACCACCTCTCTATACGTGCTATCCACGATACTCTCCACCTCACGGATGCTCCACAGTGTCCCCAGCCGCTGCTCCAGCTCCAAAACCCGGGCTTCCAGGAGCTGCAGCTGGAGACCCTTCCCGCACACATGCTGGCCCGGGCACTGGAAATGTGCCCAGCTTCCTACAAAGAGCACGAGGAGCACACCATGGCTTTCAGCTCTTCTGCCATGACTTACCCCTTTAAATTAACTTGAACCTTTTGAAGATACTTAATATTAAATAATATCAATTACTCTAGGGCCCTCTTCCCTTCTTCTCGTTGTTACAGAATATAGCCCTTACTAATGACGAACCACAAAATAAGACCTTAAAAACTATAAGCAACAAAAGTAGTAAATACTTACCCGACCGTACTCACGGTACTCAAAGGATCACCTCATTACCTTCTCACCGAACTCCCAAAGCCGCACTCCAGTGCACACTGTGATGCTAACTGCAAGACACTCTTCCCAGACTGCTACACAGCGATGCTAACTGCAGGACACTCTTCCCAGACTGCTTCACAGCAGTGCTAACTGCAGGACACTCTTCCCAGACTACTTCACTGCGATGCTGACTGCAGGACAATCTTCGCAGACTACTTCATGGTGATGCTAACTGCAGGGCACTCTTCGCAGACTACTTCATTGCGATGCTGACTGCAGGACACTCTTCCCAGACTGCTTCACAGTGATGCTGGCTGCTGGACAGCTGTTATCTATCCATGATTCCATGATTGATCCTAGGTTTTCCATTTTTTCTAAACCAGGAGTAGCTTTATTTACAGACTGAGATTCCACTGTAGTAATTGTATGTAAATATTATATGTCACCCGTACACAGAATGGTATTGGACTTGATTCAGGTCAATTTTCAACCCTTCCTTTTCATATGTATTGATCTGATTCAACTGTTAGTTGACACTCTAGATTAGACCAGAATCTCTACGTCCTATTTACAATATTGTTTCCTCAGTCTCTCCCCATTTCATTTTCTCATTAAAGAGATCAACTAAAGCATTGGACAGAATTTTCCCAGGCTTGTTGAGGCGGGTTTGGGGCATTCTGGAAATTGACATTGGCTTGTGACCCTGCCCTCTTCTGGCTCACGTGGGGTAGGATTTAAAGACAGCAGGGAAGAATCCCCTTGGTTCTGTCAGGTAAGTTATTAAGTACGTGTTGAGGTTGAGAAGTTTGGGCTGTTTTAACCAAGTTTTCAGGATTTTCCAGTCAGGCAACCTGTTTCCTGACCTGTCAGCAACTCGCCAAGGCCACTGAGGCAAACTTCTTTAGTGAAACTGAAAATCTGTGGAGACTTTGATTAGTTACATTGATGAGCTCCAGCCATGGCTATTGAGACATTGCTGTTCAAAACATTTCTTCTCAGAGTGTGCCTTCGCTGCTTAATAGGTGTTTGCCAACTGCTTGGAAGGCATTTCACCTGTCTACAGTTCACTCACTCTCAGCTGTAGTTTCCTGCTGCCAGCTTTCATTATGGCATAAGAGCAGCTGCTGGAGCTCTACCTTCCACCTCTGCTGAGGAGCAAAAGTAGAGGCCATACCACCAACAGCTGCTCCAGTAGCAGCAGCAACTGTTTTCTCAGCCATACACCCCTCGTCTGGAAAATGAACACTGGCATAGACCAGTTCGCCAGATACTGTACTGTAGCCTCAATGACCCCAATATGTAGAGGGAGAAGGAAGATGGGCCTGCCAGGGCCAGTCTCAGGGAAAATGGCCCCTGAGCAAACCTATTTTCTGGCACTCTTTCTTTGGGTTAGCTTATTTGGTGGCATTAGTAAAAAGAATCCCTACTTTTAAATGCCTAAACCTTCCTTCCTCCATGAAGGTTTGCATTCTCTAAGTAAATTTCACCTATAACTAATGGTAAACAGAATGACTTGTTCTCAACTACTACCTATTTAATTATGTAAAACACACTCCTCTGTTGAACAAGACTCAGTGAAAGTTTGCACATTAAACACTGAGATTATTTGTTTATTTTCTGGATTGATTGGTTTAGTATTGTGTAATGAGGCAGGATTCATTACTGAAGTTATAGTAAAATATCCACTGGGAAATAATGATCATAATACAATTGAATTCCATGTTAAGTTTGAAAGTGACATTTCACAAACTTAAAAAAGCCAATCACATAGGCATGAGGGAAGAACTGGCTAAGGTTGAGTGGGTAAATAGACTAAAAGTTATGGCAGTAAATAAACAGTGGGAAACATTTAAAGAAACAACTCAAAATGTTCAATAAAAATATCATCCATTAAAAAACAAGAACTCAGCAAGAAAGACCCATCCATGGTTCAATCAGGAAATTAAGGATAGCATTAGATTAAAATTGAATATGAGAGGAAACTAGCCAGGAATGTAAAAACAGATTGTAAGAACTTTAACAAGTATGTAAAAGGAAGAGAGTAGCTAAAGTGAATGATGGCCCCTGAGAAACTGAGACAGGAGAAATTAAAATGGGGAAAGAGGAAATGACAGAGGCACTGGACAAACACTTTGTGTCTGTCTTCACAATAGAAGGCACAAGTCGCATGCAGGTGTTAACCAACTGCTCAAAAGGGTAAAAAAAAAATTAAGGTAGTTATTGGCAACAAAGAAAAAGTATTGGAGAAACTCAAGGAGATAAAATCTGACAAATCCTCAAGACCTGATGGCCACATCCTAGGATTCTAAATTTGCTCGCTATGATTTTCCAGAGTTTCTTAGGTTTTGGTTCAGTCCCATTGGATTGCAAGCTGGCAAATGTAATGCCACTTTTCAAGAAAGGAGGGAGAGAGAAAACAGGGAGCTACAGACTAGTACCCTAACATCAGTTGTTGGGAAAATGTTGGAATCTATTATTATGCAAGTTCTAACAATGAACTTCGGAAAGCATAGGGTAATTTGAACAAGTCAGCATGGTTTTATGAAATCCTGTTTGACAAAGTTATTAGAATTTTTTGAGAATGTAACTTGTAGGGTAGATAAGGGAAACCAGTAGATGAGGTATTCTTGGATTTCCCAAAAGCTTTTGATAAAGTGCGATACAATAGGTGAATAGGCAAATTAAGGGCTCATGGAGTTGTGGGTAGTATATTAGCATGGATAGAGGATTAGTTAATGGATAGGAAGCAAAGAGTAGGCATAAATGGGGTATATTCAAGTTGGCAGGCTGTGACTAGTCGTGTGGCGCAAAGATCAGTGCTGGGGTCTCAGCTATTTACAATCTGTATAAACGACTTAGATGAAGAGAGACAGAATCTAAATTTGCTGATGATACAAAACTAGGTAGCAAATTGAACTGTGAGGAAGACAGAGAGGCTGTAAAGAGATATAGACAGGTTAAGCTAGTGGGCAGCAAGACGGCAGATGGAGAATAATGTTTCATTATAATGTATAGAAAAGCAATATATATTTTGAAAGTTGTGAAACTTGTAATTGTTGATGTTCAGAGAGACTGGAGGGGGATGGGGTGTGGGAGGAATGCAGAGAGTTAGCATGGAGGTGTAGCAAACCATTAGGAAGGCAAATAGCATATTCACCTTTATTGCAAGAGGATTGGAGTACAGGAATAAGGAAGCCTTGCTACAGTTGTACAGGGCTTTAGTGAGACTACATCTGGAACACTGTGTAGTTTTTCGCTCCAAATTTAAGGAATGATATACTTGCAATGAAGGTGGTACATTGAAGAGTCACGAGATTGGTCCCTGGGATGACAGGTTTGTCCTATAATTGTAGCAGCTGAGTAAATGTGGTCAATATTCTCTGGAGTTTAAAAGAATGAGAGGCAATCTCATTGAAACGTGCAAGATTCTGAAGGGACTTGATAGAATAGACGCTGAGAGATTGTTTCTGCTGGTCAAGGAATCTAAAAGATGGCGGCACAGTCTCAGGATAGGGGTCAATCATTGAGATGAGGGGAAAATACTTCACTCAAAAGGCTGTGAATCTTTGGAATTCTCTACCCCAGAGGGCTGTGGATAATCCATTGTTGAATATATTTAAGACTGGGGTAGACAGATTTATTTGATCTTTCAGGGAAGCAAGGGATATGTGGAGCCGGTGAGAGAGTGTAGTTGAAGCCCATGATCATATTGACTGGCGGAGCAACTTCGACAGGCTGTGTGGTCTACTCCTGCTCCTATTTCTTGTGTTATTTAGAAGGTTGCCTAAACTCACCTGGCACCCATCTTGGTAACTGCAGGCCTGCAGCAATCTCTGTACCCCACTCAATGCTGCTCCATTTGTGCTCACTTAGAATCACAGTGCAGAAGAGGCCCTTCGGCCCATCGAATCTGCACCAACACGTGAGAAACACCTGACCTACCTACCTAATCCCATTTACCAGCACAAGGCTTGTGCTTGAATGTTATGACGTGCCAGGTGCTCGTCCAGGTTCTTTTACAAAGGATGTGAGGCAACTCGCCTCCACCACCCTCCCAGGCAGTGCATTCCAAACTGTCAGCACACTCTGGGTAAAAAAGTTTTTCCTCACATCCCCTCTAAACCTCCTGCCCTTCACCTTGAACTTCTGCCCCCTTGTGACTGACCCTTTAACTAAGGGGAACAGCTGCTCCCTATCTACCCTGTCCATGCCCCTCATAATCTTGTACACCTTGATAAGGTTGCCCCTCAGTCTTCTCTGCTCCAATAAAAACTACCCAAGTCTATCCAACCTCTCTTCATAACTTAAATGTTTCATCCCAGGCAACATCCTGGAGAATCTCCTCTGCACCCCCTCCAGTGCAATCATATCCTTCCCATAATGTGGCAACCAGAACTGCACACATTACTCCAGCTGTGGCCTCACTAAGGTTCTATACAATTCCAGCATAACCTCCCTACTTTTGTAATCTATGCCTCGATTGATAAAGGCAAGTGTCCCATATGCCTTTTGCACTACCCCACTAACATGCCCCTCTGCCTTCAGAGACCTATGGACGCACATGCCAAGGTCCTTTTGTTCCTCAGAACTTCCTAGTGTCATGCCGTTCATTGAATACTTCCTTGTCAAATTACGCCTTCGAAAGTGTATCACCTCACACTTTTCAGAGTTAAGTTCCATCTGCCACTTATCTGCCCATTTGACCATCCTATCTACATCTTCCTGTAGCCCAAGTCACACAGTCTCACTGTTAACCACCCAGCCAATCTTTGTGTCTTCCGCAAACTTACTAATCCTACCCCCCACATAGTCATCTATGTCGTTTATATAAATGACAAATAATAGGAGACCGAGCACAGATCCCTGTGGTACGCCACTGGACACTGGCTTCCAGTCACTAAAGCATCTTTCTGTCATCACCCTCTGCCTCCTACAACTAAGCCAATTTTGTTGAGGCAGCTAGCCCACTCTGCCTGCACATATGGCCGCTGTGTCCCACTCCCACTTCCTAGTTCATACTTGAGGCTTTTCTGGCCACTACTCATTCCCTCAGTCATCTAAACCTCATTCCCGTTTGGAACATTGATTGACAACCATGGGTGGAACAATCAAACAAATTTGATTGCCCACCTTGGAACCCCCCCCCCCCCCCCATTGAAGGGTTTGAGGATGGGAGTGAGGAAAATTCTGCTCAACCTCATTGGAGAGCAATTTTCTGCTTGAACAGCCATTTATGATCTGTGCAAAAACAAAAAATGATGAGATCAACTTCTTTTTAACTGTCGCTTCAGGGTTTCCTGCATGTAATCTTTCACCCCTTTTGACCCTGGCAGGTTGCCCATGTCACCAATCCCTAATATCAATTCTGAGCCCCCCAGCATCAACAACAGCTGAGGTACAGAGAGGGGGATTGGAGGGAGAGATCGTGGGTTGATCAGTGGGGAGGGCCACCTCAGAGTGATTGTGGGTCAGAGATCAGCTCTGGGGAAGTGGTGGGGGTTGTCAAAGAGTTCATCGGCCAGCTAATTGTGCAAGTCATATCGCAGAGAGATTAAAAGGTTAGCTTGCTGCTCACCACCATCTTCTCAAGGGCAACAAAGGATGGACAATAAAAATATTGCCCTAGCCAGTGGTGTCCACATCCCGTGAAAGAATAAAAGAAAATCCATGCTCATAAATAGGCAACTCCTTCACGTGGAGGCAAAATATCTGCTGGGTATCTGATTTTAACTGGCCTGCAGAGGGAGCTTGAATGGGAGTAGGAGATTAATTAAAATTGAAATAGTGCAGCAGTTTATAGTGGCTTGGAAACATTTTGCAGCACCTACAGCAACAAGGAAATTAAACGTACAAGCCTTAAAGGTTCAAAACCTACGAGTTGCAGTAAAACTGAATGTTAAAACTGCTGTCAGCTTTTCCTGACTGTAGTTAAGTATTCCTTTCAAAGAAAGTTTAAGGGCTGCCTACTGATTTCTGATGACTTGTTTTCTGCATAGGGGTAGGAACTAGTAGAAATAATATAGGCAGAGACAGAACTAGCACTGGGGTTGTAACTACATCATGAGATTCATCGTTGTTTCTAATAGGATCTTCAATAGTCAGAATCAAGGTTTGCTCAAAAATTAGAATAGGTGGTCAGCAAGCAGTAAGTCAGTGCTTTCGTTTCCCATTTTATTTTTAGACCTATTATCAATCATCTTATTACGTACAAACTTGCTATGCTAATTTTAAATTAGTCTTGCTGCTTTCAGGCACTTGATGCATTTGTTTTTGGGTGTTCCAAGAGGAAACTTGAAAAAACTAGGTTTCAACTATAAGGAATTTATGAACGAACGTAACACTATCTGTCTCAAGGTATTTTGTAGCATTTCGGCTTTGTAGCAATAGTGGGAGGGTGGAAGAGGGAGGGATTAAATTATCCATGATTTGCACTCTCTGCAGTAGAAGAAGCTGGTACCTAAAGGATTAACGGGAGACTGAGTACAGTACCACCCACACAGTGATGTAAGAAGGCACATGACCTATAGCTGAGGCAAGTCTTGAGATGAGTAGCAATGTGTAAGGACCTAGCATGGTGTCCTCTCCATACCTGCTGTAAATATGTATATAGTTCAGTGTTGTTAATAAAGACTTCCTTGTAACTTATACAAGACTGCCTGATGATGTCTAAGCAGTATCCTTCATGATAACAGCAGTAGAATCCATCATGGTGGCAGCAAGGGATAAAAAATCCACATCTTCACTACAGTGCTGAAGAACTAAAGAAAAGGACACTTCCTGCACTGAAGCAACCTGCTGCAGAAGCTAAGATGCTGAAAAAACTCACCAGAGAAGCTCCAGAGGCACAAGAGCGTGGAAGTGGAAAATGGTAGAAGTTTAAACTCAGGCAGAAGACTTCACTGAATCATCTGTGGAAGTTCAGCTTCTACCAAGCAGATCCAGCAGGCTGAGAGAATTTAAAAAAAAATTCCAAGCTAGCTAGTCCTGTGAATCCTCTGTTTAGTAGCAATAGGCAGAAACACTGTTGTTAATTTCAGTCACTAGCCCAAACCCCGACTCAGAATCCTTCCCACCTGGAACGAAACAAAAAAAGAGGAAGACGGAGAAAATATTTTTTTCATAAAGTCGAGTCCCACAGGATTCTGCAACCTCCTGGCCAACAAGTATTCCATCCTCTTGATCTGTCCCTGACCCAGTTGGCAACCCTCCAATCCTGAAGCTGTTTTGGGTTTCTCCTTCTTCACTGGTGTGCCACCGCCATTTTGAAATTTGTGCTGAAACCCAGGAAGTGTGTGAAAATTCCTTCTTCATTGATAACCAGTGATGCCATCTTCTCCCTTAAAGCTACACCTACACTTTAAGAATTTAAAATGTGGACCACAATTCTTTGCTTCCACCTCCAATGGGCTTCATCTATGGCCCTGATCAGTCCCAGATTGTAGATAGTGTAGAAAAAGATTTTTGAGATTTAGCACTGCTGCAGGATTTAATTTAAAAATCGGAGACAAAACATGTTAGCACACTACTTTATCCCGTTGGGCCAATTACAAACAACATTATTGCTAGGCAATCCATAAATGAGTCATCTGCTAAATTTGACCAAGTCTTAAAATCTTTCGACCTTTTTTTCAACTTGAGATCCAATAAAATCTTGGACATGCCAAATTTAACAGGAGAGTCCAGCAGCCTGGGGAATCTGTCGATTCCTTCACCAATTATCTCTACTTCATGGTAGAAGGGTGTAAATATGGCGACTTAAGATCCAAATTCATCCGAGACAGAATCATGATGGATGTAGCGACTGACTCACTCTTTGACCTCCTCCAAGCCAAAGTTGATCTTACTCTCAACAAGGTTGTCCAGCTGGCTAGACTCTTAAGTTGCATGGCCAACAAAGGATCATTCCCAGAGGAGAGAACACTTCATGGAGCAGAAGCTACACCTCAGTCCATCATACCAAACCACAGAAGTGCAGGGACCACCCAAGTCGGGGTAAGCCACCCCTGAACAGCCATGCTGAATGACATGGCCAGCACTGCCGTGTGAAACGCCCTCACTGGAAAGACAATGTCCTGTGAGTCCTGCCCAGTGCTTCCACTGCCACAGACGGGGACATTGTGGTAAGCTGTGCAAGCCAAGACCCAGCATCGCACAGACAACCTGAAAGCCATCCACGAGGCCAGCAACCCAGAAGAGAGACAGCCTCTCTTCTTGGGCGACATCAAACAAATTGACTCTTCATTCTGCAACACAGACATCAAGGTGAATGGCCATCTAATGAACTTTAAGTTAAATTCAGTAACAATCCTCTCTGATGAGGAACCATGGCTTCAAGGCCTCTGGATCCAAACCATAAACACCCCACTTTACGGTGCACTGGGAGTCCAACTCCCTGTTGTTGGCATGATGGAGGAATCTTTGAAGTACAGCAATAAACAGATCTTGGAGCTGATGGATGTCATGCAAAATCAGCCTCTCTGTCTCCTTAGCAGGGACGCCACTAGAGCTCTTTATCTTCTCCAGCCAGTAGTAGAGGTGAAGACAACCACAGGCCCACCTAGCCAGAATGGCATCCTCCCACATGTTTAACCATAAAACAGCATTGAAATGTTGACTTCATGTGTAATCTCTTCTCTTTTCATGGAGTAGGTCTGTTCTTCATTCCAAGTCCCTGAACATTCCCAAGGGCCAGGCCAGACCAGCCTACCACGTACGAGGTTACCAAAGCATCCTTGGTGGAAGTGATGCCAGAGCCAGAATGACCTTCAGAGAAGCTTCTGCCACCACCAATAGTAGACACACCAACCAGTGCACATACCTGACAACCTCCAGCCAGTGTGCCAAAACCACAGCATCAGCTGCAACCAGGTAGCAGCCACACACAACCTGCACAACTAAACCAAGGTGAGCTACCTGTCCAGTCGTCTTCGATCCAAGGAAAGGCTGTCACTCAAATGCAAAGAGCTTCCAGGCACCTGAAAAGGTAAAAGAAAGAAAAAACACTGACAACCTGATGAATACCAGTTTCGTTTACCCAGAAAGACCAGGCATGGGGCACCATCCATCAATGGAAGAAATGAATGAAGCCATGTCTACATCCCAGTACAACCACCAAACAAACCACCGCCAAGGGCAAGAACCTCTAGAGCCTACCACTTCCAACCAGGCATCAAACAAGACATGGCAGGGGCACAAGACCTCCAGACCACCTGAATCTCCGATGTCAAGGACTTGAAGGGGGGAGATGGGATAGTAAGAACATTGTTAATGCATGCCATTAATGTTAATGTTGCTAATGTTTATAATGAAATAGCATAGGGTTAAAATAGTTTATAGTTGTAACATTAAGACTTATAGAAAATTAAGACTTGAAGCAAACTGGAAGTAAACTAGTGTCAGTTGCTATCCATGGAATAAAGACTTGGAGGGATGTAGTAGAAGGATTTGATACCCAAAGCGTTAACAGGAGGCTGAGTGCATTACTGCCCACACAGTGATGTAAGAAGGCACATGACCTAGAGCTAGGCCCAGTCTAGAGATGAGTAGCAACATGTAAGGACCTAGTATGGATCCCTCTCCATACCTACTGGAAATATGTACATCGTTTAGTGCTGTTAATAAAGACTTCCTTGTAACTTATTCAAGACTACTTCATAGTGTCCAAGCAGTATCTTTCAAGTGTAACGACAACAGATTATACCATGGTACCAGCAGTAGAATCCATCACTATCTTCCTCATTTAATAGTTCATAAAACCCATGAGTGTTTTACCAAGTAAATCATTTGAAATTGCTTTGATATTGCAGTGTCTTAGCTGGCCATTCCTGTGGTTATGATCCTTAGCCAGACCCCAAGTTGTTGGTAGGATCCAGTAAAGGACCAATAATGTTTTGTTTAAAGTAACATCTGAGGTCTAGTGTCAAACTTGGGAGAGCTGTCTCACAGACTAGCCAAGCAACAGCCTGACATGGTCATCCTCGCGGAATCATACCTTACAGATAATGTCCCAGACACCACCATCGTCATCCCTGGGCTTGTCCTGTCCCACCGGCAGGACAGACCCAGCAGTGGTATACAGTCGGGAGGGAGTTGTCCTTGGAATCGCAACAATCGACTCCAAACCCCATGAAGTCTCATGGCATCAGGTCAAAGAAAGGCAAGGAAACCTCCTGCTGATTACCACATACCGCCCTCCCTCAGCTGATGAATCAGTGCTCCTTCATGTTGGACACCTCTTAGAGGAAGAACTGAGGGTGCCAAGGATACAGAATGTACACTGGGTGGGGGACTTCAGTGTCCATCACCAAGAGTGGCTCGGTAGCACCACTACTGACCGAGCTGGCCGAGTCCTAAATGACATAGCTGCTAGACTGGGTCTGCAGCAGGTGGTGAGGGAACCAATAAGGGGGAAAAACATACTTGATGTCATGCTCACCAACCTGCCTGGCGCAGATGCATCTGTCCATGACAGTATCGGTAGGAGTGTCCACCGCATAGCCGTTGTGGAGACGAAGTCCTGCCTTCACATTGAGGATACCCTCCATCGTGTTGTGTGGCAGTACCACCGTGTTAAATGGGATAGATTTCAAACAGATCTACCAACTCACGACTTGGGCATCCATGAGGCGCTGTGGGTCATCAGCAGCTGCAGAATTGTACTTGAACACAATCTGTAACCTCATGGCCCAGCACACCCCCACTCTACCATTACCATCAAGCCAGGGGATCAACACTGATTCAATGAAGAGTACAGGAGGACATGCCAGGAGCAGCACCAGGCAAACCTAAAAATGAGGTGTCAACCTGGTGAAGCTAGAACAGAGGACTACTTGCATGCCAAACATCATAAGCAGCAAGTAATAGACAGAAATAAGTGATCCCACAACTAATGGATCAGATCTAAGCTCTGCAGTGCTGCCACATCCAATCATGATGGACAATTAAACAATTCACAGGAGGAGGAGGTTCCACAAATATCCCCATCCTCAATGATTAGGGAGTCCAGCACATCAGTGCAAAAGATTAGACTGAAACAGTTGCTACAATCTTCAGCCAGAAGTGCAGAGTGGATGATCCATCTTGGCCTCCTCTGGAGGTCCCCAGCATCACAGATGCCAGTCTTCAGCCAATTCAATTCGCTCCATATGATAGCAAAAATTTGCTGAAGGCACTGGATACTGCAAAAGCTATGGGCCCTGATAATATCATGGCAATTGTACTGAAGACTTGTGCTGCAGAACTTGCTGCGCCCCTAGCCAAGCTGTTCCAGTACAGCTACAACACTGGCATCTACCTGGCTATGTGAAAAATTGCCTAGGTATGTGCTGTAAACAAAAAACAGGCCAAATCCAACCCGGCCAATTACCGCCCCCATCAGTCTACTCTCGATCATCAGTAAAGTAATGGAAGGGGTCATCAACAGTGCTATCAAGCGGCAGTTGCTTAGCAATAATCTGCTCACTGACACCCAATTTGGGTTCCACAAGGGCCATTCAGCTCCTGACATCATCACAGACTTGGTTCAAACACGGACAGAAGAGCTGAACTCCGGAGGTAATGTGAGAGTGATTGCCCTTGACATCAAGTCAGCATTTGACCAAGTGTGGCATCGAGGTATTCTAGCAAAACTGGAGTCATTGGGAATCAGGGGGAATGCTCTCTGCTGGTTGGAGTCATATCTAGCACAAAGGAAGATGGTTGTTGGAAGTCAGTCATCTCAGCTCCAGGACATCATGCAGGAGTTCCTCAGGGTAGTGTACTCAGCCCAACCATCTGCAGTTGCTTTATCAATGACCTTTCTTCCATCATAAGGTCAGAAGTGGCGATGTGCAGTCATCAGTGAACAATGTTCAGCATCATTCACGACTCCTTGGATACTGAAGCAGTCCATGTCCAAATGCTGCAAGACCTGGACAATATCCAGGCTTGGGCTGACAAGTGGCAAGTAACATTCGCACCATACAAGTGTCAGGCAATGACCATCTCCAACAAGAGAGAATCAAACCATCGCCCCTTGATGTTCAGTGGCATTACCATCACCAAATCCCCCACTATCAACATCTTGGGGGTTACCATTAACTAGAAACTGAACTGCTCTGGCCATATATAGTACTGCGACTACAAGAGCAGATCAGAGGCTAGGAATTGTGCGACAAGTAACTCACCTCCTGACCCCCCAAAGCCTGTCCAACATCTACAGGGTACAAGTCAGGAGTGCGATGGAATACTTCCCATTTGCCTAGAAGAATGCAGCTCCTACAACACTCAAGAAGCTGAACACCATCCAGGACAAAGCAGCCCACTAGTTTGGCACCCCATCCACAAACATTCACTCCCTCCACCACTGATGCACAGTAGCAGCAGTGTATACCATCCACAAGATGCACTGCAGGGGTTCACCAAGGCTCCATAGACCCTATGGCCAGTACCATCTAGAAGGGCAAGGGCATCAGACAGATGGGAACACCACCACCTGGAAGTTCCCCTTCAAGTCACTCACCATCCTGACTTGGAAATATATCGCTGTTCTTTCACTGTCACTGGGTCAAAATCCTGGAACTCCCTTCCTAACAGCATTGTGGGTGTATCTACACTACATGGACTGCAGCAGTTCAAGACAGCAACTCACCACCCCTTTCTCAAGGGCAATTAGGGATGGGCAATAAATGCTGGCTCAGCCAGCGAAGCCCACATTCTGTGAATGAATTAAAAGAAAAGACAGAGTTTAAGATTTGAAACACTTGCTAATAGAATAAAGCCACAGGATTCCATGGGTTTTGAACAAGCAAAAATAAACTTTACTGTACGAGGTCAGAAATATAAAACAATTTACAACATCTATCTCACATGCTAACATTCAGGGTTAATTTGCGATACTTGTGAATTAACAAGCAAACAGACGAACATGCAAAACTGTAGTCGAACATACCACTCTACACAATAAATAGCAGATAAAAGCAAAACAGAGTCCACTGATTTCTCAACATCCCACCCACACATTACTAACACTGTGAGTCAACCAATCTCACTGAAACACTCTCTGTCACGAGGGGTTCTAATCTGCACCTTCAAAGATCGCACTTTGGAATTCTCTCTAAAAGTTACTTAAACTCGGACGCATTCAACGATGGCCCATTTCGCAGGGTTTCAATTTTGTCTCCCAAGATTCCGTTCCCCCTGGATTCCCAAGTACACTCAAGCATCAACTTAGAAGCACAATTTCAGCTCTTTGGCCCCACCAAGCACAACACTATTGCTTCAAAACAGTGCCTATGCCCTAGCAGCCTGCAACAAGAAGTCACCAACCTTCTGCCCCTTCTTGGATCTTCAGGTCTACTCCTGAACCCTCTTCAATTACCAAACTGGGACAGCATCAATAACAGACCACCTCCAGGGTTTCAGTCTTGTCTCCTGAGATTCCATTTCCCTGGATTTCTGAGCATACACCCAAGCATCAAATTACAGGTCTGAACTGGAGTGCTGCTTTGGGCTGCATTAGAGTGATTTAGCTGGAGTTTGGTGAGAGAGGGACTTTCCCATCTGAAGTCTAGTCCTCCTTTAATTTAGCAACTAACTAAAAGTTACTCTTTGGGTTGGAAGAAGGTGAGTTTTAGTCCAGCTTTAAAACAGAGGTTATACAGGCTTTGCTTGCAAGCTGCAGTTTGTTAATTAGATAACTGGCTTAAACAAGTTTTCAGAAGTTAGATTCAGAAAGCAAAAAAGCAGGCCATCTTATAGTGCTGCTTTTGTCTGCCCTGGAGTGCTGTTTTGGGCTGCATTAGAGTGCATTAGTTGGTGTTTGGTGAGAGAGGGAGTTTGGTGAAGAGGGAAGGAGGGATCCTTTCATTTTCTACCTTTCCTCAGAAGGAAGAGCGGTGGCCATGGTAAGTAGGTCCTGCTGAGTATTCCTTCTCACCTTATATTCTGTAAACTAGAGGAAGTAAAAGTAAAGGGAGTAATTTAAGAGTAAGTCATGGCAGGGCACCTCGGCCAAGTAGAATGATTCTCTGTGATGTGGGAAGTCAGGGACACTTCCAGTGTCCAGGGTGACCATATATGCAGGAGTTGTCTTCAGCTGCAGCTACTCGAAATCCACATTTTAGAGATGGAGCTGTGGCTGGAGTCACTGTGGAGATCTTCATGGATAGCACGTACAGTGAGGTAGTCACACCGTAGGTAAAGACTGCACAGGCAGAAAGGGAATAGGTGACTGCCAGGCAGAGTAAAAGCACTAGGCAGATAGTGCAGGAGTCCCCTGGGTCTGTCTCCCTCTCCAACAGATTTTCCATTTTGGCTATGGTGGGGGAGATGATTTCTCAGGAGAATGCAGCAAAAGCCAAGTCCATGGCACCATGAGTGGCTCAGCTGCACAGGAGGGAAGAAAAAAGAATGGGTGAGCAATAGTGATAGGGGATTCTATTATAAGGGTAATAGACAGACCTTTCTGTGTCCGCAGACGTGACACCAGGATGGTATGTTGCCTCCCTGATGCTATGGTCAAGGATGTTACTTAGATGCTGTGGGACATTCTGAAGGGGGAGGATGAACAGTCAGAGGTCATGGTCCATATTAGTACCAATGACATAGGTAAAAAGAGGGATGAGGTCCTGAAAGCAGAATGTATGGAGCTAGGAAATAAATTCAGAAGCAGGACCTGAAAAATGATACTTGTCAGGATTATCCCCAGTGCCACGTGCTAGCGAGATCAGGAATAGGAGACTAGGCCAGATGAATGCAAGGCTGGAGAGATGGTGTAGGATTTTTATTCTGGAGGCATCAGGACCAGTTCTGAGGAAGATGGGACTTGTACAAGCTGGATAGGTTGCACCCCAGCTGGACCAGGCCAATATCCTCGCAGGGGTATTCACTAGTACTGTGGGAAAGGATTTAAACTAGAGTGGTGGGGGATGGGAACCTGAGCAGGGAGACACAAGAGAGCAAAATAAAGATAGGAATGAAAGACAGAAAAGTAGAAAGCAAAAGAGAAGGCAGAGGAAACAACGGCAAGCAGCAAATAGGGCCATAGTACAAAAAGATTTGTAAAAATGTTAAAAAGGCAAGTCTAAAGACACTGTATCTGAATGCATGGAGTATTTGCAATAAGGTAAACAAATTAACAGTGCGAATGAATGTAAACGGGTACGATATGATTGTGATTATGGAGACATGGCTGCATGGTGACCAAGGCTGGGAACTGAATATCCAAGGTACTCGATATTTAGGAAGGACAGGCAAAAAGGAAAAGGAGGTGGTGTGGCGTTGTTAGTTAAGGATGAAATCAGTGCAATAGTGAGAGAGGATATTGGCTCAGAAAATCTAGATGTAGAATCAGTCTTGGTGGAGCTAAGAAGCAACAAGGGGCAGAAAACATTAGCGGGGTTTGTCTATAGGCCTCCAAATAGTAGTGGTAAGGTAGGGGACAGCATTAAATAGGAAATTAGAGATGCATGTAACAAGGGTGCTACAGTAATCATGGGTGACTTTAATATACATATAGACTGGGCAAACCAAATTAGCAATAATTCTGTGGTGGATGAATTCCTGGAGTGTGTACGAGATGGTTTTTTAGACCAGTATGTCAAGGAACTGACTAGGGAACAGACTATACTGGATTTGGTATTGTGCAATGAGAAGGGGTTAATTAATAATCTCGTTGTGTGGGGCCCTTTAGGGAACAGTGACCATAACATGATAGAATTCTTCAATAGGATGGAAAATGAAGTACTCTGATCCAAAGCTGGGGTCCTAAATCTAAACAGAGGAAAATACGAAGGTATGAGTTGGCTAAGATAAATTGGGGGACTTCATGAAAAGGCACTATGGGGGTTAGGCAATGTCTAATATTTAAGGAACAAATGTTTGTGTTGCAACAGTTATACATTTCTTTCTGGAACAAAAATATAACAGGAAAAGCAGCCCTACCATGGCTAACAAAATAAATAAAATGTAGTATTAGATCAAAAGAGGAGTCATATAAAGTTGCCAGGTAAAGTGTTGAAGAAATTAATGGGATTGAAAGCCAATAAATCTAGGACCTGATAATTTACATCCCAGGGTACTAAAGGAGGTGTCTATGGAAATAGTGGATGGGTTGGTTGTCATCTTCCAAAATTCTGCAGATTCTGGAATAGTCCTGGCAGATTGGAGGGTGGCAAATATAACCCCACTGTTTAAAAAAGGAGGGAGAAAACAGGGAATTACAGACCAGTTAGCCCAATGTCAATAGTAGCGAAAATGCTAGAGTCTATTATAAAGGATGTGATAGCAGGACACTTCAAAAATATCAACAGAATTAGACAAAGTCAACATGGATTTATGAAAGGGAAATCATGTTTGCCAAACCTACTGGAGTTTTTTTGAGGACGTAACTAGCAGGATCGATAAGGGAGAACCAGAGAATGTGGTGTATTTGAATTTTCACAAAGCTTTTGATAAGGTCCCACATGAGAGATTAGTCTGCAAACTTAAAGTGCATGGGATTGGGGGTAATATGTTGGCATGGATTGAGAATTGGCTAGCAGACAGGAAACAGAGAGTAGGAATAAATGGGTTTTTTTTTTGCAGTGGCAGGCAGTGACTAGTGGAATACTGCGGGGCTCAGTACTTGGGCCCCAGTTATTCACGATATATATCAATGATTTGGATGAGGGAACCAAATGTAATACTTCCAAGTTTGCTGATGCCAGAAAACTTGGTGGGAATGTGAATGTTAAGGAGGATGTTAAGAGGCTGAGTGAATGGGCACATACACCACAGATGCAGTATAAGGTGAATAAGTGTGAAGTTATCCACTTTAGTAGGAAAAAACAGAATAGCAGAGTATTATTCAAATAGTGATTGATTTGGAATTGTTGATGTACAAACGGACCTGGGTGTCCTTGTACACCAATCACAGGTGCAGCATGCAGTTAAGAAGGCAAATGGTACGTTGGCCTTCATTGCCAGAGGACTGAAGTACAGGAGCAAAGGATGTCTTACTGCAGCTGTACAGGGCCTTGGTGAGACCGTGCCTGGAGTATTATGCACTGTTTTGGTCTCCTTACCTGAGAAAGGATATACTTGTCATAGAGGGAGTGCAGCGTTGGTTCAACAGCCTGCTTCCTGGGATGACAAGATTGTCGAATGAGGAGAGATTGGGTGGACTAGGCCTGTATTCATTGGAGTTTAGAAGAAAGAGGGGATCTCATTGAAACATATAAAATTCTGACAGGGCTGGACAGACTGAATGCAGGGATGATGTTTCCTTTGGCTGGGGGGATCTAGAACAAGGGGGCATAGTCTCAGTATACAGGATAGGCCATGTAGGACTGAGATGAGGAGAAATTTCTTCACTCAGAGCATGTGAACTGTGGAATTCTCCACCACAGAGGGCTGTGGAGGCCAAGTCACCAAATGTCTAGACTCTAGAGGCGTCAAGGGGTATTGGGAGAGGGCAGGGGTATGGCATTGAGATAGAAAATCAGCCATGATCGTATTGAATGGCAGAGTAGGCTTGAAGGGCTGAATGACCTATTCCTGCTCCTAATTTCTATGTTTCTAACTTCAGATCTTCAGCTGTGCCGAGCAGAACACTCATGCTCCAAAGGGATACATTTGTCCCAGCAGCCCTCTTCAATTACCAGGGCTTCTCCTGAGCCCTCCTTAGTTAGAGTCTGCTCCCCACAGCCCTTTCTTTAATTGGAGTCTGTTTTTCTGCTCTTTTCTTCTTTCTCAACTGGGACCTGTCTCTCTCTCTCTTACCTGAGACTTCTTTTTGGGACCTCTTACTGTCCCCTCTCCCCTGTTTATGACCTCTCCCTGTCCGTGTCTCTTGTCCCCTGTCTGGGATCTTGCTACCTATGGTGCTCCGCACCTGGTCATCTGACTTGGGTTTTTGTGCCGTTTTACTTCAGCTCAAGCACACTGGGCTAAGTCTCGGCCCAAAGAACGTAAAAGTGCTGATCTGCACACGGGCAGCGAGCTCCCAGCCTGTGCATGAGCAGGAGGTCTGAGGTTTGACAGGACTTGGAGTTCCCGACCTCCGCGCTCAAGAATAAGGTACATTGGGTTTCGTAGTACTGTGTAAATCTTAATTTAAAATACTTCAGATTTGTTGCATTATTTGTTGGATGGGGATTGCAGGTTTCTAAGCCCACTCTTATGCAAAATGCGTAGGTCGGAACTAAAGAAGCCTATGAACTACAAAGGTGCAGAATTTTGCAGCAGGGATCAGTTTTTAGGATCTGCTTAATATATGCATGTAATTTTCTCCAATCTTCACGTCTGGCTTTGTGTTTGACAAGGTGCTAGGGCTAGGAAGACAGGAGGTAAATCTTGCTTGTACATATAGCCCATATTATTTGCACTGAATTACTGAATAAACTGCAAGTATTACACATCAACAAAACAAATTATTTTGTGTAAAGTCTTGGCAATGTGTAGTTTGAAAGGTAACTTCTGCTTACATTGAATAGAGCCTACAGTTTGGCCCAATTCCATCATTTTATGTTGAAAAGCTAAAATGAATAGCTTTCTTTCCATTTAAAAAAAATCCCCCCTGAATGATTGCACAGCATGGAGTGATATTAGAAACTGAGACTCTTGCATTCCGCACTAAAAGCCAATCATGTTAGCGAGCCCTTAATCCTTAAAAATGTAGGCATACTTTAATCCATACATAATCTGTATGTTACTTTTCCTGACTGTTGATTGGTATTTTTGCAGTATATTAGCGATAACATTTCATGGAATAATGTGAACAGTATTTTACAGTACATCATATTTGCAGATTTAGTTTTGTGAGGGATTTTGTTGTCATGTGGAGGGGACAGTGCCAAAAATGAGATCCTTTCTTTAGTTTTAGTCAAATCAGGTTGTGCAAGATGTTTGAAAGCCAGCTGCCATTAAAATCCACTTGTCTCCAGCTTCGGGCAGTATGAGTGTTACGAAGATAACTCAAACTGTTTTTTGAGCTGGAGCCTGTGGACAAGCCAAGCCACATTTAAAACAAAATGTACCATGTGATTTGTTCAGTAATACAGATGACACCCAGCTATTTGATTATGTAGCTGTCAGTTACTTAAATCCGCACCCATTCGGGTGGAGGCGCATTGTAGTACAGTGTTTATATGGGGGAAGGGAAGGAAATACATTTTAATGGGATAAAGGAAGTTCTAAAGAGGGCTGAATAAAGGCTGCAGCATTTGTGCTGACAAGGCTATAAACTACCTAATGTGAGCGAAGCATGAAAATCTGGAAACAGCTGCTTCCGATTTAACAATCTTCCTTAATATGTGGGAGAAGTTATTTCAGACTTTGTTTTCTCATTGTAGACTCCTCTGGTGTGTATTTTTACCTCCATAAATGTGAAACAAGACACAAGGATAGCACTCTTGTTTCTGGTGTATATGATGAACTTGTGCTATATTGCAATGGTTATGCTTTTTGCTGAGGACTGTGTTTGGTTACAAATCTGTTATAATCCAACCCCATTGCATACGAACTGCTATCAAATCTTGACTTTTTTATTAATTCATTATTCGTAGTAAGTTTTACGCTGAAACCAATTTGTTTCCCATTTGACAATCCTCCCATGTCCCTTTTATAAATATTAACAAATGGCATGAGAAAATTGTCAAGCAGACATCTTGGCTGCAACAAGTTCTGCTGATCAAAAAAATGGCAGCAAATCAAATTCTTCATGGTTGTATCTCCTAAACTTTGTCAAAAGTTC
Organism: Carcharodon carcharias; assembly: GCF_017639515.1. NCBI lineage: Eukaryota > Metazoa > Chordata > Chondrichthyes > Lamniformes > Lamnidae > Carcharodon > Carcharodon carcharias. Next base: position 33,569,091 of record NC_054487.1, on the reverse strand, counting down.
TTGTTTTGCTCAATTATGCAAATACATCATTTACTGTAGGGACATCCAGTTGCATGAGCAGGTACAGCTTTCATTTGATATAAGTGGAGAGCGCCTGACCTAGTGTGTTTACTTTAGGTTTGACCTCAAGTTCCTCTCAATTTTCTGGAGTGTTTCGAAACTTTCCTCTGCAATGGTTACTTTTCCTGACTGTTAATTAGTTATTTTGCAGTATTAGTGATAACATTTCATGGAATAATGTCAACAGTTTTTTTTACAGCACATCATATTTGCAGATTTAGTTTTGTGAGGGATTTTATTACCATGTGGAGGGGACAGTGCCAAAAATGAGATCCTTTCTTTAGTTTTAGTCAAATCAGGTTGTGCAAGATGTTTGAAAGCCAGCTGCCATTAAAATCCACTTGTCTCCAGCTTCGGGCAGTATGAGTGTTACAAAGATAACTCAAACTGTTTTTTTGAACTGGAGCCTGTGGACGAGCCAAGCCACATTTATAACAAAATGTACCATGTGATTTGTTCAGTAATACAGATGACACCCAGCTATTTGATTATGTAGCTGTCAGTTACTTAAATCCACACCCATTAGGGTGGAGGAGCAAATAAAAACAGAAAATGCTGGAAAAACTCAGCAGGTCTGGCAGCATCTGTGGAGAGAGAAACAGAGTTAGCGTTTCAAGCCCTTATGATTCTTCTGCAGACTTGAAACATTTTAACTCTGTTTCTCTCTCCACAGAGGCTGCCTGACCTGCTGAGTTTCTCCAGCATTTTCTATTTTTACTTCAGATTTCCAGCATCTGCAGTATTTTGCTCGTATTTTGCTTTTATTTTAGGGCAGAGGAGTATATAGGTTAGTGAAATTAATCGAAAAAATATGCTTGGACCTTTCAAAAGTTAGGCTAGTTCATCTGCTGGTGAAAAAAATAAGAAAAGAATCACTGTGTGGATATAATGTTACTTCAAAAGAATTGTAATTTACTGTGGAGATTGTGACCTTTACTTTTATTTTGAGGTACTAGATAGTATTAATCTCTGTTAAAAATGTGGGCCCTATGACTAATGTTAATTATTCACTTGTTCATCTTTTTTCAATACATTTGCTATAAGCTTAGAACAGGCTTGTCCAACCTTTTCACTTGTGGCAAGGGGTGGCACATTAAAAAGAATTTCTTGCTCAAAGGGCTGATGAGCAACTTTCAGAAAGATAACATTTGGCACAACATTAAACATGAATTTTGAAAAAAAAATGCTGAAGTATGAAAAGAAACAATTTGCTTAGCAAAAGAATAATGAGTAATAAATAAGTATGAGTATTAGTGTGCAATAGGGTGAGAATGTGTGTGTCTGCTTCACTCCCAGTCTCAGGGTACTCACTCACTCATCCTCTATGAGAGTGCATGATAGTGTGTGTGAGTCAGGGTGAATGAGGACCCCTTACACACACACTCTCCCACCCCCTCACACACACTCTCCCACCCCCTCACACACACTCTCCCACCCCCTCACACACACTCTCCCTCCCCCTCACATACACTCTCCCTCCCCCCTCACATACACTCTCCCTCCCCCCTCACACAATATCTCTCTCCACCTCTCACACTCTCTCCCTTTCCCCACACACACTATCCTTCCCTCATACACTCTCTCTCTCGCTCTCTCACACACACTTACTCAGACGTCATTGGGCTCTGCTCTGGCTGCCTCAAGCCTTCTCTGGTCCGCCCGGGCCCCACCCCCCACTCCTCACTGTCCTGCCCCTTGGCCGCTCTGGCCCTTGGTACCCCTGGCTGTCAGCTCCCTGTTCCTCGGCCACTTGGCTGCCCGGACCTTGCCTTCCCGCTCCTCCGCTACCCCAGACTCTGAACTCACCGATGCTGGTGTTTGCTGCTCCTCCAATCACAGATTGTTTCTCTCCCACATTTGTTGCTGATAGGCTCACTAGAGGCAAGTGAGAAACAGCCTGTGATTAAAAGAGCAGGTCCATGCAGAGTCCTCCATTCAAACTTACCTGTTTGACAGGCATTTTGAAAACTGGCTCCAGGGGCCGCATCCGGCCTGGCTTAAAGTGTGGCTGGATACTTTATCTATTCTTGGGCCAGATTATGCTCTGAACGGTAAACAAATGGGGCAGTAGGTTTCCGTCAGTAAGCTCTCCAAAAAGCACAGCAACCCTGTAGAGGGCATCTCGGACTTGTGTACACAGGGCAACCAACTGTGTACCTCCTTGACCAATCAGATTAAAGAATTGATGAGCAGCACAGAACCTGAACCTGGAAGTGTAAATTAAAACATTGAATTTAATGTCAAATCAGGTACAGAAAGCAACATAGAGAAGGAAAGAAAGACTTGACTGGGAGAGCTAAGAATGTCATTAATTTTTAAAAGAAAATCTCCAGTAGTAATGAAATTTGAAGAAATGACCATTTGTAAAAGTTAATTTCCAGTGCCATTGTAGTTGTTTGGCAGTAAGTACGGCTTACTACCCCATATTACACTGGAATTGATAAGCGCTAACTTTTTCTGGCAAGTTTAGTCCATATCTATGAATTAAGTATGGAAACTTCACACCATTCGATGTATATGAATCGTGAGTCGGACAATGAGATGCCATTTTTGCAATGCTTTAGTGGGGGAACATGGCATCTTGAACAGCAACCTTTGGATTTTTGTCTTTAACTGCACATGTGCAGTAGCCAGAAGTTGCTGTCTGAATTACTCATATATCACAGTGATAGTTGTTAGCCTCACTATTACTTTTATTGCAAATATCATGTTTTTAACTTCAGTGGTGGGCAAGATTCTGGAAACAACTATTCAGGATAGAATTAGTAGTCATATGGAAAAATATGGGTTGATAAGGAAGAGCCAGCATTGATTTCTAAGGGGGAAATCATGTTGAACGAACTTGCTGGAAGTTTTTGAAGAGGTAACAGAAAAGATCAATGAGGCTAACGCTGTTGATGTGGTGTATATAGACTTTCAAAAGGCATTTTATATAGTGCCAAACAACAGACTTGTGAAAAAAGTGATTGCTCATGGAATAAAAGGAACAGTAGCAACATGGATACATAATTGGCTGAAAAATAGGAAGCAGAGAGTAATGGTCAATGGAAATTTTTCAGGCTGGAGGAAAGTTTATCGTGGAGTTCCCCAGGGTTTGGTATTGGCACCCCTGTTTTTCCTGATATATATTAATTATCTAGACCTTGATGTGCAGGGGACAATTTCAAAGTTTGTGGATGATACGAGGCTTTGGAGTGTTATAAACTGCAAGGACAGTATAGAACTTCAAAAGGACATAGAAAAATTGGTGGAGTGGGCAGATAGGTGGCAGATGAAGTTCAATGCGAAGAAGTGTGAGGTGATACATTTTGGTAGGAAGAACATGGCCAGACAATATAAAACAAGGGGTGAAATTTTGAAGGGAGTGCAGGAGCAGAAAGACCTGGGTGTATACTTGCATAGATCATTAAAGGTTTACAAGAATGGTTCCAAGGATGTGAAACTTCAGTTACAAGATAGATTGGAGAGGATTGTAACTGTTCATGCAACTATAGTTAAAGCAAACAGGATTCTAGGTTATATCCACAAAACAATTCACTATAAAAGCATAGCATTTTGTCCTGTCTGAGACCTTGTTTATGCCTCAGTTAGAATACTGTGCCCAGTTTTGGATGCTCACACAAGGACAGGATTTGGAAAGGATGCAGAGGAGGATGACCATTGATTTCCAGTTTAAAATATTTTAGCTACCCAGATAGACTCAGAGCTTGGCATCTCTAGTTTAGAATGACATAGTCTCAGGAGATTGAGGTTTATAAAATAATAAAGGGACTACATTGTTTTTACATAAACCAATTATATCAGTTGAATAGTTAGGTAGGATCGGGGCCATATTTATAAGTTATGTAAGGGTTAAGCTAGGATGGATTTTAGGTGAATTTTCCCGGAGAAGATTGGATCTGTGGAAAAGATTGCTGGCTCATACAGTACATGCTAATTTGCTGTATTCCTCAAGAGAGTTGGGACCTTTTTCTAACTTGGGGAAGAGGTCGCCATGTACAAGAGGTAGGTACCCTGTAAAGTAGAGCAGGATCAGTGTGATATCTTAGATTAATTTCAATCGCTTAAAGGGAGTCAGAGGAATTTCCCACTTTTAACCCCTTAATTGGATTGTTTTTAATCTTGGTTCCAGGTAGGTAAGCCGTGGTGATATTATCAGGCATAGGGCATCACAATAATATGGACTGGCTGGTCTTTACTGTCTGTCATTTTTATTATGTTCATGTGGTAGTATGATTGCCAGGAGAGTTTTCAGCTTTTTTCATCTTTCTTGCCCTGGGTATGTTCAATATGCTAATCGAGTGCTAATACTGTCAGATGGATTTAGGAGGAGTAGAGATGAAGCATGTTACTGAGTGTGTCAGAATTTAGGAGTTGAAAGAGGTTGCTTATAGTAGGTAATGCACAGTAAACGAGTCTATAGGCCAGGAGTCTGTTATTCTGGATCTATCACAGAAACAGGATTATCAGCTTTGTGCAAGGCACCCAGGCAGCTGTCATGTTGCTTTTATCTTCTAACACTCAACCATTCCCCTAACATTTGGCTCATCCAAAAGCATGACAGGATGACAGCTAGGGGACAAAGGATTCACCTCTGTGGCTCATGACACCCAATGGCAATCTCATCACACCTGAGCAACGCAGGTATTATCAAAACCATGGGATCATCAGGATAATGATTGCGAACACATGCTCAAAATGAGTTCAGGGTGTTTAGACAGGCCTGGGGGCTCTGCAGTATGAATCATAAAGTGTCTTTTGCATCGCAACGATGTCCTGTGTGATGCACAATCTTGCCATACAAAGAGACCTGCATTTGGAGGAGTTGCAGCAGATTTTATTGGGTGATGAAGGCCAGAGTAATGGTGAGGAAGCAGCAGAAGAAGGAGTATCGCCTCAATGACTTGCAGCAAGAGATGCGAGATATTGAGTTACTTGCTGTGGGATTCTAGTGATCAGCTATTCTTCTGCCCTGAAAACTTATACAAAGTCCTCCAACAATTCTTGTTATGTCCTGTACTGCTCCCTTGATCCTGCATTAAAGAATGCTTAAGCTATTTATCCAACTTTTTACCAATGACATTCAGGTAATACAGACTCTGAAGGTGCTATAAAACTACATTGCAGACAAAGGGCCAAATGTTATTGTGTTGAATTTAATTCACAAGACTAATTAATTTCCCACCCAAGTATCAACCTATGCTATCTTATAGGAAGGTTTACAAACTCTATTTCTCCACTAGTGATGCTCCTGTAGTAACCTCAGCAAAGGTGGTGGAAGACTGCCGTTGCTCATTTTGGAACTCTTGACATGCTTATGGCCAGTGACTTGTCCATTGCCTGTGAGGGCCCAGCTGCAGACTGCTGCACCGGATTTGCTGTGGGGACAGCCTGACCCAATTGACTTCCTGATACAATGTCAGGTATTGTATTGACCCACCAATCATACTAAAATGAGCCTTAAAGTTAAAATAATCTGGGCCTTATGCAACTGATATCGGAGGACTTAACTGCTTGCCCTGCTCAGTCAATTCCACCCATCCTATCTGAGTTATAATTGGGGCTTTGGTTTACGATATGTTCAGGGAATCCAGCAAACCTCACAGGTACTTTTATTTAACTTACCTAACCTGAATTGAACTGTTTAGAACTGCCCTCAAAACATCAAATTTTCAACTGTTCGGGCTGAAGATGCTGTGTAGCTTTGCATGAAATACGCAAATTAAAAATATGAAAATACAATCAACTAAGAAGCTGCAAAGGTTTCTTTTGCGTGATTAACTTTGGTCAAGTCACCAAATGGACTACTGAAAACATACACCAGGAGTCATGCCTCAGGCTTCTAGACTACAGAATGATGTTAGACAAAAGTGCTAACACGAGGGTTGGTTCTTCAGGATTTCTCTTTCATTGTGCCATGTGTATCTTTTTATTTTGCTGCAATACATTTTCAAGTCTTTTGAGGTCACCAGGGACCTCCCAGTAGGGTTGAAAGTGGTGTAGTAATACAAATGTGAACGGAAATAGGATGACACCTCTGAATATTTTTAGACTGTTTCGCTACAAGTGTTATTCAGGAAATGTGTTTGACTGCTGAGAAGAGCTGTCAAAGGTATAACTTGCTGAAGCTACTTTTGTGAAAAACTGTTCAATAGCACAGAGCAGAAAATGGATCGGACTATTTATTTCAATGTCTCAAATTCACAAGTTGTTTTCACTGGTAGGTAAATTTTACAAATGTCTGGACTATGATGGAAGTTGAAATAGTAATCCATTTGAATATTTTAAAATTAATACTACTACAAAATATGCACAAACATGCGAGAGCAATTTTGATAAAACATGAAATATAATAATGATCTGTTTCATTTTCCCATTGCAAACATTGTTGACACAAAAAGTACAATACAGTAAATGATTTAGCTCAAGTTTTTATGGTTGATATATTGTGATAAAGTAGATGATTTTACAACAGCCTGATGGATTGAAATTTTGCCTACTCTATTAGCCATGGTAAAATTGTGTTTTAGGATACAGTTACGTATCCAAACATTTATAAAAAATGGATCATAATCAGATATTTTGTCATATATTTATATAAAGATGTAATAATATAAAGAAAAACGTGAGTGAATCATCTGGACTTATGTCTTATAGCAAATGTTTTGTGTTCCTTTTTTTCATATATCAATACCATAGAGTACAAAAGCCAGGAAGTTATGCTAAACCTAGATAAAGTAATATTTCGACCCTGGTGGAGTATTGTACCCAATTCTGGTAGCATACCTTAAAAAGAATGTTTCAAAAAGAATTTGGAAAGGACACAGAAGACATTTACTAGAATCGTTCTAGGGACGAGGGATTACAGTGCATGGACAGGCTGAAAAAAGCTAGGGTTTTCTCCTTAGAGAGGAAAAGGTTAAAAGGAGATTTGAGAGAAACTGCTTAAAATTATAAAGTGTTGAGATAGTGTTGTGATCCTGTTAGAGAACATTAACATTTAAATAGTAACTGAACACCCTGTAATTAACTGACAAAACTACACTAAAGGTTTCACTTAAAAAAAAAATTATTGTATACAAGAAGAAATTAAACAAAGCCCCTCTACCTTAGTACCACAGTTTATAAACACTTAGGCTGTAAACTCAATTCTACTTGTTACTTCCCTCAAGAATCCCCTTATCTTACAAAATCTTTAGGGACCAATGGAAAGGCATGCCACAGCCCATGGAAGTCCCATTAATTTTCCTCAGTTTTCCAGCTAATCTTCAAGGTAGGAATCTATGGAGGTCTTTCCCTTAGCTTTTTGATGACATGACCCTCCACCTTTTCTTTACTGACCTCAAGTATGTGACTGCCTCAACTCTTTGTTTGCATTGCCTTTCCACAGCTTTCCTGTTAACTTCTTTCTGCCACAGGGCAGAATCGACCCAGATTTGCACTAAGTGCAGTAGCGGGCAGGTAAAACGACGTTTACCCACTGGCCACAATGGCGGCTTTTCATGCCACATCGTCCCAAACTCGCCATATTAATTATGCATTCCAGGGAAACACGCCATTTCCATGGCAGGCAGGTTCTCATTCACCCACCATGCCATCACCTTGCCACTTCAGCATGCCGGGCGCTATATTTAAAGTCTAGCCGCATGCACACTTCTCTGTGCTTCCAGCCCACCATTGCTGCAAAGAAGACATGGCCCTGAAAGACAAAAAGACTGCAGCCCCTAGGTTCAATGACATGTCCCTCGAGCGCCTTCTGGATGCAGTGGAGGCTTGCTGTGATGTCCTCTGGCCGCACGTGGGCAGCAACCTCACTAATCCAGCTTGGGAGATGGTGGTAGTGGTGGTCAGTGCCAATGCCCTGCAAAAGAGGGCCGCAGGAGAATGAATGGTCTCATCCTTTCCACCAAGGTAATTCACTCTTCTCATCACTCTCAACTCACACACTTACAAACCCATCACACATCCACACGGATCTCACACCTCAAGGTACAATACCATTCACTCTCACACACAGCCTCACACCTCCATCCGGCTCATATCTCTCGAGCTCGTGTTCTCACTCTGTCCATGGCTCTGCTCACCACACAAATATTCCTCACAGTGCCATGTGCCCTGCTCACACACTCTCCATCTGTTTTCATGCAGGAGAAGCCTGCTCACATCAGCAGGGAGAGGTCCCAGACCAGAGGTGGAGTGGCCCACATCAGGCCTCTCACTCACTTTGTGTAGTGTGCCATCGCACTGACTGGTGAGGACATGGACCTTGCCTGCGTTGATGGTGAGGTGGGTGGTGAACACCCTTGTAACAGTCCTGCACCACCTTATCCCTCTCTCAACGCAGATGTGAGTGCCCTCTCTCCTGCTTTTGATTCTGCTACCAAGCATTACTTATCTCTACTTTGGTTCATAGGGAGCTCTGCCAAGCAACTGACACCTTTAGCCAGCCAGTCTCTCAGCTCCATCCACATCCTCATCTCCAGCCAAAAGGGCACTTGCTCCATTGTAGAGCTGGAAATAAGCAGTCTGGAAGACCCATTGCAGCGCTCACCCACACCCTGCACCAGCGCAGAGAGCAGGCTCAGGTTCACAATCTGGTTGTCGCCACACGGACACATGTCCGCAGCAGCAAGAGGCAGGTTCGTGCGAACTCCCTGGCGCTTGGAGGACAACTGGGGATCAGGCATCTGTGAGGTCTGAGTTAGATGATGACCCTCTAGATTTGGCCTTCCAAGTCATCCTGGAGAATCAGCAGAAGGTGTGGGAACATCACGCAGAGCAGTTGGAAGCCCTCAACAGAGTGGCACGCGAGTCGGAGGAGTGCATCAGCCTGCCCTGTGAAGTGGTGCTCACATGTGCATGTATGGAGGTCTCCATGGGAGAATGGTGGACACCATGGAGACCCTGATCCAGCAGAACATGGAGATATGTGCATACCTGCACTCCATCATGGGAGCCATGGATGAGCTACTGCAGTGGCAACGCAAGAGGAAAACAGGGCACCTCGATATCCCTCCAGGTGCTCCTTTCCCTCAAGGAGTCAGGCTGGGGCCCCTGGGCACCCAAAGGGAGAAGGAGTGGCAGATGGACACCCCTGGGTCATCCACTCGGGAATCTTAGAGGCTCTCCCCTCCTTCTCCCTGTGAGCCCTCAACCTCATCCTCTGTAACTCCAGCGGGAGCAGCTGGCCAATTAGTAATTCTGGAGGGAGAAGTGTGTGTTTGGCAGGGCCTTTCGGAGCCCTGTGCAAGCACTCTCCCACACCAGGGAACCTTTCACGCATCATACTCACTTCAGAGTCTTGAATATTTTGAATGCTGCCTGCTAGGGTTCGCATTCAGTTGTCCATCTGAGCTGACCTGCACCTCCGCCCACCCAATGATCACACTCACATGCAGCACTTGATCTCGCTCACCCATGACTGTCATTTCACTTTCGATTTGGACAGCATGGTCTGGATTTGGTTTCTCGTGCACTCCCCCATTTTTTTCTCCTCCCTCAGTCACCCATTTCTTTTCCTCCATCACAGTTGACCCCCCAGTATCACCTTCCACCTCCCCTTGATAACCTACCAGCCACAACACTTTTCCTTTGGGGATGTCCAGGTGAATGTGTACAATCCCTTCCTTTCCGAAAATTCCACCCCATCATTCACATTAATCTTCCCGACCTCCTTCCTCCCAGGGTCCGTGTCTGCCTCCAAGACCCCACCAACAAACCTCGACGCCCCTTCTATCACTACCATTGAACCCTCACCCTACCGCCTCATTCTGCCCTAGGTTATTCTCACCATTCCCTCATACCACGCCCACCCTCAGTTCACTCCCCAGGAGGCAGTCATGGACCCATCAGACCCCTCCCTTGCACATTCACCTGGACATCCCTCCCACTCCAGACCCCTTCCCACCCAGAACCCTTTCCCCCCACTCTGGTCCCCTTAACCTCCATGAACTCCTTCCCTCCTCTGGACCCATTTCCCTCTCCAGACCCCTCCCCCCCTTAGTCCTCCCACCCCCCTGGACTCTTTCCCCCCAGCCCCCGCTTAGTCCTTCCCCCTTCTGACCCCCTCAGACACCTATACATCGTCCGCCACCCTTAATCCTTCCCCCCTCCCGACCCCTTCCTCCAGTCTTACTTCTTCATCCAGCCTCACTTCCTCCACCAGCCTTACTCCTTCCCAATTCCTTCCTCCACCCTTACTTTCTCCACCTGTATTCCGTCCCCACTCCGCGCTGCTTCTTCCCACTGAACTCCTTACCTTCTCTGCTCTCTTTCCTTTCTCTGGACTCCTTCCCCTCTCCACACTTTTTCCTCCCCAAGGACTTTCTCGCCTCTCCACACTCCTTTCTCTCACTGGACTCCTTTCTCCCACTGGACTCCTTCCCCTCTCCACATTCCTTCCTCCCCCTGGACACCTTCCTCCCTCTGAGCTCCTTCCCTTACACCTTTCACCCACATTCCCAGTTGCCGCCATCTTGCCCATTACTCCCTCCTCCCCCATACCCCCTCCCACCCCAATCTCACTCCCCCAACATCCTCATCCCCTTCCTGCCAATCTCACCCTCCCAACACCTTCATTTCCCCCCCCCACTCCCAACCTCATCACCCCGACATGTCTTCCTCTCCCAGTCAATCCTGGAACACCTTCTCCCACCCCCCTCGACCATCATCCATTGTGAGCATCAACGGTGACTCTCCAACTTCCATGAGCTGCAGAGCCATGTCCATGAGAATCCATCCAGCATGCCATGGATGTTCCTCCAGGATCCCGTTGCTGTTGGGCTTCAGATCTTCTGCTCCTCGGATGACCACAATGTGAGCAAGGCCCTGGCAGTAAGTCCCGACTTCTGTACGTCGCAAGTGTCAAGATGTGTCCTGCACCTGTGTGTTTTCCCGCTGACGTGGGGGGATGAGTCTGTCGCGCTGGCCTTATAATGATATGCTGATATATTACAATGAGATTCTTGACGTCTGATAGTGGGGAACGCGGCCCACAATCGATGGCCTGAACGAATGATAACAAACTGGTTTCACGACATCATGAAACCGATTTTTAGCTTTCTCTCCATATTGTCCGCTCATACCACTGAACATGCCCGACGCCAGTGGGCACGGAAAAGCCCGGCCACAATGCTCCGTGAGGATCACTGTAGATTTCTCCTGCTAGCTGCAGGCTTGAGCAAATCTTCCAGCTGCTTTTCCCTCACAAAATCCTAACTGAGATAGAGTGCCACCTGCATTCCATATAGTGAACGATGAAGTTAGCATTTTCTCTGCTCGAAGTGCAGGCCTAACTGATGAGCATTTACTTTCTTTAGCTTTCTCAACTCAGCAAGCTACATTCGAAATTTAGACCAAAACTGCAACTGCCTCTGTCTGTTCCCAAACTGAACAGCTGGCTTAGCAAACACACACAAATAATAAATTAAACAAAAGAGCCTCCTGATCAAGGCTCAACCCTGAATCATTATCTCTATGGCAACATGGTATGCTTTGGATTGGATCAAACATAAATTATTTTCCCTTCAGTACAACTTTTTGATTCTGTAGCCGAAATGAATAATTTCCATTTCTAGTGGAGTTTTACAACACACTTTCCCAGATTTCTAGCTTTTAGCTTCTTTTATGGAGATAATGTTAGACACCCTGGCTCCACCAAGAGTTCCAGAAATGGATCACTCATTGTTTAAGTCTTTTTTTCACCTCAATTCTGACCTTGTAAGGTAAATGCAAGTTAATTAAACCTAGACCTGTTTGATTTGCCTTTACATTAGGATCAGTTCCTTAAACAGACTTTTCAATTTAACATTTTAATTCCTAAAACTAGAAGCTGTATTCTAAAGCATATGAACTATGAACTAGATTTTTGCAACAATAGAGTGTATAAAGGGAAACTGTAAGATCTCCTTATAGATTCATTTTTGGTGGGAAGAACAAGGAAAGGCAATATAAAATAAAGACTACAATTCTAAACATGGTGCAGGAACAGAGAGACCTGGGGGTATATGCACACAAATTGTTGAAGGTGGGAAGACAGGTTAGGGAAGTGGCTGAAAAGGCATTCAGGATCCTGGGCTTTATAAATAGAGCATAGAGTACAAAAGCAAGAAAGTTAATTATGAACCTTTATGAAACACTGCTTTGGCATCAGTTGGAGTATTGTGTCCAATTTTGGATACCACACTTAGGAAGGATATGAATGCTTTAGGGAGGGCGAAGAACAGGAATGAGGGACTTCAGTTATGGGGTAGATTAGAGAAGAGAAGATTGAGAGGAGACTTGATAGAAGCATTCAAATCCTGGGTCTAGACAGAGAGAAACTATTCCCATTGAGAGAAGGGTCAAGAACCAGAGGACACCAATAAAAGGTGAATAAAGGTCATCTTCTCACAACTCAGTGAAGGCAGCCGCACAAGGGGAGGACAGAAGAAGTTCTTTAATGATCTGCCAGAGCCAACATGAAGCAATGCAACTCCTGAGAGACCATCACCCTGGGCCAAACCAGCTGGCGGCAGAGTCTGGGGGAACGATCCCAGCATTTTGATACCCAATGAAGACAAAATGAAAAGGGGAATCGAGAGCGGCAGGAAGAACATGCGATGACCTGAACTGATAATACACGACCAGACATCCCACTTGTCCTACAAGTGATAAAGTCTGCACATCCTGAATTGGCCTCATCAGCCATCTTTGGACTCATGGAAGACACTCATCCTCAAGAGTGAGAGATGGCCAATAATGATGATAGTTACAATTGGATAATTATCTGAAAAGGAAAGAAATTGCAGGGCTACCTGGACAGGTTGGGGGAGTGGGACTAGCTAAATTGCTCTTTCAGAAAGTTGGCATGGCCTCGACATGCCCTGTGCCCTTGCTGTTGCCCGGGCTAGTGGCATCCAAGTTGGGATGGTACAGTCAGCAGCTGAAAATCATCCTCCAAGGCCATCTCCAGCCTCCTCACTGAAAGTGAGGAGCTTTCTATCAGCCATACTGCAGTCACTGAGGTAACACTGCATAGGAGCCCCAGGTGAAGGCACATAGAAGGCGGGCATTAAGGGAGGGCATGAGGTTAAGTTGTTGAGTTTTGTATGCAAGATGGCATATTTTCATTTATAAATTTGATTTAGAATGTTTATCTTCTGATGGCTTCTATTTTTACAGTCTGTCCAATTGAACATTGAGGTATTCAGTGAGATAGGATAGGTATGGTGTGAGTCTGTAGATGAATGGGGGATTGGGGCTTCAGTTACTGGTATTGCAATCAGATGAATTTCTTCATGGCAACTGGGGCAAAAAGGGGCTGTCACTGTTGCCTCCTCTCTTCCTCCTCCTCCTCATGCTCCTGCTTCTCAGCTGCTCACCATGTATTTGGTGGCAAGGATGTCCCTTCATTGTGATGAGGTTGTGTACCATGCAGAGCACTACAGATCTTGCCTCCATCCAGCAAAGTACTTCAGGCATCTTCCAGAGCGGTTCAGGCAGTGGAAGCAATGTTTCAGCATGCCAACCATCTGCTCTATCACATTTCATGTGGTAGAATGGTTTTTTGTATAAGTTTGCTGCCCATGTGTGTGGATTGTGCACCAGATTCATGGGTCATCTCACCATCTGATAGCCCTTGCCCCCTTTGTCTGCCATGGTGGCTCGAATGCAGCAGATCAGTGGACTGCCACAGAATAAAGGCACCATGACTGCTGCCAGGATGCCAGGTGTTGACCTGTATGATTTGCTGCCCATGGTCACCCAACAACTGATGTTGAGGACGTGGAATCGCTTTCGGTACTAGTAGATAGCAGTGTTGACATGCAGCATGTGCACAATGATGTGTGTGCAGTCAGTGACACCCTGCATATGAATAGACTGCCATCCAATGAAGACATCTGCTCACTCCACCTTCAGTCTCTAGCAGGAGTGATGAAATGTTTTTATCTCTCTTTGGGTAGAGAGGCTCAGGCAATAATGGTTGCAAATATCTTCAGCTCCAGTCTGGAAGGAACCAGAAACTCATAACTTCACCATCATGGTCACCTTCAAAGCCACTGACAATGCAGTCCTCACCCTGCTCTGAGGTTTCAGTTGTAGTTGCAGTAGGTCATAGATTTCAGTGAGCACGTCTTTACTGAAGCATAGCCGGCTCACACATTATTCCTTGCTGAAGTTCAGAGAACAGAATTAATCCCTGAATACTGAGCAGATATGGCCTACTGCTGAGGACTTTCTCCTCTTCCTCTGTCTTCTAGCAGCTTGTCCTGCTCTGTGTTGCCATTCTTCATTCTCCCAGTCATGCTATATTCTAAGGGCAATGCTGATTGATGAGCTGGTTAATCAACTGGGTTGTGCAAAAGCCTTGAAGTCAGAAAAACATCCTTAAACACCTGGTACATCACTTTGTAGATTTTTTGTTCATTTTAAAGCCTCAGCCACACCCAAACCTATGAGTTCCCGTGCGAAAGTTCCCTCAATGCAGTCTGCTGGTGATATTTATCAGTTTGAAAAAGAGCCTCAAGTGATGTGTAACCCATCAGTAAAAGTGTTAATTGTTCACCAAGAAGCCTAACATTCCAGATTACTTTGTGCACAAGTTCATGTAAACATTGATAGAGAGAAAGAGCTTACTTATGGAAGATGATTTTTGGAATGCTTGCATGTCTCCAATGAGTCACCATGTGTAGACACCCACTTTGTTGTTTTTAAAGTCTGCATACTCCAAGAACAGGCGCTTGCAAGAGTCAGATCAATTAATAGCGCATCTTCTAGAAGGCACGGGGGCTTCCACGTTCTCCGAAGATGAAATGAAACAGAGGGACAAGGATGAACTTAAGAACAAAAAGAAGAATATGGATATTGAAAGCATCTGCAACTTGTCATGCAGAGTATGTGCAGTGAGAGATGTTAGAAGTAACAAGTGGGATGAGGTATGAAGAAACCATGTACAATTTCTCTTTCAGTGCTGCCAGTCACCATGGCTTTGAACCAATCTTGTCCCATGATGGCAATCACAGAATTGTTACAGTACAGAGCCATTTGGCCCATCATGTCTACGCCAGTTCTCCGAATGAATGATTCATTTAGTGCCATTCTCCATAACCCTGCACATTCTTCCTTTTCAGATAAAGTCTAATTTCCTTTTAAATGCTTTGACTAAACCTGTCTTCACCACATTTTCAGACAGTGTATTCCAGACCTTAACCACTAGCTGCGTGAAAAAGTTTTTTCTCCTATCGCTTTTGCTCCTTTTGCAAATTACTTTAAATCTATGCCTTCTCGTTCTCGATCCATTCATGAGTGGGAATAGTTTCTCCCTATTCTCCCTATCTACCTGTGCAGGCCCCTCATGATTTTGAATATCTCTATCAAATCTCCTGTCAGCCTTCTTTTTTATTAGGAAAGCAGTCCTAACTTCTCCAATCTATCTTCATAACTGAAGCTCCTCATCTCTGGAACCATTCTTATGAATATTTTCTGCGCCTTCTCTAGTGCCTTTGCAACCTTCCTAAAGTGTGGCACCCAGAACTGGACAAAATATTCTAGCTGAGGCTAAACCAGTGTCCTATACAAGGTCAACATAGTTGCCTTGCTCTTATACCCTATCCCCCTATTAATAAAGACTAGGATACTTTAAGCTGTATTAACTGCTCTCTCAACCTGTTAAGGAGTCAGTTACTGCAGTAAGGAGAGATCATACCTTGGAGGGGGCATTGAATGAAGCTTTGTGTGTAGAGCTTGGGAATAAAAAAGGGGCAATCACATTGTTAGGTGTTTATTATAGACCCCCAGATAGTCAGCGGGAAATTGAGAAGCAAATATGTGTACAATTTGCAGAGGTGTGTAAAAACAATAACAATAGGGTAATTATATTAGGTGATTTCAACTTTCCCAACATTAATTGGGATAGACATAGTGTTAAGGGCTTGGTTGGAGTGGATTTCTTGACATGTGCACAGGAGAACTTTTTAACTCAATATATAGAAGGTCCAACAAGGGATGGCGTAGTGCTGGACCTAATTCTGGGAAATGAAGTTGGACAGATAGCTGAGGTGGTGGTGGGGGAGCATTTTAGTGATAGCGACCACAACATGGTACAGTTTAAGCTTGTTATGGACAAAGGAATAGACAAGTTGCAAACAAATGTTTTGGATTGGGGTAGAGTGGATTTTAGTAAAGTATTGCAGGATCTGGCCAAGGTATTTTGGGAACAGCTACTTGTGGGGAAATCTACAGAGGAGCAGTGGGGGGGAGTGGGGTTCAAAAAGGAAATGGGGAGGGTACAGGCTCAACATGTTCCCTCTAGGGTGATAGGAAGGAGTAATAAGCCCAGAGAATCATGGATAACCAGAGATATTCAGGATACGATGAGAAGGAAAAGAGAGGGTTTTAGCAGGTACAAGGGAAGCAAATCAGCGGAGGCATTAGTGGAGTACAAAAAGTGCAGGGTGGAGCTTAAGAAATCAATTAGGAGAGCAAGGAGAGGATATGAGAAAGCTCTGGCTGGTAAAAGTAGGGAAAATCCCAAGATATTCTTTAAATATATCAATGGGAAGAGGATAACCGGGGAAAGAGTAGGATCCATTCGGGACCAAGGGGGCAATCTTTGGGTATATCCAAAGGACATCGGTAGAGTGTTGAACGAATACTTCACATCCATCTTCACCCATGAGAATGAGGATGAAGGCATTGAACTCTGGGAGAGAGACTGCGAGGTTCTTGATATAGGGAGTGACAAGGTGTTGGCAGGCTTAAAAGTGGACAAATCTCCAGGTCCGCATGATTTGTGTCCCAGACTGCTGAGGGAGGCAAAGGAGGAGATCGTAGAGGCTCTGACCCAAAATTTTAATTCCTCTCTGGCTATGGGGGAGGTGCCAGAGGACTGGAGAACAGCTAATGTGGTTCTATTACTTAAGAAGGGTTGTAGAGATAAGCCAAGGAGCTACAGGCCAGTGAGTCTCATGTCAGTGGTAGGAAACTATTGGAGAAAATTCTGAAGGAGAGAATCTATCTCCACTTGGAGGGGCAAGGTTTGATCAGAGATAGTCAGCATGGCTTTGTCAGAGGGAGGTCACGCCTAACAAATTTGATTGAATTTTTTGAGGAGGCAACCAGGTGTGTAGATGAGGATAGTGCAGTTGATCTAGTTTATTTGGATTTCAGCAAAGCCTTTGACAAGGTTCCACATGGGAGACTTATAAAGAAGGCAAATGCACATGGAATACAGGGGAATTTGATAAGGTGGATTCAAAATTGGCTTAGTTTTAGGACACAGAGGGTGATGACAGAAGGATGCTTTAGTGACTGGAAGCCAGTGTCCAGTGGCGTACCACAGGGATCTGTGCTGGGTCCCCTATTATTCATCATTTATATCAACTACATAGATGACTATGTGGGGGGTAGGATTAGTAAGTTTGCGGATGACACAAAGATTGGCCAGGTGGTGAACAGTGAGGTTGAGTGACTTGGGCTACAGGAAGATATAGACGGGATGGTCAAATGGGCAGATAAGTGGCAGATGGAATTTAACCCTGAAAAGTGTGAGGTGATACACTTTGGAAGGAGTAATTTGACAAGGAAGCATTCAATGAACAGCATGACACTAGGAAGTTCTGAGGAACAAAAGGACCTTGGCCTGTGTGTCCATAGATATCTGAAGGCAGAGGGGCATGTTAGTGGGGTGATGAAAAAGGCATTTGGGGCAGTTGCCCTTATTAATTGAGGCATAGATTACAAAAGCAGGGAGATCATTTTGGAATTGTATAGAGCCTTGGTGAGGCCACAGCTGGAGTACTGTGTGGAGTTCTGGTTGCCACATTATGGGACGGATGTGATTGTACTGGAGGGGGTGCAGAGGAGATTCACCAGGATCTTGCGTGGGATGAAACATTTAAGTTATGAAGAGAGGTTGGATAGACTTGGGTTGTTTTCGTTGGAGCAGGGAAGACTGAGGGGTGACCTGACCAAGTTGTACAGGATTATGAGAGGCATGGATAGGGAATAGCTGTTCCCCTTAGTTAAAGGGTCAGTTACAAGGGGGCAGAAGTTCAAGGTGAGTGGCAGGAGGTTTAGGGGGATGTGAGGAAAAACCTTTTTGCCCAGAGGGTGGTGACGGTCTGGAATGCACTGCCTGGGAGGGTGGTGGAGGCGGGTTGCCTCGCATTCTTTAAAAAGTATCTGGATGAGCACCTGGCATGTCATAACATTCAAGGCTATGGGCCAAGTGCTGGTAAATGGGATTAGGTAGGTAGGTCAGGTGCTTCTCACATGTTGGTGCAGACTCATTGGGCCAAACGGCCTCTTCTGCACTGTGTGATTCTGTGCAACCTTCAATGACTAATGCACATATACAACCAGTTTCTCTGCTCCTGCACCTCCTTTAGAGTTCTACACTTCATTTTATAAAGTATCTCCATATTCTTGCTACCAAAATGAATCACTTCACATTTCTCTTTGAAAACTTTGAATTTTATCTGTCACTTTCCTGCCCATTCAATTAACTTTTCTATATATTTTTTAAGTTCTACACTATCCTCCTCATGGTTCACAATGCTTCCAAGTTTCATATCATCTACAAGTTCTGAAATCATGCCATGTACACCAAGTTCTAGGTCATTAATATATATATCAGGAAAAGCTAGGATTCCAATACTGACCCCTGCGGAGCTCAACTGCAAGCCTTCCTCTAGCCCAAAAAACATCCATTAACCACTACTGTCTGTTTCCTGCCATTCAGCCAATTTAGTATCCATGCTGCTGCCCCTTTTATTCCAGGAGCTATAAGTTTGCTTACAAGTCTTATGAAAGGAATTGTATTGTTAGGAAATAGAGGTGATTTAATTGTTAGGATTGAGTTTTAGCTTTAATGTTTAATTTTGATTTGTATTTCTGTATCAGTGTATTAAGAAAATGTCAAATTGAGTTTTAGTTTCATTTTAAAAGGTGCCTGCATTTCTAATAAGCATTTTACGACTGTTGCAGCTAAGTGAAACAAACAAGAGTAGAGAAACTGGACCATTGCTGAGCAAAAGGGGCCCAGAGGGGCAAGTCCCTCCCACTGGCACACACAGAAGAAACTAGAAACAACATTTTGATTTGGAAGCTGTTTGAGTTCAGTGGTTTTGAAGGCAGTTGCCAGGAGAAAATGGAGCAAAGGGGACAGATAGCCAGTCCCAAGGTAAAGAAAAGACCCAAAGTCCAGGGGAGTGGAATAGGAGAAAGCCCCAAGCAGACCTTTTAGTCAAAGGAAGGACAGGAACCTGGAAAAGGTCTTGTTAAGTAAAGTTCAAAGTGAGGGACAGAGAGAAAGGCTCTAAGGTTCAGGTTTAAAGAGACAAAAGTTGCAGAAAGCAGATTTAAAGTAAAAACAGCTTGCAAGAGGCAAGAAGGTCTAAAGAAACAACTGAAGGTTTCTATGGGCATGTGAAGCAGTGGTGTACTGTTGACAGCTGAATCAGTGAGAGAGAGTGCGTGGAAGAAAGTTTGAATGCATGTGGTGACCCACGGTAGCAGAACATCAGAAAGAGAGTTCAAAACCCTGGAAGTGAACCCTTGCGGAAGGCGCTTGAGAGAAAGCGTCGGTTTGGGGGACAATTCCTAGGCGAGTTCTTGGAGAATGGAGACTGGAAACCCTTGTGTGAAAGACGAAGTTCAGTGATACTGGTTGGCTCAATGTGTGACAAGCCTCTGGGGGGAGCTGAGGAGAGATCCATAGCATCTGTCTGGAGTAGCATCTGTCACTTGGTTTGAGAGTGTGGTGTGCCTGAACACAGGTCGTTTATTGGTTTAGATGGACTTTGTACTTACTATGAGCATTAGAGTATAAGATAGTTTTTGTAACTTGTGTTATATTTACAAATCTGTATATATCTGTAAAGGTATAGTTGTGGGTGAAGGAGTATTATAATATAGTTCATCTTTTCTTGTTTATTAAATGTTTTATACTTTTGTTAAAAGTTCATTAGCTGACACCTGTGACTCTGTTCAGTAGCCCTTCTCCACGTATCTAAACAAACCAATAAAAGTTAGGGTCTATCAAGCTGGGTTCCACCCTGGGATCAGGCTTGTCAGTGGTAACCTCAATTGTGGATCATAACAGTGTCAAATGCCTTTTGGAAGCCCATGTACACCACATCAACAGCATTGCCCTCATCAAGCTTCTCTCCTACTGCTTCAAAAAACTCCAGCAACTTCGTTAAACACAATTTTCCCTTAAGAAATCCACACTGGCTTTCCTTACTTAACTGACATTCATCCATGTGACTATTAATTTTGTCCCTAATTATTGTTTCTAGAAGCTTCCTCACCACCGAGGTTAAACTGACTGGCCTGTAGTTGTCTGACCTATCTTTACACCCTTTTTTGAACAAAGGTGCAACATTTGCAATTATTCGGTCTTCTGAAAGCACCCTGAGTCTCGTTAGGAAGACTGAAGAATTATGGCCAGTATCTCTGCAATTTCTACTCTCACTTCCCTCAGTATCCAGTCCTGGAGCCTTATCAACTTGCTAAGTACAGACAACCTATCCAAAACCACCTCATCGATTAAAATCTTTCTAGTGTCTGACTTTACCTCCTCTTTTACCAATGCCTGGGTAGCATCGCCTTCCTTTGGTAAACACAGATGCAAAGCATTCTTTTTTTTGAAAAATATACTTTATTCATAAAATATCTGGAAGCACATTACAGAACATTTCAAAATCACCATCACAAAAAGTGCAATAAGATTCAACTTTTGCACATGGATCACAAGGTGCATCAATACGATCAATGAATATTACAAGAATTTCAATATGGTCATTACAGACAATCAGACAAAGGTACTGGAGTTATCAACATACATCATGTTGCTCTCTGAGGTGCTTCAATACAATTATAATACACTTAGTATTCAATACATACATTCATTGTGAGCTGTACAGCCCGAGGAGCACTAAACAGTTCCCAGCCCCTCAGTGCACTATGGCAGAAAGGTCTTAGACAGCGACCTTTCCCCATTGCGCCTTTGTGGCGGCTGCCCCAAGCTTTAGTGTGTCCCTCAGCACATAGTCCTGGACCTTGGAATGTTCAGTCTGCAACACTCGGTCTTCATTTAATATCGCAGCTATACCCTCTGCCTCCAATGTAAATCCCCTTTTTTCCTCTAATCAGCTCTACTCCTCCTTTTGCCACCCTTTTACCATTTATATCCTACAGCAGATTTTGGGATTCCCTTTTTAATATTCTCTCCTTTCTTCTTTTATTTGTTTTTTTACCTCCCCTCTGAACCTCCTATAATTAGCCTGGTTCTCAATTGCATTTTCTACCTGACATCTGTCATGAGCACACTTTTTTTTCCTTATGTTAATTCCTGTCTCTTTTGTCATCCAGGGAGTTCTGGATTTGTTTGCCCTACTTTTCCCTTTTGAGGAAATATACCTTGATTGTGCCCAAACTCTCTCTTTAAAGGTAGTCAATTATACAGCTACTGTTTTTCCTGCAACCTTTGACTCCAATTTATTTAGCCCAGATCCATTCTTAACCCATTGAAGTTGGCTTTCCCCCAGTTAATTATTCTTATTCTGGATTGTCCTTTGCCCTTTTCCATAATCAGCCTAAAACTTATGATACAACAATCAGTGCCCCTTAAATGTTATCCTCCTGACACTTGATCCAATTGGCCCACCTCTTTCCCAAGAAAAACTCTAGCAGTGCCTCCTTTCTCATTGGACTGTACACATACAGCTGTAGAAAATTTTCCTGAACACACTTTAGGAACTCTTGCCTCTCTCTGCCCTTTAAACTACTGCTATCTCAGTCTATAGTCAGATAATTAAAGTCCCCCATTGTAACTACCCTTTAATTTTTGCACCTCTTTGTAATTTCCTTGCAAATTGGTTCCTATATATCCTTTCCACTAGTTGGTGGTCTGTAGACTACACCAAGCAATGTAATTGCATCTTTTTGTTTCTTCGCTCTAGCCAAATAGATTCTGCCCTTGATCCCTTCTGGGCCATCCTCTTTCTCCAACACTGCAATATTTTCTTCAATCAATACTGCCATCCCTCCCCCTTTTCTTCCATTCTTGTATTTCCTGAACACCTTGTATCCAGGAATATTTAACATCCAGTCTTGCCCTTCTTTGAGCCAGGTTCCTGTTATACTGATAAGTATACTTTCTTCATGTGGGGAAAGGGTCTGCAGGTGGATTCTTCCTCCTCCAGTGCCAGCCTGCTGTCTAGAGTTCTATGTGTCATTTCCTGGAATAAGGAAGGGAGTGTGTTAGTGAAAGTTTTGTCACATGTTTGGAGAAGGTGGCTATCATGGAGGAATAGCTGATAGTCAGTGTGCGGGATGTGAGTTGCAGGTCAGTGAGAGTTGTAATAATGATTAATATGTGATTATGAGGAGAAGGAGGTGTGGTGCAATAATTGAAGGAGAGTGGGGAGAGGGAAGTCTTAAGTATTATTGTTAATTTGGTCAAAATCTTGGAACTCCCTCCCTAACAGCACTGTGGGTGTACCTACACCACATGGACTGCAGCAGTTCAAGAAGGCAGCTTACTACCATCTTGCGAATGGAAATTACGAATGGGCAATAAATGCTGGCCTAGCCAGTGACGCCCAAATCCCATGAATGAATTTAAAATATAAGACTGTAAGTGCTGGAGGCATGAGCGATGATGACAGATATATTCTTACCTTAAAATCTCTGATTAGATCTTTGAATTTCTTCTGGCATTGCAGCCATGATCTGGATGCAGAGCATTTCATAATTTCCTCCCATTGACAGCAGAGTAGTTGCCTGGAGTGCTTCCTGCACATTGGGAGATGAGAATACCCCTTCTCCTATTTGCCATGTCAAAGGCAGCATCAGTAAACTCTGCTGCCCTCCTATAGGTGTTTCAGTGATATCTTTGTTCAGAACCCATTTCCCTATTGTCTGCAGCCAGACTGAACCTACCCTTTAAAAAGTACTAGCTGCTTTTAAATGCTGTCAGAGACACTCAATATCCAATCCCCCACCAACCCATCCTACATAACTGCATGATGATATGATCAGGTAGCACAAATATTTTGCAGCAGATGGGTGCAGTGCACAACTTGCACATGCATGCCTGATTCCTGACGTGATTTGGTTTCTAGGCCAATTTATTTTTTGATCTCAAAGCTGAATTTGGACTGTCAGCATTTACTGTCTACTTACTTTATCAGGAAATATGTCTTCTACAACTTTTGAATGTCATTAAGCTTAAAGAGAGAGAAGGAAAGAGAGAGAGAGTAGTGAGATGGGCTTCACGTTAATGTTGGTTCAATTTTGAAAATAACACCAATTAAATTTTGAAGGCAACTAATTATTCATTTGTTTTGCTGACAGCTAGGAGAAATGATAGAATCTCTGTCTCACAGGTAGAAGTTAATACCTATCAGAGAAAGAGTCAGGCAGATAGTACTTGCTGCGTTTTTTGTTGTATTTAAAAAAACATTTCTGCCTTTTTCATTTCATTCAAAAAATAAATTCTCAAGTTTCATGTTCATGGAACTGCAGCAAACCATAGAGGATGGAAACCAGTGAAATTGCTCCAGATGCCTTTTGAAAATTTTTCTGGCCATCATCTTCGATTTGCACTAAACTGAAAATCTTAAGAATGGAAATAAGGCTTGGAGGGCAGTAAAGGTAGCAAAAAAAAAACCCAAAACTTACAAATGGATCATTAAATCTACCTGAACAATGGTATTTTCTATGTTTAACTTGTGTCTTTAATAGATTTTAGTGCCTTCTTGAAAAGCCACAACTTGAGTTACAAACATGAAAGTGGCAGGCTGATCAATCAAGCATTTCCTAAGCAGTCATATTGCACCAAGCAACTATAGGTTCATTAGCTTGTCTTTAAGAATAGGCAAGTTGCTAGAAAGGATTATTAAAGGTATACAATGTATACTATATAGAAAGACACTCAAAACGGTTTCTGGAAAGAAGGATGTGTCTCAGAACATGATTGAATTTTGGAGGACATTACTAGGTCAGTAGATAAAGGTAATCTCTTTAATGTAGTACATTTTGATTTTCAAAGATCTTTCGACAAGGTACGACATCTAATCTGTGGGCTAGGAGAACAGATACAGGGTTGCATTCTCATAGGCAGAAAATGTCACTGGGTCAAAATCCTGCATTCTCATAGGCACAAAATAGATATTAATGGTAATGTCCTGTGAGGGGATTCGTTACTGATGGAGTCCTGCAGGAATAATGCTTACCTTACTCTTCTCTCTCTATATATTAATGATCTGGATCGAAGGCACTGGGGGGACTGTCTGTCGGTTCACATTGACATGTCAGCAGCCAGCATCTTAAGTAGGATTCTGAAATGGATGGACGAAGCACCTGCCTTTTTCAGATGAGAGGTTACTGGGATTGCAGTTTTGAAATATACATCAGTATCCTCTGCTCATTCATATCAGGTGGATAATGGCAGTGATCTAAAATAATCCTAAGGTGACCATTGGAGGCTACTCGCCAAAAAGGACAGATGATATTTTTTCAGTGGAACCAGTTAAAGAAGCAATGCTGCTCCTGTGCCCACTAAAAAACTCTGGATGGTTGCCACCCACCTGTGGTTACCCAAGATCCCTAAAGAAGATGGTGTGCCCTGAACCTGTTTTATGCCCAATAAACAGGAACAATGCATGCCGATACCTACCAGTTGATGAGGAGACAAGTGGTAATTAGTTTAATAATGACTCTGGTACAGCACCAGACTTCAATCGGGGCCACTGGGAACAGTGACCACAACATTAATCGATACAGCCTGATCAGTTGACATTCAATGGTGTTACCATCGCTGAATCACCTACTATCAATATCCAGATATCAATTGACCAGAAACTGAATTGTACCAGTGAGACAAAGAGATAGGGCAACTGTTCCAACCAACAAACCACTACCACCTCTACCAGCTGACAATCAAAGCTTTCACTGTGAGAGAGCCTGCAAGGCAAAGATAGGGCTCATAAACCATCTGCAAATCCACGGTCAACACTAACATCTCATTTCTACCCAGACGTCTGTGAGGAAGAATCATTCTCGGCACAAAGGATTGCTGATGAAGATGAAATACCCATATTCAAAGAGGGCAATTATTGGGCCATTAGCTTAATATCAATTTTAGGGAAGTTGCTAAAAGGTGTCATGAGGGGATACCCTGTATGACCACCTTAACATGGAAGGGATTATTAAAGATTCATAACATGACTTCTGGAAAAGAGGGTGTCATGAGAGTAGAATAATTTTTGTAATATTTTTCTGGTTTATTGTGAAGTAGGTTTATGGGGCTTGTGTTTTTCTGTCTGTGTGTGTGATTTAATTACATTTTGTAGCCCAGGAGACTGCAAGTTAAAGTTATCAAAAGAAGTAAGGTATAGAAGTGTCTTCAATATGCTAACGAGTAAACATGGTTGGGTCTTAGCATGTAAGGTGTAAAGGGAATTTACATTTTTAGATAGATGAAAGCAGATTTGAATTTCAAAGAGGTTATTGAGAATAATAGCAACATGAAAACATTTATATTATGAGAAATGTACAAGTCCCAAAGACATATGAAAACAATGGAATTTACATATCAAAAAGGGTGAAACATATATAAAGGAGAATGAGGCTATTTCAGAGGCTTGGTCCAAACGGCTGAAGGCATGACTGCCAATGATAGAGTAATGAAAATTGAGATTCACAGAAGGCCAGAATTGGATGAGGGCAGAGATCTCAGTGTTGTAGGGTTAGAAGGGATTACAGAGATGGGGGAGGGGGGTGGTGAACCCATGGAGAGATTTGAAAACAAGGATGAGAATTTTAAAATTCAGCCACTGACAGAAAAGGAACCAATGAAGTTCAGCAAGAACAGTGGTGATGAGTGAATGGGGAACCTATGTTACAGGCAGCAGAGTTTTAAATGAATGCAAGTTTTTGGAAGATGGGAGGCCAGCCAGGAGTGTATTGGAACAATCAAGTCTAGAGGTAACAACGGCATGGATGAGGGTTTCAGCAGCAGATAGGCTGAAGCACAATGAAGGAGGATGGGAAGAGAAAGGGAAATGTATGACTGAGCAGGAGAAATGGATGGCAGTGAAGCAGTAATGGCAAAGTAAGGGAGAGCAATGACAGGGCATGGGAAGGACAGGAAAATGGATGGCAATTGAGGTAAGCAGCCAGAAAGTGGGAGTAGTGCTGGTGAGGAATAATGATGGGGGAAACTCTCAATGGCACTTTTGCGTGATAGAAGAAAGATTGGGCAACATTAAATGGGGAGGGAAAGGATGCCAAGTTGTGTAGGGAAGAGCAAAGAGTGGCAGACTCAACTGGATGGGAGGAAAGTACTATTTTAAAAGGAAGATGGGGGAAAAGATGAATATCAACAAGGACAGCTGTCTCGAAATGGAGAACGTGGAGATGTGGGTGTGTTGGAGTGGAAAAAGATGCCAAATTAGAGTGAGGGGGAGAGAAAAAAAGTGCCATTATGAACCAAGAAGATTGGAAAAGAAGAGTGATGGGTGGGAAATTGAATAGAGTGCAGCAGTTGAGAAATTGGGATCATTTATGGGCAGAATTTTGCCCTCGTCGGGCAGGCGTGGTGGGCCCGAATTGCTCCCCCCACCACCCGTGATCGAGCCCCAACATGGATTTCATGCTGGCTGGCCAATTAATGGCCAGTCAGTGTGAATCGCGCGCTGCCAGAGTGAGGCGGCAGGAGCACAAGCGCTAATGTTTGGGCATGCGTGTGGGTGTGTGTGCAGTAAAAGCTCCTTGAGGCACAGAGCTGCTTCAGGGAGCTGAAGATTTTTATCAATATAAGCAAAGAATTGAAAATAATGAAAACATATCCCCTCATGTGACTCTGTCACATGAGCAAGGACATGTAAAATATGAGTGCAGAAAGTTTTTTTTTAAATTACTGGACGAAACCTCATCGTGCCCGTGGACGAGATTTTTCCAAAAATGCAAAGGCCACTTGGCCTTTTGGCCTCCCACCAACTGAATGATTGGACTGGCAGCAAAATATTCAAGTCAATTAGTTTGTTAAGGGCCTTAATAGGCTGCTTAATTGTTGGCAGGCGTGCTGCTGACTCCCGCGTGTGCCGGCTGACCGAAATTGGCACCCTATCCATCACCTTAAACACCTACAGTTTACATTGCAAAGCACATATGACTATTTGTTTTCTTATATGTTTTGGTTAAAAAATTTAATCCTCTTTGGCCCCAAAGCTGAGGCAGTAAAATCTATTGTTATCCTGACCCTGTACTACAGATGTTGCAATATCTTTATACAACATACAGGTTAAGGTCTACCATGTGTAACAAAAACATAAATCTGTTCTTTATAAATGAGCTTGATTTCAAGCCAATTGATACACAGGCAAAATCTTGCCTTCATGGGAATTTAACATCATGTATTATAATTTTTATAAGCTGTAAATACAGAGATGTTAGTTGTGGAAGATAAAACCAAAAGTTCGAATTTTATATGAGCTGAATAGGAACATTTGTGGTTTAGAAGACAATTTGTACTTTTTGAAGTCACGAACCAATAGCCATGTTTTATTTTCTGTCAGTAAAATTGCCTCACAGTCGAAAAATGGTGGTTCCAGCAACAGGAAACTGAAATCTCAGCAGCTTTTCAAATGTGGTAGCATCATTTCCTGACATCTGGTTTGGAGGAGGCTAATGGTAGATACTTCATTGCACAGCACCAGCTTGCCCTGTCTCATTAGGAATGATGCGGGGGCTCAAAGGGAAGGAATAAAATTAATTATTCATATAGATATTTTCTTTAGGAAAGCAGCACAAGAAAGCATTGCATACAGGGGTTGAGTTTTTATACCAGTAGTGATTGTACTACTTGATACCATAAATTGTCTGAAGAATTTACAATGCAATCATATTGTTAATATTTCAACATGAAACTGGAAAAAGAATATTGTCAGGCATCAGCAATATTTCTTCCTTGCTCTGGGAGGGGCTATGTGAATGCCTTGGCTGGTATTTTCTGGCCCTGCTGACATCGGATGTCATGGCAGGGGGGATGGTGGGGGCACACAATATGGCAGGAAGGCCACAAATCGGTTTCATGCTGGCATGAAATCAGTTTGTGATCATCTGCTCCACCCGTCAATGGTGGGAAATGTTTCCCACTGCTGCACGTCAGGAACCTAATTTCAATACTTTAGCATCTCATTATAAGCCCTGCTTGCTGAAACCAGCCTGCATGTCAAATTTATCGCTCACACCGCCGTGACTTCAGAACAATGTGCTTCATGAATGCCTTTGAAAGGCTTGCACCTGGCAACGTGAACTTTGAGGGGAACTCAGAGGTGTGTGCACACAATCTTGCGCAGCGCTCAAGAGCATCACCCATAGGATTTCACGGAGGAGGCGCCACGCATTCAGGCAGAGGGGCACAGGCGAGTCGTTTTTCCTTGGCTGGCTTTCAGTGCTATGGCAAGGGCTCTGTCTGGCCAGTTTGGGGGTGGGGCGGGGGGGGAGGCAGCACACACTTGAGGGAGTAACTCAAGTATATGCCGTGGGGTGGGGGTGGGGGTGGGGGGGCAAGGCAACATAGACCGAAGGAAATACTCAAGCACATGCTGGGGTTGGGGGAGAGGTGAGGGAAGCAGCCACACATTTGGAAAAGCTTGTCAAAAGTGAGCATGCTTCCGCAGCTGAAACCATTCAGCTGCAGCTCCATTGACATGCTTGGAGTCAGGCCCCTGAAGCTTTTCTGCCCACTCAAGCAACTTACAAGCATGAAAGTGCCACCAAATGCTCCAAAACCTTTCACCCCTCAGGCGCAGACTGCAAATTAATGTGCGTTTTAGGGGGCAGTAGAGCAATTGGCTCACTGGGCAAGTTCTAGAATCCCTTGCAAAAGGTGGCCATGGCGCAGTCACTGGTGGAGGCGCTCAGTGTCCCTTACAATGTTTTTATCAGTATCCCTCATAGTTCAAGCTAACAGTGCAGCCTTGCAGTGTGGGTTAGGAGAATGCCTGCGCCTGAGCTGAGAGCACAGCATGCAGTCAAATGGTTGAAGCTGCCGCCAACCGGTCAAGTGGAGTGGGGTGGAGGTGTGTGGGGTTTTGGACAGCGAATGAGCGCACTACATTCTGGCCATCCAAGTGGTGGCCAGTGCACTCCTGCATGTATGAAGGAGTTAGCCAATAGAGGTTCTTAGTACACCCATGCTAATCCACGTATCTCTCTCTTTCAGGAGGAGAACATCAGGTGCATGGAGCCTGGTGATTTAGCGATATGCCTCATGGCTTACATGGAGCAGAGAAGAAGAAGAGGAGAGTGGTGGAGGCACCTGGCTCAGGAAAGGGAGGTCTGTGCACGATTCCCAGGGAGTGTCCATGACTCCTATATCCTTAGCAGGTCTCAGATCCCTGACATCTTCCACGGTCCACAGAGGCTGCAGGGTTGGTTCCTCGGGGACAAGGGGTACCCACAGAGGATGTGGCTGATGATACCCGTGCGGCAGCCTCAGATTACAGCAGAGCGACAGCATCACGAGGTTCATGCTGCGATCCGGACTTTGGTGGAGCAAACTATAGGCATTTTGAAAATGAGGTTCCGGTGCCTTCACAGGTCAGGTGGAGCACTGCAGTACAGTCCACCAAGGGTGTCGTGCATCATCATCACTTGCTGTGTGCTCCACAAATAGGCACTGGAACGGAGGGAGAACCTGATTGAGGAGGAGATGGAAGAGCTGCATGTCTCCTCTGATGAGGAAGTCATTGAAGGGGACGACGATGATGAAGAGCCTGAAGATGAGGATGGCGGTGATGAGGCCATCCCACTGGCCAGACGAGGCAGGCATGCCCTGGAGGCCCTCATAGCTACAAGATTCCTGGAGGATGATGTCAAGATGCAGTGAGAACAGTCCTGACATCCTCACCTTGCATCTGTGAACCTTTAGCTCTTGCGTGGCTGATGGCAGCGCACATACCCTCAGTGATCAGGCTCCTGTCATGGAGACGCAACGGAGGCCCTAATAGTCGCTTGATTCCAGAATGATGATGACAAGCAGTGAGGACATTCCATAGATTTTCACATAGCCTCTGTGAATGTCTGACTTCTGTCTGGCTGAGGGCAGTTCATTTGCACTCTGTGATCAGGGTCACATCATAGAGACGCAGCCCTAAAACTTTAAATGCATCTGATCCTTTGACAGCCTTCAGCACCTGAGTCCTTCAGGAGCGCAGCGTCACCGGTCACAGATACTGAAGAGATGGGGGCCAGCCCCACCTCAAAGGTGCTGAGAGCACACAGAGAATGATGGAACTCTGTGACACCTGCCCACGACATTCTGGCAGCAATGACCAGCATCCTCGAGATACAGACATCGGTAATGTGTCTAGTAAGTGTGAAGCCGGACCATCACTTTGGTCTGAAGGTTACACACTGCACAAGGAAGAGGCCCTGGACTGAGACACCTGTTTATCTAAGGTTTCACATCTGAGTGACATGAGCACTGTTCATCATAACAAGGAGCCATGGGCAAGGAGACATTCTTGGGAGTTTAGTTACAATGATGAACATTATGTACAAGTGATTAACACCATGCTTAGGCTGTGCAACTACATCATCTTAACTAGTTTAATTGTTTTGACTCAAAAAAGCTACATCTTCTTAACCTTCCTAACCCTGCTGCTACATCTTGGTGCTCCCCTGACATCCACAGAAGAGGTGGAGGCAGCCTGCTGATGGCTACACCCTTTCTGTGATGACCTTGGCAGCCATCCTCTGGAGAGCCAAGACATGGAGGACCCCAGCCTGCTTTGGTGTCTTGCTGTGGGCCAGCTTCACCCTCCTCAGTCTATCGAGCTGAGCTGCAGGGCTCACAGGAAGAGGCGATTTGGATCAGATGGACATTCCCAGAGCCGCCTGGGTGGATGGCCAAGGGGTGTCTTGCTGCTGGGCATCCACCCTATGGGAGCCTGATAGCCTCTGGCTGACTCCTTGAGGAGAAGAGGAAGCTGGAGTGAGATTAAGTTTCCCTGCACCCCTCTTGCGTTAATACTGTTGGAGGCCAACTGTGGCGTCAGCGATGGAACTCAGCTCGTGCAGCAGTGCTGGACCAAGGTCTCCATGGCGGCCGCCATCCTACCAGTGTTGACCTCGGTTCATTGGCATGCTGGCACTATCACCTCAGACTGAATTCGGATGGACTCTTCCATTGTGCCTTGCAATCTGAGGAATGCAGCGAACATCTCTTCCTAATGTTCCCGAGCTTGCCTTTGCAGCTCCAGCAACTGAGGTATGACCGAGTCCAGAGGCTCCTCACGTGTCTTGGACTCAGCAGATTTCTGGCCTCCAGCAGTCCTCCAAGTATCAGAAACCTGGGAAGTCCCTGCTGCCGCCTGCTGAGGATCAGACAGCTCAGTGTGCTCACCAGATTGTGACCCGAGACAACTCTAGAACTAGATCCCAACAAAGTTTGTGTCTCTGCGCTCGTGGAGGGTATGGGTGATGCTCTTCTTCCGAGATGCCTTTGGGGCTTGAATCGAGGACTTAACTCGTGGACCCCCTCAGCTGCTTCCCAGATGTGCCTGCAAAAGCAAGGAGAGATAATTATTGCATGGCAGGAGACTGCAGAACAGAGGAATGAACTCACAGGATGGTTGCCTGATGAATGTTCCACTGCTGGATGTTCACCTGGTTGAGCACCGCTGACCTTACCATCAGCACAGGAATGATCCAGATCATCACAAGCTAGCTGGGTGACTCTATTTTCAAAGACTGTGGAGACCTACATGCCAGGCATTCCCCCACCAGTCTGCAGCTTCTCCATTTTGTCGTGTGCCAGCTTGTCCTGTATGAACACAGCTGGAGAGACTATAAGCAGAATGCCTGCCAGGGCAGATGAGAAGGATGCCTGGTATATGTGGGTGATGAGTGGTGCCATTGACGGGATGAGGATTGATGGGATGATCCGCAGGGCAGATGAAGGTATGTGTGAGAGAGTGAATGGTGATATCCCTTGAACTGGCAGTGAGTGCGATCCCTGTGGATATGTAGTGGGTTTGTGAGTGTGTGAGTAGAGAGTGATGAGAAGAGTGACTTACCCTGGTAACAGAGGAGATCATTCATCCTCTTTCTGCACTGGGTAGCTGTCCTCTTTTGTAGGGCATTGGCGCTGACCACCGCTGCCACCACCTCTCAAAGCGGATTGGTAATGTTGCTTGTTGGTCTTCATCCAGAGCAGGGGTAGAGGACTTTGCGGTGGGTCTCCACTGTGCCCAGTAGGCACCTGAGGGAGGCATTGCTAAATTTGGGAACAGCATGTTTCCTCCCTTTGGCATCCATGACTTTCCAGCAGCTTTTGATCCCTTCGAGAGTGCTATGGGACTATATGGCGCAAAAACTGCACTTATTGCAAATCTGGAATGATTCTGCCCCTTGTTTCTATGTGGATGAGACATAATTCTATCAGAGTGCAAAAGGGACAACTATTGCAACTTGCAGCGTTTCAACGAGGGGAATCAAATATCGGCAGGCTTTCTCATCCATAGTAACATTGTTTTATTTCATTTTCTTTTCCGTCTACCTACTGAAGCTTTCTTTGCACACTTTTGTAACTTTAAGAGAGGATACGTGATGACATTTGTTTGCAAGACAGTAAATAACCAGATCGTAGAAGTAAATGACCAACTTGGCTCTGACATTAGTAGTTTGTCCTCAATAAAACCATCAGTCACCAATGTATTTCTTCTATTCACATGTTAAATCTGACCAGATTAATTAGTAAAAAAAAAAATGCAACAATGATCATCATTATTGTATGCTTAAAATAAGCTTGGCTCTGTTTTGGCTGTACTGTGGTAATCTGCATGGAAAAAACAAGAACCTGCACTGTGACAAATTTATTTTAATGCCAAAACTAACTTAAAAAATTATTCAGACAAAGCAATAACTTAAATTAAGAAAGCTAATACTAACAATTGGCAGATTACAAGTCTGTTTTGTCTTGATAGTTTTTTTAATGAAGCCCAGGGGTAGCCTGTAACAAGCCACCACTCCACACATCACATGCTATGTAAATCACTGTATTGACAATAAGAAGGTGAACTCACTTGCCCTTTTGAGTACAGAAAGTGAAAGGAATGCTGTGTAACAAGTTAGTTTGGACTTCATTTTTATTAAATTCTCTGCCATTCTTTTCCACTGTTTGCTTTAATTGGTATTATTTTTCTGACCTGCTCCTCTTCCTACGCTTGTTATCCTGCATCATATTCATCTATAAGTATATTTTTGGTTGTGATTTGATTTCTGTTTCTTGGTATCCTTTCTGCTATGGGGTTAAGCAAGTACTGGAAAGGGGAGGTGAAGCTTGTGGTTTTTAAATTGAAAGTATCATAAAGCTTAAGAGCAGTACTCAAGTTGCACCTCTGACCTTAAACCTTTTAACCTAAACCACGGGAAAGATTTTGATATAATCCTGATGTCTTCAAGTTACCTGTGGTGACTGTGTGCTTAACTTTGCTGAGGTTTTATTAATGATCCTGAATTGGACATTAATAGTTAGGAAAACCCCATCGCAGACTATTTTTTTGGGTCCAATGTTGGACTCATTGAAATGGAATGTTTCCCACTTGATGCACTCAATGCTCACATTAAGCACACTCAGGGAACACATATTATGTGACAGATGCAAAAAAAAAGCTTTCTTTACATCAAAGTAACCATCTAACTTTAGATCTGTATCTCTTCAACTTGATACATCAACTTGATACAACTTGCTATAAATGCTCTGTGTCCAAGTACCACATTTTGTTACAAATGCAAAATAATCTTAAAGGAGAAAGAAGTCCAGTCATTTACTGCTGGTTTTCCATATCTTGGGAGAGATTTAGAGCAGATTCCCAATACACAAAGAAACAACTACTTTCTAAATGACCACAGGATGTGTCTATTTGGCACTTATTTAAACAGTCAGTTCTCAGCAATAGCATGTGTGGCACTTAATATAATACTCATGTTGTAATAAAACAACGATAACCTCTGACTTGCCATGAGTAATGCCTTGGGAGATTCAATAGCTTATATTTATTTTGCAGCAATTTTAGCTTGTTTTCCTCTAAGCAATTTTTCTCTCCTCCCTTTCTGAAAGGGGTCGACCCCTTTCTCAAGGGCAATTCTGTAGTGCCATTCATATTGTCCAAATAATCATTATTTGTGTGCAACTCTTGAGAGTAAGGGGTGGCAGTAATTCCTGCTGCTAAGTGAAGCTCACTCAGCATCCACAAGTTTTAAAAGGATTGTAATTGGTATGCAAAAGCAAGAATCTGGGTTGATTCTTTCTTTCCCCAACCCAAGGATGATAAAGCCAAATATAAAAACTGTATTCCCACTCTGCCTGAGATTGCCTAATACAGCACAGTCCAATGATCAAACTAAATTTGAAGTTAATTTTTGGATTTATTAAATCATTCTGAGATTATTAAACCAGTATCACTGTGAACTGACTGCTAGACAATATGATCCAAACATGGTGCTGATTCACTTTCTGGTTTAAATCTTTTATTCCCTCTCCTGGTTCTCTTCCTCCCTCCCACCTCCCTAAGGGACAAGCCTTTAACTGATCTTTTGCCAAAGCAGTGCAATTAACATCAGAAATATAGTAGGCTGATTTTGATCATGAACTTATATTTCATTTTTTTGGTACATTGGATGTTATTTCACCAATATAAGATGTCACTATGTCCTTCTAGAACTTATGGAATTTGAAAATTTGAAACAGGGATGAATATGATGCTTAACCTAAATGGCACTAGAAAGCACTTACAGGTGTGAAAGCATGATAAATTCCATACGATTTGGAATTGGGAAAAGGAATGAAAATAAAAATCTGAATGAAAAACAAATCAACTAATTGAAAACCAAAATACCAATATTGTTGGTGAGATTTGATTCCTTTAGTACCTTACCTGACTTACACAGCAGTACTCCCAGGGAGTGTCATGATGGAGATATTTGTCAGACCATGAACTCTCTCCTCCATCTTTACCCCTTTTTAATTCAATTATTTTAAAAAAGTATTTTATTTATTTTATCCCCTTTCCCTAAGGCTCCCCCAAACCCCTCACAGGGCTGTCTTTTTTTTATGTTTTTATGCTTTGCTTTCACAGAATGTTGACCCTTGTTCTGTTATTAACTCATTTTGTTATCTTACCTTGATGCCTATCAACACATTCTTTAGTCTTTAACATTACCATTGACACTCCCTTTGTACTGTGCCCATGACAACTTTGTCAAATTTCTCCTTGGCTCCCACCTGTCACTGACCTTCTATTTTGCTCCATCTGTTCCACCCCCTCTTAAACAGTATAAAATTCATCACATTTCTACTTCTTTTTAGCTGTGAAGAAGAGTCATACGGACTTGAAACATTAATTCTCTTTCTCTCTCCACAGATGCTTCCAGACTTGCTGAGCTTTTCCAGCAATTTCTGTTTTTATTACTTGCATCCCTGCTTGCTTTGGATCCTCTGCCCACCCCCTGCCACGCTACCACTAAGTCAGCTGCAGGCTTCCTACCTACTGCTGGGCATGTCCGGAACATTCTTCTCCTAACTGTCAACCAGGTTGGCTTTTGCATGGAGGGTGAATTGGGAAAAAAGACTCACACTGTGATGTTATAACAGCACATGGCACAAAGCTTCTCCCCACCTCTCACAAAACCCTCCCCAGTGAAGATCAGAGCCATTATCTCTTACTTTCTCAGTTAACTTTTGACTTTGCATTTGGCTGACCTTGCCTTTAAATTAGACCATGTAAAGTGGCCAGTCTCCCTTCAGTGAATGAGATCCTTTCCTATTGTGTGTACCCTTCTCCTACAGGAACTAATCGCAACATGTGGTTCCCCTGAAACGCACATTAACTGTCCTTAAGGCTGAGAAGCCTACAACTTTGAACATGCAGATACTTTTAGATGAAGTCGTTAGCTGCAGTTGTCCCCTGTCATTAATTATTAAGACTCACAGGAGGGAGGTTGTCAGAGAGCTCAGGCTTGAATTTCATCTCTATTGCACTGCCTTGCACTCTCCTGGAGGTGCATGCAGTATTGCCAGCTGCTTCCAGCTCAGCCCAGACAGTGTGTGTGCTCTTGTGAAAGGTGCCCGTGCGGACTTCCCCGGCACATGCCAGAAGCCTCAGAAGGTGCATTATCCTAACAGCTGATGTGACACCAGAATGCTGAATTTGGACCATGCAGTTTCAAACAATGAATTCACACTTAAATCTATAAAGAGCAGGTGGGTCCCGTATTATTGTTATTTAAAGGGAAAGGCAGGTAAGGTAACTTTTAAGAACCTCTGCTATTTTAAAGTGTCTGGAAATGCTCTGGCATGTTTTTGAAAATGTTGAGATGAGTTCCTGGATTTGTCAGAGTGTTGTTGTACCCTCGCAGGAATAGCAGGATTGGGTGACCCCCTTGCCCTCTGGTGAGCTGGCAAACAAACCATCCTTTAATTCTGGCCTGGCTGTAACCCTGTCATATACAGTGCCTCACCACATACTCATCCCAAATCTATACTAGCCTCCAAGTTATATGCAGCATCAGCATTCGAGCTGGTGACTGCGAGTGGCAGATCATATGATGAGGCTCTTTCCCTGGGCAACAAGGGCTGGGCAGGTAGCAGTTTTTCAGTGCCTGAAAGCAGAAAACCGGAATAAGAAAGTTGATCCGAGGGGAGAGGTTAGGGTGGGAAACAAGAAGTCACAGCATCAGCAGCTTCCTCATCATGCCAGATAGCAGGAGGGTGAGCTGGGATTTCAGACTTGGGCGTGTCGAGAATTGCGATCCCTGCACCCGAAAAGTGTCCATAGGTTTGAGTTGATGAGAGGGCAAACATTGTGTTTTGGAGTGGAATGGATGCTGTTATTGTCAGAGGGGGCATACATAGCAAAACAGTTTAAATCACATTTACTTTTCTCCTCAGTGCAGTCATCGAATTTTTGCTGCGCTGGCTCCACATCCTTTGTACAATGCTGTTAAATTGATAGTCTTCACAACTTCTTTGCAATGCACTGCAATCTTTTGTGCATGGCAGGAACACATCATTTTTCCTGTGTTCCACATTCGGCAGCAATAGCTCAATCACACATAATGGGCAGCCTAATGTTGCTACCAGTCCTGCCTGATGTTTTGATGAATTGCACAGATTCCATTGAATGTAGATACAAATTTTTCCTCCTTGGAAAATTTAAATTAAAAGTAAACTACTGGCAATAGTCATTTGGCAGAAGTACCCCAGGATATTTGACATCAAAATTCAGGCTTACAAGATTAGCAATGGAATCACAAAATAGCATCTCCTTCACAGCTTCTTGGAAATCCCCAGTCTGTAATAACCCCTTAAATGGCCACAGGCCTTTAATGCCTGCAGCAGCACTGTAACTTTCTGTGCTGTAATAATTGTGTC
Source organism: Carcharodon carcharias (assembly GCF_017639515.1). NCBI lineage: Eukaryota > Metazoa > Chordata > Chondrichthyes > Lamniformes > Lamnidae > Carcharodon > Carcharodon carcharias. The sequence goes on along the minus strand of NC_054487.1, from coordinate 33,531,599 downwards.
CAATAGTAGTCCACCCAATAAACACCCTCCATATAATAATTAACACCAACAGGAAGTTGTTTACTGAGGTTCCCCTGAGTCATTCTCCAGGCCAAGCTCACTTCTGATGTGCAATCCTTGGGGCAGAAATTTTAGCGGGTGCACGCCTGACCTGCTCAAGCAGAAAATAGTGCGGATGACATCGGGCAAGCGTCCCGACGTTATCCTGTGCTCGTGTGATATTTTGGTCGGCGGGCATGCGTGAAAGTCAGAAGCGCATCCACCGATATTAAGAGGGCAATTAAATTCCCAATTGACTCTGATTTTTCATGGTCTGTCTAACCTTATGGTTGGTGGACAGATGAATCTACCAGGCAGTCATTGCATTTTTGATGAAACCTCATCCAAGGGTGGGATGAGGTTTCTGTTATTAAATTTTTAAAAAATGTTTGGACAGAATTTTCATCATCTGTATGTTCAGGTGACTGATTCTGATGCGTGGACATTTTTTTCTGGATTTTAAAGTCTTTATTTATTGCTTCTAGTTCTTCAGCTCCCTGAGGCAGCTCTCTGCCTTCAGGGAGCTTTCATTCTGCGCTCCCCCCATGCCCACACTTACATTAGCGCCTGCCCTCCTCCCACCCCCACCCCAGCAGCAATGAACATTTCAGCACGCCTTTCACACTTGCTGGCTGTTAATCGGCCAGCCAGCATGAAATCGCGGTCAGGGGTCTGTTCCCAGGCCCGCCAATCGTGCATGCCTAGTGAACTAAAATTCCTGCCACAAATGTGTGCAACATTTCCTTGGACCACAGGAAAATCAGTTCTATTATGTTTCTGTTGCAGAGGATTTTTGATTGTTTCAGCAGGGATTTGTTTCCCATAATTTAAGGTCCCAGGGCAAACGGAAACAAAATGAGAAAATGGCAACTGCTTGGCTGAGTGCAACCTACATTGATATCACACTTAGAAGTCTTTAGTTAAGGCAAAAAAATTATGCAGTTATGAAGTGAAAGCTGATTAAATAGAAAATGCTGAGGAAACAGGTTCTGTTCGTTCACCCTTCTCACAGCTGCTTTGTGTACAGCTCTTTATCAGGTTCCAATTGATGGCAAATGTTAGCTGGCACAATTGGAACAATCCTCATTCATTTAATAAGCATCACAATCCAGATTTAACTCCCGCATATCACAATGCATTTTCCCTGATAGCCAGCATAATACTTTTGTGTAGACGCCTTCTTCTCCTAATTCTGCACTAATTTATAATATGATGCAGGGGGAATAAAGAATGCAGATTGAAGAAAATAAATAAACTTCCCCATAGCATTCTTCAGATGACCTGCATCTTCCACAGAGCATGATCTCACTCACCTGACCCTACAAAGGTATCCAAAATATGGCACCTGAAACAATTCAGCACTCAGCATGGTGTCAGCATGGATTATGTGCTCAAGTCCCTGGAGTGGGATTTAAAAGCTTGACCTTCTGACTTAGAGGCAAGGATGCTATTACTGAGCCAAGACTGTCACAACAAACACAAGGAGGTCTCATTGTCGCATGTGATATATGGAATCGAACACTATCGAACCAAATAAATCTATTGTAAAATCGCAAAAATGTAATTAACCTGCCAGGGAGGCAATTGGGCTTGATAACATCAGTAAATTTAAGGGGGCATTTTGATAGAAATTACAACATAGAAGCAGGCAATTTGACCCAAATAGTTTGTGTTGGTGTTGTCTCCATACAAAGAGTAATCCAAATCCTGTGTGTCCGGCCTGATCACCCAGGTCTTATCTTAGGGCTTCCCAAATATTTGGGTCAAGACCGGACTGAGATGAGATTTTGGGGTTGCGAGCTCTGAGGCAGCAATGGCTGCCATGAAGCTCAGATTGAGTGCTAACAGATGTGAAGCCCCTTTAAATCTTAGCATTTTTTTCCCCAATGGTGATCAGTCTTTGAGACCCGACCCCTGCTTCAAAAAAAAGTGAAAAAGTAGGTGATTCCATTCAAAAAATCCAACCGTTTAAAGACCACCTCACCCCAACTCTCACATCTCTCCCTCCACTCTGACAGCTCTTCCCCGCTTTCACATCTCTCCCCCTGTTCTCACAGCCCTTCCACCACACTGCCCCTGCCCTCGCTCTCACACCTCTCTCCTCACTCTCACAGCCCTTCCCTCTGCTCTCATATCTCTCCCTCCACTCTCACATCTCTCTCCCCACTCTCGCAGTCTTTCCTCCTAGCTGTCACAGCTCCAACATCCCACCCGGCTCACAGTCTGGGATCACAGCCACCTTCAAGCCTCATGTACATGTATTTTCATTCATTTGTTGCTCTGTTCAGTGGAGGGTCTTTGGCTCATTGTCTGCTGATGCTTCATCCTGGGCTGTTTTCTAGGTAGTATTTTTGTCAGTAGTGGTTTGCCATTGCTTCCACTCTCAGGGGCTAGTCCCAAATCTACCTAAGCTGGAACGGGAATTGAACCCTCGCTGTTGATGTTCTGAAGAACATGCTAGTCATCTAAGCTAACTGACCCCCACATAAATGATGACAATGGTTTCCATGGTGACTGTTTCAGAACTGTAAAAAATGGTATTGCAACCAAGAGCCTTGAAATCAAGAAAAATGATTTGCCCTCTATTAAAATGTAAATCTTACAATGTTGCACTAATTTGCTACAGTACTTCCCACCCAGCAAAATGTATGTTCACTTGTGAATAAAGCCCTTGATTTCCATGAGCTTATTATGGTTGATCACATTGACATTGTTGTGTTATAGAAATATGGCTGTGGGATGATGGCACCTTTCTCCTTAATGAAGTCTTCCCTGCTTGGCTATACTTTCTACCACTTGCTCCACTCAAACTGTGGTGGTGTAGCTCTTTTCGCTAAATCACACCATCGTCTGACTACCTATTCCTCTGGCAATTTCTCCTTTGAGCATATCACCTTGTTCCATCCCCAGTGCCTCGCATTGAAAATCCTTCTTCTGTATCAACCAGTCATCACTCTAAATTTCTGACTTAAAAATCATCTCTGCGTTCCTCCCTCAGCCTTTGTGCTGAGCAACTTCTCATCCTCAGTGATTTTGGTCTCCACCTCAATTCCTTTTCCTCTTTCTCTTCTAAGTTCACTGTCCTCCTAAATCCCTTCCTCCCACCCACATACACAATCAACATCCCTTGATGTTGTCATCTCAAATAGGTAATCTCTGATTATTTCCTTGCATTACTCTCTACCCATATTCCTCTTCCTCCTCTCAACCTTACTCCTTTCTATTTCTGTTCTCAGAAAAAATCCCCCCATTAAGTATCTTGCCACTGTGCTTTGAAATTCCTAACTATCTGGCCATTGGCCTACAATTCATCATCACATTTCTGCAGCCACCAATTTTATAGATCATACCCTTTTCACCACCTATAACGCATTGCCCCCGTTGAAACCAATATTCTCTCTCAACCTAGCCATTCTTCCGATATCTCTAGTGCATTAAGCCCAAAGCACACAGATTTTAACGTCTTTGACAAACAACTGGTATAACCATTCATCATCAGATCACTTAAAGGATTATAAGGTCCTGATGTCCATCATTGATCTTACTCATCCATCAAAGATCATCCAAGAATGCAAAGATAACTCCCAGCTTCTCTTCTCCACCATAGACTGTATTCTTAAACAACTCACCCCTGCTTACTCCACCCTTACCTCCAACAATAAGTACAAGCTCATGGACTTGTTGTCACAAAAATTGAGACCATTGTTCAACTGTTTTTGCTGCTTCCCCCCCTTTCACCAGCTCATCTATCCAGATTTCCCCTAACTGGAGAACTCTCTAGATCCTGTCCCATCTCCAGCATTCATAATGATGCTATCTGTGAACTGTATTAACAGACAATCTGTTTCTCAAGATGCTTGGCTGAGCTCTAAGACTCACTAATTGATTAGATCCAGGGATCCATGTATGTTTTGATGGATTGATATCTTTATGGGATAAGTTTTTTTTTAATGCCTGTGTTTATTTGGCATTTAAATCACATGAAGGTCAGACCAGGTAAGGACAGCAGGTTTCCTTAGTAAACCCGATGGGTGTTCTGACAGTGGTTTCATGGTCATCATTAAACTTTTAATTCCAGATTTTTAAAAAAAAATTAAATTCAAATTCCACTATCTGCCGTGGCAGGATTCAAACCCGGTTCCCCAGAGTATTACCCTGGGTTGCTGGATTATCAGTCCAGTGACAACACCACTGCGTCACCACCTCCCCCTGTGAAATAAGTGTGAAGTGAGGCAAAGCTTCTGTTATTGATACCGTAATGGCTCTTTCTGATTGACAATTTTATACTGCTTTAAGAGCAGCAATTATTTTCAGATCAGATTTCTGAATGGATATTTTTTTTAAATGCATTTTAACACTTGCCTTTGTTATTATATGGCCTTTTTGTTCTAGATGCATAATGCATGAGCAGACATGGAGAATGCAGGGGGGGGCATGGAAGGGGCATGGGGCACATGGAGGGGGCAAGGGGGTTGGGTGATGTGGGTATGAGAGCTCTGGGGTCTAGAGAGCCTAAAAGCCTTTAATATAACTGCAACAAAGTTGGATAGGCCTTCTAACAAGTCCACCTAAGCACTTGCCCACCTCCATGACTGTCTCCAAACTGCCTCCCAAGCTGGCATGCCTGACTGCATCCAACCTCTACCCCCCTGGCATGAAAATATGGTGGGCAGGGGCTCTATTAAAAGAGCTGGGCCTGCTGAATTGGGAAATTTCTCGACCCAAGCTTCCCATTTTGATGATGAAATCCAGCCCCTAGTATGCCTTTAGGACTTATCCTTAGCCCCTTCCTATTTTGCATCTACAGGGCACCCTTTGGCAATGTCAGCTGAAAGCACAGTGTCAATTTCCAGGGGCAGAATTTAATGCCCTCTCCCAAGGTGATTTTGAAGGTGGTGAGGAGAGAGCCGGGTTGGGACCCAGTCGCCTTCCTGCCTCTCCCTTGATTAAGTCTAGGGCAGAAGGCTCATGGATGGCCTTCCTACCCTGCCACCAATTAAGGCCTGTAAATGGGCAATTAATGCCTTCCTAATTGTCTTACTCCACCACTATTGAAATTCAACCAGTAGCGGGCAGGGGAGTCACCACAAGGATAGCGTGAAAAGCTGTTTCTTCTGCCCCCGCCCCCCCCCCTCCCAGCCACACACAGGTGCGGCCTGGGGAACCCTGATCCTGGGCCTCTACCAGGTGCATTGCTGGCAGCTGCCACTGCTCCCTCAGGAGCTGCTGGCCTCCCCAAGAATGCAGGTGAGACCCCCATCATCTGGATTAAATATTGACCTGTTCACTGACAGCACCCAGCTGTGTTTCACCATGGCAGGATTTCCCCTTCACCGGGTGGACACAGCGGGCGGGATCGGGTGCAGCTGTGAAACGGACTGACGCCTACGATCAGGCTCTGACCGCAACTTCATGTGCGCTGAGAGCCTCAACGGGGTGGGGGTGAGAGGAGCATGAGCGCTGAAGTCAGGGCATGTGCGGGGGGGTGGTGGGGGCACAGAGCTGCCTCAGGGAGCTGAAGATTTTTAAAATGAAAAATAAAGATTACACAAATAATATAAACACATCCCCACATGCGACCCAGTCACATGAAGAGGGGCATTTTACAAATGAATTAAAATTTTTTAACTGTTTTTATTTACCGTTGGAAACCTCATCTCGCCCGTGAATGCAGCTTCGCAAAAAATGCAAAGGCCGCTCAGCCTATTCGCCCGCCTGCCAATCGTAAGGCAGACGGCAGCGAAAAATTCTACTTATTTGCTTACTTAAGGGCCTTAGCAAGGGCCTGAGGCAGCTCTGTACCTTCAGGGAGCTTTCAGTGAGTGCACCCCCCGCACATGCGCAGACTTCAGCGCTCATGCTCCTCCCACCCCCACCCCAGCACCGTTGAGGCTCTCAGCACGCAAGCTCTTAATTGTTGGTGGGCACGCTGCTGACTCTCATGTGCGCCTGCCGACCGAAATATCGTGCAAGTACACAATGACATCGAGATGCCCACCCGACATCATTGTGTGCTATTTTACTCCCAATCAGGTCGGGCGCGCCCCTGCCCGCGGGAGAGATGGTCTTGCCCCATCACCTTTCACAGTCCTGCCACTGTCTCGAAATGATCAGACTGCTTATCTAACAGCCAGTTGGATGAGTAGAAATTTCCTCCAAGCATTGGGAATACTACAGTAATTGTCTTTGACCAATGCGAAAAACTCTATTCCCTAGCTACCACTCCATCCCTCTCCTTGGAAATTGTCTTAGGCTGAACCAGATAGTTTGCAATCTTAGTGTCATATTTGACCCCATGATGAGTTTCTGACCATAATAAGTCTGCACCATCACTACATCTGCATATTTATAACTCCATATTTTTGCCCAATTGCAGCCCCCCCTCAGTTCATCTCTTGTTGAAATGCCTTGTCCATGCCTTTGAAACGTCTGGACCTAACTATTCTAACATATTTCTGGTCAGCCTCTCACAGTTTACCCTCCATAAACCTGAGATTATAAAGAACTCTGCTGCCTGATATGTCCCTCCTCGCACTAAATCCCATTCATCCATCATCCCTGTGCTCACTGACCTACATTGGCTCCTGGTTAAGCAGTGCCTTGATTTTGAATTTCTTATCCTTGTTGTCAAATTGCTCCATGACCTCACCCTTCCTGTTTCTTTAACGTCCTCCACCTCCACAACTCTCCAATGTCTGTCTCCTCCAATTCTGGCCTTTTGAGCATCCCCAATTTTAATTGCCCTACCATTGGCAGCCATGTCTTCAGCTGCCATGATCGTAATGTCTCCTAACTCCTGAAACCTCTTTTTGTTTTTAAGATGCTCCTTAAAGCTTATCTTTTTGACCAAGCTTTGGGTCATCTGCCCAAATAGATCCATACATGACTTGATGTCAACTTTTGTTTGATAATACTCCTGTGAAGCGCCTTGAGACACATCCTCTGTGATATGGATGCAGGATGTTTTTGTTAAATTTACAAGTGACAAAGCTGTCAGTTGTCATGCATTTTATAATCCACTATCAAGGGTGGTTTCAGCAAATTGTCTAAGTAGTAGAGATATAAAGTTATACCTTTAATCACCTGCAAGTAATGTCTCAGTTTTTAAACCTGCAGTAGTTACATCACAAGGCACACAAATATCCCGACGCCATTGTGCGTCATTTAGATCTTTTGTTCAGCGGGTGCGCGCTGGAGGCAGCTGCATGCCCGCTGAACTGTCAAAGCCTATTAAGGCCATTCAGAAAGTAATTTAGATAATTAACAGCGCTACTCGTCGAACCTTAAGGTTGGCGGGCAGGTGAAGAGCCCAAGTGGCCTTCGTGTTTTTCAGGAAACCTCATCCACGGGCGAGATGAGTTTTCCTGAAGGTTTGATAAAATCAATAAATAAATTTTGCTAAGTTGACAAATATGCCCCAGCTCATGTGACAGTGTCACACGAGGGGACATGTGTAAATAATTTTTCTCTTTCTTTATTGAAAAATGTCAATATGTACTTAATCTGTGCACATGCACGATAGAGCGCAGGCCCTGACTCTCCCTCCTCTCCCGCCCGCACAGGTAGTATTGAGCACTATGGAACACGTTTTACGCTGGGCGGGCCACATAAAATGGAGGCACGCAGCCATTCGCGGGTGGCGATTAGCTCTACGCCTGCCCCCACCCACTCCCACCTGGTCCACTCAACATAGGTAAGTTTCTGCCCCTCGGTCAGCAAAATTGAGTGTATGGATTCTTAGAGGGTGCACACATACCTAATCAGCCTTAACAAGGACCAGGAAACAAACATCTCCCAGTTTTTATTTAAAGAAAAGCTAAGGGTACAAATGACATTCTAAACTACTAGGATTTCATCATCCTGTTTGCAAGGTTATTTCAAACATTTGGTTAGATTACAGTCCTGTAACTTACTCACTGGTGTATATAATTCTTTCTATCACTGCTGTTCATAGTTAAATGTAAGCATATTTTATGGTTTTCATTTGGCCTTTTACTGATTGTACAATATATTGAAGTGCATTGAATGAGTTTTCCCATGTAATAAGAAGATCTGAAATGCAGTATTCAATGTAACAGTAAGATCCCTTGAGATCTAGGATAAAATGTTGCAACGAGCAACCAGACATGGTTTATTCCACTGACTAGGAATCCTTGGTCTAAATTTTACCGATTGAACAGATGGCCCGACATCAGCAGGAAATGCATGTCGCCAGCATGCACAGGCGGCCTTGAACTTTACGAGCAGCAGTCAGTGTGGCTGCTGCTGAGGCTGCCGTCCTATTAAGGGCAGCTGTCCAAGGCCACCCGAACGGTGGTTGCTGCTGAATCCACCTGGGAGTTCCCCTCCAAGTCACTCACCATCATGAGTTGGAAATATATCACCATTCCTTCACTGTCGCTGGGTCAAAATCTTGGAACTCCCTCCCTAACAGCACTGTGAGCGTATCTACGCCACATGGGGCAGAATTTTCTGTCCCGACCCAATCTCCGGAGGGCGGGGAGCTGATCTCCACCGCCATTTTACGTGGCCTATGCACTTCCTGTGTGGGCAGGGGATTCCCCAAAAACAAGAGTGCACTCTTTCGGGCATGTGCACTAAAGAGCGCACATCTCCCTGAGGCTAAGTGCAGCCTCAGGAAGATCGCTGACACTTTTCAAAAAAATATTAAAAATAGAAAAAAAAATTCCCTAACATGTCCCCCTCATGTGACAATGTCATATGAGATGGGACATGTTCATAATTTACAGAATAACTTAATTAAAATGTTTAAAAGCCTGCATGAAACCTCATCCCGTCGGTGGATGAGGTTTCATGTTTGTTCTACTTCCCGCCAGGGCTCCTGGCCTGCCCGCCAACCTTAAAGTTGGATGGGCAGGTCCTTTAATTGTTTTAATGATCCTGCCAAAGGCCTCAATTGCCATTGACAGGTCGGTGGGCCCGTAGCTAATTTTGCTGCGCCCCTGCCTTCCTGAAAATTTAAATGGGGCGCGGTGACGTCAGGGGTTCCGCTCAACGTCATCCCGTGTCATTTTAAGTGTCGCCGACAGCAAAATTCTGCCTATGGACTGCAGGGGTTCAGGAAGGCGGCTCACCAAGGCCTTCTCAAGGGCAATTTGGGATGGGCACCTTTGGATGGCCCATAATTAGGCCTTTATTTCTGGAAATTGGTTGCCTGCCGCCTTGGCTGGACGTAGCCGGGCAGCTGTCCTGTCACTGCACCCATCAATTTTACCATGTACGCACCCCCCCACACCTACTCCTGGGGGTGTCAGTAAAATTCAATCCCCTGATTTTCATTTAGATTGCAGACTAATTCATTAGACAACCCACAAAATAGCATCATCTTTCTGTTTCTCATCTGTTGGCCAAATAGAATGGTTTTAAGGACTTTCATAGAAGAGAGGAAGACAGCAAGATGTAGGAATTTAGGGAAGAAATTCAAAGCCTGGACACCTAAGGACATGGATATCAATGATACGGTAGAGATGGATGATTCCCAAGAGGCATATTCTGATGTGCCAGAGAGGGTGGGTGTTGGTTTGTAGGAAGTTATAGAGATGAGGATGGTCAAAACCATGAAGGGACTTCTTAAATTTGATGTTTTGGAGACTGGGAGCCAATAGGTCAGCAAGGATGGTGAATGAATGGGACTTCTAAAGTGAATAGAAAGAATGCTAAATCTAAAAGATCACTCTGCCTTCAGGTTCCATTAGTGAGCCAGAGTGGTTGGTCTTTTATCAACAGGAATAGGGTCATTGAGACTGAAGTTAATATAGTTCTGAACTTCAGTGAGCAGGTCAGCGAACACTCCCAGACAGACCTTGCCAAACTCCCTCTGTACCCTCCGTACTGCTCCTCACTGTAGGATAATCACTAGTTGGTTAGCATGCCTGGTTGCTCAATGTGGAAGAGAATTCTAGCGTGCAAGGGTATATTGGCTGGCTGAAGACGTTCCCAGTGATAATGTAACAGAGGAAGGGAAAGTGCATACAAGTTCAGTCTCAGAAGTGGAGCGTGCAAACAGTAATGCTGAGCTGGGGCTGAGGTTGAAGTACAGTCACAGTGGATCTGTCGATAACATCAAGTATATTGAAATCAATGAACGAAACGTAGTGGACATCAGTGAGAACTATGGTGATGGGTGAGCAGGATTTGGAATGGGAGAGGCTGAGGGCAGCAGTGAACTGATGTGGGATGCTGGGCTGACCCTACCTGTACTGTGGGGAGAGCAAGAGCAGTGTTGTCAATGTCCTACACATTTGTGTGCAACAATACCACTGAATGCAGCAGACTTGTAGGCTTGCCAAAAACACAGCTGAGATTGGCTAATTGAGCATACAGCAGGGAGGGTGGCTGGAAATTTGTTTAAATTATTCACACAACAACCAATACTAAATGAGTGATCAGACAGCTCACTTTATTTCAGAAGGGTGTGGTAGTTTAGTGCTTATGTCACTGGGCTAATAATCCAGGGACCTGGGTTAATAATTTTTTTAAAATGAGTTTGAGAATTAAAATTCACTTTTTTTTTTAGAGATCTTGGAAATAAAAACTTGGTGCCAATAAAAGTGGCCATGAAGTCATAAAAACTCAACTGGTTCTCTAATGTCCTTTAGTGAGGGAATTACCCCATCTATCCTATATGTGATTCCTGTCCTGAACCAATGTGGTACAAAGAATGATTCGCCAGTGGTTCATGAAGAAAGCTCACCACCACTAGCTAGGGTAGAGGCTCTCAAATTGAGGTCTGCCAAGACTTTTCACAGGGTATGCAAACTATCTGAATCAAGTTTCAGGTGAAACATCTTGAAATGAAACTGTTTCTAAAAGGAGGCTTCTTCGATAACAATAAATTAAATATTCTCACCACTAATAATAACCTTTCCCCAACCAACCTTGAGAAGCACCATTTCCCTACGTGCTGAACGGTTGTTTGGAAATCTCCAGACAGGAACAGAGATTTCCTATTTGTTGGTTCTCTGTGTCAATCATACAACATGCTAACATCCAGTTTGTGGAGAGGATTCAGTTTTAACTATGGAAGCAACTCTGGAGTCCATTTATCAACAGTTAGCTTTTAGTTATTATAGTAAACAAACTCGTGGACGTGCATATACTGTATGTATATACAAATCATTGGTATATGTTTTTAGAAATCCATAAAATGACCCCGTACATTTTTGCGATTGTTGAGAGGTGAATCTTCAGAGCTTTGATTGAACAATGTAGCTGTCAATCATTTACACACTAAAGATAGAATGGACATTGCAATGAGGAGCAGGCACATCTATCCCACTAATATCTGTGAGTAAATACCTGCTTTCTTAAAAGCATTAGTTAAACATCCTTCTCATGCAGAATTTTGATATTATATTGTATTGTAATTTAGGTGGGAGGAATCTGTGATTACAGTTCCATTTGAAAAGGGGTCCTCCAACCAAAAAATTTAAGAACCAGAGAACAAGGAGTCGGCCTTCTCAGTGACAACCACAGTTTGAGAATTAATTTTAAAGTTTGTTTTGTTCATTAATAGGGAGGATATTGTTGCTAGGGAATAAAACATTTTACACATTTGCCTCTTTAAACAAAAAGTTTTCATCCCTCTTTTTCAAATAATTCTTTAACCAAGAATATATAATCTCCTTTTGCTGTCTCTACATGTTTTTCGCTTTCAACTTTCGGTCAAATCTGGTATATGCCAGATGCAGATTCATATTCCCTTAACAGTGTGACTTTGCACATTCTTAGTTCAATTTAATAGCATACAAAAGCTTTTGAATTCTCCATTAATTAGCATAGTTTTGTCTGAGAGGTTATTGGAAATTGAAATGGCACATTAACAGAAAAGGAGTGCTTCTTGATTCTATTAGGATTATAATCAATTATTGGGGTGTTTGTTTCTCATCTGTCTCTTGCCCAACCTTGCAAGTATTTGAAGCTGGCAGTGGCTTATGATAATTACATCTATTATGTATAAAATTTGACAGTTGGATGTATATTTCATCAAAACGATTCATGTGAAGTTTGCTTCTGAGGGAAGAATCCGCTGTTCTGCCTGTAGGGCCTGTTAGGTTTTTAAATGGGAGTTTTCACTGTTAAAAGCGTCACTTCTCGTCTGTCACAGATGCACCTACATCTAATGCCATGCACAATAGATAATGTTTGTGCACACATTTGGTATGGCTATTGTTTTGTGTTTGTTGTAAAATATTTATTAAACAATTTTTTAATATATTGAGCCTTCCCTTTAACTCCTTAATTACATATAATAAATACAAATAGAATTATCGAATCATAGAATGCTAACAGCACAGATGGAGGCCATTCAGCCTTTTGTGCCCACGATGGCTCTTTGCAAAAACAGCTCAGCTAGCTCCACACCTCTGCCCTTTCCCCATAGCCTTGCAATTATTTTCTCTTCAGAAAATTATGCAATTCTCATTTGAAAGCCACGATTGACTCTGCCTCCACCACACTGTCAGGCAGTGCATTCCAGATCCTGCTACAGGATAAAGTTTTTCCTATGTCTCCTTTGGTTCTTTTGCTATCCACAAATTGATATCCCCTGGTTGTCAACCCTTCCACCAATGGGGACAACTTCTCCCTATCCACTGTCCAGATCCCTCAATATTTTGAAACCTCTCCGTCAAATCTCCTCTCAATCTTCACTCCTTTAAGGAAAACAGCCCCAGCTTCTCCAATCTATCCACATAACTGAAATCCTTCGTCCCTGGAACCATTCTAATAAATCTTTTCTGCACCCTCTCTAATGCCTTCTCAAAGTTCCTAAAGTGTGGTCTCAGAACTGTGTACACAACTTCAGTGGAGGCTGAATCAGTGTTTTAGAAAAGTTCACCATAACCTCCTTGCTTTTGTTCTCTTTATAAAGCCTATGATTTTGCATAACTTATTGACCACTTTCTCAACCTGCCCTGCTGCGTTCAACAATTTTTGCCCATGTACACCTGAGGTTCTTCTGCTGCTGAACTCTCTTTAGAATTATGTCATTTATTTTATATTGCTTCTCCATGTTCTTGTTGTCAAAATGTATTACTTCAAACTTCTCTGCATTAAATTTCATCTGCCGCATGTTCGTCCATTCCACCACCTGATTACGTCCTCTTCAAGTCTAACACTATTCACTAAACTTTGAAGTTTCATGTCATTTGCAAATTTCAAAATGCACCCTGCATAACCAAGTCTAGGTTATTAACATAATCAACAAAACCAATGGTCCTCATGCCAATCCCTGGGGAACCCCAATATATATATTCCTCCAACCCGAGAAACAATTGTTCATCACTATTTCTGTTCCCTGTCACTCAGCCACTTTGTAACCATGCTGTCACTATCCTTTTTATTCTATGGGCTTTAAATTTGCTGATAAGCCTGTTAGGTGGCACTTTATCAAATGCCTTTTAGAAGTTCATATATACCAAATCAACTGCAATACTCTCACCAGCCCGCTCTGTTACCTCATCAAAATACTAAGGCAAGTTAAAGAAAAATGATTTGCCTTTGGCAAATCCAGGCTGGCTTTCCTTAATTCATCAACATTTTTCCATGTATTTTGTCCCAGGTTATAACAACAATAAATTATATTTGTATAGTGCCTTTGATGTAATAAAAGCACTTCACAGGAGCATTATAAAACCAAGTATGATGCTGAGCCACATTAGGGAATATTAGATCAGATGACCAAAAGCTTGGTCAAAGAGGTAGGGTTTAAGGAGTATCTTAAAGGAGAAAAGCAATGGAGAGATGTGAAAAGAGGGTTTTCCAGAGCTTGAGGCCTTTGCAACTGAAGGTGTGGCCACCAATGGTGGAGCAATTAAAATCGGGAAATATAATAGGCCAGAATCAGTGTGTTGGCATCCTTCCATCCACTAGAGATGATGGACACACAGCAGACAATCTATTTAGGTGGGGAAGGGGTGTACATTTGGTGCACCTTTGATTATGGCTATGAAGGTTAATCCTTGAGAAGCAGGTTCTGCCAGAAGCGCCGCACGTGCAGTTGATAAATGACATTGTGGGGTGTTGTTTTTGGTGTTGGCACCTGTTGCCAAGCTGCTGTAGCCTCTGGCCATTGTGGTAGTGCACACCAGCTTACAGGAGATGTCGCCATTTCCCACTTTCACCAACAAATGATTCCCAGGTGCAATAATCAATGCTTTGAAAGTTCAGTTGTTAGTGAATTGGAGGATGGTTTTTTTCCAGGGACTGATACAGAAGGATGTAATGTTGGGCATGGAAAGGGGATGTGGGTGCTGAGAGTAATAAGGAAATGATGGCCTTATGAATAGCCATTGGCCTTGTGTGATTGCTCAAGATGATGCACTGTCATTCCCCTGCACCCTTCAGCACAGAGACAGTCACCTTGGTGGGAATGAATTCGCGATTAGACTTGGGGTCACAACCTGGTGAACACATCACAGACACATTGCAGCATTGGAGGATGTGACAGCCGAGGTCCCTGATAGTTAGAAGGCTGTTAGACAGCAGGCCCATGCTGAACCTTATGCTGATGACATGCCTTTAGGAACAGCCACAAGAAACCTGCTGGAGATGCAGAGACAGGCAGGGGAACATATGGCAGAGGTCATGTGCAGCCTTGAGCAAACAATGGAGTATCATCCAAGCCATGAGTTTTGTCATGAGTTTTGTCATGGCTCCGTCATGTGAGTGCATGGCTTCTTCTAAGGAGAAGTTGGCAACTGCCATGGAGAACCAGGTCCAGCAGAACACTCAGTGGCTGCCATATATCCGCATCAACCTGCATTTCATCATTCTGGCCATGGGTTTTATACATCATTGGCTAGGCAAAAAGGGGGCAAGGCACCTTGACCACCCTCCAGGTGCATTTTCTCCTCCTGGAGTCAGGGAGGTGCCAACCCGCAACCAATAGGGCGGAAGACTGCTAGCATTCTGCCTGGGGGACATCATCCCAGGGTGCTTCAAGGTTGAGTTGCTGCACCTCCTCCCCTCTGCCGATGACCCCAGTGCTTTCAGTAGGTGAAACCAATTGAGGATGGACCCTCACCTGTGCAGGAGACCTTAAGCAGCCGAAGCCCTCTTGGCCTCAGACAGCCAGAGAACAGCTGCCAAGGTCATCTCAGGCAACGGAGTATAGCTCTCAGCAGGCTGCCTCAGCTGCGGATGTTGGGATTGCTCCAAGGTGTAGTCCAAGGTGGAAAAATATGTGTTTTATTCTAATGGCACAAAGGTGACATTTTATGACATTGTAAGTTTATGCAGAAATGTTGTGGCACAACACTTTATTCTTTGAGCAGTCTGATACGCTTTGAGCACTTTATTCATGTGTGTTGAATGGTCATGTCATTGTGACTTTTGAAACCAGGTGGGGGCTTTTGAGGGCTTGGTTCTTCATTTGAATCTCAGTGATGGCTGGTGTGGGGGTTATGGACATACCTGTTATTGTTGGAAG
Source organism: Carcharodon carcharias (assembly GCF_017639515.1). Taxonomy (NCBI): domain Eukaryota; kingdom Metazoa; phylum Chordata; class Chondrichthyes; order Lamniformes; family Lamnidae; genus Carcharodon; species Carcharodon carcharias. Next base: position 33,516,109 of record NC_054487.1, on the reverse strand, counting down.
TAGTGGCAAGTCTGAGCTTCTTGACATATAGTGGTTTCTATATTTGTCAACCATTGTTTGGATCTCACTGGTAGCTCACTCTCTTATCACCCCTCAGAAGTTGTTCTCGCAGAAGTATCTGCAGCTGAGGTATTCCATATTTTGCAGGTGAATGTTAGCTAGTCATTGCCTGGATCGGAGCATGTGTGGCTGAGTCATGTGCAAACTCTGTCCAAGTAAGAAATATGTGAGTCTTTGACTGACCATGTAGAGAAGCTGATTCATACCAAGACGCTAGGGGTCGTGGGCCTATAAGTTGGTCTGGAGGGAGAGTGCTGTATATGTTAGCCCTTCCACAGCAACATATCTTGAGGCGGAAGTCAAGAAATCCTGCAGAGGCCTCACTGGCTGAGGATAAGGGGAAGAATCAGAAAACCCTGAGGTGGTGCATGGCCCTGCTCTGGCTTCAGATGCTAGGGGAGTGGAGCAATGCACCAGACAAGCTGTGAGACCCTCATTGCATCTGGTTTCAGCCATTGAAGACCCTGCAGGACCTCTTGATTTCTACCTCAAAATAGGGAGGAGCTGAATTTATCCTGATCTGAGGTTGTATCCAGCTCCTCCATCTCCCTGTAATTTCTCACCTCTTTGCTGCCAGAGGTTGTGTAGCGTGCTGCAGACCAAAATGATCCAAGAGACTCCCTGTGGTGCATACTGCAGCACTCCTCCTTAGTGGTCCATGCAGCAGAGTCTCATCTTCAGCAGTCCAGTGGTAAGTTCTATTGTTGCCTTTTTGAGACATGGGAGAAATTGTACCCTCTCCTCTGCTGGGCTCTGTGGGTTCTGCACAGGTGTCATGAATTAGGTCTTCAGAGGATATCCTTTGGCACTGAGAAACCAACGCTGCAGTTGTGCAGAGAGGAGCAAACAGCTGTAGCAGCTGAGAGTGACTGAGAATGTACAAGCCATGAGAGCTCCCTGGGAAGCAAGCACAACACCTGCAGGATTCCTTTTCGGTGGTCACAAACCAGTGGCACATTGATGGAATGAAACCTCATTTGGTTTATGAATGCTGCTGACTGTTCCCAGGGAGCTCTCAGTACCACATGTGTGCAATCGATTGCCCCTTGTACTTGTGCAAATCCAGCTATGGAGCTGAATCCAACAGGTATGGCTGCCTGACTCTCCGGGTTTGCTGCCACCCCTTGTTGTCCTTCTGGCTGTTGCTGCACCAGGCCCTAGGCCCTGGGCCTGTTGCTACACCTGGCCCTGAGCCCTGGGCCTGTTGCTGCACCTGGCCCTGAGCCCTGGGCCTGTTGCAGCTGGCCCTGAGTCCTGGGCCTGTTGCTGCACCTGGCCCTGAGCCCTGGGCCTGTTGCTGTACCTGGCCCTAGGCCCTGGGCCTGTTGCTGTACCTGGCCCTAGGCCCTGGGCCTGTTGCTGCACCTGGCCCTGAGCCCTGGGCCTGTTGCTGCAGCTGGCCCTGGGCACTGGGCCTGTTGCTGCAGCTGGCCCTGGGCACTGGGCCTGTTGCTGCAGCTGGCCCTGGGCACTGGGCCTGTTGCTGCAGCTGGCCCTGGGCACTGGGCCTGTTGCTGCAGCTGGCCCTGGGCACTGGGCCTGTTGCTGCAGCTGGCCCTGGGCACTGGGCCTGTTGCTGCAGCTGGCCCTGGGCACTGGGCCTGTTGCTGCAGCTGGCCCTGGGCACTGGGCCTGTTGCTGCACCTGGCCCTGGGCCCTGGGCCTGTTGCTGCTCCTGGCCCTGGGCCCTGGGCCTGTTGCTGCAGCTGGCCCTGGGCACTGGACCTGTTGCTGCCTTGGGCCTGTTGCACCTGGCCCTGAGCCCTGGGCCTGTTGCTGCAACTGGCCCTGGGCACTGGGCCTGTTGCTGCCCTGAGCCCTGGGCCTGTTGCTGCGTTGGGCCCTGGGTCTTTTGCTGCGCCTGGTCCCAGGCCTGTTGCTGCGCCTGGTCCCAGGCCTGTTGCTGCACTGGGCCCTGGGCCTGTTGCTGCACCTGGCCCTGGGCCCTGGGCCTGTTGCTGCACCTGGTCCTGGGCCATCCCCTACCGGTTCTGCCATGGCATCGAAAAGCACTGGATGCACAAGATCCATCCTGTCTGCCTGAAGTGAACAGCGGACAGAAGGCTGGTAAAGATTTGATCGGCAAAGTCTAGTTGGCCCTCCTTCCTGACTTGATAACTGTGGACCACTGCTGTGCATTGATCATACCCTGGTCTCCACCTACCCCACCATGCCCAACTCCCTCCTTGACTTGTTCTCCAGTCACCTCTTCCAACTGTCGCAACTACCTCCACACTCTACTGTGACAGTAGACCTGTAAGCCATCACCCTGTACCCTCCATCACTAACTTTTGACCTTCCCACATCACCCTATTCCTGCCTTCTGTGACCCTTGAGTCATCCACCATTACACTTGATCAACTTCCTGTCAACCTGGAGCTGCCCCCCAGTACCCTGAACCTGCCCCCCAATCACTGTTGATTCACCAACCAGCATCCTCAATCCTGCCTCTATCACCCTTGACCTTGGCCTGCCTTCAGTTCCCCTCAACTCTCTCAACTCCCCGTTGACCTACCCTCAATCAACCTTGATCTCCCTCCATAATGTTTGAGCTCCTCTTGGTAGATGCTGACCTTCCTTCTGTTTTCCAGTTCTCACCCCCTGAGCCCAAGATCCTTTTTAGAACTGCCACAACCCAACTTCCCTCGGGCAGCCATGCCCTGACCTCCCTAGACAACCGCCACCCTCCTTTCTACGGTCAGCCACACCCCGACACCCCACTCTGGACAGCTGCTATCCGATCGCAATGCAACAGCTCAGTCTCCACTCCCCTGGTCCAACTAAGTTCCCCATACAAGAAAAGCTGCGGCTACTCACTCCAAATCCACTAGGAAGGCTACATCACCTGTTGTGCACCATCTTTCACCAGCCATGAATCTGGAGGCACATGCTTCTTGTTTGCTACTGACTTAATCGCAAAGGTACAATTTAACCTGGTGACCATGTGTTTTAATGACTACGGATGACATACTAATAATGCATTAAATATGGGTTCCCGCCGCTTTTCATTGGGGACCATGATCCACCTTTAATCCACCACCAACCTAATTCCCAACTTTCATCCTGCTGTCAAAAAGCTGACATTTTGCCTCCTGTATACTAAGTTGCCCCCGCTCATCTCATTTCCCTTCAATAGATTCTGCTCCATTTTTCAAGCTGGGCTCTTCTTTAGGCCCTTATAATTCCTTGATTTATATGAAAGGCAAGCTTGAGTGAATTGAGGTTCATTGTGCTTAAACTTTTTAACAGAATATTTTGACTATCTATTATGTGTAACAAAACTAACAATAAACAACACTTTTAAAACATAGTACACAGAGAGAAAATCTTGGCTGCCTTGCAAGTGATTTTACATTTCCATTCTGATCTTAAAATGCAAATGAACCATTTTGTGATGACTTCCACATAAAATGACAGTGTGTAGTGAGCATTGCAAGTAAATATTGGTAAATAAAGAATTGGTGATGCTCCACTGTTACCAGGAAGAATATTAAAAAGCAGCCAGTTATGTAGCTATGTCATTAAAACATACCAGTAGGCCAAAAGCCTACTAACAATTGTTAACATCTTAATTTGGTGCCACCCTGGCATTCTAGAATCAAAAGAATTAAACATAATAATAACGAAGGAATCCAAGTCTGTATTCCTTCACATCCCAAAAGTTGTATCATTCATCCAAACGTTATTCGTTCTTCATTTCCAGTAACAAAGCAATTGATTTCCACCTTTCACCTGTAGGAAAGAGGGCTAAAGATTAAAGCAAATTAAACTTTGACAAAAGCTTCTCAAAACAAAATATATGTAACAACTTCAATTGTCCACGATTCGTCTCACTGAAACACTCATTCTATGACCAACAACCTCTACCGCTTAACTTGCTGTTTAGAGCTCCCTGACTGTGAAGGAAGTTGTATCAAACATCCTTTCTGGAACATGCCTGTGACATTTTTTACAATTTCAAAGACTACCTTATACAGAGGGCCTGGTTTCTATGATTTATCAGAAACCTACCAGCTATTGCTTGAACAAGATGGGGGAAGGGCTGTATTAAATTTGTTACGGTCAGCTGTTCACAATTTAAACCTTTCCTATTCTTTCCTGCAGGAAAGCAGAGGTCAGTGAAATGTATTACATTCTGGCTGCAGTACAGAGTAGGGTGCTTAATGCTTCTTCTATATTTAAAATGGTTGAGTGATTGTGCCAATTCCTATTGATGCCAAGTTTATCCTATTTATAATGTCAGGTTGATTCAACAACAGAATTGCACATATGTATTTATTTGTAAGTGATTCTGTTGTGATTACAGTCAATACATGAATCATGCACATGATTAATGTTATTCAGAGGGAGGGTCTGTATTAGATTTAATATCAGACTTTTGGATTTTAAAGTCTTTATACTTCATCATAAAAGTGGGATGAATTTGGCACCAATAGGAATAACAACTTCAACTTATATCCTCTTTAATATATTAAAACATCCTAGGGCACTGCATGGGAGGGTTATCAAGCAAAATTTGACACTGAAGCATGTTATGAGATATTAGGGCAGATAACCAAAAGCTTGGTCAAAGAAGTCAGCATCTTAAAGGGGAAAAGAGACGTGAAAAAACAGAGAGGTTTAGGGAGGGAATTTCAGAGCTTAGGGCCCAGGCAGCTGAAGGCATTGTTACCAATGGTGGAATGATTATAACAGTAATTTTTGCCACCAGTACAAGGAGCAAAACCCAAGCTAAGAATCTGGATCAGTCTTGTAGAATAAATGGGTCAAGGACATATGGACCTATATTCCTTCACTATCACTAGGTCAAATTTCTGGAACTCCCTTCCTAACATCACTGTTGGTGTACCTACATCACATAGACTGCAGCAGTTCAAGAAGGCATCTCACATCTACCTTCTCAAGGACAATTAGTAATGGGCAATAAATGCTGGCCTTATCAGTGATGCTCACATCCCAAGAGCAATTAAAAAAGGAATCTTTAACTTGGAGGCAAAGATTAGTAAACATAGTTATCACAGAATCACAGCGCAGCAGAGGCCATTCAACCCATCGAGTCTGCACTGACACATGAGAAACACCTGACCTACCTACCTAATCCCATTTACCAGCACTTGGCCCATAGCCTTGAATGTTATGACGTGCCAAGTGCTCATTCAGGTACTTTTTAAAGGATGTGAGGCAACCTGCCTCCACCACCCTCCCAGGCAGCGCATTCCAGACTGTCACCACCCTCTGGGTGAAAAAGTTTTTCCTCACATCCCCCCTAAACCTCCTGCCCCTCACTTTGAACTTATGTCCCCTTGTGACTGACCCTTCAACTAAGGGGAACAGCTGCTCCCTATCCACCCTGTCCATGCCCCTCATAATCTTGTACACCCCGATTAGGTCGTCCCTCAGTCTTCTCTGCTCCAACAAAAACAACCCAAGTCTATCCACCCTCTCTTCATAACTTAAATGTTTCATCCCAGGAAACATACTGGTGAATCTCCTCTGTACCCCCTCCAGCGATCAGCTGTTAGACAGAACTTTTATAAAGTGCCTTATATACAAAGCTATTAGAAAAGCAAATACTTATGGATCATTGCCTAAACTTCTAGTAGGCCAGCCTCAATGTTAACACTCCCATGTCAGGCAGGAGGAAGTTCCCACAGTGCAGTTGGGAGCCTGATTTAAATTTAACAGAAGCTGGCTCATTTTCCCAGGGCTTGGAAAAGCTGGAAACAAGTTTGAAACTGCCACCTGCAAAAGGTAAGCTTTTTATCAGTCACCCTGCCACACCCCATTCCCCCCCTTAAGTCCTGATCCACAGCCCACAATTCCCTCCCGATCACCAGAGGCAAGCCCCAGTGATCCTCAGTCGCAGCCTCCTTCCACAGGTTTTATGTGCCCAGCAGCTGGCTAGCCTGTCAATTTGTCTGGCTGCTGGGTGGGGAATGGAAGGAAAAAAATCATAATTCTGTTGTTAAATTTGGCAGAACCTCAATATCACCTTGTCAGCTTTCCTCTGAGTACTCTACTGCATCCTCCCTACCTCCGAAGGTCTTAGCAATGGCATCACTTGATTTTGTTCAAAATTGTGGTGCCTCTGTGACCACGAGTCACAACAAAGCTTACATTTCATCCTTTTCCAATTTTCTTGCCTCAAGGCTGTGACTAATGCAGGGGCACCATTCATGGACAGCGACAAACCTGCAGCACCTTCCCCCAAGTGACTATTTTCTGTGCAAAGCAATTAGGCTGTTTGGGGGAGGGGAATTCCTTTCCACCCTGACATTCATGCAAATTTGCTTTCCATTAGGTGGCGTTAGGTCATGATCAGAGCTGGGAATCTTCCCCCTCAGAAGCAATTGGGAGAAAATTGTAGATTCCTTACTGTCACTTTATTTGAGGTCAGTTTTTTTTAAAGCTAGAAGCTTCTTGCTTTGTACAATCCAGGCACAGAGGTGCTATTAGCCACAAAACTTAATTTTAGTTTTAGAAAAAAAAACCCCTCAAATAAAAAAAATTGTGAAAGTTAACACCAGTTCAATCACGAAAATTTCCATAGCATCAGTGATATGCATCCAAATTACTGGTCTGATAGAAAGTCTGTAGAATTCTGTTATCTAACCACACAGCACATGAGTGCAAAGCATGTCCCTCTGCCCCTCCCCTCCCCTCCTCTCCTCCCTCTCTCCTCCTCCTTCCCTCTTCCCTCTCCCTTGCCCCTCTCTATTCCGCTCTCCCCCTCATCTCCCTGCCCTCATCTCTCCCCCCTCCCCTTCCACCCTCCCCCTCCCTCCCCGCTCTCTCCCCATCTCCCTTCACCCCACTCTCCCTCTTCCCCTCCCCCTTCTCTCCTCCCCCACCCCACCATCCCCACATCTCACCCCTCTCTCCCCTCATCCCCCATCAACCCCCCTCCTCCCATCACTTGCCCTCCCACACTCCCCTTCCCCCTCCCCTCCCTCCTCTCCCCTCCCTCCTCCCCATTCCTGCCCTCCCCCTCGTCCATCTCCCCCCTCTTCCTACCTCCCCCTCATCTCCCCCTCCCTCCACTCTCCAATCCGCTTTCCCCTCCCCCTCTCACCCCTCCTCCCTCCCTCCCTCCCTCCCTCCCTCTTCCCCTCCTCCCCAAACCCCTCCCCCCTTCCTCCCTCCCCTTCCCCTCCCCCCTCTTTCCCTCTCCCTCTCCCCCCCCCCTTTGTCCAGAACAAAAACAAACATAAAAATAAAAATACCTGGAAAAACTCAGCAGGTCTGACAGCATCTGTGGAGAGGAATACAGTTAAAGTTTCGAGTCCGTATGACTCTTCATCAGAACTAAGAAATGTAGAAATGAGGTGAAATAAAAAACGTTAACTGCGTTCCTCTCTGCAGATGCTGTCAGACCTGCTGAGTTTTCCTAGCTATTTTAATTTTAATTTTTGTTTTTGTTTCAGGTTTCCAGCGCCCTCAGTATTTTGCTTTTATGTTCTGTCCAGAGTTAGGTGTAAATTTTGTTAAACAGTTAGTTGGGGATATCTTCGATATGGGGCAGTAGGGTTTAATGCAAAGGACTGGAACATATTTTAACTTACTTTGGACAATTGCTTTGATTTCTTTGCCTGCATTAAAAATGTGTTTTTCTTAGTTCCTTGAACAGATTATTTGACAACTGTGTATATCAATGCAAAAAAAATTTGGTTAGAAAGTTAGAATTTTTTTTACATTGAAATAGTTTTTTTTAGTTTGGCTTCAAATCCAACACCATAATATTTATTTTGGGGAAATATATCAAATATGTCATTACAAAAAATTGTCAAGATAACAAGCTCGTTAAATTCTGTGGAAAAGTTATCAATGTGTCACTGAAGTTATAAATTCCTCAGTCTCCTCTTGGATTGCAGGAGGGACACCAATGTCATAAATTCAACAGATATTTCCTTTCCATTGATTTAGACACTGATCTAATCTATCAGATTATACCATACTGAATGTTTGTGAATTATCCAGCAGAGTTCAAACCAGGTGCTAATACACATCTGTCTTTCTGTGGTGCTGTGGTAAACCAAGGAAATCATATAATTATAGAAACTTGCAGCACAAAAGGAAACCATTCAGCCTGTTATGTGTGTGCAGTTTCTTTCAAATCATCCTCAAAGACCTGACCAATTCCCTTTTCAATTTTTAAAAATTCCTTCATGGAATGTGGGCACCACTGGCTAGGCCAGTATTTATTGCCCATTCCTAATTGCCCTTGTTCAGAGGGCGTTTTTAAGGATTAACCATATTGCATGGGTCTGGAGTCACACGTAGGCTAGACCAGATGAGGGCAACAGATTTCCTTCTCTAAGGGATATTAGTGAACCAGATGGGATTTTAACAACAATCGACAACAATTTCATGGTCATCATCAGATATTTATTGAATTCAAATTCTATCTGCCATGGTGGGATACAAACCCAGGTCCTCAGATATTACCCTGGACCTCTGGATTACCAATTCAGTGACAATACCACTACGCCACCACCTTCCCACATTGAATCGGCTTTTGCTTCCTTTTCAGATAGAAATATATCAGTCTCTGAGTGAAAAGATTTCTCCTCATCCGCCCTCTGTATCTTTTGCCAATTATTTTAAATCTATGACCCCATCAGAGGGAATAGTTTTTTTTTCCTATTTACTCCATTAAAACCCTTCATCATCTTGAAAACCCCATTTTAGATCATCTCATGATCTTCTCTGGTCCAAAGGAGAACAGCCCGCATTTTTCCTACCTCTCTTCAGTAGAACATCTGGTTTATTACTGCTGCGTAAAAGATTTCAATAACTGTAAACAGAAGTTAAAATCCCAAGGGACATGCTGGGTATATGCTCCTGGTGCCCCACCCAGCACTGACACAAACAGCATTTATAGGATTCAGTTGAAAGGTAGTTAAATACCATACAGTGGTGGAGGTGGGAGGGGGTGGGGGCGTGGCAGGGTGAGTACCTCTAACATTCAGCTACCCAGAGGTCTCTTCCTGCTTGTGTTGGAGGAGAGTGGGGGGTGAGGGTGGTGTAGGAGGCAAAATTGTTCAATCTCGCCATCCCCCCATGCACCTCTTCCCCCTCTAATGCTTGATCCCTGTGCAAGAATTTTGTAAGGGCTCCAGGCTACGAACCAAAACTGATTGCCACCAGTGGGACCCATGTCTGCTTTTGTGAAAACCAGCCACCTTACTCTCAGTGTGTGCGCCACCCTTCTCAAATTCACTGGTCTTGACTCCTGATGTGGCATGTCATCCATCCAAAAACTCTGCCCCCTTGCTGTTAATTGCTTCACCCATTAAAGGGGATTTAAATTCCCAGAAAACGGAAACTTGGCACAGCTAGATCCACACTGTTTTCACTGGACGTTACCATGTTTCACCAGAATGATGGGATACTCATAGGAACCTCAAGATGTTTCTGTTGCAATGTATCAGCATTGTGGTATCACCTAGTTGCCATGTATTGCTCAAAGTGCAGCACTGCAGTTTGAAAACTGCCTGAGAGACTCCAGACTGTTCCAAGTTACTAGCAGTAGGATATAGATTATTTTCAAACTACTGTGAATAATTGAGATATTGGAACCCAAAATCTTGCCTGGTTAAAGGGTAAGAATACCTGCTGAGCATGCTCAGTAAGCGCTGCAGCTTTTTTCCGTTCATTGTAGTACAATGCCAGCAATTGTAATGCTGTTAGCAGGCACATCCTTCTGCCAGTAGTTTTAATAGATGTAGTTGCCTTGGAAACAGCCATCTGCTCATTCCCTATTGGAATGCAATTGTTCCTCCTGTGCTGGGGTCGGCAAGAAGCAGGACATCGCGTGCAGGGGAAATATCTAAGATGCAATGTGCTAATAAGAGGTAAGTGCTTGATTGGTGGAGCAGTTGAATGGAGTTTATTGAAATCCAGCAATGTTGTCAGGCAGGGCAGCTACCCTGCTTTCATAAGGTCAGTACTGTTAACAAATCTAGGGAATTCTACATTCATCTTGCATGCTTTTATTGATTTTTATTGTTGTATTGTGTGGCTTGTTTTTAATTTGAGGAGAATCAAAAACGTTTGCCGTAACAAGGTAGTTGTTGAAACTTGGAGGCATGGTAGTAATCTGTTTTTAATGGGCAACGCTCACAGAGGAGGGAGACATGGAGGATTTGTGGTGTTAAAACAATTACTGCTGTCCTTTCAGCGTGAGATTAAAGGTTATACCAGACAATACAACAAATAATTCAACACTATATTGAATGGCAGAATCATTGATGCTTATACTGACGTAGATCAATGACTTTGTTCATATGTTGAAAATCTATTTTAACTTTCAGGTCTGATATTAATGGTTGAGATGTGTGCTGATGCTTGGTGTTAATATCTGCTGCTGGTGCAGAAGTGGTTTGTGAAGACATGCGTATTTGCTTCTCATGTATCCTTGTTTTTTGACATTTCCACTAATGGGTTGCAAAGCTTTTCAGTTGTTTCCAAACCTCAGAGGTCTAGCACTGACTGACTGACTGACTGTCTTTGACCCAGCGAAATCCCAGTGTGAGTGAGATTTAGCTGTGATATGTAAATTATAGTCTTATTGATAGTGTCAGTCTTTTTAAATATTAACTGCATCAGTAGTAATTGAATTCTGTTTCGGGGTTGGGCTGAGCGAGAGGAGAGAGGTCAGATAAAATTGAAAAATGACCAGAGAAATTGGAATCTGTGGAGATTTACTTTGGAAAATTTCCTAAAATGTGACCTTTATGTAAAGGTATTTAAATGAAAATAGTCCTTTCAAAAAATCCTTAAATTTTTGTACTTATCAGGTTGAGGGATGTCGGTTCAAGTGCAGAATATGTTCTAGTTTCTACCTCAGAAATTGCATTAAGCACTTCCAGCTTGGATACAGCTCTAGTTTAATACAGTAAAGCTCCATCTGTTGTTCTCTTCCAACAATATGCCTTAATTGTAGCTGCAGAAATGTATCCTCTACTATACCAATATTGTATCTCTATTTTCAGCAACTGCCAGCTTGTATATTCTCTTGGTGATTGTGCCATTATCTGACAGTGCAGGTAGCTTTTTTTGCTATAAACCTGCCTTCATCAGGAACAGGATAGAGAATATGATGATTTTGCATGATGTGGGCAGAATGCTACAAAAGCCACATGTTATATTCTCAAAAGGGTTCTGAATTTGGTAGTTGCTTTTTTTGGCTTATAAGTGAAGGCTTTTTGCACATCAGCAAATAGCAGCTCAAATCACAAAGTTGCATAAAATCATTAATGAAGAGGAATAATTTCTTAAGTTAATTTTCATTTGCTGTTTTGATTTCTTAGAAACTTCCTCCTTGATAATGTTTAATCTAATAACAGACATCCGTTACATATATCTGAAAAAGCCTGTACCACTCCCTTGTGTACTTTAGCCTCCTTTATTGGCAAAGTGCTTCCAAAATTGTATTGGTTTCCATCATGTCGAATCTGCCCCATAGACACCATGGTGTGGATTCTGCAACTGCAGGACAACATGCCAGATTTGTGCTGTTACTCAAAAGCCACATATCAGACCTTGAAAACAACTACCAGTACATTTTACACACACAAGAAGAGTTATTGTAGTCAACATTCAGGCTGTGGACTTTTCATGGCACCAGGAAAGTTGATATGATGGCTGAGAAATGTTCACCCTTGCAGAAAATCTAGTTGGTAGATGTGACTGAAATGCCAACACTGGCAGTATTTTATCTTTGCTATTGATCATGTTTTGTTATCTGAGGCAATGATAGAAACTATATTCTTTACATACATTCACAGGAAGTGGGCTTCGCTGGCTGGGCCAGCACTTATTGCCCATTCCCCCATGCACTTGGTCAAAAAAATTAGTTTCTATCATTGCCTCAGATAACAAAGCATGATCAATAGCAAAGATAAAATACTGCCAGTGTTGGCATTTCAATCAGATCAGGATGTTTTGTAGCTTTTGCTGCCACTGTTCAGTTCTTTACAAGAGGAGTTCCAATGATATGGCAGCTGTGTAGGGATTTTTCTGTGGTAAATATACGAGGAGCTCATGGACTTTTTTGGCACTAAGATGGAGTCCATCCATTCAATTGCCTCTGCCACTTCCCTCCCTGCCCTTAGCCTACCAAATCAAACTTCCCCCAAGATTATCCCCTGCCCTAGTCCTGACCTCACATCTATCTTTATTTCCCCCCATGCCCTCTACATGCTGACCCAATCTATGTGACCTGCCTCCTGAACCCTGAAACTTCATGTTTGAACCCCTTCAGTCAGTTAAAGGACTAAAATGGTCCTTATCAAAGTAATGGATTACATCCTATGTGATTGTGACCATGGTCAACTGTTCATGCTCATTCTTCTTTACCTGCCTGCAGCCTTTGGCATGTTTGGCCACACAAAATCCTCCTCCTCCAACACTTCTCCATTGTCTAACTGGGTGGGACTGCAACACTATTATGGACCTGTGTGGATCTAATTCCATTCTTATAAACTTGATTGTTTAAGCCTGTCCTGATATCTCTGTGTGGAACTTGGTGCCGACTAAAGATGTCTCTATCACTTTTTCAGTTGCTTGAATATGGAGGGAGGCACTTACTTAGATGCCTTCATAGACCAGCTCAGTAGCCATTAACCTCTTTGTAAGCATGCACTGTCTGATGTTCCACCTTCTATTTCTCTTTTTTATTTTAATACTTAAAGGTAATTTGTGGTGTGTGCCATAGTAAAGTAGGATTTTAAAGAATTCCAATGTACACATGATGTTGACAAGTAGAGTATAAAACCAACCATTTATCTAAGATCTTGAGAACAAGAAGTTAACTTGAAAATAATAATTGTTTCGATTTATAGTTTTAAATTAAATATTTCAGATAGTATCTATTTTCTTTTTCAATCTTTTGTGGAGATTTGACTTTTCTTTGCATAGACTGTTTTCACTCTGAAATGGACTGTGGTCAGGCTATGGACTTTCCAACTTTTATCAAAGATCAATATATACAGAAATAAAAAATATTGGAAACCTTACCAGCGCTCAATAATCAAGTCAACTTGGTAGCTAATGTCATTGGAGAAATCCATTTTGCCTTTTGAGATTTCCTTTTTTGTTGCTGTATGTAAACATATCCCCTCAATGCATTGAAAGTTTCCTTCTCAGACCATCTGCTGTACAGCAGTGAACTAAAAAATCTGATGATCATGGCTATTGTATCTTATGATATAAGTTTCTTTATTTACCATGAAATATGAAAGTATTACATAAGGAAATTCAGTGTAATTCAGTGACAGAGAACCTAGATTGTCCATTGCAGACAGATTGACACTTACCTCAGTGCCTACAGTGCTGAAAAGCGTGAACTGTAGGAAGGTGAACTAACCTTAGGCTAAACTGGCACAAACTCAACAAAAAAGTGCTAGATAATCCTTTCGCCTAGCATACATTTTTTTTTCTAAAAAGGGTATTTGATAAATTTATACTTGATTTACTTTAATTTCATGCAATCTAATGACTGGAACAAAAAACACCCCTTTAAACTGATTTAGTTTGGCAGAGATAAAACTATCAGGCAAAAGATTCGGACTCTGAGTTAACAAATAATATCAAAGTTTATTCATTTAAGCAGAATAAAACAACAGTACAATCATCAATCAATCAAAGACTTATCAATTAACTACAAACTAATCAATCAATCAACTTACTCAATGAACTGTCATGAAGAGATATTAATGTGTATAAAGTTATTGGAAATTATTTTTAAATTGGACTTGTAGTAGGATCTATGTCTATGGGCAGCAATTTCCTGTTGGCAAGTGGGGATCAGGGCCCGCTCGCGGACGCATAAAATGATACGTGGTGACTTCTGGCGGGTGTCTCGACGTCACCGCATGTTATTTAGATTTTCAGTTCGGCAGGCATGCAGCTGACTCCGCTGCGCGCCCACGGGCGGGATGAGGTTTCATGAACTGTTTTAATATCTAATAAAAATTTATACATTTATTCTTTGACATATCCTAGCTCATGTGATAGTGTCACATGAGGGGACATGTTTTAAAAGTTTAAAAATCCTTTATTTAAAAGTTTAACACTGAAGCAAATCTCCCTGAGGCATCTCTGTGCCTCAAGGGGATCTCTGCGCTTTTTTGCCTTAATTGATCCGCCCACATAAAATAGAGGTCTGGACCCTGATTGGGTTCATGCCTGCCCCTGCACAACCCCCCCAAAGGTGGGGGGGAAATTTCCTGCCTATGTGTTTGTCTTAATTGGATTAAAGCCAGTTAGTCTGGGTGCTTTGATGTATAGTAGTTTGAGATGTTAATTAGATAAACATAAGTTAAAAGGTAAAGTGCAATTTGCATTTGTTGAATAAACCATTCAAAAGAATGGGTAAAATCTTGCACCTAGCTGGGAGACACCAAGCAACGTGTTTATATTACTAATAAAATTGGCGGAATGAAAGGATTATTGTTAGGAGAGAAAAAATTAAAAAACCTAATATTACAATGCAAAATTTACATTCAAAGGGAAAGATAGGTATAAACAAAAGGAGTTTGTGTGTGTGAGACAGAGGCATTCAAGATCTAACCAGCCTGTAAGCCTAGGACTGTGTCTGCAAAGGAAACTCATTTTGAATTTGTAAGATCAAATGTGCTTTGCCTGATGACTGTTTAAATTCTATGGGTTATTGTTGCCTTAGTGAAGATTTACCTGGGAGTGATTAATTTGGGGATTTGTTTAAAAATTATTTGCAGTAATTTGTAGACATGTGTATGTGTTTAAATTTGTTGTTAAATTAATAAATGTTTAATTTAATTTTATATATAAAAATCCTCAAGGTTTGGTGGTTTTATAACTGAATTCAGAGCTGCATCTCAAGCATACCAATTGAAAATATAGGTTATGATAGTTGTTCAAGTCTCCCTCTGGGATTTAAACAACTGAGCCTTTATCAACTGCTGTGTCATAACAGAACTAAACCTTTTCTGCTAACTAATGAGGGAAAATAAAGGGAATCAATGAAACTCTACAGACTTCACATCTTCAAATGGGTGATCAATCCAAAAGAAGTGGACAGCAACCTTGACTGTTCACACCGATATGGTAATTCTCAACTGCCTCTGAAGAGCACTACATCTTCCTTGGGATCCACACTGGCAGGGAAACTCTCGACTGCCCAGGCCCAGTGCTACAAACACGATGTCAGTGCTGACAGGGAAACTCTCAACTGTCTTTGAAAATCCAAATTGATTTCTCCTCTCTTAGTGTACATAAAAAGATAGTTCCTGTAACCCCTTTTTATGCTTAGAAAGATGCGTCACCCCAATGTTGCTGGAAATGGCTAATTGGTCAATAATGTAGTTAAGGGTTAATTTCATTGGTCTGTCTAATTGCGCACATTGCCTCAAATTTAAACAATGGGTTTGCTTCAAACTTCATCTCTTATCTTAAGACTTAAAACTTACAGGCAATCCATTGATCAAACAGTCAAGGCCAGTGTGTTCCTGATACAGTTGGATCCCTTGGAGTTCAGGCTCTCTCTTTCCCAGTCTCTGTCAGCACTTTTAATCCTCATATAGAAACGTTAATGGAAAAATACAGAAATACAGAAAGCCATCTTATTTGATTATTAATTACTTAATCTTCGATTGAAGGATAATTGAGGCACTTCCTTCTAATATAATCCGTTGCTAGTCAATGATTACTTCATTGTACTATATTAAGTTAGCTTGTTGTAAAAAGGTTAGCAACATCAACATGGCTTCTTTTCTGTCCACATGTTAGTACAAAGTGGCCAAGTAAGCAAGAACACTAAATCCTACTAAAATAACATCTAAAATCTAGGACAGTTTACACCAGGGGAAGAAAAACAGCTAGAAAAAAAAACAGAAGTTTTATGAAGAGAACAACATGCATTAATTATGTGGTGATATGGTTTGATGCAACTTCATTCATCACCTCGTTGTCCTAAAGACAATACCTGTTTAAAATGAGGTATTTTAAGAGTGAGTCATCTTTTAGAGAGATATTTGATTGAGGTAGTAGCATAATTTTCACCATGGATGACTGATTGGCCTTTCTCATTTTCATCTACCAGCTTTGCATCTTTTGTCATGGAGAGAGATGACCATGGTGATTGTGTTTTGCTCTCACTTGTAAAGATGTACTCCCCTTTCTCAAGCTGCTTCTGTTCAGTGGTTTGGCAGAGACCCATCAGAACTTTGGACAGTACTGAATTCAATCTGCAGCAGTCAAAGTATACATATTGTTTTCATTTAAAACATCTGCAAAAATAATTTTCTCCCAGCTTCCATTGTGCTTTATGGAAGCACACAAAGCCCAAGAATATTACTTCATTTGCGACATCCTGAAACTAAATTTGATTAAGTTTTTAAATGGTTCTACTTACTAGCAGAAATCTTACAGATTTTATATTCTCACAATTTTATAATGGGCATGTTAGCCAGTTAGTATTACATGACTTTCCAGCCCTGGGACATGAAAGCTCTAGGAAGGGTAGCTAGGCTCTTGAGGCCTAGCAGTTCTTTGAGGAGAATGTGGATCCTGAGTTTGGGAGTAGAGGGATGGGAATATGGAGATAGAGGTTGAGTGATGAGGGGGGGCAGGGAGTGGCTTCCCAGGGTTTCAGATAGAGAAAAATTCTTATTCTCAGAACACAAGCAAATATGGGACCACTGGAGAGAGATGTCAGGATCTGGAAAAATTCTGGAAACAGAGAACATTGGAATTGAGGTCTTCGGGTTTGTGAAACTTTCCATCACACTTCCTGTTGAAGGTAAAGGACTGGAGCAGGAGCAATTGCAAGAAAATTCCTGGCCAAAATTTTACCTAATCCTTGCACTCTGACAATTGCGTAGACCTCACAACATCTCAAAATTATGGAAACACTTTGGTTAAAATCAAACTTTGTTTAGAAAGTATTGTGCATTTTAAAATGGTGTATATTCCCTTATACTGTATTAGTTACAGTGTTTCAGTTTTATATTGTACCAAGTTCTCGTGGAGCACTAACCTATATAGGCCAAGAAAGTCCCAGGCTTGCTATGTGCTTTGTGTTGAGTTAGCTGATCCCAGATGAGGAAGTAGTAGTGAAACTGCATTTGGTTTCAGTGCTCCTTTGCAAAGAAGCGAAGAAGATCAGCCTGGGTATCAGCAGCTGATTATATATAATGAATCCTGTTAGAAAGTTAAAATAGGTGTGGGTGTTTGATGAAGACAGGATCATGCTCAGCTGCGATGTCCCCTATGGTGTAATAGACTGCCAAAACACAGTATGAACTCTTGATAATCTTTTAAATCTTTTAAATATGAACTCTTGATCTTGGGGTTACAAACCCAGTACCATAACCACTTGGCTATTTAGGCCAAGCAAAACACAGTATGAAGGTGCACAAAAGAAGAACAGATACTTGATTAGGGTAATAAAGGCTGCTCCCACCAATGGAATAGCATCCAGCATGATTCAACCTCTTCAGGAGAATTAAGTTGCTGTGAACCATTGTGACCTCAAATGTCTTCTGTGTTACATAAAGGGGAGGTAGATAGAATGGCAAAAGGTCATTAAAGCCATGATTTTGTTTGATTCAAAGTGCTCTATTCATTTGTTATTCTTGAACCTATAATCTATGAACTGAATGAGAAGAGGATTGGGAGCAGTGGAGAGGTTTAGGCTGGGTGTGTAAGGAGTAAAATTCTAAGCAATTGCACATAATATTTTGTATCAATTTATGCCGATAATGCTTTGACATATTAGCATGGATAATTGTGTATCTTTTAATCTATTTTCTAATCACTGGTGCATGTGTATGGTGCTGTCATGATAGAAATGGCAACCAATATAGGATGAATGATTTGCCTGGTATTCTGAAGTTATTGTTGATGTACCTGGGGAAAGAAGGGGCAACAGGGAAATATTTTGCAGAGTTTCTACCCAAGAGATTGAATGGATTGAGTCCTTGACAGAGTTTAAGGAACAGGTTTAACGAGCCACATTTGTCTTTTCTTGGCCCATTCTTTCCTATGGATGATTCTAATATCCTGGAACCTGCAGGATTTTGAATACTTTGTGCAGTAATGGAATATTTCAAAAACAACAAATCAAGTTTTATACCAAAGTGAGGATGAAGAGAGGAATGATGATTCCAATGCCAAACATTTAGTTCAGTATTGTATATTTACATTTTTTAGAATCCCTGAATGAGTGTTAAAACAGTTAAACCGCAAAGGAATTTGCAAAGCTGAAGCATTGTATTCTTTTCCTAATAGTGAATATGTTTCAATTCCTAATTTAAAGTTAATTTAGGGAGATTTCACAACTTTATTAGGGGCTTTCCAGGGGCAAGTTCAATTCTCAAACACTCGAAAACAGCTATTTCAGTAGCTCTTTTGATGGCTCAGCTGATAATTAATGATCCATTCAGACCAGGAAAGTTGCAAGATCACTTCCTAGTTTGTGCTTAATTAGTTTATCTTAGCCAGAAGGAAAGAAGGTGGCAGTAGTGCACTATAATTGGCTTTAGCACTTCTGGATTATGGAAGGGAAAGATCATCCAGAATTCCTGTACCATGTCAATTACTCCCTTCTGGAAAGCGTATTTATGAGTCATTTGTGGTGAGGACAGAATTGGACTTCTCTGTTTTGCCCACGTAGTCAAATAACTGCCAGCATTCATTGTCAAAGAAGATGCAAAAAGAATGATAATTATAACAAGGAACCAATGAATGTAAAATGATACCAGTGAAGAGTTGGCATAATTTGACATTATATGTTAACTTTGTAAACTTAGCGCTGTTTTATTCATGAATTTGTTGTACTTAGGATGTGAAAACATAGCTTTTTATTTTATTTATTCATTCGTGGGCTGTGGGTGTTCTTTACAAGACCAACATTTGTTGCCCATCCCTAATTTCCCTTGAGAAGGTGGTGATTAGCTGCCTCCTTGAACCGCAGCAGTCCATCCGGTATAGGTACACCCACAGTGCTGTTAGGGACTTCCAGATTTTTGACCCAGCAACAGTGAAAGAACAGAGATGTAGTTCCAAAACAGGATGGTGTGTGGCTTGGAGGGGTACTTGCAGGTGGTAGATGTAGTATATAGGTCTGGCAAAGAAAGGGTTAACGTAGGACTGGGTACAGTATTGACCACACTGTGACGTAAAGGAACGCATGACCCAAGTCTAGAGGGCAGTCTTGGACTGGACAGCAACATGTGTAGAGCAAAGCATGGGGACAGCACCTAGCTTAGATCTTACACTGTATATACGTACATAGTTGAGTAGTTAATAAACCCATACTGTTAAACTATATAAGACTCAGAACCTCTTCATGAGACGTACCGAACTACACAACACCTTACAACAATAGTGTCCCCTTGTGTCTGCTGACCTTGTCCTTCAAAGTGATAGAAATTACTGGTTTTGGAGGTGCTGTCAAAGAAACCTGATGAGTTGCTGTGGTGCATCTTGTAGATGATACACACTGCTACCACATTGCACCGGTGGTGGAGGGAGTGAATATTTAAGGTGATGAATGGTGTGCCAGTCAAGCAGACTGCTTTGTCCTGGATGATTTTGAGCTTCTTGAGTGTTGTTGGATCTACACTGATTCAGACAAGTACCAAATTGTATCAGAGAGATGTCTACTTCCAATATTTGTCATGTGTTGGTTACAAATTTGTTTCTAACAAAGAGGCTTGATAATAATTGTAAAGTAAATGTGTCCAGTGTGTATTTTATACAACATATATAAAACTCTTTATGCTGCTCATAAAGAGCAAACAAGCATCCATGTTTGACAAAAATAAGCCATTTCCATTTGCCCATTGGTTTCTTCATTTCTGGCCACATTATATGCACGATTTTAAAAAAAGAGAAAATTCTGGAAATACTCTGCTGGTTAAGCAGCATTTGTGGGGTGAGAAACAGAGTTAATGTTTCTGGTTGATGATCTTTTGTCAGAAATCCTTTCCAGTCATCAACCGAAAGAGTGCAGGAGGGCATGCCAGGAGCAGCACCAGGCATACCTAAGAATGAGGTGTCAACCTGGTGAAGCTATAACATAGGGCTGCTTGCATGCCAAACAGCATAAGCGGCAAGTGATAGACAGAGCTAAGTGATCCCACAAAGAATGGATCAGATCTAAGCTCTGCAGTCCTGCCACAACCAGTTGTGAATGGTGGTGGACAATTAAACAACTCACACAAATACACCCATCCTCAATGATGGAGGAGACCAGCACAGCAGTGCTCCACTGCCCCAATTAAGTCTGAGGCAGGGAGGCTCATGGGGGCCTTCCAGCCCTGCCACCAATCGAGGTCCTTAAGTGGTTAATTAATGCTCAGTTAAGAGCCTCAGCCCACTGCTACTTACGCTTGGCCTAAATAGCCAAGTGGTTATGGTACTGGGTTTGTAACCCCAAGATTAAGAGTTCAAATCTCACAATAGCAAACTATGAAACAATGTAACTTCATCTGAAACAGTTGGAAATGGGTTTGTACTCGAAAGAGTTACATCTTATGCTTGGCCTAAATAGCCAAGTGGTTATGGTACTGGGTTTGTAACCCCAAGATCAAGAGTTCAAATCTCACAATGGCAAACTATGAAACAATGTAACTTCATCTGTAACAGATGGAAACAGGTTTACTCAAAAGAGTATCAAGAGTTCAAATCTTTAGGCTTGGCCTAAATAGCCAAGTGGTTATGCTACTGGGTTTGTAACCCCAAGATCAAGAGTTCAAATCTCACAATGGCAAACTATGAAACAATGTAACTTCATCTGAAACAGATGGAAACAGGTTTACTCAAAAGAGTATCAAGAGTTCAAATCTCACAATGGCAAACTATGAAACAATGTAACTTCATCT
This sequence comes from Carcharodon carcharias, assembly GCF_017639515.1. NCBI lineage: Eukaryota > Metazoa > Chordata > Chondrichthyes > Lamniformes > Lamnidae > Carcharodon > Carcharodon carcharias. Next base: position 33,495,179 of record NC_054487.1, on the reverse strand, counting down.
GAATAGGAATAGATGGAAACATGTTTGTACTCGAAAGAGTTACATCTTCTTCATGCTTGGCCTAAATAGCCAAGTGGTTATGGTACTGGGTTTGTAACCCCAAGATCAAGAGTTCAAATCTCACAATGGCAAGCTATGAAACAATGTAACTTCATCTGAATAGGAACAGATGGAAATGTGTTTGTACTTGAAAGAGTTACATTACTTTGGGCTTGGCCTAAATAGCCAAGTGGTTATGGTACTGAGTTTATAACCCCAAGATCAAGAGTTCAAATCTCACACTGGTAAACTATGAAACAATCAAGAGTTCAAATCTCACAATGGCAAACTATGAAACAATGTAACTTCATCTGAAACAGATGGAAACGTGTTTGTACTCGAAAGAGTTACTCAACCAGTGGGCTCGGCCTAAATAGCCAAGTGGTTATGGTACTGGGCTTGCAACCCCAAGATCAAGAGTTCAAATCTCACAATGGCAAACTATGAAACAATGTAACTTCATCTGAATAGGAACAGATGGAAACGTGTTTGTACTCGAAAGAGTTACAATACCCCCAGCTATGCCTGTCTCTTTAGGGCTTGGCCTAAATAGCCAAGTGGTTATGGTACTGGGTTTGTAACCCCAAGATCAAGAGTTCAAATCTCTCAATGGCAAACTATGAAACAATGTAACGTCATCTGAAACAGATGGAAACGGGTTTGTACTCGAAAGAGTTACTCAACCAGTGGGCGACGAGGTGGCCAAGATGTTAAGGCGATGGGCTACTAATCCATTGTGATTTGCACACGTGTGTTCAAATCCCACCTTCGTCGTCACTTTATCAACTGTTTACTCGAAAGAGTTACTTAACCAGTGGCAGGAGGGGCAGTTTCCACACAGGAAGCTCAAAAAGCAAACCCTGTCAGGTTTGCTTGCGAGCTCCAGAGGCAGGTTCCTTGTCAGCACTCTGTCCTTGATCGAGAGACCCGGGATCAGGAAGGGGAGGCCTGTACCCCTCTTCATGACCCCCATCTCGCCCTCACTCACCTGGGGCCCAGATCCCTCATTGATCCCGGGCCTCTGGTGGGTGCATTATCAGCAGATACCACCCTGAGGATGCTGACGGCAATGATGACCTGCCGGCCTCTGATTGGCAGCAGCTCTCGGGGACCGGATTTCCACCCCAGGATCCCAGGAAAGGCCCACTGCTGGCCACAGTGCCTGACTGACACTTAGTATGGTGGGCCTTGCTCAAAGGAGGCAACAGGGCTCTCGCCTGCTCTAGACCCAGCGGCTGAGCTCTCTGTGACCTGGATAAAATTGTGCCCAATGAGTCCAACCGTTCCATTGAATTGAAAACATGGGAGAATGATGAATTGCATGTTGGGATAGTGATTTTTGATTAATAGACTCCAACGTCTGGAGCAGGACCATGGATCAAGCTTTCGAGAAGGAGCAAAATCAACAATTTTTTGTTTTTAGATGGATGGTTTCGTGGCGGTGCAGGCTTATTTGGGGTTGCCTGCACCCAGTATATTAGTCAATTCACAGCCCACAGGGAGACCGGGCAAACCAGTCTCTGTGTGGGGAGCTTCACCACGTGAAAGTTGAGTGTTTGTTTCATTATTTAGGTTGAGATTGACAGCTAGCTCAGGAGAAGTGGCATTGTTGTTTTGCCAGTTTGAGAAGGGCAACAAGGTTCATAAATTACTGTAGAAATGCAGCTTTAGATTGAGTACTGTTTATTTGCTTGCCCTGTTAAATAAATTGTCTGTCAGTTTTTGACTGAGCCTCTGTCTAATAGTGTACATTTTCCCACCTACCAAAAATATATGAAGCAGCAAGTGGTGAATTCTAGTAAGCCAGTGTAACCAGTTAGGGTATGCAAGGCTTACTTGTGAAAGTGGCCAGTGATGCTCAACATGAATATAATTCAGAAATATAATAAGTAGTTCCAGCTGGGATTTCTGTTGATATTACTTAGAGCTTCCTGTCTCCTATATTTTATTACAGTTGATCTGCATAAGTACATACTTCAATTTTTTGGGGGGGTTTAACCAATGGAATTATGCACTCATATCCTTCTCTATCTTCATGGTTTCAGCATATATTCTGGATGTTATGACACAGTCCAGCTATGAACAGGAACTTTAAACCTAAGCACTTGCTTCATCTAGTCACATTCATTATGAACTAGGAGTGCAATTTATTTTGAAGAGCAAAAGGCATTCTAAACTTTTTGAACAGAAAATGACACTTAGACTTCTTTAGAATCAAAGAAATTAAAGCACAGAAGAAGTCCATTTCACCCATTGTACCTATACTACTGCTAGTTCTTCAGTTGAAGATGTGCTGTATGATTGCATTTTCCAGCCTGCTTCTACATCAGCATGCTTATAAATTATATATAATATGGTGTATGGTCTTCGCGTAGCCTAATTTTGAATGGAATGGATTCTCTATTAGGACCTTCATAACTGACCCATTTAGATGATTCCTAGAGACTACACTGCAACTAGTCAGACATCCCTGTTCAAATAATAAAGGCTAGCATGAGCAGAGTTATTTAAAAAAATGCAAATGTGAACAATATAAAATCTTAGAAAATTAGATAATGGGAATAAATAGCATGTTCATTAGCATCTGAAAAGAGGGTTGACTGGTTAGTGTTTAGCAAAAGGAACCTGACTCAAAATCCAGTTGTACCTTTCTTTTCTCTCTTAAGTTGCAAAGGGACAGGCTGTGTTTTTGCAGCAGTTTCTGCTTTTACTGCAGTGCGCTAATATTGATGCCTTTGTAAGTACTCCCAGTAGGATTGTGTGCCTATTGGCTAAGCATGTGTTACAGTGAGAGGAAAAACAGAATAAAAATGTCTGACTAAAAGAAGCCATTGGTCAGGATTTTGCTGTTAGAGTGGAGGCTCTGATGCCAGGTGGAAATGTGTATCACACAGTGCACGGCAGGCTGCGGGACTTAGCCCTGCATTTTACCATCAACAGAAAATTAAGGGGCTACCAATAATGAAACCATCCAATTAACAGTGGCGGGCGGGTCATGGAGCTGGCAACCCGTACGGAGCTGGGACTTTTAAATGCATCTCTGCAGCAGTCAGCCAGCTTGAATCCAGCAGCAAGAGGGAGGGAGTGGACAGCTGCGAGGGCAGAATGGAAATGGTAGCAGGAAGAGGAAAGGTCACCCTGCCTTTCAGCGGCGTTTCCCTTGAGGCACTTTTGGAAGCAGTCCTTGAAAGGAGGTAGGCGCTCTTGGCGTGGCTGGAGGTGGCTGACGTCATGAGCAGCCAGGGTGTCATTGCCAGAACCTGGATCCAGTTTAAGAAGACTTGCTGCGGTCTGGAATGATGAGTGGTCTTAACAATCAACTGGAAGCATAGTATTAAGTGATAGCTGCTCCTCATATTTGAGGCCAGGTGGTAGACCCATGCATAGGGTAGCACCAAGCGCCAGTGTTAACATTGAGGTGTCCAGTAATCATGCACCTGAGAGCTATGTTCAGGCATGGATGAATGCTACATTGAGATCGCTGAATGGCTGCCTCATTGTGACATCCCAGCGACATCACGTTGCACATTTACAGTGCTTCAGAGTGACCAGCACATAGGTGCCAGGAGACACTACTGACACTGCCTATGTGGATGTTTGCAGGAGATGTGCTATGAAGACCAGGGAGTGCCAACAGATTGGGACTAGGGTTACTGTTATTCCCATGGTGACACCAATAGAGAAGGAGGCCATGGAGATCAGATGGGTCTTTACAGGCTGAAGCAGGTGTAGAGAGTGTGTAAAGATTCCCTACACCCTGTCTGTAATAAGGCACCTGTGTGGGCCCTCACAGGTAATGTAAGTTCCTTACCAAGGACCACATGTTTCACTTTAATAATTTCTTCCCACCAGGTCCAGCAGAAGATGAGGGACAGACCAGGGATACAGTGACACTAGAAAGCTCACAAGAAGTAATGCCATCTGAAGACACTGCATCACTTCATTTCTGCACAGACCCCACAAGCACAGATACACTCATGTTGGTAGACTTTGTTGCACGTTTAGAATGGATGGCACATTCTGTTGAGTACTTCACTGATACGCAGAAGGAGATAGCAGAGGCAGTAACAACTGCAGCATTTTCCCCTTGGAGGAGTGAAGAGAGGCCCAGTGATGTTCGGCTTCAGACAGATGGCCAGCCTCAGGTGTCATCATCAAAGCAGCAGAAGCTCCAGCTGATGCATCAAATGTGTAAGGACCTTTCAGAGTTTCCAAAGATAACGAAGGCTCATGCACAAAATGTGAAGCATTCCATCTGTGACTTGGCTAGCTCTATCTCTCTGGCATGCGAACACATGGTGTCCTCCATGGAGCCAGTGGCAACCTTCATAGAGAGACACAAGGAGTGCAGCACCAAGTGATGCAGGGGTTGCAAGCAAACATCTAACACATGGCCTCATCATGAGGCCTGTGGAGTGATGCATGGACAACATACGCCAACTACACATCTCCCATTCACCAGAGGCGCAACCACTCAAGGCAACTACAGGAGGGTCTGTGGGCCTCAAAGGGCAGAGGAGGGGTAGGCTTGGGGCAATGGGGACTCCATTCAGGGTGCTCCACAGCTGATGACACATCTCCAGCATCTTCGAAAGTGATATAAGTGCTGGATTCTGCTCTGATTGCTGAGGTAGCCCCTGCATCTCAAGTGCAGGTGGGCCCAAATCTGATGGGCCAGCTTCTTCAGGGTTCTGAAGAAGTTATTCTCAACTCCAGATCTTAACACTGTTTCACTTTTAACAGATGCTGCCAGATCTGCTGTGCATTTCCAGCACTTTCTGTTTTTATTTAAGATTTCCAGCAGCCAGGTTTAGGATCCAAATTTTCACTGTTGGACGTTAACCAGCTAAAAACTGTGCAACTTGCCAATACTAAGTACTGGTTAGTCTGCTGCTGCTTGCCTGACAAGGACTGTCCTACCCATTAGGACTTGCAGGGTTATATCAAGCCGAGAGCGAAGAATCTCAACTTCAGTGACAAATCAACCTTTCCAGGATCCACATGAGCCACAGTGGTTGCTTGTTCAACAACATACCTTGCAGTGCCATGGAACTACTGGATTCAGGTACTGAAATTCAGTCAGGGGCAGCAAATTCTTTTTGTCAGGTGCATTGGCTTTGAGGGGTTGAGTGGCCCACTCCTACTCCTAATTTGTATGCTTGAGATACTTAATGGCCAAGAGTCTGTGCTTGCTACTTTCCTCCCTTCTCCCCTACTCCCCCAACAGCTGGCAGGATTGGATTTGCGCTGTCATATGTGAGCAGGAGCTCTTTACAACAAGCATGAGCAGCAGAATTCATTAGAAAATGTCAGTATGCATTATTGCCATAAGCCTCCTGTTAACAACGTGGACATACATTATACCCATGGTTCCATTAAATAGAAGTGGGGAGCTACATCAGCAGCTTCTTGCCTCTCTGCACCTTATTTGTGATAGAACCTGGACAGACTCGATGGGCCGAAGGGTCTCTTCTGCACTGTATGATTCTGTGATTCTGTAAGACATAAATTTGAGCACTTTCTCATACCAAGCCTCCAGAGACAACTGCTGCTGAAAGTTACCAAAATCGCAAAATTTATTTAACAGCGATACAATGAAAATATATCTTCCATGTGGTGTAACAACATACATAGGGCAGCCTGCTTTGTGGCTCCTTGATGTTTTAGATGACTACTTTCCAAGTGTCATAAACTAGTCTTACTCATCACCAGCTGCTTAATTGTTCTTGTAAGGAAGTCTTGACAAATTAGCACACAGTCAGTGTCAATTGTTGTCTGATTATGCTCCTGTGAAGTGCTTGGAAAATTTTCCACGTTAAAGGTACTAAAGAAATGAAGGTAGTTGTTCTGACGGTGCTCCCACAATGTTATCAAATAGGAAATTCCAGGATTTTGAACCAGAGACAATGAAGGAATAATATGTGACTTGGAGGCAATTGTTTTCCCATAATATTGCTGCTTTTCTTCATCTTGGTGGTAGAGGTCACTGGGCATGGGATTTTTTTTTTTTGGTTTCAATGTTTTATTATAGACTGGTATTAAGTTTTAGAAAAAAATCCTAGGATTTTTCCTCCTGTATGTTTTTGCTTGGCCTCTTCATGGTCCATGATGTCAGCTGAGGTGATTAGAACGAGGTACCCAAACTGACAGGAAGGCAGTAGACCATTTTGCCACCTTTCTAGCTCCTTTACTTGAACATTGAATCTGGGGCTAACGACACCGCACTTGTTCAGTCTGCCTGTGAGATTGACAATTATTTTCCCACCCCTGTTGTTGAACTAAACTTGAGGAGCTGTTGCAGTGCATCCTATAGATTAGCACACTCTGGAGAGGCAATTCTGTGATTATAATATGTTAATGAGTCATGCGGACTCAAAACCGTTAACTGTGCTCCTCTCCACATATGCTGCCAGACCTGCTGAGATTTTCCAGGTATTTTTGTTTTGGTTTTGGATTTCCAGCATCTGCAGTTTTTTGCTTTTATCTATATGTTAATGAGGCTTTGTTTCTCAGATCTCAGCAACCACTTAAATTTAACACTGACTTGCCAATTTTCTCAAGGCTCAGGAAAACTGGCAGCCAAAGGGAGGCAGGAATTGGCATATCCAGCAATCAAGTGCTTATGTGAGCTGTGCTTGTGGGCCAGAAAGAACAGGAATGTTTTTCCATGGCCCGCCAAGCAGATCTTCTGCCGTTTTCATCCAATCCCCCTTCCCCAGTGATCTTCCGACACCCACCTCAGTGGCCCCTTTTCCAGGATCTGACGCACCCCCCCACTCCCGCCACTGCGATCCGGGAACTCCCACCCCGCATTCTGCAGACCCCTTGTGATCTGAGACCCAGTGCACAATCTCGTAAACCCTCAGTGATCTGCCCGCACCTGCCCGGCTATGATCTAAAGTCAGGACCCCCCCACCCCGCAGTGATCTGACAACTGCCAATGGCTCAGTTAGTTGATGACCCAACCCCCGGTAATGTGACAACACCCCAAATTCTAATGTATGATTCTTGCTTGTTTTCTAAGGCCTGTTCAAACACGGTTGCATAATCAATGCTGGTGTGATGCATGTTGATAGGATCAAAGTGAAGAGTTGACTTGTTAAATATTATCCCACCTTGTGTACAGATATGAGTAGAAGAAAGAAACAAAATGGCCAGAAACCCCCCCCCCACTCCCTGCCCACCTAGCACCACCACTCCGGCAACCCACCATGAACACATACAGGCATCCTTCTCTTATACTGTGCTATTGCACTCATAGTAAAGGATGTGGTGCAACATTGCTAAAAGCATTTACTTCCTTCAACTTGGAACTAGGAGGTAAGATGAAAAAAATACAACATGGAAACATTTCTGTTTACTTTTTAAACATTCGGCTGTTGAAGGTATAATGGCCCCTTTTAGTATATGTAACGCAAGCACTTAAAAATAGTTTATCTTATCTATAATCTATGTTCTATACACAACTCTCTAATCCAAAAGCATTTGTGCTCCTTTGTGGTCTTTCATTTAACTTTACACATGGTTTATAGATGATTCAGATTTCCTCTTTTGTACTTACTTGGCCATTGGTAGTTATTTGCAGTTAGAAATGTTGTAGGTTATTGGGAGAGACAACAGACCTATTGGGGAGGATTTTTAGCTTGGCGAGCAGGGGTGGGGCCTGCTCGCCGAGGCGTACAATGAGGCGGGGTGACATCGGGCGTACATTCCGGCATCACCACGCATCATTTAGAGTTTCAGTTCGGCGGGCACGCAGCTGAGTCAGCTGCGTGCCCACTGAACTGTCAAAGGCCTGTTAAGGCCATTAATTAACTAATTAAACCTATTGAGAAAGCTGCCCAATCAACCTTAAGGTTGGCGGGCAGGTGAAGAGCCCAGGCGGCCTTCGCAGTTTTCTTGGAACCTCATCCACGGGCGGGATGAGCTTTCATGAAGGCTTTATAAATTAAATAAATTTTTCCATTAAAGTTCATTGACACGTCCCAGCTCATGTGACACTGTCAGCTGCGTGCCCGCTGAACTGAAAATCTAAATGACGCGTGGTGATGCCGGAATGTACGCCCAATGTCACCCCGCCTCATTGTACACCTCAGCGAGCGGGCCCCGCCCCTGCTCGCCAAGCTGAAAATCCTCCCCAATAGGTCTGTTGTCTCTCCCAATAACCTACAACATTTCTAACTGTCACGTGAGGGTACATGTCTTAGAATCTTTATTTCTCTTTCTTAAAATTTTTCAAACTTAAAACTTATCTCAGAGAGATTTGTGCCTCTTTCACGCACGTGTGTGAAAGAGCACACTCCCGATTCAGGGAATTCAAACCCCTCCCCCCGCCACCGCCCGCATAGGGAGCACAAAGCACTTCCCGGTGTGCATCACACTGGGCAGGCTTTAATTGGCCCGCCCACGTAAAATGGAGGCGTGGACAAGATCAGGGCCGCCAGTTGGATCTGTGCCCACCCCCGCACAACCCCCCCCAATGGAGAGATAATTCTCCCCATTGTCAGCATTCAGTTTTAGGTAGAAAAACTAACATCAAACAGATCCACAGAATATCTTCACCAATCTGTACAAATAAAGGCAGCTGTGATAAGTAGAAAAATAATTTTTAAAAAGTTAAAGTTCCATTGTTTTTCCTAAGCTGGTTAACCGGCAAGCATTGCAGGAACTCAGAGTGACATACCCTCTAAACTTCAGATACACGCACTGATGGAGTGATGGCCCATCATTAAGAATGATCATTTCATTTATTAATTTATGGGATGTGGGTTATTGCCCATCCCTAAATGCCCTTGAGAAGGTGGTGGCCTTCTTGAACTGCTGCAGTTCATGTGGTGTAGCTACACCCACAGTGCTGTTAGGGAGGGAATTCCAGGATTTTGACCCAGCACCAGTGAAGGAACCGAGATATAATTCCAACTCTGGATAGTGAATGGCTGTTAAGATTCTGGCATAATCAAGAACAGAATTTAATATTCATGAAGAATTCACAGGTGTGGAAGGAGGATTAAGTTCAAGGTGGAATCTTTTGGTCCCACTAGCAGCAGGAATCATGGTGGGTGAGAGAACTTAATTTGCTGGGAGTCAAAAAAATCTGTTTCCTGACAGCTGAATGAAATGTAGGAATTTTGTTCTCTGGACTTTAAAGGCGGGCTAAAGGTGAACCATGTTGGGGAGTCTATTTGCATTCATTAGCATCTTGTGTATGCTCATTAAAAGGCCACCTCGCTGGAATTAAGTTCGTACTCCAAATTAAGTTCCCCACCAGTGGGAAATTAAAATGTTCAATTTTATGACTGTGTATAATTGGCACACACCTAACGAGCTTCACTTCACCCAAGATTTGAGGTCAATAGACGCTGCTGTTCAGAGTCTCATTTATATTGGGTGATGGTAGCACAAGCTGTGCTAAGGCTAGGCATGGGAGGCAGGACCATTGGAGAAAGGTGAGACAGAGGCAGGACTGGTGGGGGGGCGGGGGTGGAAGGACCCTCAGGGAAGCGTAGGACAAAGGTAGGACTGGGGGAGTTGGGGGAAGGACCATCGAGAAAGGGTAGGTTGGAGGCAGGACTGGATGGTGCGGGTATGGACCAGCGGGGAAGGGTGGGAGAATGTCCAGGGAAGGAAGGCAGACTTTCTGGGGCATGTTAGAGGACTCATCATGTCACATATTTCTTGTTCCCGTTCTTGGGTGGCCAAAGGCCCCTCAGCGCAATTATGGTCTTAGAGATATGTGTCTAACTGGTGTGGTCCATAAGTTACTGCATTTGTCCTGGAGATTGGAAGCAGGGGCATGCAGCAGCAGGGCACCCTTAAAGTGTCTTGGGATGAAGCCCTCGGGGTGCCTGGCTGGCACTTCCCTGCCCTGTAGGTGCCCTATGGTACCACCCTGGCTCCTAGAGGAGAAGGGGCACCTGGAGGGAGGTCAAGGTGCTGTGTCCCCCTCTCTCTTAGCCATTGCTGCAATATACCCATCGCTTGAGTAATGGAGTGCAGGTCCAAGCATATCTGGCAGAAAATGTGCGTTCTGCTAAACCTGGGTCTCCAAGGCAGGCCCAGCAGAGACAGCCAAGTAGTTGAATGCCAGGGCCATGCCAGCAGACAGAACATGGATGGCACCCTCCAGCCTTCAGTCCAGTCTGCGCATGGCCTCTACCTGATGTTCCTCTACCTGCCTCTGCATTTCCAATAGGTCTCTTAGGGCTGAGGCCAGAGGCTCATCATCTGTTTGGGGCTCTGTACGGGTCTGGTCTCCAGCAGTCCTCTGAGTGTCATACACCTCGGCTGTCACATTCTCCGCCAGCTGTGGACCTGTGTCAGTGATGTACTCACCAGACTGTGACCCTGAGTCTGCTCTAGAACTTGGATCCACCGAGGTGAGTGTATCCGCACTGGTGGAGGTTGCAGGTGTGCATTGTGGCAGTGCAACCTCTGAAGATTCTGAGGTATCGTCCTCAGAAGTGACCTGGGAGCTGGGGCTATGGCGTGTCTGGGTTGCTATCCTTCCCCGTTTCTTGCTGGTACCTGGAATAAAGAAAAGAGAGATTTAGTGATTGACTAAGCAGGCTCGTAAATTAAAGATAACTCACAGTCAGCGCACACGTCAGAGAACTCCAAACTGGATGCATCCTCACAGCATTCCTGAGGAAGTCTGATCTCGCCTTCTGACAGGCACTGTCACACTCCTCACGCCTATCTCTATGACTTGTTCCTCAAAGGTGGTTAGTATTCCAATTTTGACCATACCTGCTGTGATCTTGGCCCACTCGTGTTTGCTGTGGGTGTTCTTGTCCTGCAGAAAGACAGGATTGATTATGATTTCATTGGGTGAATGAGCAGGTCATGAGCGTGCGTGCCTATTGCTGCTGCTGACCCCTACCCAGTAGGTGCTTAAGAAGCCGTTTGTCCTGCAACTATTATGAGATTGAGAGCATAAAGCATCTGGCAGATATTCAATACTGATGTCCCATCTGCTGGTTGTTTGTGACATCCCTGTGCATTCTAACCCTTAGGCTGCCTGATGCCCTTATGAGAGTGTCAGTTTTCAGTGAGTATACAGTGCACTTACCCTGGCAGAGCACAGCAGATCATTCATCCTTTTCATGCACAGTAGGCCAGTTCTTTTTTGGATCCATGGGCATGTACCACCCCTGCGACCTCCTACATGGTAAATTCAGGAAATGTGTTGAGATGATTGCCACCATGTTATTGGTGTTGACTTCTGCTGGTGAGATGCATGAATGGTGCATTGACATTCAGTGGCAGACACTAAATGCACCCTACTTCCATTAAGTCGTTTTAGTATTATACAATCTCTATAGGGCTTTAGTTTATGCTATTATTTATGTTAATTGTAGTAACATGACAAATACTATTTATGTTAATTGCAGTAACATGACAAATACTTGCCTCCTAGGGGCTGTGTTGTAATAATATTGAAGTGTGTTGTGCTATTTAAACTGGGATATTGAATTTCCTCAGAGCCAGAGTTGTACAGTATAAATTAGCTGGGATTACAGGCAGCTGCAGGAAGATCTGTCAGTCTTCCACTTTTCCATGGGGCCCAGTTGAGCAAAGTCTATGTCCACCTGAAGTATGGCACATGATGTTAGAGGAGACGATGCAAGCAGAGGGATTTCACACTCGGAATTTCCTTGGCCTCACTCTTGCTTCCATATAGCCATGTAGACACCAGGATAAACATTGTGTGCTTGTTAAAGGACAGAAGTGGAATTCACCAGAATCTTTAGGCTGGGGTCATTGCCAGGAAGACCTAAGAAATGCTGTAATTAAATATCCTACAATGAGGCCAACCAGCAGGCAGCTCGGACTTCGGGAGGCTGCCAGTCACACCCATCCTCCAAAGTAGTTTAATCAAATTTTCTGCTATTTTCTGGACTGAACCATATCTCTATCATTTGTAAGCCAACAGAACCAACCATCTAGTAGAAATGTGGTTTTATAATCTACATTTCGACCTTCCTATTTTTCACCGATATGCTTTTCTTCTTGTCCTCACGTGATATTGATTGCTTCCTTTATTATAATGTGGTGGCTGTGGCATTGTGGTATTGTCCAGGATGACTAATCCCGAGGCCCAGGGTAATACTCTGGATTGGCACACCTGGCATCAGCCTAGGCACAGGAAACAACAATGGCAAAATCAGCCCTGTTGACTTTGCGGAGCCCTCTTTATGAAGATCTGGGAGTTTGCGCCAAAATTGGGAGAGCTGTCTCATGGGCTAGTCAGGCAACAGCCTGACATAGTCATCCTCAGAGAATCATATCTTGCAGACAATGTCCCAGACACCACCATCATCATCCCTGGGTATGTCCTGTCCCACTGGCAGGACAGACCGAGCAAAGGTGGCAGCACAGTGGTATACAGTCAGAAGGGAGTTATCCTGGGAGACCACAACATCAACTCCAGACCCCATGAAGTCTCATGGCATCAGGTCAAACATGGGCAAGGAAACCTCCTGCTGATTAGCACATATCGCCCACCCTTCAGCTGATGAATCAGTGCTCCTCCATGTTGAACCTCAGTTGGAGGAAGCACTGAGGGCGGCAAGGGCACAGAATGTACTCTGGATGGGGACTTCAATGTCCATCAGCAAGATTGGCTCAAGTGTACCACTACAGACCAAGCTGGCTGAGTCCTAAAGAAAATAACTTCTAGACTGGGTCTGCGGTGGTTAAGGAACCAACAAGAGGGTAAAACATACTTGATCTCATCCTTATCAATGTGCCTGGCGCAGATGCATCTGTCCATGACAATATCGTAGGAGTGACCACCAGATAGTCCTTGTGGAGAAGAAGTGCGGTCTTCACATTGAGGGTACCCTCCATCGTGTTGTACACCACTATCGCCGTGCTAAATGGGATAGATTTTGAATAAATCTAGCAACTCAAGACTGTGCATCCATGAGGCACTGTGGGCCATCAGCAGCAGCAGAACTATACTCAGCCACACTCTGCAACCTCATGGCCCGGCAAATCTCCCACTAACCATTACCATCAAGCCAGGGGGTCAACCCTGGTTCAATGAAGAGTGCAGACAGGCATGCCAGGAGCAGCAACAGGCATACAAAAAATTGAGGTATCAACCTTGTGAAGCTACAATACAGGACTACTTGCACGCCAAACAGCATAACCAGCAAGCAATAGACAGAGCAGAGCGATTCCACAACCAATGGATCAGATCTAAGCTCTGCAGTCCTGCCACCTTCAGTTGTGAATGGTGGTGGACAATTAAACAAATCATTAGAGGAGGGAATTCCACAAATATCCCCATCCTCATTGATAGGGAGGCCGCACATCGGTGCAGTAGATAAGGCTGAAGCATTTGCAACAATCTTCAGCCAGAAGTGCTGAGTGGATGATCCATCTTGGCCTCCTCCTGGAGGTCCTCAGCATCACAGATGCCAGTCTTCAGCCAATTTGATTCACTCCACGTGATAGCAAGAAACAGCTGAAGGCACTGTTATGGGCCCTGAAAATATTCCGGCAATAGTATTGAAGATTTGTGCTCCAGAACTTGCCACACCCCTAGCCAAGCTGTTCCAGTACAGGTACAACACTGGCATCTACCTGACAATGTGGAAAATAGTCCAGTTATGTCCAGTACACAAGAACCAGGTCAAATCCAACCCACCCAATTACCACCCCATCAGTCTACCCTCGATCATCAGTAAAGTAATGGAAGGGGTCATCAACAGTACTATCAAGCGGCACTTGCTTAGCAATAACCTGCTCACTGACACTCAGTTTGGGTTCCGCCAGGGCCACTCCACTCCTGACCTCATTAAAGGCCCTGGTTCAAACATGGACAAAAGAGCTGAACCCCCGAGTTGAGGCGAGAGTGACTGCCCTTGACATCAAGTCAGCATTTGACCAAGTGTGGCATCAACGAACCCTAGCAAAACTGGAGTCAATGGGAATCAGGGGGGAAACTCTCTGCTGGTTGGAGCCATACCTAGCACAAAAGAAAATGGTTGTGGTTGTTGGAGGTCAATCATCTCAGTTCCAGGACATCACTGCAGGAGTTCCTCAGGGTATTGTCCATAGTCCAACCATCTTCAGCTGCTTCATCAGCGACCTTCCTTCCATCATAAAGTCAGAAGTGGGGATGTTCACTGATGATTGTACAATGCTCAGCGCCATTCACTCAGATTCTGAAGCAGTCCATGTCCAAATACAGCAAGACCTGGACAACAACCAGGCTTGGGCTGACAAATGGCAAGTACTTTTGTGCCACACAAGTGCCAGGCGTTGACCATCTCCAACAAGAGAGAATCTAACCACCACCCCTTGACATTCAATGCATTATCATCACTGAATCCCCCAATTCTGGATGTTACTATTGAACAGAAACTGAACTGGGCTAGCCATACTGTAGTTACAAGAGCAGGTCAGAGGTTAGGAATCCTGCAGCAAATAACTCCTGAGTCCCCAAAGCCTGTCCACTGTGTACAAGGCACAAGTCAGTAGTGCAATGGAGTACTCTCCGCTTGCTAGTGTAAAGAACACATTTTTATTTTTAAAAGCAAAACATTGCGGATGCTGGAAATCTGAAACAAAAAACAGAAAATGCTGGAAAAACTCAGCAGGTCTAGCAGCATCTGTGGAGAGAGAAACAGAGTTAATGGTTTGACTCCATATGACCCTTCTTCAGAGCTCTGAAGAAGGGTCATGCAGACTTGAAATGCTAACTGCTGAGTTTTTCCAGCATTTTCTGTTTTTGTTTCATATTTTTATTTTTTCTTGGACTGTGGCTTTAAAAACTACCATGACTGCAATTTAAAAGAAATGTTCATTGGAACAGGAAGAATAAAATCTACAATGTTGATATTATGGAACAGTGCGTGCCAGATTGGACAGAATGGTGCTGGAAAGGAGACCTGGTTTAAGAGGGAACTGCCTAGCGACGGTGTTTTGATTGGCTCCTGACCAAGTGGCCAGGTTCTGTGTGAGGATAGTGCAGTAAATCAGCTCCTAGCCTAAAAAAGAGGAAAGACCAGAAAACGCTCTCTCCTGTGTTTTGTAAGACTCCAGTAATCCTGCCATAGTAGCTAGCTGGCTATTCCTTTGGAAGAAAGCAATCAAAGTCATCCCATCTACTCCTGAACTCCAGGTCGGTGCTATTGAAAGTCTAAGAAGGGGTAGAGTTTAAGTTACAGAGTTAAAAGTTAGCAGTTCATATTTCTTTCATTTGCCCTTGGTTACAGATGATTTGTTTAATAAACAGTTAGTTACTTGTTAAGTTTACAAACCTGGTTCTCGTAGTCTTTTAACCTAAATTAAACAGTTAGGTAGAATTGGGGCAATTTGGTGGTCTGATTAAACTTCTCACATTTGTCATGGCTTGGGGAGCAATAGGGCTTGATAATACAGCACACTATCCCCAGTGAGTCGTAACACTAGGATGAGTGCAGCTCCAACAACACTCAAATAGCTTGACACCATCTGAGAGAAAGCAGCCCATTTAATGGTGCCCCATCCACAAATATTCATTCCATCCAGCACTGATGCACAGTGTCATCAGTGTGTACCATCTACAAGATGCACTGCGGGAACTCACCAAGGCTCCTCAGACAGCATCTTCCAAACCCACACCAACTACCATCTAGAAGGTCAAGGGCAGCAGATCCATGGGAACACCTGGAAGTTCCCCTCCAAGTTACTCACCATCCTGACTTGGAAATATATCACTGTTCTTCCACTGTTGCTCGGTCAAAGTCCTGGAACTCCCTCCCTAACAGCACTGTGAGTGTACCTACACCACGTGGACTGTAGCGGTTCAGGATGACAGCTCACCACCACCTTCTCAGGGGCAATTAGGGCAATAAATGCTGGCATAGCCAGTGACTTCCACATCCCATGAATGAATGATAAGGAAATAGCCTCCCTCTGTACCACATCCAAGTGACCACTATCCAGGGGAGCACCTGGACAATGAGTGCAGCCAGGCTATTTGATTTTGGGAGCTTTGCAGCTCAATCATTATCTCATCCATTGTTCACATTGTGGGTAGATATTGTAGTGGGCCACTGGATAGTGACCAGCAGTGTGAGTCCTGGACTTTTCCCCTTTTCCCTCCTCCATAGCCCATGAGCCTGAGGCCAGTCCTTTTCTCCTACACCCTGACTGATATATGCTAAATTGACACAGACTGATCTGGAATCATTTTATTCTGTTTGGCCTAGCTAATCCTTTATATTTGCAATATTTATTTAAAAAGGATGTAATTTTGCACCTTCAGGCTAGTTAAACTTTTAACTCCATTTGTTTATATTTGTTTTCAAAACGTACTTTTCTACTTTATAAATTAGAGGAAGAAACCAGTTTGGGAAATTGATCTTTTGTTGGTGCTTCAATCCAATATGTAAAAGTTAAAATAGATTTCTGAAGAGGGAGCAGATTGATTAGTGATCTCTACATTTGGGAATGACTTTTGGAGCAATTTGTTTTTAGGGGCAGCTTTCTCCCTGTTTCTAAAAGTCTGAGTCCCATAGGATATATTGACACCCACCTGACCTATAGGAATAGGTATGTCATTCCTTATTGTATTCTACCATAATGGAGGAGCTGTAGCAAAATATGGAGGAAATGAGAATATTAACCTTAGTCTCCTGCCTTCCCCAAAGAATATACAGATGATGAAAGTTTTATGAAGGTTTTTTTGAAAATATGTATATTAAGAGAACTGTAATTTATCACAGGCACTAGGGGACCTCTCCATCTGCTCTATGATTATTTTCCTGTACTGCTCTGTATATAACCAAGAAGGTGACAACTGCATACAACTTTTATGACACATGGTCATTTCAGGCAGTCATGGAGAAATCTCATATAGCAGCAGTAGAGTCAATTATTTATTAGATGACTGACAAACTTTTCAGGAGGTAGCAGTGAGATGGTAGCCTTTCAGTTTTAGGGGATTGCTGACATTCCTAAGGCACGGGATACAATTGATGGCACAGACATTGTTCTGCGAACCCCTACAGACAACATCTGCAACTACCTCAACAGTAAGGATTTCCATTGCTGTATGGACAACCTACAAATGATACAAGAAGTCGATAAAGCAATATGCTGGGAGTTATCACAATACATTCCTGCTTTGAAATAATCTTTTCAAAGAAGAAAAACTGATCAACAGTTGACTTGTGAGTAACATAGCCTACCCCCACTCCTCTGGATAATAACCCTAGTAAAAGTGACCTAAACAACAGCAGAGGAGCACTACAGAGAGACCCTGCCCCCTGCAAGAATGCTTATTGAGAGGCTTACTAGAGTTTGAAAGTTGTGCTTTTTCTGCCAATAGGTTGAAAGTGGCTCAGCAATATGTTCTAGCTCAAATTTGTAGCTCTGTGTTCACAAAAAGGCCTAGATGGAATGTGCTAGCAGCTTTGAACACATGGAGGAGGGCATCCTGATGACCATCATTCAGAGAACTCTTCAGTAATACAGCCTACCTTTAACACTAGTTACCTTCCCCTCCTTTGCTATGGTGCACTGAGGAGGAAGGCTGGAGGCGAACATGTACTGCTGCCTCCAACCATCACCATCCCACTGGGTCATGGATTTGTGCCCCCACTCTTTGGTCAGCTGGCTGCACTATTGATAGCTGTCAGATCCTGAAGTTCCAGCAGCATGCATCCCATCTGTCAAAGTCTAAAAGGTATTCTGATCCCAACTGTCATTAGGGCAGCATAAATGAAGGTGGAGGTATCAACTTGTTTCTAGCCAAAAGTTTGTCTTGAATCAAAAATCAAACACATCCTCAGAGTATTTAATATTTAAATTTAAAATATAGCTGAAAATTGCCAAGCCCAGCAAGCAAGATGAATATATTTAAGAAGGAAATAGATAGATTTCTGGACTCTAAATCATCAAGGGGTACGGGGTGAGCACGGGAGTATGGCATTGAGATAGAGGACCAGCAATGATCGCATTGAATGGCGGAGCAGGCTCGAAGGGCCGAATAACCTACTGCTGCTCTTATTTTCTATGTTTCTAAGAAGGGTTCACGGCAGTGGCAGGACCTCTGCAGGCTTTTTAAAGTCATCTGTGCAGGCACTCTACGCCTGTATACAGAGAGAACTATATCTGTGTGCATGTGCACACTGGGGTTTGGAGCTTAATTGAGAGGAAAATGTAGGAATAGAGGAGGGAATTGTTCATGGTACAGGATTTACAAGTTAGCTTCAGCAGCTCTAGTAATGGACTACAGTCAATTAAATTGGATGCACTGGGCCACCATTTAAGTAAATAAGATTCCAGATTGTGTTTCCATTGGCATAGTGGTAGCCAGAAAAGTTAAATTCCATAACTGAGCTTTCTTTTTGCAATGCATGTAAAATGTTAGATGTGGACAAGTTGTACCAGGTGTGTCACTTCACCTCTTACCATAAGACGCTTGAACTTTTTCTTGTAGGAGTCAGCTTTTTTTTTTATTTAAAACAAATGGATTGAAAATATGAAAATGGGATGACATAGTGTGGTGCAGAGTAACACATTTGAACAAGTCTGGGGTTAGCCCCTGTTTGTTCTGAACTGGCAGTTGTAAGCTGGATTGATATGGGGCACTGCAATAAGCATCCATGATCTCTGAAAACAAGTGAAATAGCAACCAGGATTCCTACTCCTGATTGACAGTCTATGACTGCTGATCAAACTAACCAAAAGCAAGTACCAAATTGTGTACTGTGGATATGTGTGTTAAGCCTGATCTTTGCCCCTACACCCACGATTAAATAATTCACTAGCATTCACTAAGTGCATTTATAAAGAATGGATAATTTGGTGAGTAAACGAAGGACTAACTGGAGCCCCAGAATAAGACACCTTCAGGGGGTGAAGGGAGTTATTTGACAAAGGATGATGTGTAATTAAAAACTCCTCTTAAAAAAAAGTTGATAATGCAGGATGTATTTACAGTAAGGTAATATTTTTAAGTACACAAAAAGTTATTTTGGCTCTATTAGCTAGATGTAACCAGTGGCACAGCTTTGAATTTACAGACAGAATTTGAATGATTTGCTCCATTATGGTCACACTAGTCAGAATATAAAAGTGGAAAGGGAAATAAGAGTGTTGTTATTTCTGCCTGGTCAGCAGGGTGGTAATCTGCTGCACAAGTTTTTCCACAAAAATTGCTAGCTTATGCTCTTTAGGCAAACAATTAAGTTTTCAACTTAAATGTAAAGGTTCTATTTTTACTTCTTTTATTTTACTTGTCTGTTTGGGGTTCCAACATTATTAAATTCTGACTAATTTTAACCGTGTTTTTTTTTTAGAAAAATCCCTTCCTGCAACATTTAAATTTTTTTTCTTTTGTTTCCTTTGTTCAGCTACTGTACTTTTTCCAGTAATCAGATTACATTCTATGTGTGTGTGTGTGAATATAAATACATACATATATATTATATATAAAAATAACACATGTCTTCCCTTTCTGTGATCCATTCTACTAGCTCTTAGAATGATAATCAGTGACTCAAACCATTGAGCTTAAGGTTAATAAGCTATTCTCTACCTCCATATAATTAAAGGTTAAATATTTGAATACTCTATTTCTTAATTGGAACAAAATGCATTATGGTATCTTAATTTAGTACCACATATCCGAATTGTATCATCTGTATGTTTTCAACACAACACTTGGTCAGTTAATTTTTTTCTAAAATAGTAACCGTAGTAAACTCAAACTGTTACAGCTGGAGTATGGACAAAAGGCTGCAAAACTCAGTTGGTAGTGCTTGTGTTTTCGGCACTATGGTTCCAAAATGGGGTCTGAGCATACATGCACAATTCTATTATAGGAATGTCACATGACATCTTAGGTAGGACATTAGTGTGGCCACAAGGAGCATCCACTGAAAGTATATACAGCAGGCAAATTGTGATGTCAATCAATGTGTAGCTTTGACTAAACACCAGCTGAGCCATTTTGGGACTCAACGGTCCAACTGATGCCCTTTTCTAACCTCACACAGCTGAACATGTGTTCAGCAGCAGAGAGGAATAACTCATGTACACTGTTTAAAGAGACCTTCAACCACTTTCAGGTTAGTTGCTGACTGATTTCTACTGTCGGTTGCTGAGATTGTAGAAATGTTTGGTGCTTTGTGCTTCTATTTAAAGGTATTGAAAGGAGGGGTGTGGCGGGCTCTGAAGAGCAAGCTGCCCATAGGGGGACAGGGAAGGGTAGAAAGCTCACAGCAGGAGGCAAATTCCACCCAGAGCCTTCAGGGAGCAGGGTTCTCCTACCTCAGCTTCAGCAAGGAACATTGCCTCAGGCATTTCTGCTTCACCTGGGAGGTCCTTACTGAATCTACCATCTGATGCAGGCAGAAATGCAGACTTGAGCAGTGCAAGGATGGAATTGCCAGTGGCTGTGAAGGTGACAGGGGCATGGACTTCTACGTGCCTGGCACATTCCAGGCTAGATATTGGTGATGTTCACAAAATGTCCCAGTTCGTTGTCCACTGAGGCAAGTCATTGAGGCTCTGTATGCTGAGAAAGCTGACTACATTGCACTCTGGCTAGCCAGGGAGCTGCAGAGACAGAGTGAGTGTATGGCTTCACGCACATTGCAAGTTCCCTTATGTTGCTGGGTGCCATTAACTGCATATATGTCACATTGTGGGCACCACAGATCAACTCTTCAATGTCCAGCTGTTATACTGCTTTACTTAGCACTTCATGCAAGTCAGTGGCAGGTATACTGGCAGCAGACATGATGTCTTCATTCTGCTACTGTCTGTTGTGCCATCTGCATTTGAGCAACCGCAGCAAAACTACTGGGTGGCAAGGGCTATTTGCTGCCCATCTGGCTCATGACTCAGTTTTGCAGTCCTTGCATATAACATCAGCAAGTATGTCTGATCAGCCCATTGGGGTGCATAAATGAAACTTTCTTTGCCTGGAATGCACTGGAGGAGCCCTTAATTTTCAACGGAGCACATTGTCAAGATTCAACAAGGACTGCCACATAATTTACAACCTCACCATCATAAGGAGGCAGCCCTTCCACTATGTATAAAGCAAACAGCTAAGGTGAGGAGGGAGAGGAAGAGGCAAACAACACTTCCCCTTTCTGGCCAGTTTTCTATGATTGATTCATCTGACTGCATGCAATACCAAATAACCACAATCCCAGTTCCCCACTCAACAACAGTCCCACACCTTATATTTCCACTGTCACTAATCATCACAACATCCTCTTGACTCCAACGCAAAAACAAAAGTCAGCACAAAATAAACATTCCAAATGAAATTTATAAAATAAATCATGCCATGCTGCATACATAATTAAACTAATCTCCCTTTCACATTCCCTTTGGTGCCTGCTCCCATGTGTCATGAGGTAACTAATAGGCAACTACTGCATCTTTACACCTTTTTGTATTTGAATGCTGAAACTCTCAGCAAGATACCACTGTAGCTGGTGAAATAGCAGAGCAAACCAGGCAACAACTTCCACGTTAACTGGTGCCTGGACATCAGAAATTGCTGTCCGATTTACTTCCTAATTATGGTGAGCGCTGATGAACTCACCGTTGTTTTTGAAACAAAATCCTGGCCGTTGTCTACTTCTCTTCATCACCTGGCTCTACAGATTGGGTGGGGGTGTGGGGCAGGGTACAGCTACAAAGAAATTTCAGGCTACTTTAAAGAGGTAATGATTGATTGAAACAGCCAACCAGCCTCGTCAGCCAGGTACATTAAATTCCTGTTATGTCACGTGGCCCAATCATGGTTTTGAAGTTTAAAAGCACAAACTCACCCTTCTCTCACTTGAACATAAATCACAAGCAAAATTTCTTCAGATTATTTTTCCTTAATTTTTCAATAGTTTCCTATAAGTTATTCTTTATTGAGTCTGCTAGTAAGAGTCACTTAATTAGGGCATTGTTTTCCTCATTTGTTTTTGTGCAATACTCAGTGCATATAATTTACATAAAAAGTTTTACGCCTTAAGCTAATTTATAGATCTATCCTCCACCAAAATAATTTATCCCTTGCACATACTTTACTCTGCAGGAGCTCACTCCACCACCAATATAACTTCTCCAAAAATACGACAAGCTGCATTTCAAGCATTAGAGGAACCAGCAGGGGCCAAGGGATGTTAGCTGGGTGCAAGCTATGACAGCCATGGTAATGTACATGCACAAACCCCACAAATAAAGACTGTTACTCCCAGGTTGCCAGCAGAAGTTCCGAGGATACCAAATGCCCAATTCTGGGAGGCTCCTGGTCAATGGGGCTGATTTGGTTATGCCAGGTTCATGAATATCTACCCCTCTGATGTGCATTGGAACATAATGATTCTGTGTACAGCTCTTTACTAGGAGTTGTCGTGGTGCTGTCAAGATGTGGGAAAGAAATAATCGTGAAAGCAATAGGGTGCTGATATGTGAACAAGTGGCTGATTGGAATGTCATCATTCAGCTGATCAAATCATCAGATGCACTTACTGATCTAAGCCTTGCAGTTCCATGTGACCACTGACAAATCTTGGCTGTATGATATTTTAAGAGGGGTAAGTTATTTTGCAGCAAGAACAGGAATGATAAGAATAGGGAACTTGATGTTCAGTCATAATTATGTTGCGCATAGTTTGCTAGTCCCACACTTAACGTCATTGTTATTCACACCATTAGTTTGCACCGTTTCCTGATTGTGTTGTGTCATTAGTAGACCGAGAAATAGGGAAGTTAAACTCAGTAACAACTGATACTTGTGTAGCCAAAGGATTATAACTTAGGAGTTGGACTTGATAATATCTATGAATATTCAAGGAAATCTGCAAAAAACTGTTGTTGACTATGTAAAGGTAATTGGTTTTTCAGAAAATATTTTTTTTCATTCTCTGTTTTTGTTTGAATTGAAGGCTTATGTTATAGACTGTGTCAAACTTGGGTTTGGATTATTTACAGAGAAGGCGTGGGTGTTATGTAGCTATAATATTAGAACAGTTTGGTTCTTTACAGTCCATGTTAATCTACTGTGAATATTGTTGCCATCGTATCTGATCACTTGCCATTGTTACAATTTAAAATGAAAGCTGTTTCCTGGAAAGATGAATAGCTGTCCCGCTGAGATGCAAGGACGTTTTTTCACTTTTGGTTGAAAACAAGTATGGAGATTTTTTAAAAATTTGAATGGATGTAGGCATCAATGAAACCACTGCAGTACTTTTCCAAGCATAATCATGGACCAATCCATTGGAAGTCCATGGTTGCCAACACTCTCTTAGGGTATAGTACCTGAAGGAGGAGGAAGAGACATCTGTGGCCTAGAATTTAGGTGGATGAGTGAGTTAGGCACATGTAGCTTGTTGACAGCATGAAAGAAAGAACAACAGGGAGGTATTTTTGCTCCAGAAGGTTTGTCTCAGTGGAGTTTTGTGAACTTCTTTCCAAAGTGTTTGATATTTTCACGTTTCTTACCATTACTTTAAAGAATTATAAACTCAAGGAAAGCATTAATGTAGCTCCCACTTATATGAATCTGGAAGGTCTGAGTTCAATCCCCATGCTGTCCTGAGCTCAGCTATCTCAGCTAAGATAACAATTGGGGATTACAATTGATTACAATGCCTCGACACCCCGCCACCCAAAGCCCTGAAGTATGTCAATCAATCTGAGTTCTTGGATTTAACGCTTCCCCACCAGCAGCTTTGAAGGTCAGGGGGCATCATAAATCCAGTAGGTGGCCAGCCCACCACCTACCCGCCTGCCACTCTCCTCACTGCACTTTTACCAGCGGCAGGGGTGGCACCTACCAGTGGGCCAACTTCAGTGCAACAAATGCTCACTGAAGGGTCTCGTCCTCCACCGCCTGGATTAAACCTGAGGCCACCAACAAGTGGCCAGCCTGGCAGGTTTCCCTGCGCAGGCTGACGGCGGGCAGGAGTTGGACCCTCCTTAACTGGCTCCTGGCCCCCTAGGAAGGTGCACCCCCCTCATGACCTCTCAAATCCCAGTCCCCCGCATTCCTCTTCCCAACTCCCAAACAATTACAAAGCTTCCATCCAATGGTGAACACCTCCTCAAGCCCTGAGTGTAGTACCAATAGTGACCACAGTGGTGTTTGAGTGGCAGCGCTTTAACACAGGACTTCCTGTCCCTGAGGAGTGGAAATCCCACTTCCAGCCTACAAACGGCTATTTGGCTGTTAAATGGATGTGGGGCAACTGTTCTTCCCCTCGACGGGTTCCACCCCCAACATTTTAGTCAGGGCAAGGGTGGGGGGGAAGGGACCACACGCCTCATGTAATTCAGCCCTTTATTACTGATCATTATTCAGGGACAATGCTACATTGTGCCATTTGTATAGTTATTGGACAAGAACAGTATGATGTCATTCATGGTTGAACAGTCTGCCAATTCTCACAATCTTGCCTTAAATTTGGAAAATGCCCACTTCTATGAAGGTCTGGATGGCTGCTGCCATCTGTGAACTAAATTGTCACAAAAGTTGATTTCTTAATCTACAGGAAAGGGGATGTGAGAAAAAGGGAGAGGAACAAACAAAAAACCACCAGAAACAAGAAGAGCTTCTGTATAATTCCTACCTAACTATTTTACTGATATAAGTACCAAAACAACAAGAGATAGTTATTTAAAAAAAAGTACTGTTCCTCAATATTAGCTTTCATATGGAATATTAATTAACAGCTACATAGGGAATAATGTAAATTGATGCTAAGCATATAAAATAAATTAAACATTCTTCTGAGCCAAACATTTATTTATATATCTGTTAGACTTTTAAGAATACTTGATTGATCTTGTGTTCCCTGTAAGGAGCTAGGCTTAAAGAGAACATGGGTCAGGACATCAGTGCTAGCATGATGAACTCCACATCCACAAGAACAATGGGGAGGCAGTAGCAGAGTGGTATTGTCACTGGACTAGCAATCCAGAGACACAGGGTAATGCTCTGGGAACCCAGGTTTGAATCCCACCATGGCCATGAAACCCATCTGGTTCACCAATGCCCTTTAGGGAAGGAAATCTGTTGTCCTTACCTGGTCTGATCTACATGTGACTCCAGACCCACAGCAATGTGATTGTCTCTTAAATGACCACTGAAACCAGCGTTAACCGAGGCACTGGTAACAATAGTGGCAAACCCAGCCTTGTCTACCCTGCAAAGTCCTCCTTACTAATATCTGTGGGGGCTTGTGCCGAAATTGGGAGAGCTGTCTCACAGACTAGTCAAGCAACAGCCTGACATAATCATCCTCACGGAATCATATCTAACAGATAATGTCCCAGACACTACCATCACCATCCCTGGGGTATGTCCTGTCCCACCAGCAGGACAGACCCAGCAGAGGTGGCGGCACAGAGGAGGCGGGAGAGAGTTGCCCTGGGAATCCTCAATATCGACTCTGGACATCAGGCCAAACATGGGCAAGGAAACCTTCTGCTACTCAGCACATACTGCCTGCGCTCAGCTGATGAATCAGTACTCCCTCATGTTGAACACTACTTGGAGGAAGCACTGAGGGTGGCAAGGGTGCAGAATGTACTCTGGGTGGGGAACTTCATTGTCGATCACCAAGAGTGGCTCGGTAACACTACCACATAAGCTGACTGAGTCCCATATGTTATGGCTGCTACACTGGGTCTGCGGCAGAAGGTGGGGAACCAACAAGAGGGAAAAACATACTTGACTTCATTTTCACCAACCTGCCTGCCACAGATGTATCTGTCCATGACAGTATTGGTCAGAGTGATCAGCGCACAGTCCTGTGGAGATAAAGTCCCATTCTCACACTGAGGATACCCTCCATCGTGTTGTGTGGTAGGATAAATGGGATAGTTTTCGAACAGATCTAACAACTCAAACCTGGCCAACCATGAAGCACTGTGAACCATCAGCAGCAGAAGAGTTGTACTCAACCACAAACTCACCTCATGGCCCGATATATCCCATACTTTACCATTACCGCCAAGCCAGGGGATCAACCCTGGTTCAATGAAAAGTGCAGGAGGGCATGCCAGGAGCAGCACCAGGCATACCTAAGAATGACGTGTCACACTTGTGAAGCTACAACTCAGGACTACTTGCGTGCCAAACAGCAAAAGCAGTGAGTGATAGACAGAGCTAAGAGAATCCACAACCAATGGATCAGATCTAAGCTCTGCAGTCCTGCCATATCCAGTTGTGAATATCAGTGGACATTTAGACAACTCACTGGAGGAGGAGGCTCCACAAATATACCCATCCTCGATGATGGGGAGCCCAGCATATCAGTGCAAAACATAAGGCTGAAGCATTCACTACAATCTTCAGCAAGAAGTGCCGAGTGGATGACCCATCTCGGCCTCCTCTGGAGCTCCTCAAAATCACAGATGCCAGTCTTCAGCTAATTCAATTCGCTCCACATGATATCAAGAAACAGCTGAAGGCACTGGATACTGCAAAGGCTATAGGTCCTGATAATATTCTGCAATAGTATTGACGTCTTGTGCTCCAGAATTTGCCGTGCCCTTAGCCAAGCTGTTCCAGTAGAGCTACAAGACTGGCATCTACCCAGCAATGTGGAAAATTTCCCAGGTGTGTCCTGTGCACAAAAATCAGGACAAATCCAACTTGACCAATTGCCACCCAATCAGTCTATTCCCCACCATTAGTAAAGTGCTGGAAGGGGTCATCAACAGTGCTACCAAGCAGCACTTGCTTAGCAATAACCTGGTCACTGATACTCAGTTTGGGCTCTGCCAGGATCAGTTAGCCCATGCCCTCATTATAGCCTTGTTCCAAACATGAACAAAAGTGCTGAGCTCCAGAGGTGAGATGAGAGTGACCGCCCTTGACATCGAGGCAGCATTTGACCAAGTGTGGCATCGAGGAGCCCTTGCAAAAGTGGAGTCAATGGGAATCGGGGGCAAAAACTCTCTGCTGGTTAGAGTCATACCTAACATAAAGGAAGATGGTTGTTTTTGGAGGTCAGTCATCTCAGCTCCAGGACATCACTGAAGGATAATGTCCTCGGCCCAACCATCTTCAGCTGCTTCATCAACGGCCTTCCTTCCATCATAAGGTCAGAAGTGGGAATGTTTGCTGATGTTTGTGCAATGTTCAGCACCATTCTCAACTCCTCAGATATTGAAGCAATCCATGCCCAAATGCAGCAAGACCTAGACAATATCCAGGCTTGGGCTGACAAGTGGCAAGTAACATTCGCGCTTCACAAATTCCAAGCAATGACCATCTCCAAGAGAGAATCTAACCATCGCCCCTTGACATTCAATGGCATTACCATTGTCGAATACCCTACTACCACATCCTGGGAGTTACCATTGACCAGAAACTAAACTGGATTAGCTATGTAAATACTGTGACTACAGGAACAGGTCAGAATTTAGGAATTCTGCAGTGAGTAACTCACCTCCTGTCTCCCCAAAGCCTGTCCACCATCTACAAGGCACAAGTCAGGAGTATGATGGAATACTCTCCACTTGCCTGGTTGGGTGCAGTTCCAACAACACCCCAGAATCTCAACACCATCCAGGACAATCCACTTGATTGACTCCTTTCCACAAACATTCATTCCTTCTACTGCCAACAAACAGTGGCAGCAGTGTGTACCATCAACAAAATGCACTGCAGAAACTCACCAAGGCTCCTTAGGCAACATCTACCAGACGCAGGACCAACTGCGACCTAGTAGGACAATGGCAGCAGACATATGGGAACACCATCACCCGGAAGATCCCCTCCAAACCACTCACTATCCTGACATGGAACTATATTACCATTCCTTCACTGTCGCTGGGTCAAAACCCTGGAACTCTCTCCCTAACAGCACTGTGGATGTACCTACATTACATGGACTGCTGCGATTCAAGAAGGCAGCTCATCACCACCTTCTCAAGGGCAATTAGGGACAGGCAAATGCTGGCCTAGCCAGTGATGCCCACATCCTGTAAATGAATTTAAAAAAAAACACAAGGCCATCACACATTCACTGGCATCTCACTCACTGCCAGCTCAAGGGAAATCACCACTGACTCTCACACACACCCTCACATCTCTATCTGGCCTCATCTCCTCTGGAGACTGCCTCCTCAGCCCTGACCACCTTGAGGCCACTTGCACATACACCTTGGCTTTGAGAACTGTGTGTGCAGCTGGAATTTAGATATGGCACCCGGAGTGAGGAAATGGTGAAGTAATGGCGTTTGGGGGCTATTCAGAGGCCGGCCGTCAGCTATACGACATGTTTCCTGTGGCTGCAGGAGGTGGGAAGTGGACGATACAGTGCAAAAACCGGCCCTTGCAGCTGGTGAGAAAAATGCCTTTGTTCACGCCCGCCACCACATTTCGTGCAATTCAAGGAAAATCCTGGCTTTAGGACCTTTGAATTGAGGAGCAAATCTGAAACACTCTGAAACATTAGGGAGGGGAATTTTTGGAATGTTTTTTCCAAAGAATAGTCACATGTCAGAGGAAACCCCAGGTGCGGGGATGGGGATATTTTGACTGTTAGTCAGCAGGGTAGTGAAAAGCCAAGTGGAGATAGAGGAGCAAGTCCTGCAGAGACTGGTTTGTGAGGAAAAGGATTAAGGCCCAGGGGTGGACAGCCAGAATCCTAACTATATGGCATCATAGAGCAAGACCAGTCCAGGGAAAGGAAGGGCAGAATAGAAAGGTTGTACTTGTAGGGACTCAATAATTTAGGTGACACATAGCGTCCTCTACAGTTGTGACATAAAGTGTTCCCTACCTAGTTTAAGGATATTTCGTTGCAAATGGAGAGAAATTTGGAAAGGGAGGGAGAAGATCTAGTTGTCATGGACCATGTTAGGATCAATGACGTGGGAATGAAAATGGAAGAGGTCCTGCTGAGGAAATATCAAAAGTTAGGAACAAAAATTAGAAAACAGGACCTTAGATTATAATCTTGGTTTTACGACATAAGCCATGTGGTAATTGGAAGGGGGACAGGCAGATCAGGAAGCTGAATGCTTGGCTGGAAAACACTTTCTGGGAAAGAGCGGTTCCTTTTTTTTTATTCATTCATGGGATGTGGACCGCTGGCTAGGCCAGCATTTATTGCCCATCCCTAACTGCCCTTGAGAAGGTGGTGGTGAGCTGCCTTCTTGAACCATTACAGTCCATGTGTTGTAGGTACACCCACAGTGCTATTAGGGAGGGAGTTCATGGGATAATAGCACTAGTACTGGGCAGGAAGAAGATTGTACTTCTTAGACAGACTCCATCTGAATTTGAGTGTGAGCGGTGTCCCAATAAATAAGGCTGTCAGTAGGACATCAAACTTGTAAGATGTGGGGGATGGTTGGGGGGTTGGGACCAAAATGAGATGTCTGAAGATAAAAGAAGTAGAAATAAGAGTAAACATCAAATTAAGGTAACGGATAAGGGTAACAAAATGGCCAGAAATCAAATACAGTTATAAAACAACAGGCAAAGAGAAAGTACAAAATTAAATTGTTATAATTATGATGTTTAAAAGATTATGTTTTGGGACTGTAGCTTTAAATTTAGGATAAATGAAGGGGGTCATGTGACCTGTTCTGCAGCCCACCTGACAAGTGTGGGTGGTTTGATTATTGGCGATCAAAGGAGTGCTTAGCTTGTTTTATTGAGAAGAAGATGTTTATACTTGGAGACAATGGCAGCAGTCTCTGAATTTATTATGAGTAGACTCTAAGTCTCCCAAAGTCCCAGAAAGGTATTGTTGATATTGGGTTGTAAACTGTCTATTTCTAAATTGAAAGGGAGTTGGGATTGAGGATAGCTAATTGCATTTCTACCTAAATGTGAAGTTAATGTGTTTCACATTGTCATGGGGGAAAGGGCAGAGGAACCCATTTTTGAAATCAGGTTACAGGCTTTCCTACAGATCTATGAATAGCACAAACAGATTGCAAGCATTCTGTGTGGTTAGCAGAGAGAAGAGGCTGCTTTGGCTTTATATGCTACCATACTCATATGCAGGAGGGAAAAGGTCTCTAGTCGAAAAGAGACATCCTGCGGCCATTTGGGGATCCTGGGAGATTCATCCTGGCATGGCCAGGATGAGAAGAGTTATCAGAACAGACTTTACTGTTGGTGGTAGATTTAAGAAGCTCTCCAAAATCCGAGGAAAGCACCTGAAGACAGTTGCTCATAGCTACTACTCGGTGATAAGGGAACCCATTGGAAGCTTGGAGAAACTATGAACTGCTTGCTATAAGGACTGTAATTCCGTGGAGCGTGCAATGTGTGATAAGTATAAAGTGGAAATAGCACTTTCTGTAGCTTAATGTATAAGTTGCCTAAGAAAAAGAACATAGGGCAGAATTTTCTGGCTGACGTGCGGGTGGTGGAGCCCGTACATCAGCATTTAAAATGTCGCGCGACCGTCCAGATGTCAGCGCGTGGCATCGCGATATTTCGGTCGGAGGGTGTGCAGAGCAGTGGGACGCATGCCTGCCATTAATTAAAGGCCTCGTTAAGGCCCTTAACTTGCCAATCGTCCAGGATTTTGAGGGGCCCGTGCGAATTTCGGGCCAGCGCACAGGCCCAACGGGCAGGCGGGTAGGAGATTTTTAAATATAAGTCATGCACTGGCAGGATATGTGGACTCAGAGGGGTTGTTCATATTTTCCACGAAG
Organism: Carcharodon carcharias; assembly: GCF_017639515.1. NCBI lineage: Eukaryota > Metazoa > Chordata > Chondrichthyes > Lamniformes > Lamnidae > Carcharodon > Carcharodon carcharias. The sequence goes on along the minus strand of NC_054487.1, from coordinate 33,464,489 downwards.
TTTTAATTTCAGAAAGTGTTTTAAAGTTGCCTGTGTGATTGTTAGCAGTTCACATCGATTTCCAAGAGCTTTTTGTGTTCTTTGAAACCAGTCTGCAAACAGTAATCTTTCTCGGGGCCTGCAGCTTTCCGGAGGCTTCCATTTAGCCTGGGGGTATGGGTTCTGACATCTCCACTGGAGGCAGCTCCTCTGAGGAGGAAGGGAGGGATACAATACAGAGGAGGCCAGGACTGGACAATCACCCTCCAGGGGAGCCACCTTTAGGAGGCCAGGCACAGGGTCAAGAGGTTGTCCAAGGTGGAAGAGGCCACAGAAGACACCACTATCCTGCTGCCAGGATATACAGGCGGCAAAGCAGCTACCTCAATATGACTGAGGTGCAGTGCCGAAGGACGCTCCAACTCTCAAGGGAGACAGTCACATATATTTGTCAGGTGATTGGCCCTGAGATATGTCCTAACTGTGTGGGTGGACACCCCATGTCAGCGGCTCTGAAGCTCACAGTTGCGCTCTACTTCTATGCCTTTGGCTCCTTCCAGGCTCGGTGGGTGATCTTTGTGGTGTCCCCCAATCAGCTGTCCACACTTGTGTCAAGCAGGTTACAGACACTTTGTTCGGACGGGTATTGACCTTCTTCCACTTCCGCTGCGACCAGGCAAGTCAGACACAGCGAACCAGAGGCTTCGAGGCCATTGCTGGCTTCCCCCGCATCCAGGGTGCAATAGACTGTACACATGTGGCCAGCAAGGTGCCAAGGTGAGCCCGGTGCCTTCGTCAACAGGAAGGGCTTCTACTCCATGAACGTGCAGATGGTATGTGATCACAAGATGCAGATTCTGCAAGTTTGTGCAAGGTACTCAGGCAGCTCCCATGACGCCAGAGTGGCCAGTTCCAGAATTGGTGCCTCCCCAGTTGTCGCAGCCTCAATGGAAGCAACATTGACTGGCAGAGGGGTGGAGGAGCTGCTGTCCTCATCCTCTCAGGGCACTCCGGAGCTCACAGTGACGACAGGCAGCTGCTGTGCTGACGTAGGTCCCATTGGACCTCCCTGCTCACCACAGATGCATGGACATCAAGTACCGATGCTTGGTGCCCACAATATCTCCCACATTGTGAATGACCACCCGTGGCCAGTACCGCTGTGAGAGCTTGCAGGTCAGAGCGTAACCCAATCAGAAGATTCTCCATCCAATCGAACCTCCTCTCCATGAGAGTTGCCAATCTCTCAGTGGAGGAAGCCTGCAGCTCTGCCCTGAGGTTCATGCCTTCATGTGCACTCTGCCTGGACTCCTCCATCGCTGAGACCAACTGAAGCATATCCTCATGCAACCCTGCCAGATGCAAATGTGATTCCTGCTGCTTGTCCTGCAGCTGCTGCATTGGTGACAACTCCAGAGGCACACCATCAGTGCTGGACTCAGCATGTGCCTCGTCCCCTGCAGCCCTCTGGCTGTTGGCACCATCGGCACTCTCTGCCCCTACCATCTCCTCCAGCGATTGTAAAGTGCCCTCTCCACTGTGACCCGGGACACTAACCGATGGTAAATTTCCCACCGAGGTGTGTGTGTCTGCGCTGGTGCCTGGCTGAAATGATGTGCTGCAAGTTGCACATCTTGGTTCTCAGGTGTGGAAGGGGGGCTCCGATGTCTGTGGGTGCGGCTATGTGGTGGTGATGTTGAAATTAACAACAAGAACAGTGCATCAGTTAGCGTAGTCAGTTCAACTTTTCAACCCCCCCCCCCCCCCGCCTCATAAGTCACTCACCCTTCAGGACCCTAAGGAGGGGTGGAAAATAGCCAAGAGGAGGCCCAAACATTAGACGTGCATACAGACAGGCTTATCAGGTGGCCTCAGGAATGCCACATGGAATGTTATGTACCATTGGAGTGGGGAGAGTGCAGAGGTTCCTGATCTGGATGCATGCTGGCCTGGAGAGTTGGAGTGATGAGGAAACATTGCAAACACTTGTGACATTTGCCGTGGAGCACAGGAGATTGACAGGTCACATTATTGACCTTCATACCATTATGAGAGGCATAGAACGGGACAGAAGGCAACATTTCCCCTTGGCGCAGGGATGAGTAATGTGGTGGCATTTATTTAGGTTGAGCGCCATGAGGTTGACAGGTGAGGTGCTGAGGACCTTTTGGACAGAGTAATGTGGGGCTCACTGGCTGAAAGGGTGCTGGAGGTCCCAAACCCTCTAAAATGGAATAAATCTTTGGCTGTGCAGCAGCGATCCAATGGCATGTTAGACCATGGGGATAGTGGTCACAACTGGGATAAAGTGACTTGGAAGGTAGTGGAGATGCAATTCTTCAAGGGGATGAGGGACCTTTGTGTATGACCCACACGTCAGAATGTCTCAGTCTGTGAATGAGCACTGTTGCAGCATTAACGATTGCAGCAACCATCAGTGCTTTGGATTGTGGGCAGACAGAGTGGATGGGACTGTGGACCTCAAATACCTGGCCGCTGCATCCCAGCCTTGCTGCCACCTGCTGGCCTGGCTGCCTGCCTCCTCCCCAGCTCCATGGCCTGCTCCTCAAAGGTCATGAGGCGCTGGAGCAGGGTGTGCCCACCTCCAGTCCTCTGGCACTCCCACTGATTGTGTTGACTTTTTGCTTGCAGAACAGAGAAGAACATTTATTGGGGTTGATCGCTCATGTACTCTGCATGCGCACACCGCTCTCCAATCACAGTGGCCCATCTGAGGCTTCCAGTGGCTCCTGTCCACACTACTAGTGATCAGTCACCAGAAGATAGTACAGCTGGTCCCAACCCCCTCCCCCAACAGCCATCTTGGACACATTTGGCGTCCATCACTTTGAATAGCACACATAGTCTTAGCGCCCATGGCAAGGAGGCACAACTAGGTGCGGCGCCGAGGCCAGCAGATGGCTCTTGGCCACGACACTTGAGGCTCCCCTTCCACCATCTCATCACCATCAATATGATGTGTTGGAGTTCTGAGTATGTGTCTAGCGGCCTCCCCTGCAGGTTGCCCCCAGACTACTCAAATGCCACAAACACCAACATATGCTGCGGGGAGAACCCATCTTCTCCTCCATCACTAAGGCTGATGTAAGCATGGTCAGTACCCGTTTGCCCACCCAGCGTGTGTCAAATGCCCAATGCAGTAACGACAGCAAGATGGGGGGGCATGGGTGGGCACAAATGCTAAGGCTACCTTCTGGGTAAAATGGCCAAGGCCAAAATGGTACTCACCCTTCCAGAGCACAGCAAATCATTGAATCTCTTGCGGCACTGGGTGCCTGTGCATCGCACATCATCATGGGCGCTGACAGTGTCACCAACCTCCTCCCACACCTGCCTGGTGACATGGGGGGGCCGTCCTCCTCCCATCGTCCGGATACAATATATCTCGATGGCTGGAAACCTCTTGAAGGAGGACAGCAAGACATGCATCGGAGAATCAAGGGGCACAGAGGCCCTCGGCTGGCCTCTCCTGCAGCCTGCCCCCCTCCTCCTGCTCATGCTCCTGACCAACCACAGCTGCCTCTCTCTCTCCCCGAGTGGCCATGGTGCACTGCCTCAAGCAGGCTGCCTGGCCACTCTTTATACAGACTGCCAGTTCCCCATTGGAACCGGCAGTCTTAACACGCCCACCCTGGGGACTATTTTCCCGTTCTCTACAGGCGTTGCTAACCCGCTGGGCAGGCCTTAATTGGCCCACCCGCGGAAAATAGTGGCACAGCCCGTTTCAGCGGCGGCAATCGGCTGCCCACCCACCACCGAGTCGGTTGGGCCCGCCCATCTGTCAAGGGCAAAATTCTGGCCATAGTATTAAATCATAGTGTTTTGTAGTCATTTGTTACAGTAAAAGTTTTAAACATAAAACTTTGTCATGTCATTCTTTCAGCAATCGACTGGAAGTTTAAATCTCTTTTTAAAAGTTATAAGTCTCTATGGGGATTGTAACAATTATCAAGAAATATAAAATGAAGTTGCAGAGTATTCTACAAATTGATAAACAACAAAAGAAAAATCGGGATAGGGTCACTAAGGAATACACATGATAAACTCTCAGATATTGACAGTGAAATGCCTGAAATATTAAATAATTAATTTAACTCAGTATTGACTCAGAATGTAGGGAGATTAATATGGTGAGTGTGGCATTAGAAGAAGAGATCAAAAACATTGAAAGGTATTTAAGATAGAAAAGTGGGAAATAATTTATAATCTAATCAAAATTAGAGAGGATAAAACCCATGGTCTGGATGGATTGCATTTGTGCATATTAAAAGAAGTTAGGGAAGAGATAGCAATTATATTTAGGAAAGGGAACAGTGTCAAAGAACTGTCAGATAGCTAATGCGATTATTTTATTAAAAAGGGAGATAGAACAAGTCCAGGGAACAGTAGACCAATTAGCTTAATCTGATAAAGGAAAGATTTTGGAATCTTGATTAAAGATGTACTGGTAATAGAAAAACACCTAGAAACTGCAAGTATAGAAAAGAGTAGCCAACATGGACGCTTGACAAACCTTACTTGAATTCTTTGAAGAAGGAACAGAAAGGATGGACACAGGGAAGGCAATAATTACATTTTCAAAAGGCCTTCAATAACAGCAGATTCATGACTAAGCTCGAAACATGTGGAGTCAGGGATCAAACAGCAGAATGGTTAGCAAGCTGGCTTTAAAACAGATAAGTGTGTGTAGAGGTTAAAGGTAGTTACGTAGATTGGTAAATAGTGGGAAGTGGTATTCCACATGGATTGGTGCTGGACTATTGGTTTTCACCATTTAAGTAAGTGAATTGAACTCTTATCAGAGGTACAATTTCAAAATTTGCAAATGACACCAAGTTAGGCGTATAGTTAACATTGAGGAGGACTGTGATAAAATGCAGTAAAATTTGCAGAGTGGGTATGTAATTCACACAGTGTTTTATAATCTGTGATGTACTTTTGAAGTGTAGCCACTGTTGCAATATAAGAAACACGGCAGCCAATTTGCACACAGCAAGCTCATACAAAGAGCAAATAAATGAGCAGATAATCTGTTTTAGGTATTGGTTGAGGATTAACTGTTAGCCCAGGCATCAGGAGAACTTTACTGCTCTTCTTTGATTAGTGTCTTGGGATCTTTTATGTTCATCTAAGGGACAAATGGGGCCTCAATTTCATATTTCATTCAAAAGATGGCACCTCCAACAGTGCAGCATTCCCTCAATACTGTGCTGAAGTGTGAAGTGATTTATTTTGGTAGCAAGGATGAGGAGAGGCAATATAGGATAACGGGTAACAATTCTAAAGAGGATGCAGGGGTAAAGGAACCAAGGGGTAGATGTTCACAAATTATTGAAGGTGGCAGGGCAGATTGAGAGTGCAGTTAATAAAGTTTATGAGATCCTGGGCTTTATAAATATGGGTATAGAATACAAAAATAAGGAAGCTATGCTAAATCTGTATAACACACTGGTTCGGCCTCAATTAAAGTATTGCATCCAGTTCTGGAAACCACACTTTAGGAAGGATGTGAAGGCATTGGAAACGAAGCAAAAGAAAATCACAAGAATGGTTTCAGGGATAAAGCACTTCTGTTATGTGAATAGATTGGAGAAACTGAGGTTGATTTTCTTGGCGAAGAGAAGATTAAGATTTGATAGAGATGTTCAAAATGATGAGGGATCTAGATAGGATAAATAGGGAGAAACTGTTCCCATTAATGGAAGGGTTGAGAACCAGAGGACACTGGTTTAATGTGATTATTAAAAGATACAATGGCAGCAGGAGGAAAAACTTTTTTACATAGCAGGTGAATATGATCTGGAATGCATTACCAGAGAGTGTGATGGATGCTAATCACAATGAGAGGTTGTGGTGGAAGAATTAATCCAGGCTGTCTTTTGGTTCAAGCTGGTTTATTTTAAAGACAACTCCTCAATGCTACTGACTTCCAAGTAGCTTCCACGCAAAGTGTTCCAGCTGTATTTTTTTATTCCATTGGATGCGGTAATCAACGTCCATCGCTTGTTTAACTAGCAATTGTCTTTAGCAAGTTGATTGCCATGCAGTGTGATTACTTATACATTGACAATGGAAGCTTGGCCTAAATAGCCAAGTGGTTATGGTACTGGGTTTGTAACCCCCAGATCAAGAGTTCAAATCTCACAATGGCAAACTATGAAACAATGTAACTTCATCTGAAACAGATGGAAACAGGTTTACTCAAAAGAGTATCAAGAGTTCAAATCTCACAATGGCAACCTATGAAACAATGTAACTTCATCTGAAACAGATGGAAACCGGTTTGTACTCGAAAGAGTTACATTGACAGTGGAGGCAGATTCAAAAGGTAATTGAACATTTATCGGAAGAAAAATTTTACAGGGGAACGGGGAATAGGCAGGGGTATGGGACGAAGGGAGTTGAGCTTGCAGAAAGCTGGCATGGACACGACGGGCTGAATTGCCTCCTGTACTGTAACCATTCTATGATTCTCTGAAGTGTTAGCCTAGTTCATGTTCAAGTCTCTGGAGTAGGACGTGAACCCATATCTGACTCGTAGTGAGAATGCTACCAACTGAGCCACTGCTGACCCTTCAGAAATGACAATAGTTCATACCAACAAATGTAAATGCTGCATTCTGTTTTAGCTCACTGATGCCCAAATTCGCCTCTGTCTTCTGTGTGTTAGAATTCACTACAAACATAGAGGGCCAGATTTTCATCCTTAGTTGGGGAGGCAAGCCATTTCCTGACATTGCTGTCCAGACTTTTAAATGTCAGCTCACTCACCCGCTGCTTTGGCCTTCAGGTGTCGGATGCAGGCTGGAGTCAAGGCCGCTGCCTCTCAAGGCAGGCTCAAGACAGTCACAAAGGCAGGTAGATGGTGAGGCTGGCAGGTTAGAAGGCTCACCTCTGTTCACTGGGAAATCGACCTAGTTCAATTCATTGGTGGCATGCCTCTAGCCCTTACATCTCACCCGTCCATCCAGCCCCCATGCCCCCCTTCCTATATATCCTATGTTTCCTCCATCCCCTATGTCTCTTCCATGCCCCTCATATCCCCTCCACCCCTCGTGCTCCTTCTATACTCCTTCCATTAACCCTATGTCCCTTCCATGCTCCTCAGGCATCCACCATACCCAGTGTTCCAGTATCTACCATGTACAGGACAAAAGAGCCAAATCTGGCAAGCCTTTGAAATACTCCTGACAAAATAAGCAAAAATCGCTTTGAAGACCTCGTTTGAAAAAACCTGCTCATCTTGCAACTTCTAAAATGTGTCATTCAAACACAGACATTTGCAGTCTCAATGGGGCATAGAAGGGGCATGCGAGTAATGCAAGGGACGTGGGGTGGTGGAAAAATGAGGGGGCATTGGCAAGACCTTTTAAACTTACCTGCCAAAAGGTTCCTGACTCCACAGCAGGCTTCCCCCAAGGTTCACAAACTGACTTACGTGGTGGTGTTCTGACACCTTCATGAAAATAACATGGGAAGGGAAATTTGAATTTCCAGCAGGGATTTAAATAGTGAACCTGATGTCACTTTATGTGAGCATCAGTCGCGACATGCCACGATTCCCGACCAATGATAATGGCGGATGGCGGGAATCATAGGGAAAACTTTAAAATGTGGACCTGCATACCTCCAATTTTGTCCCCCCAACATGGGCTTGCTCAGCACATAGGAAGAGAAGAATTCAGCCCAGAGTGTTCTGTCCATTTTTAATGAACTAAAACCTCTGCAGCTTTATAGAATATATCAGAATTTTCTAGGCTATTTCAAACAAAAGAGCTTGTCACCAACTTGAACAAAATTGTGTTTTTTGGAAATAAATTTGTTTTGAACTGTTCTAAAAAGGAAAATCTCAGCTTAAGAAAAAGGCAAAGCTATCATTAGGACTCCCTAAAGCTTCACAAATGCGTTATATGTGAGTTGTAAAGGAATTCGGAAATCATGTGATACCTGCTACAAGTAGGTCAGGGTGGAATTACTGACAAAAGTGCTGGAAATTATTTTCCTTTGGGCTCTAATTCCACTCAGCTCTTATTAAAGTACTTTATTTTGTTCCTAATGGTATAGTAGGACTGTACTCACACGAAGATTTCAATCCCTTAGGAAAGCTCAACTCAGCATTTCAGGATTAAAATTATAAAACAAATTAAACAAATATTTTTCAAAATTAACGTTATATTTTTCAATCATTTAATTTAAGTACTCTGAATTAATGGCATAGATTTCTTCCCTCTTTTCCTCCATTTACTACATCAGATCGTGAGTGAGAGCATAGAAGGTCAAATTTTCAACTATATCCAAGCTTCCATCAATGCTGAGCTATAATTAGCCTATGAAAAATGTACAAGAGTGGCACTGACTCTCTCTCTGGGGCATCATAGCTGATATGAGTACAGGCAGCAAACAGTTGTAGGCTATTCAACCACAGTGGAATGCATTAGGCTGACTAGAGTAGCAGATCTGTCCTTGTCCAACATACACATTTTCTAGCTCTGATCATTGCAGAGTAATCATGTGCAGATTCCAATCCACACAAATCTATTTTCCTGATCCAGCACAGGGATACTTTGCTGTCAATAGCTGTCTATCCCAGGCCTGTCCAAGCTGGGATCCACTAACCTTGTGAAAACCAAAGTTTCAAGTCTGTAAAGAAAAATGATGTCCAGTAACATATTTACTTATTCAGCCATCAGGGAGTTGTGAGGGGGAAGTGGAATCTGTGTGCAAATGTATACCCCGTTATAGGTTAAATAATGTTTGGAATATAGCTCAAATGCAAGTATTGGTTAACAGTGATTTTTTAAAATTCTTTCATGGGACGTGGACATTGCTGCTAGGCCAGCATTTTTATTGTCCATCCCTAATGGCCCTTGATAAAGTGGCAGTGAGCCATTATCTTGAACAGCTGCAGTCTATTTGACGTAGATACACCCACAATGCTGTTTGGGAGGGAATTCCGGGATTTTGACCCAGTGACAGTGAAGAAATGGCGAGTTCTAAATCAAGCTAGTGTGTGGCTTGGAGGGGAACTTGAAGGTGGTGATGTTCCCATGTATCTGTTGCCCTTCTAGGTGGTAGAAGTCATGGGTTTGGAAGGTGCTGTCGAAGAAGCCTTGGTGAGTTGCTGCAATGCATCTGTAGATGATACACACTGCTGCCACTGTGCGTCAGTGGTGCAGGGAGTGGATGTCAGAGGTGGTGGATGGGGTGCCAATCAAGCCGGCTGCTTTGTCCTGGATGGTGTCGAGCTTCCTGAGTGTTGATGGAGTTGCACTCATCCAGGCAAGTGGAGAATATTCCATCACACTCCTGACTTGTGCCTTGTAGATGGTGGACAGGCTTTGGGGAGTCAGCAGATGAGTTATTCGTGGCAGAATTCCCAGACTCTGACCTGCTCTTATAGTCACAATTTTTGTATGGCTAGTCCAGTTCAGTTTCTGGTCAACGATGATGCCCAGGATGTTGATAATGGGGGATTCAGCAATGGTAATGCCATTGATGAATTTCAAGGGGAGATGGTTAGATTCTCTCTTGTTGGAGATGGTCATTGCTTGGCACTTGTGTGGCACAAATGTTACTTGCTACTTATTAGCCCAAACCTGAATGTTGTCTAGGTATTGTTGCATATGGGCACAGTATCTGAGGAGTTGCAAATGATGCCAAACATGATGCAATCATCAGCAAACATCCCTGCTTCTGACCTTACGATGGAAGGAAGGTCATTGATGAAGTAGCTAAAGATGGTTGGACCTAGGACACTATCCTGAGGAACTCCTGCAGTGATGTCCTGGGACTGAGATGATTGACCTCCAACAACCATAGCCATCTTCCTTTGTGCTAGGTATGACTCCAACCAGTGGAGAGTTTTCCCTGATTCCCATTGACTCCAGTTTTGCCAGGGCTCTGTGTTGCCACACTCGGTCAAATGTAGCCTTGATGTCAAGGGCAGTCAGTCTCACCTCACCCATTCAATTCAGCTGTTTTGTCCATGTTGAACCAAGGCTGAGGTCAGGAGCTGAGTAGCCCTGGCGGAACCCAAACTGAGTGTCAGTGAGCAGGTTATTTCTGAGGAAATGCCACTTGATAGCACTGTCGGCAACACCTTCCATCACTTTGCTGATGATTGAGAGTAGACTGATAGGGCGATAATGTCTGGGTTGGATTTGTCCTGCTTTTTGTGTACAGGCCATACCTGAGAAATTTTCCACATAGCCAGGTGGATCCAGTGTTATAGCTGTATTGGAACAGCTTGGCTACAAGCGCAGTCAATTCTGGAGCAGTACTTTATGATGAAACAATATTTGTGATGCAGTTACAATAGGCATATTTACCCCATTCTTAGGTTTTTGTGTGAAAGTTCTGTAACTGGGAATTTTTAAGTAGATTGCAGTTTTTAAGTAGAGTACAGGCATGCACTAAAACCCTAAGCTTATTATACTTTTCTGTCTTCAACTTAGCTAAAACTGTTACTGATAATTTAAACCTACTGGTATTTGTATTGAATCTGATTGAAGACTTGAACCATTTATTGCTCAAGGGGTAGTTAAAGCAAGGGTAAATGGGGTCTGTCGTGTTGTACCTGGAGTATTATTGATTGTCTTGAGCACAGCCTCAAAGTCACACGTATAGCTTTTAAGAACACTTTTTTTTTCTGGTTTGCACTCGCCAGCCACTTTTAAAGAGTAAAAATTTACAAATCATGGAAGTCCGAAAGAAAAACAGAAAATAGTGGAAATATATAGCAAAACCATCAACATAAGTGTATAGTTAATATACAGTTATATTATCCCCAATGTATTATGATCATATTGTGACCTTCAGTGTTCCCTCAGACGTAAAACATCGTAGGCCAAAAATTACCAAATGGATCAACCAGAAAGCATCATATGTTATCCCATAGGTGTCACAGTCATAGATTATGTTGAAAATTGCCTTATTTATAAGTGTGAATTGTGAAATAGGCATATATGGCCCAGCTCATTTCACTCTGTTAGTTTGAAATGAAACAAAAAGCATGGTTAATGGAAGGAAGCCTTTGATTCCCTTTTGAACTTAGAAGTAAAATGGATAAAGGTCTTGCTGGGCTTACTTAATCAGGATGGATGGTATGGGGTAGTCCTCATCATTAAGTTATTTAAATAATTGATAAAGTGAAAAAATAATATGGCAGAAAGATGAAAAATGATGCTTAAAAAAGGGTTGTTTTTTAATAAATCTGCTCCATACATTGCGATACTGCCTCTTTCTGCTAACAGCCTAAAATTGGTTAAGGGTTCATCTCAATTTAATTCAAAATGAAACTAATCTGAATATAGAGCAGTGAATATGCTCATACAATAACTTTGCAACATACTTCAAGGGCAGAATTTTCTGCCTGTCTGGTGGGCCGTGTGGGAGCAGGCATGGGCAGGCGCGGACCCGATTGCGATCAGGTCCACGCTGCCATTTTACGCAGGCAGGCCAATTAAGGCCTGCCCAGCGTGAATCGCAGCTCTCGAGGACAGCAGGAGTGTGCGGGCAGCGGCAGGACTGCTATGACCGCCGGGTCCAATGGCGACCTGGCGGCCTGTTTAAAAGTGTTCCTGCAGCCTTGCAAAGGCTGTCAAACATGACCAGCAGAAGGGCTCCCCAGAGTGCTGCTGGTTAGCAGGCCAGGCAGGAGGGTAGGGCAGGGCGCCACTGTACCCCTTGTTTCGCAGACGATTGCCTTGCTGCCCTCCTCATGGAGGTAGCAGTATGGCGGGAGGTCCTCGTTCCGAGGGACGGGAGGAGGAGGCCCCCCCAACGCAACCAAATGTGCCTGGGAGGAGGTGGCAGAGGTGGTGAGCTCCCACGATGTGGTGCGGCGTATCTGGATCCAGTGACATAAGCGCTTTAACGACCTGTTGCGCCAAGGAAGGGTGACTACCATGTTGGCATCCCCCCCCCCACCCCCCACCGCACCATGCACATTGACATTGGCTCACGTGAACTAATCAAATATCCTTGTTCTTCCTTTCAGCATCAGCAGATTAGGGCTGGGAGGAGGAGGCACAGGGGTCCCCTCTCACACCTGAGGGTCCTGAAGTCTCTGACCCATCAGTGTCACATCATCTCTGCCAGGCAGGCACCAGCGCAGATACTAGCACCTCGGTGGGAATTAGATCATCAGCTAGTATCCCAGAGCACAGCGGTGAGGGTACCACAGTTGCTGGAGGAGCTGGTGGAGACAGAAGGTGCCCATGGCACCAAGGGACCAGGCACATGCTCAGTCGGTGGCTGATGATGTGCCTTTGGAACTGTCCATGAGGCAGCAAATGCTGGAAGTTCAGCAGGGTGAGCAGGAGCATCTGGTGGAGATACATAAAGCTATGCTTGGCTTGGTCTCCATGATGGAGGTGCCCATGCGGATCATTGCCAATGCAATCAGTCTCATGGCTGAGCGCCATGCTTTCTCCTTGGCGAGAGTGGCAACTCTTGTGGAGAGGCTCCTCCAGGAGACCAATCAGGGCTTACTGGGGATGCGTGCAGACCAGCAAGCCCTCACATCAGCATTTACCTCAGCTGGTCAATGCCAGTGTGGGAGATGGTCTGGGCACCAAGTTTCCCAGCTCAGTGCCCATCCATCTACGGCGAGCAGGGAGGTCTGAAGCGACCTCATGTTGGCACAGGAACTGCCTGTTGTCTCTGTGGGCTCCTCTCAGGGCATTCTGGGTGAGGGCAGCAGCTCCTCCACCCTTCTGCCAGTGACCGTTGCATCCGTTGAGACTGTGATGACTGGGGAGATGCCAGCTGTGGAACTGGCTGCTCTCTCCCAGGCGGGGCAATCGAAGGCTCCACGAGCCAGAGGATGCCTGCCAAGGCCATTGAGGCCAACAGGACAGCACAGTGAGCAGGCTGTCTCAGATGCCAGTGCCAGTGCAGGGACAGCACCTAGACATAGCACCCAAAAGCGTACATTTAAGGCACCTTAGGCACTCCACGGGTTTCTCACTGGTGCTTTTGTGTTGCCCTGCCATGAGGTCATGATTAGTTGGTGTGCTGTAATACCTTTGTCATTTTGCTTCCTTAAGAATATTTTGTTATATCGTTAAATTTAGAGGCTGAGGGTGCCTCTTTTCTTCTGCAGATGGATGGTTACCCATGATGTTATGAGTGATTTTTGTCGCATTGAGCTTTATTGACAAGACCCTTAGTTAATGTTCCCATACAGGCAGATTTAGCACTCAGGTATTGCATATGGAGCCTGCAGCACAATCTTTTGTTGAAGGCCCATCTGTGGTGTTCTAGCTGAAGACTCGTTGGATTAAAGCTCTCCAGGTGTCCCTACCTCCCTGGAGTATGCCTGGGTCAGCATCTACCCCCTCAGCATTTCCCTGTGTGTGCTCATCCTCGGACTCACTGCTGGACTCGTTGTGTGCAGCCATAGCAACTCATCCACAGCATCGCCTCTTTCCAGCGCAGGATTGTGGAGAGTGCAGAATGCAACCACCAACAATGACACACGATCTGGGGAGGTTACTGGAGTGCTCCCCCTGAATGGTCCAGGCATAGGAAGCACATCTTGAGAAGACCGATGGTTCTCTCCACCACAGCCCTTGTGGAGCCCTGGCTCCTATTGTACCGCTGCACAGCTTCTGTTCTTGGATGGTGGAGAGGTGTCATGAGCCACCTTCTGAGGGGATAGCCCTTGTCACTCAGCAGCCAACCATCCAGCCGAGCCGAAGCACTGAAGAGTGTCTGGGAGCTGCCAGGGTACCTTGCACAAACTTGCAGAATCAGCGTCCTGTGGTCACACACTATCTGCACGTTCATGGAGTGGAAGCCCTTCCTGTTGACGAAGTTACTGGGCTCACCTGCTGGCACCTTGATGGCCACATGTGTACAGTCTATTGCACCCTGGATGCAGGGGAAGCCAGCAATGGCCGCGAGCCTCTGGCTCACTGTGTCTGGCTGGCCTCATCCCAGTGGTAGTGGATGAAGGTCAATGCACGCCTGAACAGAGTGTCTGTAACCTGCTTGACACAAGTGTGAACAGCTGATTGGGAGACACCGCAAAGATCACCCGACTGAGCCCTGGAAAGTGCCAGAGGCATAGAAGTTGAGGGCAGCTGTGACCTTTAGAGCCACTGGCATGAGGTGCCCACCCACACAGTTAGCGGAGATCTCAGGGCCAATCATCTGACAGATATAGCTGACTGTCTCCCTTGGGAGACGGAGCCTCCTTTGGCACTGCACCTCAGACATATTGAGGTAGCTACTTTGCCGCCTGTAAACCCTGGCAGCAGGATAGTGGCATTTTCTGTGGCCCCTTCCGCCTTGGACTTCTGTTGACTCTGCACGCCTTGTGCCTGCGCCTGGCCTCCCAAAGGTGGCTCCCCTGGAGGCTGATTGTGCACTCCTGGCCTCCTCCCCCTTCTGGCCCTCCCTTCTCAGAGTGAGGTGCCTCCAGTGGAGAGTACAACTCCTATTACCAGGCTAAAGCAAGGCTTCCTGAAACTGTAGAGTGGCTGACCTGAAGGTTGTGAGTCCAGGCCAAGCAGCTGGTATGAGTTTTGAAGTATTTCTGCTCACACAAGCAAGTATCAGTAACTTTCAAAATTAAATATCTGATTGATCACATTCACGATCCCACTGACCCCTCTTATCCCGCCTGTGGATGAGGGTTTATATAAATGTGTCCTACCCGCCTGCCTGTTGCGTCTGTGTGACGTCCTGAAGATCACACGGGTCCTGAAAAATTGCCATCAGTTGGTGCCTCAAGGCACCATTAATTAATGGTGGACAATATAATGGACAAACTCCTATACTGCTCAATACAATACTGAGTAATTGATTATATTATTGAAGCACAGTTTTTCATTATTGTTCTCATCTTTGGCATACTGGCTGCTGATCTTTTTTTATCCATTGTACTGCAAGCCAGGTGGAAATCCCAATTATTTCGGAGATCGTTGCATGCCCGCCCACCGAAATATCGCGATGGTGCACAGTGATGTCGGGACGCTCGCCTGATGTCACCGCGCGTCATTTTACGCGTCAGCATGCGGAGCCCACCCCCCGCATGCTGACGGGAAAATCCTGCCCACAGATTCTTCACCAAAAAGCATCTATATTACTCTGGTGTTGTGTTAGTGCTGCTGCCAATTGAAACACAGGGGTCTCACAGCAGGCAGCAACATAACAACTTGCATTTGTATTTTCACTTTTAGCATCGTAAAACATCAGTGAGTGCTTCACAAAGACCTCATCAAAAAAAGTTTCACTTGTTAAATTTACTAAGGCTGGTGTTTGGAAAGATTCAGTAAAAATGGATCACACCGGCGACTGACTAGTCTTTGTGAATTTGGCAAGTTTAATTTGGTATTGTTGCCAGCTTCACTGGACCAGTGTATTGGCAGCTGCTGTCACCAACATGGCAACAGTACAATGTTAGAATAAACATAGATTTCCATGTGTGCGCACAAGCTCCTATATCTAGCTTAACATTCTATAGGTAAACTGAAATCATGTTAAATGTGAAAAATGAAAAATTGCTTTTAAAATATAATTTCTCTTTTCATTAGTAGAATTAGCTCTTATATAGCACGTAGTTTACAGAAGCTAACAAATGTACATTGATGCAAAAGAATAGGTGGGACATTTTGGGAATAATTGGGATTTCCACCTAGCTTATATCGCAATGGATGAAAAAAATATCAGCAGCCAGTATGCCAAAGACGAGAATAATAATGAAAAACTGTGCTTCAATAATATAATCAATTATTCAGTATTGTATTGAGCAGTATAGGAGTTTGTCCATTATATTGTCCAGCATTATCAATGCAAAAAGCCACTGTTTAAGAGTCCAGATCAGCCACTAATTTGCTTTTGTGACTTATATGAAGAGACGTAATTATTTATGTGCAATGATAATGCTGCAGTTTTTCTGAATTGTTCTGATTGTGGTCAGGGCCTCTCTTTGCTCTGTGCTGCTATGAGTTAAGTTGAGGAAGGAAAGAAGAAATTTTTCTTTCTCTTTCGCAACACTTCCTCTTCAATTTTAACTCTATATGGTGGATTTTATTTCAGTGAGCTTCAAAGTAAACCCTAGTTTGCAAATATAATGTACGTGTATTCAACTAAAATATGCCGTGTTTCCTTCATCAACATTTAATATTGTGGCATAAATATGATCTGCAACTAGATAGTGGTTACTCCCTGTAAAAGTAAGATTCTGTTAGTGTTTGAGTACATGATTTTCCTTTGGCTTACATGACTGCAATCACTGATTTTTATTTTTCAGTGGACAACTGTTGTGGTAACAAGACTCGAGATTTCTAACACTGTAGTTAGATTGGATTGTGCTGATGTCTCTATTGACTGAGTCTGTAATTCATAGTAGATGGCCCACAGAGTGTTGATGGTGGGAGTCTCAGTGATGATAATGTCCTTGAATGTCAAGGGGAAGTGATTAGGTTCTGGCTTGTTTGAGATGGTCATTGCTTGGCACTTATGTGGTATGAATTTTACTTGCCGCTTACCAGCCCAAGAATGGATGTTGTTCTGCATGAAGACATGGACTGATTCATATTCTAAGGAATTGTGACTGGAAGTAGACATTCTGCAATCATCAACAAATGACCTCTCTTCTGACCTTATGATGGAGAAAAGTCATTGTTAAAGCAGACAAACATAGTTGGGCCTTGGACATTGCCCTGAGGAATTCCTGGTGTCAGATATGACTCCAGCTACTGGAGTTTACCCTCTGATCGTCACAATAATACCCTTTATTTTGTGAAAGGGAAATCATGTTTGACCTATTTATTGGAATTCTATGAAGTAACATGTGCTGTGGACAAAGGGGAGCCAGTTAATGTACTGTACTTAGATTTCCAGAAGGCATTTGATAAGATGCCAGATCAAAGGTTATTGTGGAAAGTAAAAGCTCATGGTATAGGGAGTAAATGTTGGCGTGGATAGAAGATTGGCTAGCTAACAGGAAACAAAGAGTAGACATGAATGGGCCTTTTTCTGGTAGGCAGGGTGTGATGAGTGGTGTGCCACAGGGATCAGTGTTGGGGTCTCAACATTTTACTATTTATATAAATGACTTGGATGAAGAGAATAAAGGTATGGTTGCAAAATTTGCTGATGGCACAAGGATAGCTAGGAAAGTAAGTTGTAAAGAGGGACATAAGGAGGCTACAAAGGGATATGGACAGACTGTGATTGGGGAATGATCTGGCAAATGGAGTATAATGTGGGAAAATGTAGAATTGTCCATTTTGAGATGAAGAATAAAAAAGAAGCATATTATCTAAATGTGAGAGATTGCAGAGCTCTGAGATGCAGAGGGATCTGGGTGTCATAGTGCATGAATCATAAAAGATTGGTATGTAGGTACAGCAATTAATTAGGAAAGCTAATAGAATGTTATTGTTTATTGTGGTGGAAGCAGAGTATTTGAATATTTTTAAGGCAGAGGTAGATAGATTCTTGATAAGCAAGGAGGTGAAAGGTTATCAGGGTAGGTGGGAATGTGGGGTTGAGGTTACAATCAGATTAACCATGACCTTATTGAATGGTGGAGCAGGCTTGAGGGCCCAAGTGACCTACTCCTGCTCCTAACTCGTATGCTTGTATGTTTATGATCCAAACCAGACATTAACTTCTTTAACATATGTACACCCCTATCCTTCTCCAATTTCTTCAAAAGCAGACTGAGAAAACATTTGGTTCTAAATTTTTCAGGTGGTGGGTAGGGGCGGTTGTGGAGCCAATTGCCTCCCGTGATTGGATCCGTGCCGCTGTTTTACACAGGCAGGCCAACTAAGGGCCATCCAGCATAAGACATGAGCAGTAGCGCTCAGTGCTACCTGTGCGGGCGGGGAGAGGAGGGAGAGTCAGGGCCAGCGCTCTTTCACGCACGCACGCAAAAGAGACCTTCAATCTCCCTGAGGCAGCTCTGTGCCTCAGGGAGATTGAAGGGCTTATCAAATTATTAAATAAAAGGTTTAAAAATGTATTTAAACATGATCCCTGATGTGACTGTCACATGAGATGGGACATGTTTTTATATTTATGAAAATTTTTTCATGTATTTAGTAAAAGCTTTAGGAACCTCATCCCGCTCGTGGATGAGGCTTCCTAAAAAGCGCGAAGGCCGCTTGGGCTTTTCGCCTGCCCATTAATCTTAAAGTTGGACGGGCAGCGTTAACAGTTACAATAATCACTTGTTAATGGCCTTAATAGGCCATTTACATGGTGGGTGGGCTGCCAACTCTGGCGCGTGCCCGCCAAACGAAATACCTTGGGACTGCGTGATGATGTCAGGACACATGCCCAAAGTCATCGTGCATCATTTTACGTGTCAGGCCCGCCCTCGCATGCCGACTGAAAAATCCTGACCTTGGTAAAACAATGTCACATGTAAATCACTAAATTGCTTTATTTCAGATCAACAGTTACGAATGGACTCAATTTAATCAGGACAAGTTGTCCTCATCCAATAGTACAAAATAATGAGCATATTATTGGCTCATCCATGACTCTGAACTACCCTCCTGCATTCTCAACTTCCTGTTTGTAAAGCTGACTGTCACTGAGTGTTTTTGTCACATTTTATATCCCTGTGCTGACAGTCAGAAGGAAGGGTTGCCACACCATCCCTCCTGGACGCCTGGGTACAGAGTTCTCAGTACAAAAAGGACTAATGCATTCCTCAATGTTAATATTCTTTAGAGAAAGCAAATTCTTTGCCATACTATTAGCATATCAACCAACTTTTATCATATTTATTTAAGCTGCGTGAATACTCTTTACTTTAAAAATCTGGAATCTGAAGATTGTTATTCTTTCAAAACTCCAAATATATGACAGACACCTACATGAGATATGTGTCCTCAGTTCAAAGGAGAATTATAGCTTTCAGACAAGTGAGTTATATGCAACTCCCGTTTAAAAGGCTACACATTTGGCAAATTGTGAAACAAATAGTTGTGGAGAAATGGCATTTTCATGTGGTTCAGCTGGTGAAATATTTTAGTGGTTTCCTAAAATGTAATTAACATTTTTACATTCAGTCATATGGCATCATGGAAAGGAGAAGGAATGTCAAGTCAAATGTGACGTGCTCCTCCACCTCCTACAAGATTGAGGCCTAGAAATTTGATTTGGGTGACAAGACATCCCAGTTTTGTTGGAACAGTCCTGGTTTTTCACTAATAAAAACCCAGTGTTCTGACAGTTTTCTCCAAATTGTTCAAATGTCCCGGTTTTCAGCTCCCCTCTTTCCTCTTCCCTTTAACCTGCCCCTTGCGTGAAAAGGCAGAAAAAGAGACGTCCAGAGCATGCACTGTGCCTGAAACAAGTATTAGGCCCTTTGCACGATTTTGCTGCCCTGTATGTAGTGGGCTCAGGCTGGCTACATTTAGGAAAGCATGGTCTACATGCAGCCTAAACAACAGTCTTTGTAGGGGCAGCTGGAAACTGCCAAAAAAAGGTGTTTTTTGCTTAAATATGCTTCTTAAATGTGGAGCTGGGATGAGCAGTGTTGAACACTTGCCACACCATCTCCTGAAAGAACGGGTCTCCCTCATGTTCTGTTGAATTTTAGGGCAGGACCTACTTAACAATTTTTGTCTCTGTTTCCTGGCTGCAGCCAGCTAGATCGAGAGGCTGACTGTTGGGCGGGTATGCCTTTGACACCAGGTCACAGCTGGGGATGGGGGTGGGGGTGGGGGGGAGGTCAGGTAGGGGTGGTGGAGAGGAGCAGAAGGGTTGGGGGTGAGAGATTGGAGGCTACTATCAGGAAAACTCACGAGTGTCCGGGGCAGAGACACCCAAGGGGTTTGAGGGAATTGGATGAATTGGGAAAAATCAGTGGCCACAGGCTGAAGCCCATAGAGGAGGGAGGGATCGGAAAGACTGAGGGTGGGAGGAGATCAGACGGCTAACCCAATGAAGATTGTGGCTTGGGGAAATATTGTGGCTCAGGAATGGGGGTTGGTGGGTGATTGGTTAGTGTGGCATGGGGAAATAGGGTGGTGGTTGAGTGGTCAGGTGAAGTACTCCTCCACCTCCTAGCCTCCCAGCTTACAAGTAGTGCTGGAAAGACTGGATCCAACTATCCTCAAGTCCTGTCAGACGCCAGGTTTCCTGAGGCATCAGGAAATCAGCCTAAAATTTTAAATGGAGGTAAAATATGGGACATGTAATCATAGTGAAACGTTTAAATGAGCGGACCATCTCCTGAGAGCAGGTTATCACTCATACCCCACCCCTTCTTCATTAAAATTTGTTGTCAGATTTGAAGCAAGTTGGATTTGAGTTTGAGATTTTTACATTTTAACATCCTACCCAACTCAAATGCATTCATTTTTGGTGGTTAAAATCACCCTCGTTAACTCTGTTTCTCACTCCATGGATGCTGCCTGAACTACCAAGTATTTCTATCAATTTTTGTTATTAGTTCAGATTTCCAGCATCCATAGTATTTCGCTGTTGTTGCAGTTAAATATTGTTTTTAGAGACAGTTTTTATCATTGATGCAAGCAGGAAACAGCAGCGAGTGTGCAGCATTGGGCTGAATTTCCCCCCCCACCCTGTTGTGGGGGGGTTGTGCAGGAGCGAGTGGGAGCCGCCTGGGCGCTTCACCTGCCTGCCAACCTTAAGGTTGGATGGGCTGCATTCTTAACCGCTTTAATTACTTTGTTAATGGCCTTAATTGGCCTTTGACAGTTCGGCGGACGCGCAGCCACATTGTCTGTTCGGCGGGTGCACAGCCAATCTAAATGATGCGCAGTGAGGTCAGGACATCTGCCTGACATTACCTCACGTCATTTTATGCGTTGGCAAACGGGCCCCGCCCCCCACTCACTGACTGGAAAATTCTTCCCATTATGTAACAATGCACTTTGATAAATAAAAATAATTGTTGTTTGTTCAGATTTTTTTTAAATGCACATATTTATAGCCTACAGATTTTTCCAGATTCAGCAGCTAGTAATCAATTTCATGAATGGACTACCAGACAAGTACAAACTTACAAGTATTGGATGCTGCTGTGTATATGAGCAAAGATATATGGCAGAATTTTATGGTCTCAATTTTAAGGCTGGCCAGAGGGGTTCAGGGGCAAAGGGTCACCCTGCTTGGACTTGGATAGGACATGGGGGAGCACTTCCCTCACGGGCCCTTTCTACATCCGGTGCTCCCCCCTTTCCCAAGGTCTGCCCTCGTGGGTGCAACCTGCCCACCTGGCCTCTCCATCATGACCCCCTGTCCCCATGCCCCACAGATGCCACTTACCTGGCCCTGGACTCCGGAACTGAGAATCTGGGACTGTTTGTAATCTCAGTCCTGGTCACTGCTGGTGCTGCTACTGGTGGACTACAGAGCTGCTGGACAATCAGATTGGCCTAAAAGGAATGTCTGAGCTGTGCCTGGAAAGGGGTGGAGTGCTTAACTGTGCAGTCCCAGGATTGTCCTCCTCTGAGGTCTGTTATTCTGCAGGAGTCTCTTAGTGTTGAGAAAGCCCTAGTTTGCATTATTTTTAATGGACCCATCAGCTGCAATATGATATCAATGATTAAAATTTGTTTCTTTGTTAAACCATCGTTGCTGTAATGGAATAAGTTCAGTCCCTTTTCAAGAACTTTTACATTGTAATTTATTATTTAAATTAGAAGTGATGCCAAAGCACAATTTCTTTTTTCTTTAAATAAGTGTAAGCCATGAGGCTTTATTTTGAGATTCCTTTATACCTTTGTCTGTGGTACTGCTGTGGCCTGTGCTCCTTGGAGCATTGAATGGCTATGAGGTTGCTGTGATCAACAGGAATGTGTTCTTCACCAGCTCTTACGGTGGTGAGGCAAGAAATCCTGTCATCCAACAGATCCTGCCCCATAAGGGCATTCCAATAGACAAAATATGGCCTAACTAACAGAGGAGATTGTGCATTATATGTCAATGATAGTATCTGTACTTGTTTGAAACTCAGAAGAACCCAATGACGAGTTTCGGTTTGTTTGGCAGTACAGATTTCAAATAGAAATTGTAATTTCACATAACTTCTAAATCACAATTCATTTATCAATGAGTATTGAGGATTTGCTGGAACTGGTATGTTGCAACTATTTTCTGCTTTAGTGGATTATGTTATTATGGTGGAAGTTGTTTACATACGAAAATATTGTTCCAAAGAAAATCCAACAGAATAGCGAGAAACAAAAAAAAAGTGTTCAAGAAGGTTATGGCTCTAGCTGCCTGTTTGTCTTTCGCAGTCTTGCCTATCACTGGGTGTCCCTGGAGAGGGAGCAGGCACATGCACACCG
Source organism: Carcharodon carcharias (assembly GCF_017639515.1). Classification (NCBI taxonomy): domain Eukaryota; kingdom Metazoa; phylum Chordata; class Chondrichthyes; order Lamniformes; family Lamnidae; genus Carcharodon; species Carcharodon carcharias. The sequence continues at coordinate 33,442,197 of NC_054487.1, read as the reverse complement.
TTGCACTTGAAGCTTTCCATGACCAGGAGGCAATGCAAGGATTGCAGGTTTTTATGGGCACCAGAAAACAGTGCCAAAAGCTTGCGAGCAAGGTAACTTGCTGTGTTCCCCATTTGTCAGACTTTTTCTTCAGCCTTCAGCTCCAAAAAAAACTTTGCATCACAATTTGCTGGAAGTGTAAGCTGACAATACTGCAGTGAGGTCAGTGGGAAATGTGAGACCTTGGTGAATGATAGGCTGTTGGTCCTATCTCCTTAACCAAATTTAGGGATAGAGAAAGAAATAAGGAGAAGGAAACAGGATTAATTAAAGTGTAATTAGATACCGGAAGAGAGAAAAAGAGATGGAAATAAACATTAGATTAAGGAAGAGTAAGCAAAATACTTAATTAAATTTTTTAAATCTCTGGGAACAATTTACTACCTGCAAGAATGAGACCACAGTTATAGTTGTTTCCTTTCTGGGTCGGAGAGATTAAGTGGTATACCAGGAATATAGGCCATAAACTTACCTATGTCAGGCAGGCGGGGCCCGGCGCGGAGCCGATCGCCACCTGTGATTGGCTGTGCACCGCCATTTTATGTGGGTGGACCAATTAAGGCCGCTCAGCGCTACCTGTGCGGGTGGGGGGGGGGGGGGGGGAGAGTCGGAGCCTGTGGTCTTTCGCACATGCACGGAGCTGCCTCAGAGAGATTAAGTTGATTAAAAAATTTTGTTAAAAATAAAGTACAAAATTATTTAAACATGCCCCCTCGTGTGACTGTCACATATACTGGGACATATTTTTATATTTAGGAAAATGTTTTCATTTAATAATTAAAAGCTTTAGGAAACCCCATCCCGCTCATGGATGAAGTTTCCTAAAAAACGCAAAGGACGCTTGAGCTCTTCGCCTGCCTGCCAACCTTAAGATTGGACGGGCAGCGTTGGAAACAACTTTAATTGGTTTTTTAACGGCTTTAATAGGCCGTTGATAGTTCGGTGCACCTCTTCCTCACCACTAATTGCTACATTTTTACACATTAATAATGATACTTGCATTTAACTGAGTTTTCCCAGCATGTTCTGAGCCAATATTATAATTTAGATGTGTTCAACTTTGTTTTATTTAAAGCTACTAAAGGAAAAATAATTAGAAGAAAAAAGCTCCTATTGTTGCCTAAGTCCCTCAGCTGCAATGTTAATCTTTTGTTTGGGTGTCCTTTGATGGGGGTGGGGTTGACATTTCTGATGTGTCAAAATGGTAAATAAGAAACTATTACACTAGTTTATGGGCAGAATTTTCCCGCCATTGGTGGGGCGGGGGGGGGGGGAGTTCAGGAGTGGGCGTGCCTCCGATGGGGACAGCCGCCATTTTACATGGGTGGGCCAATTAAAGCCCCCCTGGTATGACGTCCGCAGGGAAGTGCTATGCGCTCCTTGTGTGGGCGGGGGTATTCCCTGAGCTGCGAGTGCGCTTTTTCGTGCATGTGCATGAAAGAGCACACCCATCTCCCTGAGACTAGGTGCTGCCTCAGAGATATCGGCTCCATAATAAAAAATCTTAAAAACAGAAAAAAAAATTTCCCTGACATGTCCCGTCTTGTGATACTGTCACATGAGTTGGGACATGTCCATCACTTTTAAATACACTTTTACTAAATTTTTAAGAACCTACATTAAACCTCACCCCACCCATGGATGAGGTTTCATGCTTTTTCCAATGCCCACTAGGCCAACAGGGCTTCCGGCCTGACCGCCAACCTTAAGGTTGGTCGGGCAGGTCCACTAATTACATTAATTACTTTGTCAATGGCCTCAATTGGCCATATACAGGTCAGCAGGTGCACAGCTGATTCGGCTGAGCCCCCGCCAACCTGAAAATTGAAATGAGGCGCGGTGACGTTGGGAGTTCTGCCCAACATCATCCCGCATCATTTTACATGTCAGCAAGTGGGCCCCACCCCTCACTCGCTGACCGGGAAATCCTGGCCTATAGTTCAAATTCTTTTGGCAAGACAATGATGGGTCCTATAAAGAATAATGAATCATGACTTTGTAGTTACTAATGTTAAAGACTGCAATTCAATGCCTAACCATTAGAAGAGGTTGCAGCCATCCAGTAATTACATTACAGATATGTGGCTGAAATGATAAGTGACAAGGTAAGACCTGAGGTTGACAGGATAGTAAGCAATCAATTATATTATCAGGAAAGGGGGTATGATGGGAAGATGCAGTTACCTTACAGTGCAGTAGTAATGCCACAAAATTAGACATTTCTACCTGAAAATGTTCTCACAATTCTCTTTACTGTGTTGACCACAAAAGTCAACTTGTTTAAGCTTCCAAATAGAAAAAAAATCACTCTGACTGTGTAGCTCAAGCTAAAATGACTAACTATTTATTACAAGAGAGAATATGCATAGAAACAAGTCAGATCAGCAGGTAAAAATATCACTACAGTGCATAATTGTCACTGGAACATTAAACTGTTTCCAAAATAAAATTGAGGTCTTATCATTCTTATTTTGTGATGATTTATTTTAACTTGAGAAATGAATTTTCCTAACGGCATCTACCTTATTCTGTATAACAGTACCTGGTTATAAGTTGTAACTAACATGTGGAAGAGTTATTTCCAGGGACAGAAGTAGAGGACAGTGGGGTTGGAAGAGGAATGGAATATGAATGGTGTAGGACACAAGGAAGTGATTAGTTGTCACCTTGCCTGTGATTGGCACAATGGTAATAGAGAGACCGCATGAGAAGAGGTGCCACATATATAGGTTAGTGGGTTGATATGAAAAGAGCACTTAAGAGAGGACACAAGAACTCAGAGGCAAGAGGACTAGGTAAGATGAGATGGAGGTTGAAGTCACTGAGGATGAGATGTTGATTGGTGCAGAGGTTGGGGAGATCTCTTGGTAAAAAACAAGGAATGGGACATGGGCAGGTGGTGCAGAACAGTATTTTAAAGGAGAGATAAGAAGGGTGGAGCAAGTAGAGATGCTCAAAGGAGGGGAAGATGCAAGAGAAGTAGAGGGACAGCCCAAGATGAAATTGACAACAAAGGCCACAGCAACACCACAGACAAAGGTATAAAGGAATCTCAAAATAAAGCCTCATGGCTTACACTTTTTTTTTAATTGTGCTTTGGCATCACTTCTAATTCAAATAATAAATTACAATGTAAAAGTTCTTGAAAAGGGACTGACTTTATTCCATAACAGCAATGATGGTTTAACATAAAAACAAATCTGAATCATTGATATCATATTGCTGCCGATGAGTCCATTAAAAATAATGCAAACTAGGGCTTTTTCAACACTTAGAGACTCCTGCAGAATAACAGACCTCAGAGGAGGACAATCCTGGGACTGCACAGTTAAGTACTCCACCCCTTCCCAGGCACAGCTCAAACATTGGCTTTCCTTTTAGGCTTAATAGTGAAATAAAGGACACAGTGAAACATTCAGCACCAGTGGGCAGCAATAGCTAATGGTGGCAGTGTCAGTCCAGGCAGGGCCCTCTTCCAGCTCTACTGTTGATAACAGAGATAAGCACATTGAGATCCCAGCCATGAGAAGCAAACCTCAGACAAACAGCTGTATGAGTTGTTGGAAGCTGTGCCAAAGGGGTTCAGTGCTATCGATTAGTGTGCAGAGGAGTCCATGTTCATCCTCTTGAATGGCATCACCACTCTGTAATTAACTCAGATAGTTTGGGCATCTGCTGGGACAGTGCATCTGAGCTCTCAGAACTGGAATTCATGCCAGCACACTTTTCAGATTTGGTGAAATCTGAAACAGTTGCCATACAAAGACTGGGCGCCACAAGATCACAAGAATTAAGAGCAGGATTAGGCCATTCAGCCCCTCGAGTATGCTCCAGCATTCAATAACACCATGGTTGATCTGATTGTGGCCTTAACTCCACTTTCCTGCCAGCCCCCCATAGCCTTTCACTCCCTTGTCAATCAAAAATCTATTTAACTCAGCCTTGAATATATTTATTGACCCAGCCCCCACTGCTCTCTGGGGAAGAAAATTCCATAGAAGAACAACTCTCAGAGAGAGAAAAAAAATTCTTAAATGGGAGAGCTTTAATTTTTAAACAGTATCCCTTTGTTTTCAACTCCCCAACAAGAGGAAATGTCCTCTCAGTATCCACCCTGTCAAATTCTTTCAGGAGCTTGTGTTTCAATAAGATCACCTCTCATTGTTCTAAACTCCAAAGGATACAGGCCCAACTGCTCAACATTTCCTCATAAGATAACCCCTTTATCCTAGGATTCAGTCAAGTGCACCTTCTCTGAAGTGCTCCTAATGCATTCTAACCTTTCTCAAGTAAGGAGACCAAAACTGTACCCAGTACCCCAGGCGTGGTCTCACTAAGATCCTGTACAGCTGTAGTAACACTTCCCTACTTTATACTCGATTCCCCTTGCAATAAACACCAACGTTTCATTTGCCTTCCTAATCATTTTCTGTACCACAAGGGACAGACCAATGGATTGAATGATTTTCTACTTTGAAGATATTGAGGATGGAGAACGAGAGAGCACAGATTTAAAATAATTAGCAAAAGAAGCAAAAGTGATATGAGAAAAAACTTTTCTCACAGCGACTGATTAAAGTCTGGAATGTTCTGTCTGAGAGTGCTTTGGAGGCAGGTTCGATCAAAGCATTGAAAAGGATTTACGAAAAGGAAGAATGTGCAGGGTTATGGGAAGAAGGCGGGGAAAGGCACTCGATAAATTGCTCATTCAGAGTCAGTGCAGACACACATAATAGGCTGAATGGCCTCCACTGTAACAATTCTGTGATTTTGCAACAAAGAAGTTTATAGTCGTTATATCAAGTTTTATACTCATCCAGCTAGGTGGAAATCTAAAATGAATTGGCATACTTAAAATGCTGACTCCAGTATTGAACCTTTCTATGTCTTTGTCCTCAGCCAACAATTTCAACCATTCAAAGACTTCAGCATCAGAGCATAGGCCCAGCCTGCCAGATATTTCCAATCCAGTTCAGCAAACCTTCAGGAGCATAGCAGGAAACAATGCTCAGGACATAAATGGGAAAAGTTCCCCAAGTACATTCATATCACACACAACAAGCCCAAAGCCTCAAGGTAAGTGATTCCCGTAACTTTCATCAAATGAGAAAGGAGATGGTGAAAGTGGAAAATTTCACAGTATGATGTGTGAAGCTCATTGCTTAGAATTTCTTTGAAATTTACCTGTGTCACATGACAGTTGAGAAAAATAATAAGGATGGTTCCTTCATAAGGGTTTTATGACATGATATGCTGTTAGGAGAGGAGAGAAGGAGATGAACATGGTAAATGGAGCAGATAGCTTTAAAATAGTGAATAAGTAGAGCAATATCCAGCTTTCTGAGAGCAATGGTGGCCACACTATAAATGTGCTACTTCCTCCTGAATCCTCTAGCAGAATAGAGCAAATAAAATACAATCATTCTCAAATTCAGCTGTGCCTCAAATGGGCGATCAAGACCTAGATCTGTCCTAGCTACTGCTCTAGAGGAATAACAGCACTATAATTCACTCCTCAGCTTACTACTGGAAACAGCTGATCTAAGCATATATACTTCAGCTAATAGGAAAAAAATAAAAAAGGACAACAGTAGTTCCACTTGCTGTACCCAGAATACTTCAGATAACATAAATCATATCTGAATTTCTAAAGAGTCATTACACAAGTAGCACAGTGCAGGATCAGCCACAGCACAACATTAACAAAGACATAAGAGGGAATTTTAACTGCAAAAATGGACAAGTTTGAGGTTAGATGGAAGGTTAAAGTGCTATAAATATGAATCCTGACCCCCTCTTACCCTCTCCTCCCCTGCCAGTCCATCTATTTCGATTTTTGATCCCAGATGATGGGTTGGCAATTTAAATATCAGAATGAGACAGGCAACCAGCTGGCTAAAGGAAAGTGAGAACTGCTGAATCCAGGAGGTAAAAGGCTTTCCAGCCCCGTACAATTGGACACCTCACCCCTGAAGCTTCCAGTCTTCCCACCAAGGCCTCCAACCACGCCTGCCCCTGCAAAGGCATCCAGTTCTCCTCCCCTGAGGAGTCCAACTGCTGCCTCCCCCTCCCTCTCCAGCACTAGAGGTCTCCAATGCCCCCTCGCCCACCTCAGCCACTGATTCCTCACACCTCCAAACTTCAACGGGCTTCTGCCAACATTTCCTCTAACATATATTTGGAGCAGACAGGTGAGTTATTTAATTGCGCAGTCCTTTTGAATTTTCTTGAGCAGCAGCGCACCAACAATAACTTAAAAGGGACCAGCTTGTATGCTGCAGTGTGGCTAACGGGAAACAAAAACCATCCCTCCCCACAGCTGCTCCACCCTCTGCCCCTGGTCCCTTGGATCTCTCATCTCCAACACCACCCCACCCCGGTGAAGGCTAGGTTCTGCTTGGTCCTGTTGCCTCTTCTCCAGCATTCCCTGCCCGACTAAAAGCTAAACCTGTCAATCAGGCTGACTTCGAGGTGGGGAACCTGTCACTGATATCACATGCCTATCGAGATACTGTGACTTCCGGGTTTCCCAGGCCCTGTCGCCTCCCCATTGCTGCTCCTGATTTGGAAATCCTGGAAAATTTGGCCTTTTTACCCTTGAATGCAGGCAGCTGAGAAGTGATCTTATAGAGATAGTACTCTGTGCAGAAAATATTGATCTGAAGCCATACTTCTAAATAAATTGTGGCAGCACAAGTTCAAAATAATAGAAGAAACACATAGGACTGATGTTAGGAGGTTGTTCACAAACAGTGGTCAGCAGTTTGTACTTTCAGTTAGGGAAGTAAAGATGAAAATTCATGAATTATTCAAAATGCAAGTGGATACCATGATTGAGGAACTGTTGGTTATTTCTAAATGAATATACAAATTTCCTACAATACAACAGTGACTCCACTTGCAAATACATTTTTGGCCTTAAAGTATTTTGAGATGTCTGGTCATTGTGAAATGCAAGATTGGTTAAATATCAATCCTATATCAAATGATGTAGGTTAAAGCCAGCAAAAGACATATAAGGCAGAATTTTGTCCTTGGCGGGGGTGCTCGGTGAGGGCAGGGTGGGTGCGTCGGGAAGCCGGGAGGCCCGTCCAGCATGGAACGCGAGCGGCAGCGTTCAGTGCCACCTGTGCGGGCTGGGGGAAGAGAGTGAGTGGGCCTAGCGTGAACTTCGCACATGCGCGTGAAAGAGCGTTTCAGTCTCCCTGAGACATGGAACTGCCTCAGGGAGATAAAGCACTGTTTAAAAAATTAATGCACAAAATAAAAAGGTAACAAAACATGGCCCCTCATGTGACTCTGTCGCATGAGCAGAGACATGTTTTTAATTCAAGTGTTAAACTTTTGTTTTATTTTTATTTGCTTTAGGAAACCTCATCCCGCCTGTGGATAAGGTTTCCTAAAAAATGCAAAGGCCACTTGGCCTTTTCTCCTGCCCATCAACCGTTAGGTTGAACGGGCAGGGAAAAATTCATGACAGTTGTTAACTTAATGGCCTTAAAAGGCTTTTTAATTGTCAGCGGGCACACTGCAGGCTCTGGTGCGCACCCGCCGATCTAACTATCGTGGGATTACACAATGATGTCGGGATGATGGCCCAACATCGTCGCATGTCATTTTACACTCAGCCAGGTCGGGAGCACGCCCACCAGCCGAGCTCAATATTCTGCCCATAACCTTGATGTCAAGAAGTTCTTCGTATAGAGAATGATTCTTGGGTAAAGTACTTCAGGTAGAAACTTTGGAATCATTTCAGCATTGAAAACCAATAGCCCCCAAATGTTTTTCACCCTTCACCCTTAACTAACTCACACCATTTATATGAACAAGGAGCAGGAGTAGGCCATTCAGCCCCTTGAGCCTGCTCTGCCATTTAATAAGATCATGGCTGATCCGACAGTAACCTGAAATCTGCATCCCACCAACTGTCAACAACCTATCACCCCCTTGCTTACCAAGAATCTATCCACCTCCGTCTTAAAAATATTCAAAGACTCTCTTCCACCACTTTTCAGGAAAAGAGCTCCAAAGACTCACAACCCTCTGAGTGAAAAAATTTCACCTCACCTCTATTTTATCTTTAAACCTAGTTCTAGATTCTTCCACAAGAGGAAACATCCTCACCACATCCATCCTTTCAAGATTCCTCAGAATCTTATATGTTTCAATCATTCATGGAGTATGTGTAATACTTGTCACCTAGCCATGGTGAATTTCATCAGCCTCAGGTTGGTCTCACTATGTAAATCTTTGACTGCCTCTTAAGGATACTCTGCCCTCTTTCTATCTTCTTCCCCAGTTTAGAATTAGATTTCAACCTCACTGATTAACAATGAAATTCCAAATCCAATGTTTTAACACAAATCTATGAGACTCTCCATGCAACATATCCTCTCCTTAGCAACTTTTTTGAGGCTTTTCTTTGCTTTTATTAAAAAGATGCAAATTAACAAATGTGTTTTCCAGTGTATTACGTTTGCTGTATTATTATTTTAAACTATGCAGATACAAAAAAAGAATGAGTGTATTTTAAACAATTGAGTTTACATTCTGCTTTAAATGTCTTAATTGGGGGAGATGGTCACTTAGTGGTAATGTCACTGCACTAGTAATCCAGACGTTCAGGCTAATGCTTTGAGGACAAGTTCAAATCCCACCAAGCAGCTGATGGAATTTAAATTCAAATAATGAAATCTAGAATTGAAAACTACTCCGTGACAGTAACCATAAAATTGTGCTAAAAACCCGTCTGGTTCACTAATGTCCTTTAGGGAAGGAAATCTGCTGCCCTTACCTGGTCTGGCCTACATATGAATCCAGACCCATAGTAAAGTAGTTGACTCTTAATTAGTATCAAGGGAAATTAGTGATGGGCAACAAATGCTGGCCTTGCCAGTGATGCCTACATTCCATGAATGAATAGAAAAAAAAACATTGTTACCCAGTTTACTGATTTCCTATAACTGAAAATTCCAGTTGAGGAACTTTACTGCTGTCAGGCACCTTTTATAAGTAAAAGTGTTTTTTGGCAACTCAGAGGAGTCATTAATTATGGGGGATCCCCAGTTCTAAGTGGGATACCAAAAGAAAAACAGCCATCTGCTCCTGGAATTCTTTTGTTGACAGACTTTGAAACACACAAAAACAATTGTTCTTTCAATTTTAATACTTAGGTGGTCTATTGTTAGATGTATTTTTACTGCAGTGATTGATTATGGGGCTCTGTCCTGCAAAGATAAGTTGACCATTACAATAATCAGTTTTGCTTAACATTAAGATGCATTAGACCATGTTTCCTATAGGAAAAAGCACATTCAAAACTGAAGAAAACAATGCTTGGGATCTCTAGGACCATGGTCTGAAGTGATTTAAATGTCTGGAACCCTTTTAAATTGAAAAAAAAACTTTGGAAGCTTTCACTTAGAGAAAAGAAAGATACACACCTGCTCCTGGACTACAATGATTGACAAGCAATCTGGATGCATGGATGAGCCATGGAGAATATGAGAGGGCATGGAAGATATGAGGTGGTATGATGGGAAATAGAAAGGGTATATGAGAGGCATGGAGGGCGTGTGGGATGGGTGGGTGGGGTGAATGCTTGAAGGCCTAACATTCATCATTGCAACTAAGCTGATGTCCCAGTAAACTGAGGTGGGCATTCCAACCTACCGACCTCGCCATCCACTCGCCTCCATTGCCGCCTGGCAGGCTCAACTCCGTCCTGCTCACATCTCCCCGAAATGAAAATATGGTGGGCGGGGGCCATTTTAAAGGAGATGGGTCTGCCAAGTCAGAAAGTTTCCCAACTCAAAGTTCTTACCTCTTCTGCAAAAATCCAGCCCTGCATCTATATTTGTTTTTAAATATTTGAATGTCTTAATGTTAATCAGACCAGAATTGATCAAGAGTTGTGATTTTCCAGCTCAATATTTTCCTTTCAAAGCAATTATCCCCTTGGATCAAAATAACTAAAAGCTATATCCTGTCCCTCGGGAAAATAATTGAATTGTAATACTTGCCCAGAAAAGTTAATAAATTTCTTTTCACTTCATTGACAGTCTATACTTTCACGTAAACCACCCAGTGTTTCTGGGATTTGTACAAAAGATAAAATGCAACCTCAGACAGTTTAGTTGTGAGGCTCATTCTTTTTCAGTTCCTTTCATGATCACAACAGTAATGAAGAAATCAGCTGAAATTTAGAATAAAAAATAATTGTCACAGCTAAATTTACCGTCTGCAAAATGGAACTCCATAGCACCCATAGTTTTAGCGCAATGGGAGCCGTTTTTGCACCAAAATGGCATCCATGCTGTGCATACATACTTATGGAGCACTCTGCCCTGAACAATATTACTGAGAGTATGATAGCGAACATTAGGAGTGTGATCCAGAAGTATATAGGCAGATCATGATTTCAATCAGCATGTAAAATGGGTGCTATGAAGTACCATTGCAGTCAATAAGTTTAGCTGTGACAAAAAGTTTTTATTTTAAATTTCAGCTGGTTTCTTCATTACTGTTGTGGTCATGGAAGGAACTGAAAAAGGATGGGCCTCAAAACTAAACTGTCTGAGGCTGCATTTTATCTTTTGAACAAGTCCCTGATTTGATACAACGGCTGCCATTTTTGACCTCACTGCTCCAGCTAGCCCTTCTGTGAAACACACTAAGCTGAACATGTGTTCAGCAGCAGGAAGAATCCCCACCAGTGCGATTTAAAGGGACTATGAACAATATTCAGGTTAGTTGTAATTAATTGTGCTGGTTCCCTATTTGAGTTTGTGGAAGTGCTTGATGAGGAGTTAGTTAAAGTCAGTGAATTCTGCAGGGAGTGGTGGTACACATGGAGAAGGCCTTGGTTGTGGCTGCAAGCATCCTGGTGAGACCACTTGCTCACAGTCATGGGTGGAATTGTTGCAATGCACAGTGTGGCATTAGAGGGGGATTGAACAGAGGCAGCCAAATAGAGGACACACTGCTCACAGAGGGAGGCAGAGGAGAAGGACTTGGGCTGTCAGCAAGAGGCCACATCCACCAAGTCTTCCAGGAGTACTTTTCTCATGCCAACCTATGTGTGCATCATCAGATGATTGCAGAGCTCTTGTACCCAGGCATGTAGACTCAGAACAGGGCAAGGAGAGGGTTGCCGGTGTCTGTGAAGGTGAAGGTGACTGTGCCCCTGAATCTCTTTACATTGGGATCCACCCAGGTTGGAGCTGGTGACATATGTAACTTCAACCAGCCTGTTATTCGTTGCTGCATCACAAAATTGTTACAGTGCAAAAGGAGGCAATTCGGCCTATTGTGTCTGCACCAGCTCTCAAGTGAGCATTATGACTTAGTGCCATTCTCCTACTTTTTCTCCATACCCTTACACGTTGTTTCTTTTCAAATAATCATCTATTGTCCTCTTGAATGCCTCAATTGAACCTATCTCCACCACACTTCCAGGCAGTGTATTCCAGACTCAAAGCACTCGCTGTGTGAAAAAGTTTTTTCTCACATCACATTTGCTTCTTTTGCAAATCACTTTAAATCTTTGCCCTCTCTTTCCCGATCCCTTGACAAGCGGGAACAGTTTCTCCCTATCTACTAATGATTTTGAACAACTCTATCAAATCTCCTCTTAGCCTTCTCCTTTCCAAGGAGAACAGACCCAACTTCGCCAATCTATCTTCATAACTCAAGTTTCTCATCCTTGGAACCATTTTTGTAAGCCTCTTCTCCACTGTCTCCAGTGTGATCGCGTCCTTCCTATCGAGTGGTGCCCAGAGCTGTACACAATATTCCGGCTGAGGTCTAACGAGTGTCTTATGTAAATTCGGCATAACCTCCTTGCTCTTGTACTCTATGTCCCTATTAATAAAGCCCAGGATACTATATGCTTTATTAACTGCTCTCTCCACCTGTCCTGCCACCTTCAATGATCAATGCACATATACACTCAGGTGTCTCTACTCCAGCACACCTTTAAGAATTGTACCCCTTATTTTAAATTGTCTCTTCATGGTCTTCCTACCAAAATGAATCACCTGAAACTCTCCACATTAAATTTCATCTGCCACCTATCTGCCCACTCTACCAACTTGCCTTTGTCCTTTTGAAGCTCTGTACTGTCCTCCTCACAGTTTACAATGCTTCCATGTTTTGTATCATCCACAAACTTTGAAATTATCCCCTGCCCACCAAGATCTAGAACATTAATATATATCAAGAGAAGCAAGAGTCCTAATGCTGACCCTTGGGAAACTCCACTACAAACTTTCCTCCAGCCTGAAAAATATCCATTGACCATTACCCTCTGTGCAGCTGACAAACTGAGTGAAGCCTTAGGGCAGAATTTTACGACAGTGGGATTTTACGTTCCCGCTGTAGTCAATAGGGTTTAAAACAGCCCACCGCATTTTACAGCCCCATCCCCGCCAAAATGGGGCTGTAAAATTCTGCCCTTAGAGTTTGGTGAGAGGGGAGTTTTAAATGTTAATTTTGTTCTTAAATTTTGCTCTTCAAATCCAATCTAGTCTGTAATTAGCAGTAACTGGAAAGTGCTGTGTAGGCAGGCTAAATTCTTTCTGTCTTGCAGTTTAGACAGGGTAAGTCAATTTCATCTGTAGAAGCTGAGTAGTTAATTAGCTAGCTGGTTGAATCTGGTTACTGTAGCCCCATTTCAGTATACTATAAATTCAGGGTTCTTCAGCACGGCTGACTACCTGAGTGAAGACTCAGGGTTTGGTGAGAAGGGAGTTGGGGGGAGGAGTTGTTCGTTTCCTCTTTCTACCTTTCTCACCCCATAGAAATTGGTTCTTGCTCTACTTCAGGGAAAGGAGCTAGCTGTTTGGTGAGTATCTGGTAAGTTGGTAAGTTCTACTTTATCCCTAAGGTTTAAAATAGTACACAATTTGGTGGTAAAGTTAATCAAATATATACAAAAGCAACAATAAATAAGTGATTAATATAATTAAGTAATCATTTAAAAGGATGGCAGGAGACATGATGTGTCAAGGCTGCAGCATGTGGGAGCTCCTGGATAACGTTGTGATCCAGAGCAAACACATCTGAGTGTTTGTGGCTTCAGGAACTTCGACTGAGAGTCATTGAGCTGGAGGCTGAGTTGCAGTCTCTGCAACACATCAGGGAGGGGGAAAGTTACCTGGATGCTTTATACCAGCAGGCAGTCACACCACTTAGAATAGGGTCAGTGGCCAGGAACAGGATGGTGTGACTGCAAGTGAGTCAGGTAAGGGGACCCAGAGGGCAGGAGTGTGAGCCTCTGCAATTGTCCAACAGGTTTGAGGTTCTCTCATCTTGTTTGGATGAGAGTGGGGGCTGCAGGGTGGATGTGCAAACTGACCATGGCACCATGGTACAAGAAGCCATCCAAGTGAAGGGAGCAAAAAGGAATGTAGTGATAGTAGGGGATAGTATAGTGAGGGGGATTGACTGTTGTCTGCAGCAAAGAGCGAGAGTCCAGATAGCTTTAATGCCTGCCTAGTGCCAGGGTTCAGCACATCTGCTCAGGGCTGGAGAGGAACTTGCAGTGGGAGGGGGAGGATCCAATGGTCGTCCATGCAGGTACCAGTGACCAGTAGGTAGGATGAGGAAGGAGGCTGTGCATAGTCAGTATATCGAGCTAGGCACCAATTTAAGAAGCAGACCTCAATGGTAATAATTTCTGGATTATTACCTGAGCCATGTAGGACAAATAAGATTAGAGAAATGAATGCATGGCTCAAAGCCTGGTGTGGCAAAAGTGGGTTCCAGTTTGTGGGGCATTGGCACCAGTATTGGGGAAAGAGTGATCTGTACCATTGGGACTGTCTACACCTGAACCATGCTGGGGCTGGCAAGCCGCCTAACTTGGGAAGTAGAGAGAGTTTTAAACTGAATAGTAGGGACAAGGGATCAAATTTGGGAAGATGTGATAAACCAAAGAGTAGGGACAAGGCAAGAGAGACAGGTATTAATGTGGGAAATGATAAAGACTGTAACAGGAAGGGACAGAGAGTACAAATCTAAGAGTAAATCAGCAGATAAGGCTAGATGCTACAAAAATAATAAAAGGACAAAACTAAAGGCTCTGTATCTAATGGTATGTAGCACTCAAAACAAAACAGATGAACTGATAGCGCAAATAGAAATAAGTACAATCTAATAGTCATTACAGAGACATGGCTGCAGGATGACATAGTTTGGGACCTGAATATTGAAGGGTATGTGACACTTAGGAAGGACAAGAAGTTAGGAAAAGGTGGAGGGTGGCTCTGTTAATTAATGATGGTATTAGCACATTGGAGAGCTATGACCTAAGTTCAGGAAACCAGGATGTAGAAGCAGTTTGGATTAAGAGGAGGAATGATAAAGGCAAGAAGTCACTTGTGGGAATTGTGCACAGACCTCCTAATTGTAACTACACAGCAGGACAGAATATAAAAGGAGAGATAACGGCAGCTTGCCAGGAATGTACAGCAATAATCATGGGCAATTTTAATCTACATGTTGACTGGAAAAATCAGATGGGCAAAGATAGTGTAGATGAGGAGTTCATAGAATGTTTTCAGGATAGCTTCTTAGAACAGCATGTTCTGGAGTCAACCAGAGAGCAAGGCTACACTAGACCTGGTATTGAGCAACGAGATAGGATCAATTGATAACCTCCTAGTGAAGGCATCCCTAGGTAGCATTGATCATAATATGATTGAATTTTCATTAATTTTGAGGGAGAAACGATTGCATCCAAGACAAGTATTTTAAACATAAATAAGGGCAATTATGGGGGCATGAAAGCAGAGCTAGCTAAAGTGAGCTGGCAAATGAGGTTAAGGATATGTCAATAGAAGTATAGGAGCAGACATTTAAAGGGATATTTCAGAATATACAGGGCAGGATTTTTACCTCATTGGTCAGGCGGGACCGGGAGCGGCTGTGAAACTGACCGCAATTTCACCCTGGTTGGCCAATTAACAGCCAGCCAATGTGAAATATGCACTGAGAGTCTCAGCGCTGCCAGGGTGGGGGCGGGAGAAGTGAGAGCGCTGAAGCGTGTGCATGCGGGGGGGGGGGTGCATGCAGCGAAAGCTCCCTGAAGGCACAGAGCTGCCTCAGGGAGCTGAAGATTTTTAACATTAAAAATAAAGTATTAAAAAAATAAGGAAAACATGTCCCCTCATGTGACTCTGTCACGCGAGCAGGGGTATGTTAAAATGAGTTTGAAAAGATTTTATTTTTTTTTTTAAATCACTGGTCAAAAACTCATCCCACCTGTGATTGAGGTTTCGCAAAAATGTAAAGGCCGTTTGGCCTATTCGCCTGCCCGCCAACCGAACGGTTGGACGGGCAGCAAAAACTTCAATTTGCTGAACTGATTAAGGGCCTTAATAGTCTCTTAATTCTCGGCACCCGCCGAGCGAAATATCGTGAGTGAGCAATGACGTTGGGATGCTCGCCCAACATCATTGTGCACTATTTTACTCTTATTTGGGTCAGGCATGCACCCGTCCGAAGAGGGAAAAATTCTGCCCACAAAATATATACATTCCAATGAGAAAGAAAAATTCCAAGCGGAGGGCCCACCGTCCGTAGTTAACTAAGAAAGTTAAAGACAGTATCAAGCTTAAAGGAAAAGCATATAATTATGCAAAGACGGGTGGCAGGGCAGAAGATTGAAAAGAATATAAAGAACAGCAAAGAATGACAAAAAGGGAAAAATTAGAGTATAAGAGAAAGCTAGTAATATGGAGACAAATAGTAAGAATTTCTATAGATATTTAAATAAGAAAAGAGTTAACAAACTGAGTGTTGGTCCTATAGAGAATGTGTCTAGGGAATTGATAATAGGAAGTAGGGAGATGGCGGAAGAATTAAACAGGTATTTTCCTTCAGTCTTAACTATAGAGGACACAAATAACATCCTAGAAATAACTCTAAATCAGAAAATCAAAGGGAGGAAGGAACTCAGGAAAATTACAATCACCAGGGAAGTGGTATTGAGCAAGTTGTTGGGGTTGTGGGCTGACAAATCCCCAGGTCCAGATAGATTTCACCCTAAGGTCTTCAAAGAACAAAGAAAAGTACAGCACAGGCACAGGCCCTTCGGCCCTCCAAGCCTGCGCCGATCATATTGCCTGTCAAACTAAAACATTTTGCGCTTCCCGGGTCCGTATCCCTCTATTCCCATCCTATTCATGTATTTGTCAAGCTGCCTCTTAAACACCACTATCGTACCTGCTTCCACACCTCCTCTGGCAGCGAATTCCAGACACTCACTACCCTCTGTGTAAAAAACTTGCCCCACACATCTCATCTAAAGTTTTCTCCTCTCACCTTAAATCTATGTCGCCTAGTAATTGACTCTTCCACCCTGGGAACAAGCTTCTGACTATCTACTCTGTCCATGCCACTCATAATTTTGTAAACCTCTATCAAGTCGCCCCTCAATCTCCGTCGCTCTAGTGAGAACAATCTGAGTTTCTCCAACCTCTCCTCATAGCTAATAACCTCCAGACCAGGCAGCATCCTGGTAAACCTCTTCTGCACCCTCTCCAACACCTCCATATCCTTCTGGTAATGTGGCGACCAGAATTGCTCGCAATATTCCAAGTGTGGCCTAACCAAGGTTCCATACAGCTGCAGCATGACTTCCCAGCTTCTACACTCAATACCCCTGCCAATGAAGGCAAGCATGCCATATACCTTCCTGACCACCATATCTACCTGCGTTGCCACTTTCAGTGACCTGTGGACCTGTACACCCAGATCCCTCTGCCCATCGATGCACTTAAGGGTTCTGCCATTTACTGTATAATTTCTACCTGTATTAGACCTTCCAAAATGCATTACCTCGCATTTGTCCGGTTTAAACTCCTTCTGCCATTTCTCCGCCCAAGTCTCCAAACGATCTATATCCCATTGTATCCTTTGACAATCCTCTTCACTATCTGTAACTCCTCCAACCTTAGTGTCATCTGCAAACTTACTAATTAGCCCAGTTACATTTTCCTCCAAATCATTTACGTATACTACAAACAGCAAAGGTCCCAGCACTGATCCCTGCAGAACACCACTAGTCACAGCTTTCTATTCAGAAAAACACCCTTCCACTGCTACCCTCTGTCTTCTATGACCAAGCCAATTCTGTATCCATCTTGCCAGCTCACCTCTGATCCAGTGCAAGTTTACCTTCTGTACCAGTCTGCCATGAGGGACCTTGTCAAAGGCCTTACTGAAATCCATGTTTATAACATCCACTGCCCTTCCATCATCGATCATCTTTGTCACTTCCTCGAAAAACTCGATCAACTTAGTGAGACACGACCTCCCCTTCACAAAACCATGCTGCCTCTCACTAATACACCCATTTGCTTCCAAATGATAGTAAGTCCTGCCACGAAGAATCTTCTCCAATGATTTCCCTACCACTGACGTAAGGCTCACTGGCCTGTAATTTCCTGGATTATCCCTACTATCCTTCTTAAACAATGGAACAACTTTGGCCATTCTCCAGTCCTCTGGGACCTCACCCGTAGCCAGTGAGGATACAAAGATTTCTGTCAAGGCCCCAGCAATCTCCTCCCTTGTCTCCCTCAGAACTCTGGGATAGATCCCATCTGGCCCTGGGGACTTATCCACCTTAATATTCTTCAAGACACCTAACACCTCCTCTTTTTTGATCTCAACATGATCCAAGCTATTTACACACTCTTCCCTAGACAAATCGACCGCTAAGTCCTTCTCTTTGGTGAATACTGATGAGAAGTACTCATTTAGTATCTCTCCCATTTCTTCTGGCTCCACACACAGATTCCCACCTCTGTCCCTGAGTGGACCTACCCTTTCTCTGACTACCCTCTTGCTTTTTACATATTTATAAAAGGCCTTGGGACTTTCCTTAATCCTGGTTGCCAGTGACTCCTTTTAGCCCTCCTGACTCCTTGCTTAAGTTTCTTCCTACTTTCTTTATATTCTCCACGGGCTTCATCTGTTCTCACCCTTCTAGCCCTTACGAATACTTCCCTTTTCTTTTTTACTAATCTCACAATATCCTTTGTTATCCAAGGTTCCGGAAACTTGCCATACTTATCCTTCATTCTAGCAGGAACATGCCAGTCCTGAATTCTTATCAACTGACGTTTGAAAGCCCCCCACATGTCAGTTGTTGTTTTGCCTCAAACATTCGCCTCCAGTCTAGATTCCTCAGTTTCTGCCTAATATTGTTATAATTACCCTTCCCCCAATTTAGCACTTTAACCTGAGGACTCCTGTTATCCTTATCCTTCAGTACCTTGAAACTTACTGAATTTTCCCAAAATGCTCCCCTACTGAATCTTCGACCACCTGGCCGGGTTCATTCCCTAATACCAGGTCCAGTATTTCCCCTTCCCTAGTTGGACTATCTACATAGTATCTCAGGAAGCCCTCCTGGATGCACCTTACAAATTCTGCATCATCCAAACCACTAGCACTAAGTGATTCCCAGTCAATATAGGGAAAGTTAAAATCACCCACCACAACAACCCTATTGCTTTTACACCTTTCCAAAATCTGCCTACATAACTGTTCCTCAATCTCCTGACAGCAATTGGGAGGCCTATAATAAACCCCCAACATTGTGACTGCACCCATACTATTCCGGAGCTCTACCCATATTGCCTTGCTGCATGAGCCCTCCGAGGTGTACAGCTGTGATATTCTCCTTAACCAGCAGTGCAACTCCCCCACCTCTTTTACATCCCTCTCTATCCTGCCTGAAACATCTAAATCCTGGAACGTTTATCTGCCAATCCTGTCTATCCTTCAACCAAGTCTCTGTAATAGCAATAACATCATAGTCCCAAGTACTAATCCAAGCTCTAAGCTCATCTGCCTTGCCTGTTATACTTCTCGCATTGAAACAAATGCATTTCAGACCCTCAGTCCCACTGTGTTCAGTAATTTTTCCCTGCTTGCTCTTCCTCTTAGTCCTGGCCATATTCACTCGTTCCCAGTCATTTATTTCCTCTGCTGACCTATTGCTCTGGTTCCCACCCCGCTGGCATACTAATTTAAACCCTCCCGAGTTACACTAGCAAACCTCGCAGCCAGGATATTGGTGCCCTTCTAGTTTAGATGTAACCCGTCCTTCTTGTACAGGTCCCACCTGCCCCGGAAGATCCAGAAAAGATCGGAAGATCGGAAACCCTCCCTCCTACACCATCTGTTCAGCCACATGTTTAGCTGCACTACCTTCCTATTTCTAGCCTCACTGGCACGTGGCACAGGGAATAATCCTGAGATTACAATCCTAAAGGTCCTGTTTTTAAACTTTCTGCCTAACTCCCTGAACTCCCGCTGCAGGATGTCGTCACTCTTCCTGCCTATGTCATTAGTACCAATGTGTACCACGACCTCTGACTGTTCTCCCTCCCCTTCAGACTGTCCCGTACCCGATCAGAGACATCCTGGACTCTGGCACCAGGGAGGCAACATACCATCCTGGTGTCTCTTTCACGACCTCAGAAGCTCCAATCTGAGCCCCTAACTATAGAGTCCCCTATGACAATTGCTCTTCTGTGCTTTGATTCCCCTGCTGAACAACAGAGACAGCCATGGTGCCACTGCTCTGGCTATTGCTGTTGTTTTCCCCTGATAGGCCATCCCCCCCAACAGTATCCAAAACGGTATATCTGTTAGAGAGGGGGACAGCCACGGGGGATTTCTGTACTGACTACCTGAGATAGTTGATGCACTGGTTTTAATTTTCCAAAATTCCCTAGATTTGGTGAAGGTTCCATTAGATTGGAAAATAGCAAATATAATTCCTTTATTCAAAAAGGGAGTGAGACAGAAAGCAGGAAACTATAGGCCAGTTAGCCTAACATATGGCATAGGGAAAATGTTTGAAGCTAAGAAATGTTAGAATATTAAAGATGTTAAAGAAGGGCACTTAGAAAAATTCAAGGCAATCAGGCAGAGTCAACATGGTTTTGAAAAGAAAAATCATGTTTAACCAATTTATTGGCGTTCTTTGAGGGAGTCACACACCCTGTGGATAAAGGGGAACTGGTGGATGTACTGTACTTAGATTTCCAAAAGGCATTTGATAAGGTGCCACATCAAAGGTTATTGCGGAAAATAAAAACTTATGATGTAGGGGGTAACATATTGGCATGGATAGAAGATTGGCTGCCTAACAGGGAGCAGAGAGTTGGCATAAATGGGTCTTTTTCTGGTTGGCAAGATGTGATGAGTGGTGTGCCACAGGGATCAGTGCTAGGGCCTCAACTTTTTACTGTTTATATAAATGACTTGGATGAAGGGACTGAAGGACCGGTTGCTAAATTTGCTGACCACACAAAGATAGGTAGATAGGAAAGTAAATTGTGAAGAGGACATAAGGTGGCTACAAAGTGACATAGATAGGTTAAGTGAGTGGACAAAGATTTGGCAAATTGAGTTTATTGTGGGAAAATGTGAATTTGCCAACTTTGGCAGGGAGAATAAAAAATAAACTTATTAACTAAATGGTGAGAGATTGCAGAGCTCTGAGATTCAGAGGGATCTGCGTGTCCTAGTGCATGAATCACAAAAAGTTAGTATGTAGGTACAGCAAGTAATTAGGAAAGCTAATAGAATGTGATCATTTATTGTGAGGGAAATTGATTACAAAAGTAAGGAGGTTATGCTTCAGTTGTACAGGGTGCTGATGAAACCACATCTACAGTATTGTGTACAGGACTGGTGTCCTTATTTAAAGTAAGATGGAAATGCATTAGAAGCAGTTCAGAGAAGGTTCACTAGACTAATATCAGGAATGCGTGGATTTTCTTATGAGGAAAGGTTGAACAGGTTAGGCTTGTATCCATTGGAATTTAGAAGAGTAAGAGGCGACTCAGTTGAAACCTTTAAGATCTTGAGGGGTCTTGATAGGGTGGATGTTGAGAGGATGTTTCCTCTTATGGGAGAACCTAGAACTAGTGGTCACTGTTCAAAATTAAAGGGTCGCTCACTTAAGACAGACATGAGGAGAAGTTTTTTCTTTGAGGATTTGGAACTCTCTTCCTCAAAAGGCGGTGGAAGCAGAGTCTTTGAATATTTTTAAGGGGTGAAAAGTTATCGGGGGTAGGCAGGAATGTGGGGTTGAGGTTGCATTCAGATCAGCCATGATCTTATTGAATGGCAGAACAGACTCGAGGGACCGAGTGGCCTACTCCTGCTCCTAATTTGTGTGTTCATGTTTCCTATTACTCAGCCAATTTTGTATCCATTTTGCCGCTGTCCCTTTTATTCCAAGAGCTATAATTTTTCCCACAAGTCTGTTATGTGGCACTGTGCCTAATGCCTTTTGAAAGTCCATGTACACCATATCAACAGCATTATCCTCACCAACCCTCTCTGTTACCTCTTCAAAAAATTCCAGCAAGTTAATTAGACATGATTTCCCCTCTACAAATCCATGCTGGATCTTCCTAATCAACCCACATTTTTCCGTGTGACTACTAATTCTATCCCGAATAATTTTCTTTAGAAGCTTCCCCAGTACTGAAGTTAAACTGACCAGCCTACAATTGCTGGGCTTATCCTTACAACCTTGTTTGAACAAGGGTGTAATGTTTGCAATAAGTCTAGGGAAGACTGAAAGATTGTGGCCAATGCCCCTGCAATTTCCACTTTTACTTTCTTCAATATCCTCAGATGCGTCTCACCCGGTCCTGCTGCCTTGTCAACTTTAAGTACCGACAGTTTATCCAACGCTTTCCCCTTATCAATTTTGAACCCTTTTAGTGGCAGAGTTTCCTCCTCTGTCACCATAGCCTCAGTAGCATCTGCTTCCTTGGTAAAAACAGATGCAAAGTATTCATTTAATACCTCAGCCAGACCCCCTGCTTCCATGTGTCAATCCCCTTTTTGGTCCCTAATCGGCCCTAATCCTCCTTTTACCACCCTCTTACTGTTCATGTGCCGATAGAAGATTTTGGGATTCCCCTTTATGTTGGCTGCCAATCTTTTCTCATGATTCCTCTTTGCTTTTCTTATTTGCCTTTTCACCTCCCCTCTGAACCTTTTGTATTCTGCTTGACTCTCAGTTGTATTTTCTACCTGACACTTGCCAGAAGCACACATTTTCTTCTTTATCTTAATTTCTATCCTCTTTTCCATCCAGGGAGCTCTGGATTTGTTTGACCTACCTTTCCATTTTCAGGGAATGTACCTTTACTGTGCCCGAACCATTTCTTCTTTGAAGGTAGTCCATTGTTCTGCAAGTTTTTCCCACCAACCTATAGTTCCAGTCTATCCGGCCCAGCTCTGTTCTTGCCCCATTGAAGTCAGCTTTCCCCCAGTTAATTATTCTTACTTTGGATTGTAGATTGTCCTTTTCTACCATCATCCTAAATCTTACGATACAATGTCACCTAAAAGTTCCGCCGCTTGATCAATTTGGCCCGTTTCATTTCCAAGGACCAGGTCCTATAGTGCCTCCTTTCTTGTTGGACTGGACACACACTGGTGTAGAAAATTCTCCTGAACACAATCTAGGAACTCTCGCCCATCTCCACCCTTTACAGTACCACTGTCCCAATCTACATTCAGATAATTAAATCCCCCTTTATAACTACTCTATAACGTCTGCCTCTATCTGTAATTTCCCTGCAGGTTTATTCCTCTACATCCTTCCCATTAGTTGGCAGTCCAAAGACTACACCAAGCAATGTAATTGCACCCTTTTTGTTCCTTAGCTTTAGCCAAATTGATTCTGTTCTTGAACCCTCTGAGATATCCTCTTTCTCCAGCACTGCAATGCTGTCCTTTACCATTACAGCCACCCCTCCTCCTTTCCTTCCTTTCCTATCTTTTCTGAACACCTTGTACCCAGGAACATTTAACACCCAGTCCTGCCCTTCCTTGAGCCAGGTCTCTGTTATCGCCAAAAATCATATTTCCACATGGCAATCTGTGCCTGTAACTCCCCTATCTTATTTACTATACTCCACACATTCACATAGATGCACAGTAACCCTGATTTATACTACATGACTTTCTCCCTTATTATGGCTCTACCTATTAACTTACTATTCTCTGTACTAGTGCAATCTGTCACTCCCAGTATTTTCGGCACCCTGGTATTCCTCTCTGATACTCCCTCCTGGTTCCCACACCCCTGCCAAGTTAGTTTAAAGCCCCACTGACAGCATAGCAAAACGCCCCATGAGGAACTCAGTCCCGGCTCTGTTCAGGTGCAACCCGTCCGGCTTCTACAGGCGCTATCTTCCCCAGAGCCAGTCCCAGTGACCCAGGAATCTAAAGCCCTCCTTCCTGCACCACCTTTCCAGCCACTCATGCATCTCCTTATCCCCCTATTACTGTACTCATTTGCACATGGTACTGGGAGTAATCCGGAGATGACTATATTTGAGGCCCCACTTGCTAATTTTTGACCCAGCTCCCTAAATACTGATCGCAGAACTACGTCCCCCTTCCTGCCTAAGTCATTGGTACCAATGTGGACCATGATCTCTGACTGATCACCCTCCCACATAAGAATGTCCTGCAGCCGCTCAGTGATATCCTTTACCCTGACACCAGGGAGGTAACATACCATCCTGGAGTCACATCTACGGCTGCAGAAATTCCTGTCTGTTTCCTAACTAATTAATCCCCTATCACTAATGCTCTTCCTTTCTTCTTCCTCCCCTCCTGTATAACCGAGCTGCTCGTGGTGCTATAAACTTGGCTCTGACTGCACTACTCTGAGAACTCAACACCCTCACCAGTATCCAAAACAGAAAACCAGTTTGCGAGTGGGATCCCAAGGGGCTCCTGCACTAAGTGCCTGGTTCTCTTGGGCTGCCTGGCAGTTTCACATTCTCTTTCTGCCTCAATGCTGCTAGCATGCGGTGTGACCACCTCTCTGAATGTGCTATCCACCTAGCCCTCAGCTTCACAGATGCACCACCGTGACTCCAGCCACTGCTTGAGTTCCGAAACCTGGAGCTCAAGTTTCTGCAGCTTGCAGTGTTTCCTGCACATGTGGTCGTCTAGGACAGCGGCAGTATCCATGACTTCCCACATATTACAGGGCATGCATTCCACATGACCAAGCTGCCCTGCCATGTCCTAGCTTTGCTTCCCTTCCATTAACTTTAATGTATTTTGGTTTATTTATATTACTTTATTTTACTGGCCCTGACTTAAATTTACACCCCTATTCCAAGTATTTCTTACTTAAATCCAAGTAGCTACTTCTTTAAAGATGATACACTTTTCTAATTTACGGCTATTTAAAGACACTTCCTAACAGCAGTTTCTCACCAACCAATAAACTTATGATTTTCCTGTGATGTCACTTGTTGCTTTTGTTCTTCAAACTTGCTGTTCTTGAGCTAAAGCTGAAGCCCCTGTCTCCAATGTGTTCTTCAATCAGGTTCGCTCTCTACCTCTCTCCCGAGTAAATGTAGGCCCCGAGCCTCACGCTGTCTTTATATCCTCACTGTCTTCGATGCATTCTCCAATCAGGTTCGCTCTCTGCCTCTCTCTGGGGTAAATCAAAGAGGCGACAGGAGCTCTTTATGCCAGGAGAGGGAACTTGATTCTATTCCCCCTGAACAGAGAGAAGCAAGTGGAGCATGCACATGACTATACCAGAATAATGGGTTTCATCATGCTGCAGTGTATCATCGACTACACACACGTGGCTTTGTGAGCATTGTATCTCAATGCTGGCGTGTACCACAACGGCTGAATGTTCAGTTAGTGTGTGTCCACAACCAGTACATCAAGCTGGCATACTATCCTGGCAGCAGTCATGATGCTTTTGTTCTGAACCATTCTGTTCCCTCAGTCTTTCAACCATCAAAGAGTGGCTGGTGGGTAATAAGGGTTATCTGCTGACATCTGGCTTATGATTCCACAATGCAGCCAGAGGTGGCCAGCTTATGTACAATGGGAGCCTGAGTCCCACACAGAATGTCATAACAGAGCATTGGGGTGTTGAAGCCACAGTTCTGCTGACTGGGCCACTCTGGAGGAGCCCAGCAGCACTCAGGGCCATGGAGAGGAATCATGAACCCTGGTGCTCCTTGTGGGCCCCTTATCTTCCTGCAACAACCCCCCCCCCCACCCGCCCGCCGACCCCCTGCTTTCCCCAACCCTCCCCCTCGCTGATTGATGTTATGATCTGCCTACTCTGCGTATTTCTGGGGAACATCAGGTGAGTGCCACTAACCCCTCACCAATATGCATCCAGTGCCAGCCAGCACACGATTTCAGAAGTGTCTGCATGTGCTGCAAGCTCCGTTTCAGGAGATTGCCCCTTCACTGCCCCCAACCTCCTTCTCGATAGTGTGTGGTCCCTTTGCCAGTCTCCCCCCCCGCAACCTCCTCCCTCTCAATGGTGTGTGGCCCCTTCCCTAGCTTTCCATCCAACCTCCTCCCTTGATGGTATGGCTATGGTTCCACTCTACCTTTTAGTTTATAAAGTGCCTCTCACAACCTTACAAACATGCTTCTCTCACGACTCTCGGCTACTGTGATGTACTTTCATAGTCAATATTGCTATGTAGTAATTCTGACACCTAATTTTAACTTAGAAAGATTCACAAACAGAAAGGACCAGATGTTGGGATTGGAAGCAAAACTGGATTATTGGGTGCTACAAAGCACAAAGTTCCAAAATGGAGTTTGCGGCAAACACACATACTTCTGATGCAAAGTATGCTAGCTGGTGTGGGATGATAAGGAAGAGGGGTGTGAGAAGGTGGACTAGGTAGGAGCGCATTGTCATCCTCTGTGGTTTCATCTTCATTGCTGGTCACAGTCTCAGTTGTGGCCATACCAATGATCTTCAACACAGTATTCTCATGGGACGGTGAGACATGTAGCTGTGCCTATTCCTAGCTAGTTAGGTGCTACTGCTTCCAATTATGGGTCCCCTTGTCCTGTGAGAGTGAGATAAATATGTCGGTGAGTGTGATGCAATGTGTTTGGATGATGTGCCTACCACAGTTGAATAGCAGTCAATGTGTGCAAGGTGTGAGATGTGAGTGTAAGGCATGCAGCAGTGCTAAGTGTGTGAGCATGAGGAAGGGCTCTGAAGGTTGTGAAGAGTTGCTCTTAGTGAGACTGTTGATTAGGGAAGGAAAGATGATGAATGAAAAACTGAAGAAGGCTGTAAGGATATGGCATGTGAAGATGCATTCATTTATCTTAAACTACTCATGTGAGGTCATTGAACTTTTTGCAACACTTAATCTAGGTTCTTGGAGCTAGATTGCTGGCCTTGACCATGACAGCTTTCTGCTCCCACTACCTTGGTTGTGTCTTTCTGGAGGGCCTCTTGGCTTCTTGAGGGAGGATAATCTGTCTCTGCCTGTTCATCCTGTGCACCACGGCTTCCAGTTATCTATGGGAAACCTTTGGGGCATGCTTTATGGCATGTTGTGCCATTTCCAGATCTCTTTATGCTCAAACTCCTCTTGAACCAGTTCCAGCTGCTGTTCCAGTCAAAATGCACCTCTCCTTTAAGAGGTGTGGGCTAGCCTTTAGTACTGCAGGTTAGCTTCAAGTGATGCTAGCCTCACACGAATTTGGGCCCCCTGCTAAGGTGTGTAATGACTCAGCAGTACATTTAGTGCCAGACTGCACATCACTATGCACTGCTTGCATTACGATGAATGGGCAGGGGTTAATCGTGGGTTGTGATTACTGGCCTTTTCCAAATTTTCCCGCATTGTGTTTTATTCTTTTTCCATTGTAGAACTTAAGAAATTGGAAGTTAGTGGTTATTTACTTTCCTTCTCAAATTACGTTCTTCATTAGGATGTGAACATGTCATGTAATTTTGATTTGACTGTTCAATTACATAAGCTTTGACATGTGATTCCATTGTGTAGTTGAGACAATTTTCACAAGCAGTTGTAACTTCTGAATTTGTTAATGTGTGTATGTATGTGTGTGTGTGTGTGAGTGTTTTTGCAGATTTTCTCCATGGAACTCTGAATGAAGACATATTTAACAATGAAGCAGTTTCTCAGCAATAAACTGAAATTTCAGCCTGGATTAACTGCTCATGACCTCATGCAGCTTGAACTCATGACCTGATTCAGGATGACATTTATAATAAAAGAAATACATACAAGATAGGGAAATTGAAAGATTTAACTTGGGAGATAAAGGATGAAAGTGGAAAGCAAGCTATGTTGAAGATGTAGCCTTGGGGCAAGATCTGAGGCATAGAGAGGGAACGTGGAAGAGTAAGGGTCATTGCTAAGGTTAGGTTGCCAGAGATATGGAAAATGTACATAGACATAGAAAAAGTAGTTCGGATGCAGGATGGGTGATGCCAAAGGATAGTCAGGGAATGTGCATACTACTGGATGGTGAATTGTTTTATAACACTTATTTTTTATGTCTCTCTGGAACCTTTAGAAATTGCTCATGAGTCTGACTGGAAATTTGGGTTACTTTCTGCTTTTGCCTTTGGAGTTTAATTGCTTTGTGCTAAGTGGTATATTCAGGAATGTGTTCAACACAAACTCATGCAATGGAAAAGTGTAGTTGTATTATTAATTTATTAACAATTTACATTTCTCTTGGTTAATAATCATATGAGTATGCAAACATTTTTGATTTTCATGAAAAAATTGATGTCAAATCAACTCATATATAAAGCAAAAAGATACTGAAACTGGAAAGCTTGTTGCTGCAAAATTTTGGCCTAAAAATTACATTGCATAATTTTTGATTGTTTGCCATTTTCTGTGTCAAAACAACCCATGAATCATAAATGAATATTTTCCTTTTTACTCAGTGCCTCGAAAACCTTTACACCTTCAGAGTTCAACAAAACAAACAATCCAAACTCCTGAAAACAAGGCATTACACAGTGCACAGACCAGGATGGAGACCTTACCATCCAACACGTGCAAGGAGAAAACTGGCAAGGTGTCTGACCTCATAAATCGGTTTCAAGGAGGCAGGTAATACATGATGTTTGTAAACTAATAGTCATATTTGTACAGCCATTCACACTGAGCCACATCTTTTCCCCTTCTCGTTCTATACCTCTTCTTCTCTCAGAACCTTGCCTTATGCTCGCCATTCTTTCAAAGGTGGAAAAGTAATTAGTGGAACAGTAATTCCCAAGCTTTTTAATATTTAGTTTAGACATTATTTTGAACTTCAACCAGCTGAAGAAACTCATTGATGTTATAACACAGCGCTTTTTTTCCAAGGCTTAGGAAAGATTTTAGGAAGAGGAGCCAAATTACTGAGTTCAAATACAAACATTCTTTACTTTTTTTCTTTCCTTATGGGACTGGAATACTCCTGTAGCCACCACAAGAGAAGTTTTGCAATTCTGTGGCCTGGCTCGCTACCCCCCACTCCACTCCCTGATTCCTGAATGTAAGAGTCTCCTGAAAACTCCTCCCCATGACTCATCCGACTGGCTCAGTCTGAACCAAAGATCCCTGCCATTTCAAATTGTACTCTTGCCCACTAACCAGCTGCCATTTCCCATCTGTTTCAGGGAACGTAGAAAAGGCCCAGGAGTTAGAATTGCCCAGACCTCACACTACCAAAGTCAAGGCCTTTTAACGCCTGCCTCACATCCTGTCCACCTGATTCTTGATCCAGATTAAATTTGGGGCTCTGAAGTAAAAAAAAAAGTAATATTACACTTAATGGTCCCCTGAAATGATCCAGCAAACCGTTCAGTTGTATAACTCATTCCTGGGATGAAGGGATTGGACCAAACCTATTGGAATTTAGAAGAATCAGAAGTGACCTTATTGAAAAATGTAAGATCCTGCATGGACTTGATAGGGTGGATACTGGAAGGATGTTTCCTCTTGTGGGGGAGCCTAGAACTAGGGGACACAGTTTAAGAATAAGAGGGAAATGAGAAGAAGTGTTTTCTCTCAAAGTTGTTAGTCTCTTGAAGTCACTTCCCCAGAAAGTAATGGAGACTGGATCATTGAATTTATTCAAGGCTGAGTTAGGTAGATTTTTGATATACAAATGAGTCAACAGCTATGAGGGAGCAGACAGGAAGGTGGAGTTGACACTACAACCAGATCTTATCAAGTGGCTCGAAGGAGCAAATGGCCTATTCTTGCCCCTAAGTCCTATGTTCCTATGTTCCTACTACACCAAATTATAATAAGAATAAAACTAGTTGGACCACTGAGCATCAGCTCAGGCACCAGATACAGATACAACACCCCCTGAAGTCCTCCTCATTAACATCTGGGTACTTGTGCCAAATTGGGGAGCTGTCCCACAGACAAATAAAGCAACAGCCTGAGACGGTCTTACTTACAGAATCATAGTTTACAGTCAGTGGCCAGACTCCTCCATCAACATCGCTGGGTATGCCCTATCCCACTGATGACAGACCTATCACAGTTGGCAGCACAATGGTGTATAGTTAGGAGTGGGTGGCCCTGTGAGTCCTCAACATTGACTGCAGATCCCATGAAGTCTCGTGGCAGCAGGTCAAACATGAGAAAGGAAATTTTCCTGCTGCTTACTACCTACTGACCTATCTCAGCTGACGAATCAATACTCCTCCTGCATGTTGAAAGCCACTTGGAAGAAGCACTGAGGGTAACAAGGGCACAGGTTGTACTCTGAGTGGGGACTTCAATGTCCATCATCAAGAGTGGCTTGGTAGCACCACTACTGACCAAACTGGACAAGTCTTGAAGGACATATCTGCCAGACTCAGCCAGTGGCAGGTGGTGACAGAACCAATACAAAGGAAGTACCTACTTGACCTCATCATTACCATTCTAACAGTAGCAGATCATCTAGCCAAGACAACATTGATAGGAGTGACCACTGCAGAGTGTGTGTAGAGAAGAAATCCCCACTCCACACAGATGGAAGAAAGACACTGTATTGTGCAGCACTATCCCATCTAAATGGGATAGATTTAGCAGCTCAACACTGGGTATCCATGAGTCACAGTGAGGATCAATAGCAGAATTGTATTTCACCAGGATTCTCTAGGATTCCTTGAGCGCGTTACAGCCTTCATTCAAATATGGACAGAAGAGATGAATTCCAGAGGTGAAGTGAAAGTGACTGCCCTTGACATCAAGACAGCAATTAACTGAGTCTGGCATCAAGTAAAATTGAAGTCAATGAGGATCAGGAGAATGCTCCTTACTGCTGGAGTCATACTTTGCACAAATACCTAGAACATCACTGCAGGATTTCTTAGGGAAATGTATATTAGTCCCAACCATCTCCAGATGCATCATCAATGAGGTCAGTGGCTGGATATTCTGTAGTGAGTAACTCACCTCTTGACTCTGCAAAAACTTTGCACCTATAATGCACAAGTCAGGAGTGTGATAGAAGACTTCCCACTTGACTGGATGAGTGCAGCTCCAGTAACACTCAAAATACTCCACACCGTCTAGGATAAAGCAGCCTGTTTAATTGGCACCCCATCCACCAAATTAAATCTTCGTCCCTCCATTACAGGCGCATAGTGGCAGCAATGTGTACCATTGACAAGAAGCACCGCAGAAACTCACCAAGGCTTCTTAATCAGACCACGCAAACCTGCAACCTGTTTCACCTGGAAGAACAAGGGCAGTAGGCTAATGGGAACAACACCACCTCCATGTTCCCCTTCAAGTCACGCACCATTCTGGCTTGTAAATATATTGTCAATCCTTCAACATCGCTGGGTCAAAATCCTACTTAACAGCAGTAGTGGAAAGGCACTTACTTGTTGGACTTGGCAGTTCTCACCTCCCTTCAGCTGCCGGATTTCCTGAGTCAGATACGGTTGAGGGCCCTGTTAACCACAGTGGGAGGGAATCCTCGGTTAAGGAAAAAGGAAGTAATATCAGAAGTGCTGTTGTGGAAGATAGAATCAGAACAGACGCAACAAAGAAACTGGCATAAAGGAATGGCGTCCTTACAGGAAGCAGGGTGTGAGGAATTGTAGTTGAAGTAGCTGTGGGAGTCAATGGCTTATCATGAATATTAGTAGATAGTCTATCTCCAGAAATTGAGACAGAGAAGTCAAGGAAAGGAAGGGAAGTGTTGGAGATGGACCATGTGAAGGTGAAAGAAATGTGGAAATTGGAAGCAAAGTTGATAAGTTTTCCATTTTCGGGCAAGAGCAGGAAGCAACATTGATTCTGTCATTGACGTACTGGAAAAAGAGTTGGGGGAGGGAGCCTGAGTAGGACTGGAACAAGGAATATTCCACATACTCCACAAAAGGACAGGCATAACTAGAGCCCATGTGGGTATCCATAGCAACACTTTTTATTTGGAGGAAGTAAGACAAATTAAAGGAGAAATTGTTCAAGGAGAGAACAAGCTCAGCCAGGTGGAGTAGAGGGGTGGTGGGTGGTGATTGTTCAGGTCTCAGTTCAAGCGAGAAGCGGAGAGCCCTCAGACTGTCCTGGTGGGGGTTGGAGGTGTAGAGAGATTGGACTTCCATAGTGAAGAGGAAGTAGAAGCAGTTAGGGCTGGGAAACTGGAAATTATTGAAATTACATAGGGAGTCAGAAGAAGGATGTAGGTGGGAAGAGACTGGACAACGGGAGAAAAAATAGAGTCAAGAGAGGAAGAAATATGTTCAGTGGGCCAGGAACAGGTTGAAATGCTGGATCTACCAGGACAGTCGTGTTTATGGATTTTGCGAAGGAGATAGAAGTGGGCTGTTGGGGTTTGGGGAACTATGAGGTAGGAAGCTGTGGAGGGAATATCTCCAGAGGAGAAGAGTGTAGAGGGCAAACTGGCATGTCAACCACTGGTGGAAATTTGTGGGCTGGTCTACCACTGGTCCCACCTCCACGGCCTTTTGAGAATGGAGCATGTGGTGTCCCCTAGGGTTGGTACTGAAGCCTCAGGTATTCACTACGTTTATTGATGACATAAAAGAAGGAATGAAGCTGTATATCCATGTTCACTTATGACACTAAATTAGGTGGCACAGTAATTACTGTAGATGGAAACAGAAAGACGCAAAATGGCATTGGTAGATTAAGTAAATCGGCAAAACTACGTGGGGAAAGTGTGAGGTTATCCACTTTGGAGCTAAGAAAAATAGTTCAGAGGATCCACTGAATGGTGAGAAGCTAAGAACTGTGGAGGAGCAGAAAGATTCAGGGGTTCGTGCATAGAAATCACTAAAGACTAGCGGACTGCTACAGAAAATATTCATAAATGCTATGGGGCATTCATGGAGCATTAGCCTTTATCTCAAGGGGCTGGAATACAAAGAAATAGAAGTTACATTACAGTTATCTAAATCTCTAGTTAACCCACATCTTAAGTATTGCATTCAGTTTTGAGGATTCTACCTTTGGAAGAATACATTTGCCTAAGAAGGGATGTAGTACAGATTCACCAAAATAATATTAAGACTAAAAGGGTTAATTGAGGAGGAAGGTTGCATATGCTAGGCATGTATATCCTTGAATATAAAAGATTTAAAGGGTGATCTAATTGAGGTGTTTAAGATGATTAAAGGATTTGATAGGGTATATTGAAAGAAACAATTTCCTATGGTGAAAATGTCCAGAATAAGAGGTGGTATGAGGCTTAAAATTAGAATTTGGTCATCAGGGGTGAATTCAGGAATGTTCACGTAAAGGTTAATAGAAGAATGAATTTTCTTCCCCATTAGCTGTTGAGGCCAGATCAGTTAAGAATTTCAAAACTGTGATTGATGGATTTCTATTAGGCAATGTTTTTAAGGTGTATAGAATCAGGACAATAAAATTTTCAGTAAAATTTAACTTTTCTGTGATTTCCACATATTTTTATAATTTAGTTTCTCTTAATGCCTCTCCAAATTAATGTACTATCTAAGAAAATCATTATTTAATTTGGTGTAACAAATTACATGTATATTACAACCTGGAATTCAATTGGATGTAATATATCACAAGTAAATTGGCTAGGACAAATCATGCACATTACAACCCAGAACTGGATTGTGTTTAACAAATCACATGCATAATCCAGTCTGAAATCTGATTAGAGATGACAAGTCATATGGGCACTACAGCCCAAATCGGATTGGTTATGACAAATTAGTACATACCACAACCAGTTCAGTATCAAAGGTTTAGAGGAGTCCCATGAATAATTAACATTGCTCACAATGAAGCAAATCATCGAATATGTCATGGACACTTGGTTTTGTTATCAGGTGTCAGTGAAGTACAGTGTAGGTAGTATGGTCCAAAAAAAGTGGTATACACCACAGTTACTTTATTAAATCCAGTATTGAACTTAAATCTAATGCAGTATAACATTTAGGGTACTACAACCCAAGTATACCAAAGTTTCAGTAGATCAAAGCTTGGTGTATGTAGAGTCAACTATATATACTTAATTGTTTTTCAAGTTTAAAAGTTGTCTGAGGGATTTTTAAACTTTTCTGGGTTTTGGATAATTCCACACAGCAGGCGGATAGTAATGAACTGCACTGAAAATGGAAAGACAGTAAATGTGTGGGAGTAGATGTTCATGTGTGGTTTTTAAGCAACTGGCTGGCAGAGTGTAATCTATGTCATAAGACCCCAATTTACATATTAAAGGGTCTACCACCTGAGTCAGATGGGCATTCTTTCATAGGTCTTTGGAGTATATTGTCAGCAGGAATAGGGTGCTCATTCATAGCCAACTATTTTTGTGATGCTAGTACTGTATTTCCACTGGGCAGGAGGTCACAAACATCCTCAAAAGTGTTGAATTGTTGGCAGGCTAATTTAATTGTAGCGGTCAATTGTTCTGCATTTGATTATGCGAGTCCATTTTACTATTAATGCTCACTGTGCTTGATTAGTTAAGCCTGGGTGTGGACTTGGTGAAAGATAAACTGTAGACGTTGCTAGAAGCTGGAGCTGTAAGCATGGAACAGACATTTTAAAGCACTGTGAATAAAGCCTGTTACACGCATAGAAACTAGTGTAATCTCTGAATAGCTCTGAGGCATATAAAATACAAAACATTGATCAGTAGGCAAACTATGCCACTGTCATGATCACAGGTCTTTCTGTGTATGTATAAATCCTGTTTTCTTCACAGTCCTCTTAACTTTCTGTTCATTGTAGAATCCCAATTTGTGGATACTAAAATAGGGAGCATAGTAAATAATCCTGAAGACCTGAGGAAGCTGCATGAGGTTTTGAAAAGATGGAGTGGGCAAAAAGTGCATATAGTATTTAATCATCAGATGTGAGGTGACTTTCTTTTTATTTGTAAATTGGATGTAGGCATTGATGGCAAGGCAAGCATTTATTGTCCATCCCTAATTGCCTTTGAGAAGGTGGTGAAGGTACACCAACTGTTCCTGGATTTTGACCCAGTGATGATGGAGGGATGGCAATATATTTCCAAGTAAGGATGATATATAACTTAGAAGGGAAGTAGCAAGTGGCAGTTTTCCCTTGCAGCTGCTGCCCTTGTTATTTTAGGCAATAGATGTTGCAGATTTGGAAGGTGCTTTTGAAGAAACCTTAATGAGTTGTTGCAGTGCATCTTGTAGATGTTAATACGCTGCAGCTACAAGGTGCTGTTGGTGGTGGAGGGAATGAATGCGTGAGCTGGGGGATAGGGTGACAATCTAATGAGTTGCTATGTTCTGGATGGTGTTGAGTTTCTTGAGTGTTGCAGCTGTGTTCATGCAGGGTAAATGGAGAATATTCCATCACGTGTCTGACTTGTGCCTTGTCGATGGTGGACAGGCTTTAGGGAATCAGGAGGTGAGTTACTCACAATTGATTACTCAATCTCTGACCTGCTCATGTAGCCACAGTATTTATGTAGCTGATCTTGTTTATTTTCTGGTCAATGGCAATCCCGGGCCCCCTTACACCTCCTCCCATGGTATTTTTCAATGGTAATGTCGTTGAATGTCAAGGGGAAGTGATTAGACTCTCTTGTTGGAAATGGTCATTACCTGGCATTTGTGTGGCCTAAATGTTACTCTTCTCTTACTAGCTGAAGCCTGAATGTTGTCCATATCCTGCTACACGCAGGCATCATCTGATGATTGAACATTGTGCAATCATCACCAAATGTCCACAGTTCTGAACTTATGATTGAGGGGAGGTCTTTGATGAAGCAACTGAAGATGGTTTAAGCCAAGGGTTATTGCTCTGAGGAACTCCTGCAGACAGATCCTGGGATTGTGATGATTGCCCTAACAACAACCACAATCATCTTGCTTTGTGCTAGGTATGCCTCCCTTCCCACCAGCACTGTGGGTGTACCTACACTATATGGCCTCACCACACACCTTCTCAAGGGGAATTAGGGATGGGCAATACATGCTGGCCCAGCCAGCCACACCCACATCCTGTGAAAGAATAAAAAAAACTCCAGCCAGTGCAAATATTCCCATTGACTTCAATTTTACTGGGGCTCCTCGATGCCACGCTCAATCAAATGCTGCCATGATGACAAGGGCAATTACCCTCCTATCGCCTCTGGAATTCT
This sequence comes from Carcharodon carcharias, assembly GCF_017639515.1. Classification (NCBI taxonomy): domain Eukaryota; kingdom Metazoa; phylum Chordata; class Chondrichthyes; order Lamniformes; family Lamnidae; genus Carcharodon; species Carcharodon carcharias. Next base: position 33,406,701 of record NC_054487.1, on the reverse strand, counting down.
GCTCTTTTATCCATGTTAAGATGTTAAGACCAAGACTGTATTGATGTCTGGAGCTGAGTGGTCCTGACAGAATCCAAACTAAGCATTGATGATAAAATTGTTGCTGAGTAAGTGCCCCTTGACAGCACGCCTTCCATCACTTTGATTAAGGGTGGATTGATGGGGCTGGATTTAATTTGTCCTGCTTTTTGTGGTAGGACATACCTGGGCAACTGTCCATGTTGTTGAATAGATGCCAGTGTTGCAGCTGCACTGGAACAGACAAGGGATGCAGCTAATTCGGCACACAAGTCTTCAGTACCATAGCTGGGATCTTGTCAGGATTGTATTCTTTACTGTATCCAATGCCTTCAGCTGTTTCTTAATACCACATGGAGTGAATTGAATTAGCTGAATTCTGGTGTCTATGATGGGCACCTCAGGAGGAGGCCATTAGAAAGACCATCCACTCAATACTTTTGGCTAAGTTGTTTACAAATTATTCAATCTTGTCTTTTGTACTGATGTGCTGTGCTGGGATTTGCCATCAATGAGAATGGGGATGTTCATGGAGCTGCCTCCTCTTGTTTTAATTGTCCACCACCATTCACAATGGGATCTGGCATGACTACAGAGCTTTGATCTGATCTGTTGGCTGTGGGATCTCTTTGTTCTGTCAATAGCACGCTGTTTTTGCTATTTAGCATATTTGTAGTCCTCTGTTGTAGCTTCACCAGATTGGCATCTCATTTTTAGGTACGCCTGGTGCTGTTCCAGGCATGCTCTCTTGCATTCTTCATTGGACCAGGGTTGGTCCCCTTGCTTGTTGTTAATCTTAGAATGAGAAACATACCAGACCATGAGGTTACAGATTGGAACAGTATACAACTTTGCAGCTGCTGACGGTTCACAACGCCTCATAGATGCCAAGTCTTGCGCTGCTACACCTGTACTAAACTTATCACGTTTATCACAGCTGTAGTGCCACATGACACAACAGAGGGTGTCCTCAGTGTAATGTTGGGTGTTCATCTCCACGAGGACAGAATGCTGGTCACTCCTACCAATAAGGTCCTGGACAGATGCATCTATGACTGGTGAGGATGAGGACAGGTAGGTTTTTCCTTTTTGTTCGTTCCTTCACCACCTACCGCAGGCCCAGTCTGGCAGATATATCTTTCAGGATATATCTGGCCAGCTTGGTTAGTAGTCGTCCTACCAAGCTACTGTTGAAGTCCTCCACCTGGAGTACATTCTGTATCTTTGCTACACTCAGTGCTTCTTCCAAATGGTGTTCAACATCGAGTACTGTTTCTTCAGCTGAGGGAGGGCAGTAGTTTGTAACCAGCAGGAGATTTCCTTGCTCATATTTAACCCAATGCCATGTGATTTCATGGGGTTTGAGGTCAATGTTGAGGACACTGTGAGCCACTCCCTCCTGACTCTATACCATTGTCTATGGGACAGCTGTCTCTATTTTGGCACCTCTTTCCACCCCCCCACCCCCAGGCCCCCTGCCCCCGCCAGTGGTGAGGAGAACATTTCCGATCCAACTGGGCTGATGGTGGTTGTGCCTTTGTTATACCTGATGCCTAAGTTGATGCAACTGTTTGATGAAATTGAGGCAATTTCAGAGGGCAGCTAAAAGTTAACCATGTAGCTGTCAGCCAGGACAGCAGATTTCCTTCCCCAAAAAACTTTAGTAAACCAGATGGATTTTACGACAATCTGGTACTTTAGCGGTTACTATGGTTTGTTTTTTAAAATAATCGAATAGTGAGGTTTCTGGCAAGAATAGAGTCAAGGTGTAATTAAGGTGTGAAAATTAAACTTTAGTTTGACCACATTGAGTATTGTACAATGTTTTGAGTTCTGCACTATAGTTGTGGCATGAGAGAGGCTACTGTAGAGATTTATTGAAATGCTGCCTTGAATGAGGAAATACATAGATAAAGAAAGAAAAATAGAGATATGCCAGTGTGCTAAAAAGTGTAATAAGACACCTACAAAAATACAATGCAGAATACTTGTGTAGCTGGCTTTATAGTGGAAAGTAGAAGTACATTCTCTCATGTGATGTTGGTTTCCACCAGTCTCATTGTTTAGTTTGATTAGGGGCCACAAAAACCTATTCGCTTGCAGCTAGTTTTTTTTTCCTTTCAACTTTTATTTTAAAAGAGGATCTATTGGCTCTAATCTTCTATTTTTGATTTTAAAATGAGAGAAAACAGTGAAAACATTTACATTAAAGCATCTGCAATATGGCCAAAAAGGCTGTTGTGCCAATGAATTGGGAGTTTCTTCATAGGTTTGGCTATAAGTAAAGGCTGAATGGTGGAGGCCAGCAGTGAGCATAGTAACCTTTACTTAAATTGTCGTTTCTCCCTCCAATTTTCATCTTCTTGCCTTTTATTAGTCTTGACTGTAATAATGGTGAAAATGTGCTTATTGTTTTTCACTTATTGGCACTTTGGTGGCATTGAGGTCAGTGCATTCCACTTGGTATTAATGGGGGTGGCAGTTTGGTTGATATATTCCACTTTGTATTATTGATGTGAATGTGGTGAGTCGTGTTTAGTGCAGGGCAAAAGATGGAAATGATTTGGGGATAAGTACACACTGTAGCTAGCAGCTTCCCTGTATGTTCCTGTGACTCCTTTTTTGGACTCTACTCATTAAGAACAGTTCACAGCAACCTGGTTGTTGCAACTTGAAGGATTGCATCGTCATTTTAAGTGTAAGCTAATTCGAGTATGAAGGGAACACTGACTAATGCAAAGGAGGATGAACAGCACAGCCTGCACCTCCAGAACACCTTATGATAACTTGTCTGAGGAATGGTACTGCTTGCATTTGTCAGAATATCTGCAGGTTGGACAGGTATATCTCCTTGATTATGGACAGTGCCATGATCTTTAACTGGGTTAGTTTCAAGGAAAAAGAGAGAGAAAAATATTTGGGTAATTAATTTCCTTTAGTGCACTGAACTGTTTCATGGTACCAAATAAGTTATTTATTTTTGGAAGAAGCAATCTCTTACCACAGTACAACAGAGACTGACTTCAGTTCACAAGTTCTCTTGCAGGCTGTGCTTGTTTTAGCAAGTGTATATTTTTTCATAGAAATGGTGTATTACCCTTTTGGGACTGCATTTCTGTATCACTTCGTATTGCCAAGAAGCAAAGAAAGAAACCAACTATCTTGTGTATCTTTTTTCCCTTTTTTGTAATGCGGTGGGAATGTAGTGTTATTTAACCGATGATTTGGGATTAACAATAGTTTTATATTTTGACAGTCCAGCTAACGCTAATGATGAAAAAAAGGATGCTCAAAGTGGGTCACACTCTCCCCGAAATTCTGCAAGAACTTCGATTCACTCTCAACCAAAATTCCTGTCAGACCACCCTATACTTCAGCGACAGAGGGCAGACACAGTGAAATCAAATCATGTTGCAGAATCTAGTCCAAATACAGAGGTTCAGCCAGCCAATGGACTCGTAGCACCACTTCCAACAGATTGCCAAAACAACAGCAGTACTGAAGCCAACATTTGTACAGCTGATTCAATGATGGACAACAAGCAATCAAACCAGAAACAAAAGACTGCTGCTTTGAATCTATTGCCATCTACAGATCTGTGCACAAGAGCAGTTGACCTCCATGCAGTCCAGTGTCCACATGGGAAACATGTAGAGGAGTCACAGAGAGAAACACACAACATTCTGGAATCAAAGAGAAGTTGGAATGGAGAAATCCAAAAAAAGGAAAACGAAAATGAAATGCATGCAGAAAAGAAGGTAATAAACCTTATAAAAGCTGATCCTGGGGAAACTCCCATTAAACAATGTAATTTATTAATTTGAGAGTTTGCTTCAAATGTTTGTCCATAAAGAAAATGCTGTACTATCATTAGGAATCTTCCCACCACCAACGCAAATTGTATATAATTATCCAAATTAATTTGAAGTGGAGGGGTGGTGCAGTTTAGGGTCAAACATCGATTTGTACACCTGCCCTACTTTACACGTTGACTGCAGTGGAGTATTAACTCTAGGCATTAGTTGTTTGAATGTGCAATTTACATGGAATAGTTGAGGCAAGTAGGATAGTTGAACTTAAAGGGGAGCAAGATAAATGCATTAAAAAAAAGCAATAGAAGGATAGGTTTAAATAAAATAGGGTGGGAGGAAGCTTTAGTAGACCATAGACTGGTTGGACAGAATGACCCATTTCTTTGCTATAAATTCTGTGAATTGTGTGCTGTTTACTCCAGTTCACATTGTGGTGACTTCCCCATTTTCTCTGCTACCCTCTCCACTTCAACCTGTTCCACTCCTCTTACTTCATTTTTATATATCACATTTGCTGTCTTCATTGAAACATTCAAGGTTATGAAGAGAAAAGCAAAATACTGCAGATGCTGGAAATCTGAAACAAAAACGAAAATTGCTGGAAAATTCAGCAGGTCTGACAGCATCTGAGGAATGGAATACGGTTAACGTTTCAAGTCCGTATAACTCTTGAGTTCTGATGAAGAGTCATACGGACTCGAAACGTTAACTCTGTATTCCGTTCCACAGATGCTGTCAGACCTGCTGAGTTTTTCCAGCAATTTTTGTTTTTGTTTAAGGTTATGAAGAGGCTTGACAGGGTAGATAATAAGGTTGTTTCCCCTGACTGGGGAATATAGAGCAAGGGGGCACTGTTTCAGGATAAGGGGCTCATCATTTAGGACTGAGATAAGCAGAAATTTCTTTACCCAAAGAGTTGTGAATCTTTGGAATTCTCTACCCCTGAGAGTTGCGGATGCTCCATCGTTGAATATATTTAAGGCTGGGATAGAAAGATTTTAAGTCTCTCTGGGAATCATGGGATAAGGAAAGTGAGCGGGAAAGTGAAGTTTTAGCCCAAGATCAGCCATGAATGGTGGAGCAGGCTCAACAGGCCTTATGGTCTTGTCCTGCTCCCATTTCTTATGTTCTACCAACACACCTGCCCACCCCCCCAACCTCAATGCCAAGTTTCTCCTTGAAATTTGCCCCAGGGAGAAAAAATCCACACCATTTGCAACTGTACTTTCAAATTCAGAATAAACCAGCTTTTGGTCCTCCATGGTACTTATACAGTTACCAGCCTAGCTCTAATGGAAGTAGCTTCTCTGTATGTATCTATCTATCCTATCAAATATCTTGCCAGTTAATCAGATCACACATTAACTTTCTCAACTGTTCCTTCACCTCCAGTTTTGAGGCCTTTGTCCTGACGAAAAGTTCACTCTTGCCCCATTCTAACTATTCTCCCTACTGGCCACAATCTGCACTTCTGCAAGCGCAAGGCAACAGGCTTGGGTGTATCTGACACACAACTGATTTAGCCATCCAATGCCAAGTCTGTCTGGACCACATCAAGTGCTGTTAGTCCTTACTGCCAGAAATATCCCAGGATCATCCTGTAGAGCCACTGACTTAATTTTTACACTATAAATTTGTTTCCTAAAATCCTTTTCCCTGCCTCCTCCAACTTAATGTTCAACAAGTACAAGGTGCTCATGGACCTCCTAGTTGCTAAGATTGAGACTATCTGTTCAGCTGCCTCTACTGCTTTCTTCTTGCCTAACTTTAAGCCTATTTCTTTCTAGTTCTCTCTGATAGCTTAGTGGGAATGAAATTAATGAGAGGCTAATGACTATCCATTTTCCCTCCTCACCGCCATGCTATCCGACATTATAAACAGTTACCTCTCCTCAAATATTGCTCCACCACTCTTGTAAGTAGCAAGGCCACATGAATCAAGTCAAGCAGGTAGCTGTGAATTTGGGAGGGAGAGATTTAGGTAGGAAAGGAGGGCAGAGAACTCTGAGGAGAGGGAGAAAGAGGATGAGATGGAAGTTGAAATCACTGAGGATCGAAGTTACTCAGCATGAAAGCTGAGGGACGAAAGCAGAAAAGCTACTTGGCATATCACTTGGGGTAAAGAACAAGAATTTTAAATGGGAGGTATGGTGGGTGGGACAAGGTGTGTTCAAAGGACAAGTTGCCAGAGGAACAGGGGGACAGCCCAAGGTATAATTTATATATGAGAGCTACACCATCATTATAACGGTTTAATCAACTTTGTTTGAATTTCTGCCTTTGGGTTTCCATCCATGTCACAGTGTCAAAATAGATCTAACCAAAGTCACAAATGATATTCTGTTGCTGTGACCTAGTGGTACATTGTCCCTTATCCTGATCAATCTTTCTGCATCTTGACATGGTTGACTGCACTATCCTCCTCCATTGTTTAACTCAGATGGAATGCCCTCACATAGTCCGATTCTTCTATCTAATCACAGACCACACTTCTCCAGCAACGGTTTTTCATTCCAATCCTGCATCACTACATCCATAGCTATAGCAACATAAGAACAGGAGTATACTATTCAGCCCTTCTTGTCTATTTTAAGGTCATGGGTGATCTATTGAATCACTGCCCATAGCCTTTTAGGTGGGAGAGGTGAGATTTCCAATATTCTCGTGTGAAAATAATGCTTCCTGATTTCACATCCAACTGGCCTAGCTCTAATGGAAATAGCTTCTTTGCATCCATCTGTCCTCGCAAATATCTTACCACTTAATCAGATCACAGCTTAACTTTCTAAACTTGAGGGAATACAAAAAAGGTAATGAATCCTGCCCTCAAAATTAATCTTCTAAGCCCGACATCATTCTAGTGAAACAAACAGAAAATGCTGGAAATTCTCAATAAGTCAGGCTGGTGGAGAAAGTTAACATTATAGATTGAAAATCTTACCTTGAGGTGGGGATGGGATAAGTGATTTGACACCCTGAAAAACTCCCATGGTCACCGACTATTCCAGACCCTTTGCTGACTATTCAGTTGAGCTGAACTTGGTGGTGGCACCACCATTTTTTAATGAATACCATAATATCACCTGCTTCTTCGCTTGCCTTTTTCTCTCTTCCACCCTCATACTGAGAAAGTAGGAACACAGGAAAAGTAGAATTTTCCTTTACATTTTCCTTTTTTTTCAAATATCCAACAACAATTAAACTGGAGAATGAGATTACACACACATGATTAATTTTCAGTGCTAATGAGGTTCATTAACAGTAATTAGCACTTAGCACATCAGAATCTCACAGATTAGGTTTAATTGAATGTACATGAACCTTAAATGGCTCCAAATTAGGGTCATCATGTCACTTTAAATTGGCTCTAACTTTCTGTGGTGAGTTTAGTTGGTATTTACTGTGCAAGCAGCAACTTCACACCATGTCAATGCATTTGAATAATGAGCCAGATTGTGAGGTCCCATTTTCATGCAGTTAACAATGGGGTGGTGCATTATTTCCATGTTCAATCGTGCATCTGCCCTTGTCTGATAATCTTTTAAATGAAAATCAAATCAACAAAATTGGGATAAATCAGGCACAGCCCCTAATTCAGGTCAGCTGTAAAACCAAGGACAAAAGTTTAAAGGAACCTTACAAACTTTAAATCAAAATGTGATTAAAGGGGTCAACAAAACACCCCAGTCCCCGCGGTGCCCAACGAGCACGGAAGGCCTCGAGAGTGCCAGCAGACACCGCGTGCTCCCTCTCCAGGGACATCCGGCAGTGAACGTAGCCGCGGAAGAGGGACAAATAATCGGGCGGGACTCCCCCGTCGATCACCCGCTGCCTGGACCTGTTAATGGCCAACTTGGCCAGACCCAGGAGCAGGTTCACGAGGAGGTCCTCCTCCTTCCCGACCCCCTTCCGCACCGGGTGCCCATAGATCAGGAGCGTGGGGCTGAAGTGCAAACAAAACATCAATAAAAGGTTTTTCAAATAACTAAAAAGGGAGTGCAGCCTACAACACCCTATGTATACATGGTCCACGGACTCCACAAGACCGCAAAAAGGGCACGTGTCCTGAGAGTCCGTGAACCTATGCATCCTCTTATTATAGGGGACTGCTGCATGCAACACCCTCAACCCAGGTCCCCGATAGAAAGGGGGAGGACACCTCCGTAGAGGGCCTCCCAACGGGGGCCTCCGCCGCCGGACGGCAACAAGGCACGCCAGGGCGTGTCCGGTCAACGGACAAGGGCGAGAAAATGGAAGGTGTGCAGCAGCAGTCCATACAAAAAGCCCCTCTTTGCCGTGCCAAAAGGCACGGAGGGCATGTCCCCGAGGCGGCTCATATTGCAGGGCACCAGCACCCGAGGGAGGGTTCGGGGCTTGGGGCCAATGTGGAATTCTGTCCGAACAGGGGAACGTTCAGACGGAAGACCACCGCGCACCTGGGCCACTTCAAGACCCAAAATAACGTCGGGTCCGAGCACGACCGTTCTCAGATCTTGGATGGCATCGGCTGCGACCTGGACACTCACAGACGCGCGTCGCGCCAACTCCTGCGGGAGCATCCAGCCCAGTCCTCTGCCACCCAGCACGTCCCCGATCCTGGTCACCCCTGCGGCCACAGCCCTCCTCTCCGCCAACCACTGAAAAGGACGGAGGGGCGGCTGCCCTTGTCTGATGTTCCTGTAGCATTTGAGCATGTATAATGATGAATGCCATCAGCTGTTATCTTAACAGATTTGAGCCTAAAATACAATTTAAATACAAATTGCATTCCTTTATAGGAGACAAATGAAGAGAAGCTGTATAAGATTGCTAATGAGCTTCTGCTAACAGAAAAAGCTTATGTCAGCAAACTTCATCTCTTAGACCAGGTTAGTGATGAAAGTGTTAAGTATTTGTCTTTCATTTCTTTTGCAAGTATGCTTACTGCTGTTGTTTTGCTTATTTATCTGATCATTATTATACCACTGTCTGTAGGATCTTGCTAAGCACACATTGGCTGTCACGTTTCCTATATTTCAATATTGCCTATACTTCAAAAGTACCATTGGCTGTAAACCACTTTGGGGTGTCCCGAGTTAATGAAAGGCTCAGTAAATTCAAGACTTCCTTAATTTTTTTTTCTTGCTCTTGAATGAAACACTTGGGATAAAACTGAAAATTTACAGGAAGCATTTATTTACAAGGTGCACCTCCTTGCAATTCTGCTAGAGAGTCATGAATTGCAGAGGAAAATGATCATTTTCCTTTTGGATTTCTTCATTTAAACTTGCAAATTTTTTAAAAAATTGCCTTGTAATGGCTTGTGGATTCTTTGACTGCGTATTGTTGTGCAGTGCAGAAGGATTGCAATATGGAAGAAGAGCTAATTAACAAGACAAACTCAAACTGTTTTTTTTTTGCTTTTGAGAATTATGATTGCAATTCATTGACTCCTGCTGGAAAGCAGAAGTTGTCTGAAGATAGAACTGGGTACATGTGGTCTCTTCCCCCAGTGTTTAATTAACTTGCGGAAATTCCCTGTGAGTGCTCATAAACGAAGAATTAGATTGTCAAGACGACAGGATCCATAGAACTATACTACAGCAAGATTCAATGCGCACAGTAGAGAAATTTGGTGGAATGGGGTATGAGAGGAAAAAAAGAGAGAAACCTTGATGCCTACTTTAAAGTGTATTCTGGAGAGCATTTTGGTCATTTTGAAGATTAAAGATGTATAATCTCCACAAATACAGACCTGTAAAGATGGTTGGGGTTGGCATAACAACACTGGTAATAGGGGATTTAGCAGCTATTTGTTTGTTTTGTATATCTTCATGCATACTTTTCCCTTTGGGGAATTTTAGGGAAGTGTTGGAAGGATTAGAATGCTGATTACCGAACTGTTTGAATCGTGAATGCTCCTTCCGTGGCCAGCAAGTCCTGCAGTGGGACTTGAACCTAGAGCTTCTGGCTCACAGGCAGGGTTGCTATCTACTGAGCTACAGGATCTCCATAGCAGCTGCTGTGAGGATGGAGAGAAAAGCAGTCTGGTTGAAATTATTAAGGCAGCAACATAATATTTGGCATCTGCTATCACCCAGCAGCTTAATTTGAACAGTTAGATGAAAGGGCTGTTTAGGCAAGTGAAGGTGACTTTTAAGGGTTTCCAGTGTGCCTGGAGATAATTAGCCAGACAAGGGACAACCTGTAGAGAATGAGACACAACTTCCTAGAAGTAATCAGTGGTTGTTCCTTAATGTGTGGTGGATGTGATATTGGATTTAATCTTTAGAAGTTCACCAGAACTGACTAATAACCTGCAAGCAGCGTGAACACTGAGTTGTGATAAACTTTGTATGGTTATGTTTGTGTGACTTTGTGATCTTCTGTACCCATGAAAGAACTAACCTCAGTTCCAAATGTTTCTACTTCTGACACTCTTCAAGGAGTCTATACACAATACTTGCCCCAAGGCTACTTTAGATTGGTGTTTGAACATTGAAACATAGAAACATATTGAAATTAGGTTTCTGATGTGCGGCAGTGGGAAACGTGGCCCAACATTGATGAGTGGAGTGGACAATCGCAAACTGGTTTCAAAAACCAATTTTTGGCCTTCTTGCCATATTGTCCACTCATGCTCGCTACCAATGGGACCGGACAATTCTACCCTGATCGTTTAAAGATAATGTTCAACAGATAAAACATTCTCGACTCTTGCTTCACAGCAGTAGCCTGAGTAATACCCAAATCAGCTGCAGCTGCACAGCAACCCAGCCATATTTTTAAAACCTCTGTGTCTGAATATTTACAAGATAAGTTTTCAGGTGCAGTATTAATGGAATATATTATGAATACCTCACAAGATAAGTGGGGCTAAATATCCGCTTGCCTGTGTCTGTAAAATATTAAAGCCACCTGCTTTGTGGGACCTTACTGAATATAGACCTACCTTTTTTAATATAAACATTTATTGAGCACCGTGAGTCAAAACTAGCTCTTTATTTGATTTGTTCTGCAGGTTTTCTGTGCTAAACTGCTAGAGGAAGCCAATAGCAAGGGTTCCTTTCCTGCAGAGGTTGTCACCAAAATCTTCTCCAACATTTCATCCATTTACACCTTCCACACGCAGTTCTTGCTGCCAGAGCTGGAAACCCGCATGAATCTCTGGTAAGTCAAAAATGTTCTTGTTTTGTTATTTTTTCCCATTAACTTTAACAAAGATTTTTTTTTTAAATGAAAGGCTCACTCATTCTATGTAAGATGGTGCACTGCAGTTTAATATTGTAACTCATCATCTAGCAATGAATTACCAGAAAGTGCACTGTACATTTATGACACATCAGGTTTTCCTAGGAGAAGGAAAAAGGACTTTGACCATCTTCTCCTCCCCCATAAATATTGACACTTGCTGCTGTAGTGTCCCCAAATACAAGCAGTCCGTTTGCGCTATGCCAAGTGCAAATTCTACATGCACAATACTAAATAAAGAATGTTAGCAAAATGTATAACCATGTAGGAAACATCACAGGAGCCAAATTATGTCCTCTCCAATATACATGCACTCCCTCCTTGATGGTGATCTGCAGCAGAATTTAGCCCTTGTCGGGCAGGCTCAGCGAGGACGGGTGGGGGTGGTCAGGAGCCAACCGCCACCCGCGTTCAAGGCCGGAAGACGATTTCACGCTGGCAGGCCAATTAAGGCCTACCCTGTGTGAAATTCTGAGTGGCAATGCTCCGTGCTACCTGTTTGGGCAGGGGGAGGAGGCTGAGCAGGGCGAGTGTGCACTTGAGAATCTCCCTGAGGCACAGAGTTGCCCCGGGGGATGAAGAGTTTTCCAAAAAATAATAAAGAATTGAAAAATGCTATAAAACATGTCTGCTCGTGTGACTCTGTCACATGAGCAGGGGCATGTTATTAATTAAATTTTTATTTTATTTTTATTTGCTTTTGGAAACATCATCCCGTCTGTGGATGAGATTTCCTAAAAAGTGCAAAGGCCACTTTGTCTTTTTGCTTGCCCGCTAACCGTTTGGTTGGACAAGCAGCAAAAAACGTAAGTTAATTGAGACTTTAATGAACTTAACAGGCCTTTTAATTGTCGGCGGGTGCGCTGCTGATTCCTGCACCCACCCGCTGAGGCAAAAATTTTGCCCCTGAAATTGGAGCCAAACTCGATGCCCCATTGCTGTTCAGGGTAAATCAGCTAACTTAAAACAAACAAAGGATCACACCTGAGATTTTCCAGGTCTGAGTAGATCAGTGTCGCAGATATCTTACCTTCTGTATTTAATGTTGTTGATATTGTGTTTTTGAAGTGCTGTACGTAAATGGAAGATTTTGAATGGATGACAGTGTAAGATATAAAAACATATCCTAAGTTTGACCAGAGCAGTTTTAATTTTGCTTCATCAATGACCTCCTATCCGTCATGAGGTCAGAAGTGGGGATGTTTGCTGATTGTGCAATGTTCATTACCATTTGCAACTCCTCAGAGACTGAAGCAGCGCATGTCCATATGCAGCAAGACCTGCATTCAGGCTTGGGCTGATATGTGGTAAGTAACATACGCGCCACACAAGTGTCAGGCAATGACCATCTCCAGCAGGAGAGAATCGAAGCATCTCCCCTTGACATTCAATGGCATGACCATCACTGAATCCTGCTCTATCAACATCCTGGGGGTTACCATTGAAACTGAACTGGACCAGCCTTATAAATGCCATGACTACAAGAGCGTGTTGGAGGCTGGGAATCCTGAGGTAATTAACTCATCTACTGACTCCCAAAGCCTGAAGACACATGACAGGAGTGTGATGGAATACTCTCCATTTGCTTGGGTGAGTGTGACTCCAACAAAACTCAAGAAGCTCGACACCACCCAGGACAAAGCAGCCTGCTTGATTGACACCCCATCCACCAACTTAAACCTTCACTCACTCCACCACAGCAGCAGCAGTGTGTACTCTATGTAAGATGTGCTGCAGCAAATTACCAGGGTTCTTTTGACAGCATCTTCCAAATGCACAACCCCCAACACCTAGAAGGACAAGGGCAGCAGGCAGAAGGGAACACCACCACCACCAGCAAGTTCCCATCCAAGCCAACACCAACCTGACTTGGAAATGTATCGCTCTTCCTTCATCATCACTGGACCAAAATCCTGGAACTCCTCCCTAACAGCACTGTGGGTGTACCTACACCACATGGACTGCAACAGTTCAAGGCGGTTCACCACAACATTCTTAAGGACAAATAGTGAAGTGCAACAAATGCTGGCCTTGCCAGTATTGGCCACATCCCATGAAAGAATAATGTTGTGACGCAACAGATGATGTGTGCCAGGCAGATCAAATACATGAGGGAAACTTGATCGCACTATCACAACAATTTTGCAATTTCCATTTATTTCGAGATACATGCACTGAATTCATAAGTAATAAGTCCACCATGACTTTTAGAGATATTTATTAAAAACTAAATTAAAATATTTATTAACAAAAGAAAAGGTTTCAAGCACATACATAGTACTTCAAATTACTACTACAATAACTCCTAAAATTCCTTTAACCTGACTCCCAGTTACACCCCCTTTAGGGTAACGGTCCAAAAACAGATTTTTGCTTTTAAACAGATCCAGCAAATTTGCACACTACAATGGACAGTGGAATTCAAAATGGCTTTCTCCAGCTTCAATTTCTGTAGACAGCAGGGTAATGCACAAATACTGGAGGCTTCATTTAGGCTATTTCACACACTTCTGTTAGATCTCACAATGCCTTCCCTTGCCACATACCCTCATTTTCCTTCATAAACGTTTCTCTCTTTTTATGGGCAGAATCTTTCCATTGGCAGGCATGCACCCAACCTGGGCGGGAGTAAAATAGTACACGATGGCGTTGGGCGAGCGTCCTGATGCCATCGTGCACGCTCACGATATTTCGCTCGGCAGGCATGCACAAGAGGCAGCAATGCGCCCACTGATAATTGAGAGGCCTATTAAGGCTCTTAATTAATTAAATGGAATTTTTCACTGCTCATCCAACCGTTCAGTTGGTGGGTGGGCGAATAGGCCAAGTGGCCTTTGCGTTTTTTGCGAAACCTCATCCATGGGCAGGATGAGGTTACAACCAGTGATTTAAAAAAAAATCAAAACTTATTTTTAACATGCCCCTGCTCATGTGACGGAGTCACATGAGGACACATGTCCCTTATTTTTCCATTCATTATTTTTCATGTTAAAAATCTTCAGCTCCCTGAGGCAGCTCTGTGCCTTCAGGGAGCTTTCACTTACCACACCCGTGCGCATGCGCTGACTTCCACACTTGCCTTCCTCTCCCCACATCCAGGCAGTGTTGAGCGTTTCAGCGTGTGATTCACATTGGCTGGCCATTAATTGGCCTGCAAGCATGAAATCACAGTCGGGGCCTGATCATGGGCAGCAGTCCATTGCGTGGCCGCTCCCGGGCCCACCCACCATACCCACCCGATGAGGGGAAAATTCTGTCCAATATGTAAATTCTATTGTTTCCATGGCCAGGATTTTCCTGTTGGTGAGCGGAGGGGTGGGGCCCGCTCGCCGACGCATAAAATGATGCACATTGACATCAAGCGGAACTCCCAACGTCATCCCACCCCATTTAAATTTTCAGGAAGGCGGGGGCTCAGCAAAATCGTCTGCTGGCCCACCGACCTGTCAATGGCCAATTGAGGCCATTGATAGTGTCATTAAAGTAATTAATGGACCTGCCCGTCCAACCTTAAGGCTGGCGGGCAGGCCAGGAGCCCCGGCAGGCATTGGAAAAAGCATGAAACCTCATCCACGGGCGGGATGAGGTTTCATGTAGGTTTTTAAAAATGTAGTTAAAGTGTTTTTAAAAGTTATGGACATGTCCCAACTCGTGACAGTGTCGCATGAGGGGACACGTCATGGAATTTATTTCTCTATTTTTAATATTTTTTAATGTACAGCTGATGTTACTGAGGCAGCACTTAGCTGAGGGACCCCCCCCCCCCCCCCCCCCACCCCACCCCCCACCCGCACAGGGAGCGTATAGTGCTTCCATGTTTGACGTCATGCTGAGAGGCCTTAATTGGTCCGCTCACGTAAAATGGCATCACACCCCCAATTGGGGGTGCCGATCAGAGGCACTCCTCCGCGCGTTCGATCTTCAACTCTCTCCCCCCCCCCCCCCATTTGTCTTTGGAACTTTATCTTTCTCATAATATAAATCTTTTCATGTTGCCAATATTCTCATTAACCTCGTTAAAATTCAAACCTCCCTTCATCTATCTAAAAATGCAAATTCCCTTCACACCTTACGTGCTAAGACCCCAACCATGTTTACCTACTTATCAAAAGGTGTAGAAGTGCCTTTAAAATGTTAATTTCAACTTGCAACCTGCTTGGCTACAAAATGTAATTAAATTACTCACACATTGAAAAACACAACTCCCCCCAACCCCCATAAACCTACTTTAGAATAAATATTATACTTTCATGACAATTTTTTAAAAAAAAAGATTCATGTCAGTGCCCTGGTTGACTGCTCTGGGATGTTTAAAGGAGCATTTTTGCTGAGGGAAAACACTTGTGAAAGATAAGTATTGTTTCAGCGTCTTAATGATGTAATTACAATGTAGTTGCAAAATTATAAGGCAGGACTACATTGAGAGCACAAATTTGCATTAGATGTGTTAAATGGCTGAGTGCACAATTTGTATAAAAGGCAAAAAGTGTCATTAAAGGAAACTGCACTGCTTGCCCTTGTCAACCTTCTTGTGAAGAAAGTTGCTTGTTTAGTTCAATTGTACCCCGCCACTCCTCTCTACCATGTAATTTGGGTATACCACCTAGTTTTGTCCTGTTATGCACATGTTCAGTGTTATTAGGACTTAATTGGTTTGTATGGCTTTATGACTCTGTGTGCCCTACAACTTGGAATGTACCTTATTTTTGGACAGTATTTTGGTTTGATGATGAGCCTCAAGACACAAATTAAATTGCCAAGGGGAGGAGGGCTCAGGTGCAGGCAGGGGATCAAACCCCCAAGAAGTGACATTGCGCCAGGAACCTGACATGATCTTACCCACTTCTAGATTTGACTCGGGTTGGTTTGCAGCTGTGCAGAAAACCCCCATTAACTAAAGGAGCAGCACTCGCTGCCTTTTCCTCAGTCACATGCACTCCACAAAATAGAGGGGATGGTGCCAAGATCTATTCGGATGTGGCAAGACTCCCAATACAGGGTTTGCAAGCAGAAGATCAGTTTGCTCGACTTGTGTGAACACCAGTGCCTCAGGAGCCTCAGGCTTTCATGGCAGCTCTTTGCTGAGTTCTGCAGCCTCCCAGAGCAAGGCATCCTTCCCAGTAGACCAGGAGGGCATGTATTGCCAGTGGAGACCCTTTGTCGCTTCCAATCGTGGAGAGCCCCCTCCCCCCACACACACACACACACACACACACACACACACACACACACCCCGCCGCCAAAACCCAGCTCTCTACTTCTTCCTGGAGTCCTGCATGCTACTTTATCTCCTTGCAGATGAGAGAGTTGTGAGTATGAGAAATAGATTGTATGGAGAGGAGGAAATTCCAGTACTTGTGCATGGCGACTGTGGGTTAAGAGTGAACGATGGCACAAAGATGAAAGTGAGTTAAGTGTTGGTTTTCAAACCTAATCTCCGGAGAGAGAAGAATGAGTGGAACTGCAAGGTGTATTAGCCTGAGGAGTATTCTAAAGCAGAATGCTGGGAAAGTCTGATTTTAGGGCTTGGCACCTGAAGGTGTTATGCCACTCATCTTTCACACCTATTTGCTCTCTATATCAATTACTTAGATGAGGGGATTGAATGTAGTGCTTTCAAGTTTGCTAACAGTACAGAGATGGAAAAGTAAGCTACGAGGAGGATGCAAAGGAATATAAACAAGTTAAGAGAGTGGGCAAGAAGGTGGTAGATGGAATATAATGTGGGTAAATATGAAATTATCCACTCTGGTAAGAAGAATAGAAAAGTTGATTATATTTTTGATACATGAGAGTCTATTAAATATTGGTGTTCTGAGGGATTTAGGTATCCTTGTACACTAATCTAGAATTAGCATGCTGGTACAGCTTCCTTGTTGATGCATCACCAATATGAGGCAATTTGGCCCTGTGTGCCAGGTAAAAAGTAGGAGGGTGGGTGACTGCAAAAAAACTTATTGCTTCTAGTGCAAGCGTACCATTCTAAGAAACTTTGACTAATGTGCTCCACTCTGCTTTACAGCATTTATGGTTAAAATTGGCTTCACAAAAATATGTGTGAACTTAAAATCGTGAAAATAGAAGCAAAAAAATTCAGATTCATTATGGGTTAAATTAAATCATTTTAACAGTTAATTATTATAAAATTTGCTGGCATTTTTTGCTGGAATTAAATAGTTTGTTATTAACATACAGATGTGTATTTAAAAAGTGCATCATTTATCATGCATATTTATGTCAAATCTTACTGATAATTAAATACATTTAGAATTTCTAGAATTTATGCCTTCAGTGCACACAGATTCGCTCAGTATGGTGCTGTGATCACTGCATCTTGATCTGGATGCCTGTCAATAAAAATGTTGTTCCTTTCAATTCTTCAAAGGCAAGATTTATGTGTCCTAAATCCAGCAGCTAAAATTTCTTATCCTTTTATCCAACTCTTGGCTCTTCAAAGAATTGATATCCTTGGCCTTACTCTTTCTTCCCATCTCAAATAGAACCTCCACATTATCTTTACAGCTAAAGCTGCCACTAAGAAGTTTAGATTCTTTGTTATGCCAAAACAGTTTTACTTTTACCTGCAACAACTCTTAATCCTTTCTATGCAGCCCAAACCTGGAATCTGCTCTCTCATTTGGGAAGATTCTTCTAATATCTTCTTCCAAATCCAAAATACAAGAACTGATCAATGAACTGATATACAATCCCCTGAGCTCTGTTTTTCTCTTTTATTGATTTTACTATGGCAGACTTATCACTCCCCCAAAGCTCTAACTCTGCTTTTTAATATGTTCCTCCTCCTCCCATCATTCTCACCATCTTGAAAACAAGATTCATCAAATGCTATCCAACCCAAATTCATTGTTTACTTCTACAAATCAAAATTTAAGACCCGAGATTGGCATCAAGTTGTCACAATTTCCTGATTCAATTTATGTTCTTCATTGCCTTTAAGTTTTAAATGCCACTTCATATAAGTTCTTTGAGACATTTTTGAAAGATGTTGTCAGGTCCATAAGTTCTCTCATTTACTCTTTCTCTCCACCCTTTCCTTCCAACACAATGGCCCTAAGCTTTTCATCTAAGTTTCAGTTTTTTAATGTGTTGTATATGTGTCCCTCCTTTAGGGGTTGTAAATCTAGGTGGATTAACACAAATTGTAGAAATGTTTAATCTAATTCTGCCCTGAATATAGCATATGTGTGTATGTAAAATAACACCAGTCTGGGTATGCCAAAGGACAATAAAATTTGGGGTTGAAATGAGGTTATTTAGCTGTTCAGGGATTACTCTCTTGTGGTAGAATCTCATACCAATCTTAATTAGAAACCTTAATGTTAAATTTCCCCATAAATAGTTAACTATTCCCTTATCCACTATACACATTTCTGAGGAAATCTACATTTTTGGATTTTTGTCTTGAGATTTTGTAAGTTAGTAGTTCTGAGGCTGACCTTTTGTCAACTGGAGATTGTAACATTTAAAGTACAGAATGTACCAAAGTTGATGCAGCATACCCCGCCTCAGAGCAGGGGTGGATATTAATAGGTCACACAGATCAGTTCAAGCAGCAGAGTGAATAGCAGCCTGTAGGAAGCAGACAAAGAGGAGGCTCGGTTCATGCAGCTGAAGTGCTGCCATTAGCTCCGTGCTGCTGAATGAGCAGCATCCTGTGGTAACCAGTGGTTGTTCAGATAACTCTGGAGCTGCAAGGGGCAGCAGAAGGTTGCTAGCTTTGTGCTGGTAAAATTGGAACTAAGAGAAGCCCAGGGCAGGTATCAATTCGTTGAAGCAGAAGTAAACAGCAGCTATTAGCTCCATGAAGTTGGGAGTTAGGGCTCAGAGAAGCTTGTGGGGAGTAGTGTCTGCTCAGCGAAGCTGAAGTGCAATTGTCTGCTACATGAATCTAGGAGCTGGGGGGAAAATCAAAGCTCTTGAGCAGTAGCATTCTGCTCAGAGTAGCTAGGGAGCTGGAATTATGCCAGTAACTAGCTGTTGGAGCGAATCCAGTGGGACACAGTCTCAGGGGAAGAGATTGAGTGACTGGGAGGTGAGCAGTCAATGAGGCAGTCTGAGTTGGAGAGGCGTTTAAGGGAAATTGGAGGCTAGATCTTTGATGAAATCCCAAGGAGGAAGTTGAATTTTTAAGAGTTTTTGTAACTCTTTGACATCTTGGTAGTTTGCTGAGAAAATTCACGGGATCTGTCTTGGCATTTAGCATGCATTTTGTGGTGCGTACAACCACAATTTGCCTGTTAATTCGTGTTAATTCTGGATATTAGGGTATAAAATAAGCTGACTTTTGTATAGTAAAAATTTTTCTGTTTGTTTAGAACTGTGGAATCCTGTGGCTTTATTCTCATAGTAAATACTTAGGATTTAAAATTTTCTCCAATTTAACCAAAAACGGTTACATGTCCATAACCGGATCATAACAAAATTTGGTTCTTATCTGGGACCGTAACATAATTTGGAGTGGGGGGGGTGGGGGTGGGATTACGTCTGAAATCGTAACACCTTCAACAAAATAATGCACACCTTTTATATTATTCATTGTCCTTGTTTAAAATTTTTCAGTAACAAGGCTCCCATCTCCTCAGTGACTTTATATCAAAATTGTGCTATGTACCTTTGAACCTCTTCAAGTTTTCTAGGCTGCATTTTGTGACAAAAATTGTACAGGATACAGCAGTTGTAGACTTGTGTTAAAGTGAATTTAACATTTAAATGTATTAA
Source organism: Carcharodon carcharias (assembly GCF_017639515.1). Classification (NCBI taxonomy): domain Eukaryota; kingdom Metazoa; phylum Chordata; class Chondrichthyes; order Lamniformes; family Lamnidae; genus Carcharodon; species Carcharodon carcharias. The sequence continues at coordinate 33,386,902 of NC_054487.1, read as the reverse complement.
TAGCAAATGTTTGTTCTTTTCTTATTAGTTCTGGGAAATTTGTATTTCATATCTAAAAATCCCCATTGTAACCCTGCCCTTGCTGTATATGCACGCTTGTTTGAGTTGCAGACACTGTGCTGCATAGAACTAAACTTTACTTCCTTAACAGGTTGTTTCAGCATGACTTTTTGTCACTAATTCTTCCAAGAATGTTTTTTTCAAATTTTGGACCTAAACATTCACTTTCCTTTTTTGCACGATGAGTTACACATCAGGACCTTTGTGTCACTCTTATTCTTACATGATTTTTGTGCATTTTTAATAAGCGTTCAAATTAGCCAATTTGTCATTTTTGAAAGATCGAATAATGGGCAGTAACAGAATGAGATCACAACCTTAATCTGTGATGTGTCACTTTGTAGAAGGTACACTGTTGAATTTCTAAGTCATTTTCATTATAAATTCACTGCTTGGGGAATCTAGAGCACCAAAACACATGGGGCAGAATTTTCCAGTCAGCTTGCGAGGGCGAGCCCAACACGCCGATGTGCTAAATGACACGCGATGACGTCAGGCATACATCCCGACATCATCGCGATATTTCGTTGGGCGGGTGCATGCTGGAGTCGGCTGCATGCCCGCCGGAATTTAAACGGCCTATTAAGGCCATTAAGAAATCATAGGCGTGTAAACTTAAAGCACATGGGATTGGGGGTAGTGTATTGAGATGGATAGCAAACTGGTTGGCAGACAGGAAACAAAGAGTAGGAATAAACGAGTCTTTTTCCGAATGGCAGGCAGTGACTAGTGGGGTACCATTGGGACCCCAGTTATTCACAATATATATTAATGATTTAGAAGAGGGAATTAAATGTAATATCTCCAAATTTGCAGATGAGCCAAAGCTGGGTGGGATGGTGAGCTGTGAGGAGGATGCAGAGATGCTTCAGTGTGATTTGGACAAGCTGATTGAGTGGGCAAATGCATGGCAGGTGCAGTATAATGTGGATAAATGTGAGGTTATCCATTTTGATAGCAAAAACAGGAAGGCAGATTATTATCTGAATGGCTATAAATTGAGAGAATGTGCAACGAGACCTGGGTGTCCTTGTACACCAGTTGCTGAAGGTAAGCATGCAGGTGCAGCGGTCGGTAAAGAAGGCAAATGGTATGTTGGCCTTCATAGTCAAAGGATTCGAGTACAGGAACAGGGATGTCTTGCTGCAATTGAACTGAACCTTGGTGAGATCACACCTGGAATATTGTGTGCAGTTTTGGTCTCCTTATTTGAGGAAGGATGTACTTGCTATAGAAGGAGTGCAGCAAAGGTTGACCCGACTGATTCCTGGGATGGCGAGACTGGCATATGAGGAGAGATTGAGTCGATTAGGATTATATTCGCTGGAGTTCAGAAGAATGAGGGGGGATCTCATAGAAACCTATAAAATTCTAACAGGACTAGACAGGGTAGATGCAGGAAGGATGTTCCTGATGGTGGGAGTCCAGAAGCAGGGGTCACAGTCTGAGGATATGGGGTAGACCATTTAGGATTGAGATGAGAAATTTCTTCACCCAGAGAGTGGTGAGCCTGTGGAATTCATTACCACAGAAAGTAGTTGAGACCAAAACATTGTATGTTTTCAAGAAGGAGTTAGATATAGCTCTTGGGGTGAAGGGGATCAAAGGATATGGGGAGAAAGCAGGAGCAGGCTATTGAGTTGGATGATCAGCCATGATCATAATGAATGGCCTACTCCTGCTCCTAGTTTCTATGTTTCTATGCGCCACTTGAGAATGTTGCCTGTCCAACCTTAAGATTGGCAGGCAGGCAGAAAGCCCAAGCGGCCTTCGCATTTTTCAGGAAACCTCATCCACGATGAGGCTTCCTGAAGCTTTTATTGAATAAATAAATAAATTTTCATAAATATAAAAACATGAACCCACTCATGGGACACAGTCACATGAAGAGGACATGTTTAAATAAATATTTTAATCACTTCTTTAATTATTTTAGTATCCATTCAATCATGCCTCAGGGAGATTGCTGCGCAATTTCATTTCGACTCTCCCTTTCGACTCTTTTGACTCTCCCTCCCCTGCCCCCTCCGTGCCCCCCCACCTCCCCCTGCCCCCACACACACACATGCACACACACACACAGGTAGCAAAATGGTGGTGCCGAACCGATTATGGGTGGCAATTGGCCCTGGCCCTGCCCACCATAGGAAAAGTCCTGGCTGCTAACATTCCATGACACAACACATTGGAGACCCAGTGTACTGTTCTGTGGACTCAATCATTGTTCATAAATGTAATGCCTGAATTTATCTCCTGTAGGAATACTACACCACAGATAGGGGATATTTTGCAGAAGTTAGCCCCATTTCTGAAGATGTACGGAGAGTATGTGAAAAACTTTGAAAAGGCCATGGGGCTACTGAAAACGTGGATGGGCAGATCACCACAGTTCAAAGCCATTGTCGAGGAAATTCAGGTAACCAGGAAGGATGATGCAAATTTATAATTACAGTCATGAAGCGTTTGTTCTTAAAGTAACACTCTTTTATATTTAGACATTATCTCCATCACATTTAAGACAACTGAGCATAAATACTACAGTAATCTTTACGTATAAACGTGTGATTGTAATGTCAAATATCTATTGCAACACTTGAACTTGTGGCAGTACCTGAAGTGGAAAAGTTAGACAATATCATACACTTTGGCAGAACAACTTGAGTTTTTTAAATTTATTTGTGTACATATATTATGGTACATGTTGTCACCACAACAACAAAAAAATTGTTATGCTTTGGATGCTTCACAAATGGCCATAAGAAAAATGGATCCTGATCCAGGAAGGGATTGATTAGAATAAGGGACCAAAAGATTAATTGAAGAGAGAGGATTAGAGTATTTGAGATTTTTTTAAAAGGTTTAAGGAGCAAGCTTCAGAGAGCAAGTCTGAAACAATCAAAGATTGTACCAACCCCAATGAGAAGGCCAAGGGAGAAGACAGATGCTGGCATTAGAGCAATGGAGCAATTAGTAGAAGATAGGAGAAGATTGCAAAATAGGGCAAGGCCATGAAGGGATTTAGGATGAGAGCAGGATTTTGATCGTAATGTGTTTGGGAGGTTGTTTGGTGGCTTGTAGCAAGCGTGAATAACTGGAGGGATGCTGAACAAATTTGACTTGGTACCAGACTGTATCTGTACAGCAGAATTTTAGTCAATTTAAAACTTGTGGATAGTGGAGAATAGGAAACCAGCAAGGGGTTTGGAGGTGACATCATTCATTGGAGTGGAAAGGTGCAATTCAGTGGTCTTTGTGATGGATATGGCATGGGTGTTAAAGTCAGCTGAGGGCTCAACAGAATATCAACATTATGAACATTCTTGTTCTGCCTGAGAAGATGACCAAATCAGTAGCAAGGGAGCGGAGTTTGTGACAGACTGAAGGTAATGATTTCCTTTTCCATTGTTCACTCTGGTTGGGATTTGGGGGACTGGAAATGCCCACTCAAAGTCAAAGCTGCTCTCCAAATTTTCCGGTCCCACCCGCACCAATTCCTGCCATGGGCAGGACCGGAAAAATTCAAGCCTCAGTTTCTTTCTCCCTCCCCAATTTGTTTCATTGGTTAAAGAGAATTGCCAATAACCCCGGTTGCCCTGGTTGCAGCTCTGTACCATTATTAATTTGCAACACAAAAATAATACAAAGGGTAGATTGACAATCCGATTCATGGCACTCAGCGCAGTGTGAAATGCGAAGATCCAGCCATTTGTGGGCCGTTGTCTTAGGTCCCCATTGACCAGAAACTTAAATAAATGCAGTGCATGACTATTAAAGCAAGGCAGAGGCTCTGCAACAAGCAGCTCACTTCCTGATTCCTCAAGTCTCTCCTCCAACTGGATGGTGGAAGTCAGAAGTGTAATGAAATACTGACCACCCACCCGGATGGATATAGCTACAAAATAACTCCAAGTAATCACTTTATCCTCTCTCCTGCATCATATCTGGATCAAAATCGTGGAATTCCCGAACACCATCATGAAGTACAGTCACCACGCGGACTGTGGGCGTTCCAACATTCGGTCTATCACCACTTTCTCAGGGCAACCAGGCATGGGTGACATTTGTAGCCTTGCCAGTGTCACCTGCATCCAAAGAACAAATTTTGTTAGCCACTTAGCTTGTAGCCCAGGGACACCAAGATCATTGGGATGCTTTTATTCTGGCTATGATCAGCTAACTCAGTGCAGGTAAAAATTAAATGTTCCACTTGATAAACTTTATATCTATTTTCAAACAGCTAATTAATTTTCATTTCAGTGACGTAACTTATTTGATGTTTGTTCTTTGAGGTGCCGGTTTAGATTTGTGCACTTTAATGATGTGTCTGTTTTTCAGAAACAAGGGATCTGTGGCTCCCTCACAATCCAACATCACATGTTAGAACCTGTCCAACGAATTCCTCGCTATGAGCTGCTACTCAAAGATTATTTGAAGAAACTACCACAGGATTCCTTAGACAGGAAAGATGCAGAGAGTAAGGAGAACCTCTGAATTATTTTTAAAACGGGTTTAATACCGTAATCGCTCTTTTAGGGTTTTAATCGATCAGATCAGAGTAATGCTTCTAAGCAATCCACAAAAACAAAGGTAAAATAAATCTCAAACAACCTTTATACTTTTCTTTGCATTTTCTTTTCTCCTTTTAAGTATTCTATTCATTCTCACCCATACCATTGAGCAAGAGGGTGTGATGATTCTAAATTAGAATGGAAAGCTATGATCCCCTTTGCAAAGTAGATTGCAGGGCAGAGCCAGATTATGTTGAGAATTGTGTACTAGACAGAACCAGAGGTAGGATTAACAAACATGAGAGCTTTATTTCTTACAAAATTTATTGCAGTATACCCATTACAATACAGATCACCAAAGCAAAGCTGCAGCCCTAATCCCTCATTAACCTAAAGTGTTATAGAAGGAGAAACAAGCAAACCTTCCTTTGCATATATTTTCCTGTATAGTGATTTCTCTTTTTTTCTGCGTCTTAAAGTAGAAAAGTAAGGTAGACGGTCAGAGAGGTCCCTGCACCTATTCAAGACATTTCTTAAATCCTACCTCTTTGATCATCTGACCTAATATCTCCTTTGTGGCTCCATGTCATACTTTGTTTTATAATGTTCCTGAGAAGCGCCTTGGGATGTTTCATTACATTTTTGCACTATATTGTAATATAAGTTGTTGTTATTAGTACAGTTCTATATCCAATAATGTTCTTGAATTAGGGAGGTCTTCTCCAGAATATTATTTCTATTTTTTTTCATCTTCATTACATACATAGTACCTGATATCTCTAATCCTATTTCTATGCATGGATAAGTTTGTTTGATCTTTTCCTTATCCTGTGTAAAATTTCAAATTGTAGAATCATAACACATTCGGCTGAGCATGCCTTTGCTATCTCTTTGAATTATCCGATCAGTCTCACTCACCTACACTTTCCCTGTAGTCCTGCAAGTTTTTTCCTCTTCAAATATTTATCAAATACCTTTTTGAAAGTTATTTTTACAGACAGGGGAGTGAGACAGACTGAATCCCCTAATTCTTCTAACCGTCTGTGTGTAATCAGTGTGATTTAATTTTGATAGGGTTTGGGAAACACATCTTAGCCTTGTTTATATAATTTTTTTATAAAGGCACAAGCAGCAGACTTTCTTGGATTTTTAAACTAGGGGCATTATTTATTCACTCACTCTCCCTGAAAGGCTTGTCTATACTATGTACCTACACACCATACGCACATGGAACCCCACACACCATACGCACATGGAACCCCACACACCATACGCACATGGAACCCCACACACCATACGCACATGGAACCCCACACACCATACGCACATGGAACCCCACACACCATACGCACATGGAACCCCACACACCATACGCACATGGAACCCCACACACCATACGCACATGGAACCCCACACACCATACGCACATGGAACCCCACACACCATACGCACATGGAAACCCACACACCATACGCACATGGAAAGATACAGTAAGAGAACGGAGTTTTACTTCTACGAATATTAAAATCAAACAGAATCATTAACAATTCACGTGAATATCAAAGTCCAGAGAGTGTTTCTTTCACTCAGGAGTTAAAATCCAGGCACGTCCAGATAGGTGAAGAGAGGATTTTGTGTAGTTTTCTTTGGAATAAGAGATGCAAAGCAAGTTAATAATACTTGTAGCCAGAGGACCAGTTAGCTTCTTCAGGTGAATTTAGGATCTTTTGGGAGCAGATTTAAAGAAGGCCTTAAACTTTAAGTCTTGGGAGCTTGGTAAAAAGGCTAAATGTTATCGCTAGGTTTTGGCAGTGATGTTCCTTCTGCATTGGACAGTCCAGTGTTGTCTGCAAGCAAGCAGGGCTTTTTGGCCAGGTGACAATTGGCCATTGATACACAATGGGAAGTAATCAATAATCTGTTCATATTAACAAAGTACCTTCCATCTCCTGTGGTCAAATCTATGAACTTAAAACAGAGGCAGATAGGAGCCCTTAGCACTTGATTGTGCATAATCAATTTTGGTAGCTTCCCTTTGTTACCTGGCAGTCCTGGAGACAGGGCGTCTGAGGCTTTATTGTCCTTGCTGTTTTGGGGTGAGCCCTGACAATGGCAAGTGCAACATTCCACAAGGCTGTGGTCATTGTAACCCACTTTAGAAGCTTCCAGAAGTTTGGCCAACTCGCAGTTCCAAAAATCAGGTGATCTTTGGAAGCCATTTTAAAGTCCAACAATGTCCATTTTCAAATGAAAGTACAGTTTTTAATGATGTGTAATATTCTCATATCTGCTCGCACAACAGTTATTATTGAATCTGTTTCAACTATTCTTTCAAGCAAAAATATTCAAAATCATAACTATTTGCTGAGCTTAAAAAGAAACTTTTTGTCTTTTTTTTCCATTTCCTTAAATCTGTGTCCTCTTGTTACTGATTCTTTTGATGCTGGAAATACTTTCTCTTTAGCTAATCTATCAAAACCCTTCATGATTTTGAGCAACTATTAAATCTCCCCTTACCCTTCTCTGCTCTAAGGAGAACTGCCCTTGGCCTCTGGTCTCTGAATGGAACTGAAATACTGAATTCCTGGTACCGTTCTCTGCGCCCTCTCTGAGACCTTCACATCCTTTCTAAAGCTTAGTCTCACATTCTGCTTTTTTCCCCCCATCTTCCAGTACCTGTCCAACTCCCTTTTTAAAATTATTTATGAAATCAGCTTCCACCACCTTATTGGGTCGTGTATTCCAAGTCCCGACAACTGAATCAAAAACAAATTGTCATCTCTCCTCTAATCTTTTCCCAATGACTTTGAATCCATGACCTCTAGTTATTGTTCCACTCACCAGAGGGAATAATTTTTTGTTCGTATTCAGCCCATCAAACCTCTCATCATCGTTCAACCTCTAATAGATTACTTCTTAACTTTCTGTATTCCAAGGAGAATAGTTCTAACTTTTCCAACCACTTCTCATAGCTCATCCCTGTTAACATCCTCATAAATCCTTTCTAATATCGTTACGTGTTTCCTGATTGTTCAGGTAATTTGTTTTAGTTGCGTTTTGAGGGATAAATGTAGTCAGCACATGGCTCTTCTTCAAATAATGGCCCTTTTATGTCTACCTGAACAATCAGACAGGTCCTTGGTTCAACATTTTATCTAAAATACAAAACGACTGACAAGGCAGCACTTTCTGCTCTACTGCTCCTAGATTAGGTGCTCAAATAGTGCTGACAATGGGGGACAAAACAAAAACATAATTACCTGGAAAAACTCAGCAGGTCTGGCAGCATTGGCGGAGAAAAAAAAAGTTGACGTTTCGAGTCCTCATGACCCTTCAACAGAACGGTTCTGTTGAAGGGTCATGAGGACTCGAAACGTCAACTCTTTTCTTCTCTGCTGATGCTGCCAGACCTGCTGAGTTTTTCCAGGTAATTATGTTTTTGTTTTGGATTTCCAGCATCCGCAGTTTTTTGTTTTTATCGCTGACAATGGGGGTCCATTCTTTACATGTGAGCTAAGTTAACTTTGGAAGAGACGCACATACGTGCACACACCAACAGAGGTTGCTGAATAGAGATGAGAAAATCTAGTTGATTTTCCAGGAAAGGAATTGAACCTCGGCCCTTCACCTATATAGCTTTGTATCATTCCCCGTGGTGCTACTATTAACATTTTTGATACTTGCATTGCATCAGTTGGTAAGATCTTAAGCAAAGTAACAAACTATAGTTTATAAATTAAGAAACTAGAAAGATAAAATATTTGCAATAAATAGCTTATCTGTTTAATTATGTTTATTCCAATGATGCTTTCAGCTGAATTCTTTTCGATTCATTCAATGACAAATCATTGGCAAGGCCAACATTTATTGCTCATCCTTAATTTCCCTTAACTGAGTAGCTTGCTAGCACAATTCAGAGGGCAGTTAAGAGTCAACCACATTGCTGTCAGTCTGGTGTCACGTATAGGCCAGACCAGGTAAGAACGGTAGACTTGCATCCCAAAATACATTATTGAGTCAGGTGGATTTTAATGGCAACCTGGTAGTTACATGATCTCCCTTACTCCAGATTTTGTTTATTAACTGAGTTTAAATTCCCTAGTTCCTGTGGTGAGGTTTGACTCCAGAGTGTTAGTCTAGGTATCTGGATTATTAGTCCCAGTAACATAAACATGGGGCAACAATTTCCCCCCCTGTCGGGGTGGAAGGTGCAGGAGTGAAGCTTGCTGGCTCTTCACCTCTTCACCAGACTGACAGCAATGTGGTTGATTCTTAACTGCCCTCTGAATTGTGCTAGCAAGCTACTCAGTTAAGGGAAATTAAGGATGAGCAATAAATGTTGGCCTTGCCAATGATTTGTCAAGTTCCTCCTTGACATCGACCCCCATCGACTGCAGCCGGAGCAGATTCTGCATGTTTTTTTGGAGTCGGGACATTTCCCTCTGTTCCTTTCTAGCTTTCTGGGCGCCTTTGAGGATGAAACACCTCTTTATGTTTCCCTTGATCGCTTCCCTCCAGTGTGTCAGGGACTCAAAGATACTTCAGTGATATAATTTTTTTTTTTGCAAAAATATACTTTATTCATAAATCTTCAACAACATTTTAAACCATTTCAAAATCACCATCACAAAAATACAATCAGGTTCAACTTTTACAACATGAATCACAAGGTGTATCAGTACAAACAATGAATATTACGATCATTGGCAGACATTCATTTTGAGCTGTACATCCCGAGGGGCTCTTTACAGTTCCCAGCCCCTCAGTGCCCTGTGGCAGAAAGGTCTTAGGCAGCGACCCTTCCCCATTGCGCCTTTGCGGCGGCTGCCCCAAGCTTTAGTGCGTCCCTCAGTACATAGTCCTGGACCTTGGAATGTCCAAATCTGCAACACTCAGTTGGGGACAACTCTTTGCGCTGGAAGACCAACAAGTTACAGGCAGACCAAAGAGCGTCTTTTACCGAGTTGATGATCCTCCAGCTGCAGTTGATGTTTGTCTCGGTGTGTGTCCTTGGGAACAGCCCTTAGAGCACAGAGTCCTGTGTCACAGAACTGCTCAGGCCGAAACTCAACAGAAACCACTGCATCTCTCTCCAGACCTCCTTTGCAAAGGCACATTCCACAAGGAGGTGAACAACGGTCTCTTCCCCACCACAGCCACCTCAAGGGTAACATGAAGAGGGGGTGAGACTCCTGGCATGTAGGAAGGATCTGACGGGGAGGGCCTTTCTCACCACTAGCCAAGCTACATCTTGGTGCTTATTGGAAAGTTCTGGCAATGAGGCATTCTGCCAAATGACTTTGTCAGTCTGCTCAGGGACCCATCCCACCAGGTCCACCCTCTCCTTTTCCCTCAGGGCCTCAACAGAAACCACTGCATCTCTGGAGAATTGCAATTTTAAAATTGTAATCTCAGCTCAGGGTTCAGCTGCCTGTGTGATGAGCCATTTCAGCTTTACTTTCAGGGTCATGGTGCCACCTGAAATTTTACATCAAATTGTTTTCTTATAATTACTCTGTCCATTATTTCAATGTGTTGTATTTTTTTTGGTAATTTGAGGTTTATTATTGACTCCATTAGAAAAATACTGAGTCAGTTTAATTATTCAAATGCACAATGAACTAAGTTTTTTTTTTAATCTATTTAACATTTCTTACAGAGTCCCTTGAAATTATTTCCACTGCAGCCACCCACTCGAATGCTGCAATCCGTATGATGGTGAGTGAGAAAGTTATATTTTCCTTTAATGGCTTCAATTTTTTCTACAAAGGGCACATGCCAGGATTATCTATTTGCAAGTGAGCAAGCACATAGTTACCATGGACAAACACTGTAAATTCAAGGGCCCTTATTGCAAAGAAAGGAGTCAGCACAGTAAAATCCAAACACATTGTGAGTAGTTGACAGCAATTTATATAATAAATATTCATATGAATAGTGATATCTTCTCACCAATTCACTCTTGTGACATTCCTGATCATGAATATCTTTGCAATTGCATCTGCTGTACAGCTTGCCGTCAAAAGAGATTTACTGCAGTGTGCTTGATTTCACTGCACAAAGCTGCTGGAGAAATGAAAACCATTTCTGGCGTTGCATAACAATTAAGGCAAGCTCAAAGATTGCAAGCTGCACAATGGTTTTAAAAAAAAAAAGAGGTAGATACCCTGGGCCGAATCTTCCTCTGGGCTTGGGGAAAACACGACCTTCACGCTTTCACGGCTCACATACAGTGCACCTGACCCATGCATAACTTTAGTCGCCATTTTGGTCTTTTCACACTGGGTTGGGGTTGGCCATGCAGTTTGCAAGCTGTGCTGGAGTGCTCGAGGAGCCTGGTTGGCTAGAAGGCTCTTCTTGGTTATCCAACGCAGTATCTCGGCTCCCAGCAATGCTTAAAGGCCCTCTAAACTTCACTCCCACCCGTCTCCATTTCAGTCCATGCCCCCTCAGATCATCCATTCATCCATGCCACCCTATGTCGCCACTATGCGCCCCATGTATCCTTCCCTAGCCACCCTCCCAGTATGCACTTCGTACAGTTCTCAGCTTCCAAACAAAATCCTTGGGGGGAAAAAAATAAAAAAAAACCTCTTCCCATCTAACAAAAGCCTCCATAGTATTGATACTGAGAAAAAAATGCATTCCTCAAGTGGAGGGAAAAACCCTACTAATACTTGTACCTATTAGCTTGCGTCAACAAACTAGAAACCACATCAAATGGACAAACTGTTACTACAACAAATTGAAACTGCCATTCATTCTTTGATGAATGGAACACCTTCTATGCTGAAATCCATTAGCACTTGAAAATCAGGCAGCATTCAGAATGGCCATCGCAGTCCACCTAATAGACTGCTCTGTGGAAAGGGAAAAACAGAAGGTGCTCATTTCAATTGCGAGGCAGAATGCCTTTCAATGTGTAGGGGAGTGGGTAGCTAGATCTTTTCCAAGTGTCAAAACCATTTTTTTTAATCAGCCAGGTCCAGGGCCATTTAAATCATAGTAGAAAAGATGACAGCAAAGGCTGACAGAATATTTTGATGTTTTTTTACACTGCATTACACATGCTTTCTCCATTGGAAAAGCACTGTAATGCATGTGAACAAATACACAGGGCAACTCAGTGGAAGGGCCAACTTACCTTTAAAGAACAGATCCCTATGATGAATCATTGCATTAAGAACACAACTTACATCAGAATACAGCACCCAATAGCATTTAAAACTGTGAAAACATCTTACACTTAACTTTCAGAATGTTCCAGACTCCTCAGCAGGCTTTCCATTTTCTTCACAAACTCTCAAGCCTGACATGCTCATAATGGACTTCCAAAGCTCCACACCACCAGAAGAAAATGGTGTGCAGGAGAAAATCTGATTTTTGTCCCCCAATTGAAATGGGGAACACAACCTCAGCAGGGGTGGGTGTGCACATTAGTTATTGTCCACCCAGAAAAATGCCAGAGGAAATTGGTGTGGGTCAATTATGTGGATAAAATTCAGATTTCCTCCAAAGAAAATGTGTAGCACGCCAAAGTGCACTTCTACACCCAGATGGAAATTTGGGCCAGATGTTTAATAATTCATGACTCTGAGGATTAATTTGTGCAGAAGACATCACATACCAACCCTGTTTCTGTGACCCATTGGTCATGTGAAATTACTCTGTTTACCAGTTATTATTGTTACTTTGTTGAACTTGCCATATAATCAACTCAATTTGTGAAGGTAATCTGTATATTAATTATCAATGTGTAGAGAGTAGGAACTCCATTTAAAAAAATCTTGGGGTTCACCAGAACAAGGATGTTAATTTTTATTTAGATGTAAACTGTTATCTACCATAGGATTTTAACTATAAAGTTAAAATGGCTCACTGAACTTACTTTTGGTGAGGTCTAAAAAAGCACAAAATGATGTATTTTTAGTGATACCAGGAAATTCTTGCAAGTCCAGAAATAATGTTCATGACCATGCCCTTTTACCTCAGGGTCATACCATTGTAATGAAGAAAAACTTGCAATCCTGGGGCAATTCCCACTGCAGCAATAAAGTCAAAGAAAAGATTTAATAGAAGATTATAAAATTATGAAATGTGAACAGGGAAGGCTTTCTTCTGGTTGGTCAGTTCGTGACAAAAATATCATCAATTTAAAATGATTAGTTAGAGGGTGAGGATGGAGGTTAGAAAAAATATCTTTACATAGAGGGATGTTGGAGCATGGAATGTTTTGCCACAAGGTGTCATAGTGGCCTACAGCACAGAAAAAGGCCCTTCGGCCCATCAAGTCTGCACCAGTCAAACTAGAACCTAACTATTCTAATCCCATTATCCGGCACTAGGCCCAATCGTTTTGAGGCAAATATAAATGTAATAAACATTTGAAGCAAAGAAAGATGCATCACAGCCCAGAAATTTTGGCATCATTTTTGTGTTCAATGCACTCAAAAACTACCAGCGTTTTTGATGATATTCTTGATTTAAGGGGATCAAAGGTTACGGGGAGAAGGCAGGAGAATGGGGTTGAGAAACTTATCAGCCATGATTGAATGGCGGAGCAGACTTGATGGGCCGAATGGCCTAATTTCTGCTCCTATGTCTTATGGTCTTATGGATATGTTCTAATTTGGAATGAGTTTGAGCACAGATCAGCAGTGTTTTACCATCTTTGATATCAAATGACAAAAGACACTCAAAGGCATCGAGTACACTCAAAGCTATGCAGTGAACTCAAAGCTATCCAGTGCTCTCAGCACCATTGAAAACTACAAGGAAATTAATTACTTAAATAATATCTGAATTTGTGCAGCTTTTCATTCGGACCAAAAAATATTTCCACTATATTGCATTTGAGAGCACTCAACTGATCCCCATCAGTTCTTAATTCCTTTTAATCTCAGGGTCTATACTTTCCACCCATCACCCCCCCCCAGTCTCAGGGCCTAAACCCGCTTTACCCCACCCCATGCCCTTCAGTCTTGGGGTCTAATATCTTCCCTCGATATGCTCTCCCTCCAGTCTCCAAACTCTTCCCCCTTCCAGTCTCCAACTACCCCCCCCCCCCCCCCACCATCTCCGCTCTTCCCCCACGTCCCTCCAGTCTCCAAATTCTCACCCCCTCACCCCTTACTTCAATCTTCAAACTCTTCCACCCTCCCCCTCTCTCTCCAAACTCTTACCCCCATCCTCCTTCCAAACTCTTACCCCCTCCCTCCAGTCTCCACGCCTCAGGGCCCACTGAACACAGGAATCCAGGTTGCCTTTCTCCACCATCACCTCCACCCTGACTCTCTCCACCTTCCCTGCGTCCCACTACCCACCCCAAATACTTACCTCGTTGACGGTGCCATCGCTGTACCCACACCGACTCAAAACTGCATCAGGGCCAGCCTCACTGTCACTTTCTGTTCTGGCTGGCCCTGCAAACTGAGCTCAACTTGGGAGAGGGGAGGAGTGGAGAGAAAAGGGAATGGGGGCAAGCAGGGGGCGCGCGATGGAGGGGGAAGGAGAGAGAAAGGAAGAGAACTGCTGCAATTTGGGAGGATGGGGGTTCGGGGGCAGAAGAAAATTGATTGGGGCATTGTGGGGGAGAAAACTGTTGCAATCTTTGGGAGGGGTGACGTGGAGGGGCTAGCAGAGTTGTGCCGCATTATAAATTACAAAGAAAAACACAAAATTAGCTTATTAAAACTTCCGTTAAAACCTGCTTTTTCTAAAGTTGGCTCAGTTTTAGGATGTTTGAAGCTATGGAAATTCAGAAATATGGAAAATAAACTGGTTGTTATTTTGTGTCTGAATGCCTAAGTGATGTTGCTAATTGCAAATTGTTTGAGCGCTGCAGTTTGAGGCAATTGATGTCATTAATGTCAGTTACTTGTTTTGAGTACAATTGATGTCAAATGAGTGCAAATGAATGCTGTTGAATGCAAATTATGTCAAAATTTGCAGGTAGGGATGGTTAGAGGGGAAATAGGAGCAATGGTGTGCATTTGGGATTGCTCTAACAAATAGCTAATGAACAGAAAATGGGCCAAGTAGACTCATTCTATGCTGTCAATTTGTGATGCTATGAAATGTTATTCTCCAGTGAACCTGAATTTCTATCCTACCCTTGTTTTCTCCCCTTGCAGATTCCCCCTAGAGATATAAACTTCTTACATCCATGAAGGAGAGGCAACTAGCATAGGCGAAAACCACTGACCACTAATTCATGAGATGCAATTTTTACCAGCCTTAAAATGTACTACAGTGCATATTCAGATAAGATATATAATATTCCAGAGTTTTGGAAATAAATCATGGTGAATTTTTTTTTGTTGACTCCAGGAGTCACTCTTGTGACCAATTCATCTTTTTGAATATGATTGAAACTAACATGTATAGAGGCCAGTCCACACATGTTTCCACTCCTAAATATTACAGTAAATGGGAAGAGTAGGCTAGGTTATAATAAAATGCACTTTGCACAACTCACAGCCAAGCTGCTCTGTATCAGATCCACAATGTGAAATATCATGCGATACTCTGACACATGTTTGCAGTTGATGAGTTCCTAATTACAAGAAAATTCTTAGAAGAAGCCCAAAACCAGATGTTAAGCATTTCCATCTTAGGAAGTACGAAGAACTTTCAGCCCAAGACTCCTTCTACATACTATCTGTGGACTAATCTTGCATATCAATTAATGATCAACTCAAGAATGATTTTGGAGATCTGCCAATAAAATTTGAAGAAAAATACATAGCATGAAGCAGTGAAACTTAGAAATGGGCAAGAAGATTATGTAAAGTACCTTCCCTCTTTCATATAAATAGAATGATATAAACTTGAAAAGATTACTAATATTTTGTTACATTTAGGAAAAGATGAAGAAGTTGATTGATGTGTATGAAATGTTAGGAGGTGAAGAGGAGGATATTGTTAATCCCTCAAATGAACTAATAAAAGAGGGACAAATCCTTAAACTGGCTGCTCGCAACACTTCTTCGCAGGAAAGATATCTTTTCTTGGTAAGTACTTCTGCCATTAAGAAGGCACAAACTGGATAACCTGGTGGGAGGCAGTAAGAATTGTTGATAATATTGCAACCTTACAAATGGCCTTCTCTCCCTTCACAGCCTGAGAATTGCTAATCCTTGTTCAATTTATTTGGATTTAGTTGATGTAAGGGAAAGGATGTTGGCACCAAAGAAGCCCTACACCACTAAGTCTTTAGAGATACCTTTGGCCATATACTCAGCTGGAGGATCCGGGCTTATAGTCAGCCTTAGCACCAATTTTCTAAAACAAAACTGCATTTAAAATGAGCTTCATTATATGCAATATGCTTCTTTTGTTATGGTTCTAATTTAACACCTCAAATTGTTCCCTCCTCTGAGACGGATAATTATATTGTTATAGCTCGAAGTTCTTCAGGCACTATTACTAATATGGAATTTTGTTTGGTTTATAGTTCAAATGGATGTAGCACTAAATGTCATTACACTTCATTGAAATCCTAGTGCTAGCAATGGCAATGCAATTGCTGATCTTGTAGTATAAATATTGGCAAGTAGTTGAATTCACTTAAGGCTGGATATAAATACTTTGAAATGCAAAAGGTAACTTATTATAACACAAATAAAAAATTTTGGAAAACTTTCCCATTGGTATTACATAAACTGCCAACAGTAGCAGGGTACTTATTACTAATGTTTCTCCTTCTACTGTCCTACTTTATGGGGTCGACTTGACCTGCCTACCAACATCTGGCACACAAAAAAATGAACAAGGTAATTTTTGACTTTGTACTCTTCCTGGTAAGGAATCTTGCATGCCAGGAACACACATCGGAAATTCAGGCAACTGCTAAACATAATTTTCCAATTACTTAAATTAATGGTTGGAAAGTCAGACATGATCTCTGGAATTTCTAAAATCCATGCCTAGCGGAAATGTTTCCCACTGGGAGAACAGTCTTTCATGGATGTAAGTCACCTTTTTACTTTACAGATTGTATTCAGTGTTATTTCAGCTGCCACACCTCCAATATCTTTAAGACACCTGTGTCTTCCTAAATTACTTTGCGGTTAGTGTCTAACTCTTCTTCTCCATATATTACTCCACATGCCCTATGATGCTCTTCCCTCAGAAACTTGCAAAGTGCTCTAAGATGACACCTTACACACATTCTGTGTAAATGTCTACCATCCAAAGTCATATTCAGTATTTGGATTTATAGCTACCTGTGTCCATGCTAAATCAGAAAATGTGCTAAGTTCCTTTAGGCATGAAATGATCTAATGAGCAGACAGAACATTATAACACACTGCCGACATTGCTGTTTGTCTTATTGAGTTCTGCCATTTCAAGGTAAGTGCTATTTAGTTAGGCTTTTTTTTAAACAAAGGCATGCAATTCCAGCTAAAACTGTTGATTATTAATCCCACCCCAGGACACACATTACATTGAAATGGGTTAATAATTTTCAAACCTTATTATTGCTTTTTTTTCCCTCTCCACAGTTAAACAATATGTTGCTGTACTGCGTTCCAAAATTCAGTTTGGTGTTTACGCGATATTCTGTTCGAACGAAAATTGGCATTGAAGGCATGAAGGTTTGTCAAATTGCTAAAAAATAGTGAACTGCAGTTCATTTTCCTTTTCTGAATCATGTCGTCTAAACGTATTCTATCTGTGCTACTGCACATTATAGGTGATTGAAACCCATAACAAAGACTATCCAAACACATTCCAGGTCTCTGGAAAGGAACGAACACTAGAGTTGCAGGCTGGGTAAGATGAAATCTGCTTTAGCAGTTACTCTACAAATGTAAACTGTTCTGTTATATTGCAATGGATTTCAATTGAAAGAGAATGAAATTGTTTGCATTTATGTAAAGCATTTCACATACTCTGGACATCCCAAAGTAATTCGGAGCCAATTAAGTTATGCACAGGAAGGCCACACAAACAGCAAATGAGATAAATTATCTGATGATCTGTTTTGTGATGTTGGTTGAGAAAAGAATGTTCACCAAGATACTCAGAAAATTCCTTGCCCTTCTTTGGAAAATACCCAGTGGTACTATTTTCATTCACCTGAACAATGCCTCAGTTTAGCACATCATGAAGACAACACCTGCAGTCCAGGACAATGGCAGTGCAGCATTGTTGAAGTGCCAGGCCAGGTTGTGCACTCAAGTTGAGAAGTGGTGTTTGAACTCATGACTTGGTGTGCTCTTTTCATCATCACTAATTTCTAAAGTCGTACATCTAGTGCATCCCCATTCAACTCTATAAGCTAATTTTAGTCTATTGCACACAGCACAAAACTTCTCCAAATTAGCCAGCCAGTCGAATAGCAAACTAACTCGGACTGCAATTTAATTGAAGTGAGCATTAGGAACAATGGCTAGAATTTTCTCGTTGGTCTATGGGGGCAGACCCCGCATGCCAATGCGTAAAATGATATACGGTGATATCAGACTGCGTGCCATCGCAATATTTAGGTGGGCAGGCGTGCGATGTTCTTGGACGCACACCTGCCATTAATTAATCAGCTCGTTAAGGCCCTTGAGGCAGCAATTGTCTGCAATTTTTCGGGGCCCGTGCAATCTTCAGGATGGGCGCAACAGACAGGCGGGTAGGAGATATTTGTATAAACCTCATCCACAGGCGGGATAAAAGAGGTGAGTGGAGTTGCGAGTGGTATCTGTTAGATATTTAATTGCGAAAGCTACTTGCCTGTGTGAGCAGGAATACTTCAAAACTCATACCAGCTGCTTGGACAGGAATAACAGCCTTCAGATCAGGACTCTACAGTAAAGATCATTTTTGGGGCCTGCAGGTTTCAGGAAGCCTTCCCTTAGCCTGGGAATAGGAGTTGAGCTATCCACTGGAGGGACTTCCTCTGAGGAGGAAGGGAGGGCCAAATGGGGGAGGAGGCCAGGATCCACAATCAGCCTCCATGGGAGCTATCTTTGGAGAGGTGCAAGCACAACGGGCACAGGGCCAACAGGAAGTCCAAGGTGGAAGGGGTTGCAGAAGACGCCACTATCCTGCTGCTAGGGTATACAGGCAGCAAAGCAGCTACCTCAATATGTCCGGGGTGCAATTTTGATGGAGGCTTCGTCTTTCGAGGGAGACAGTCACCACCATCTGTCAGATGATAGGCCCTGAGATCTGCGCCAACTGTGTGGGTGGGCACCTCTTGCCAGTGGCACTGAAGGTCATGGTTGCCCGCAACTTCTATGCCTCCGGTTCTTTCCAGGGGTCGGTGGGTGATCTTTGCAGAGTCTCCCAATCAGCTGTTCATACTTGTGTCAAGCAGGTGATAGACGCTCTGTTCAGGCGTGCATTGACTTTCACCCACTACCACTGGGATGAGGCCAGCCAGTCAGAGCGAGCCAGAGGCTTCACAGCAATTGTTCATTTCCCCTGCGTCCAAGGTGCAATCGACTGCAGACATGTGGCCATCGAGGTGCCAGCAGGTGAGCCCGGTGCCTTCATCTACATGAAGGGCTTCCACTCCATGAACGTGCAGATAGTGTGTGATCACAGGATGCTGATTCTGCAAGTCTGTGCAAGGTACCCAGGCAGTCCCACGATGTGTACATCCTCAGACAATTCCAGGTGCTGAGACTCTTTGGTACTCCAGCCCGGCTGGATGGATGGCTGCTGGGTGACAACGGCTATCCCCTCAGAAGGTAGCTCATGACTCTCTACTATCCAAGAACAGAGGCCGAGTTGAGGTACAATAGGAGCCACGCTTCCACAAGGGCTGTGGTGGAGAGAACTATCGGTCTTCTCAAGATACGCTTCCAATGCTTCGGCCATTCAGGGGCGTACTCCAATACCCCCCAGATCATGTGTCGCTGATAGTGGTTGCATGCTGCGCTCTCCACAATCTGGCGCTGGAAAGGGGTGACACAGTGGAGGAAGAAGATGTAGATGCCATTGCTCCGGCTGCACACGATGAGTCAGCAGTGAGTCCGAGGATGAGCACGCACAGGGAAATGCTGAGGGGGTAGACGCTGACCCGGGCAACCTCCAGGGAGGCAGGGACACCCGGGAGGCTTTAATCCAAAGAACATTTAGATAGCCCACCACAGATGGACCTCCAAAACACGCCAGGGCTGCAGGCTCCATACTCGATAACTAAGTGCAAAATCTGGATAGGAACATTAACTAAGGCCTTTGTCAATAAAGCTCAATGTCAAGCAACTCACTCATAACATCATGGGTTCTCGTCCACCTGCAGAAGCAAGGAATCACCTAAGGCAAGCTTACATATCCAAATTTAATGATATAACAAATAAGTTCAGAAACCAAAAAAAGGTATTGCACAGCACACCAAGTCTTAATGAACTAATAGTGGGCCAACATAAAAGCACCAGCGAGAAACCCATGATGTGTCTAAAGTGCTTACAGGTTCTACGTCTAGGTGCTGTCCCCTTGCTGGCACTGGCATCTGAGACAGCCTGCTCCCTCTGCTGTCCGGCTGGCTCGATGACATTGGTGGCCGTCCTCTGGCTCGTGGAGCCTTTGACACCTCCTGGGAGGGAGTGGCCAGTTTCACAGCTGGCTTCTTCCCAGTCGCTGCAGCCTCATGGGATCTCACGGTCACTGGCAGAGAGGCAGAGGAACTGCTGCCCTCATCCAGAGCACCCTGAGAGGAGCCCACAGAGATGACAGGCAGCTGCTGCACCGACGTGAGGTCGTTTCAGACCTCCCTGCTCACCATTGATGGATGGACACCAAACTGGGACACTTGGTGCCCAAACCATCTCCCACCCTGGCATTGACCCAGCTGAGGTCAATGCCACTGTGAGGGTTTGCTGATCTGAGCACGTCCCCAGCAGGCCCTGATTGGTTTCCTGGAGGAGCCTCTCCACGAGAGTCACCACTGTCTCCATGGAAGAAGCATGGCGCTCGGCCATGAGGCTCATTGCATCGGTGATGCTCCACGTGCACTCCTCCAGCACGGGCACCATGCCACGCATAGCCTCATGTATCTCCACCAGATCCTACCACATATCCTGCTGGACTTCCAGTGTTTTCTGCCTCACTGATGACTCCAGAGGCTCGTCGTCAGCCACTGACTGAGCATGTGCCTGGTCCCCAGCAGTCCTCTGACTGCCGGCGCCATAGGCACTCTCTGTCTCCGCCCACACCTCAAGCGAGTGTGAAGTGCCCTCACCGCCATGCCCCAGGACACTAGCCGAAGGTCTAATTTCCACTGCGCTGATGCTTGCCTGGCAGAGATGGTGTGATGCCGGTGAGTCGATTTCCTCTGTGCCCTCAGGTGTGAGAGGTGGCCCCTCTGCCTCCTCCTCCCGGCCCTGCTCCGGTGATGCTGAAAGGAAGAACAAGAACATTTGATTAGTTAAAGTGGAGACAATGTCAATGGGCATCCCTGTCCCCCGGATCAGTATGCGCTCATCCTTCCATAATCAATGGTCAACCCATGTTGCAAACATCAATCACTGAGCATTCAGCAATGCCATGGCTACTGGAGCACACATGGTGACCTCAGTGCTCGGCAAACATACCTCCCTGTGACACCCCAGCCTCACTGCCACCGGTGGACCTGGGTGCATAGTGCCTTCCCAGATCCATTGCCTGCTGTTCAAATAGAGGCAAGATGGCCAACTGGGCCTGGCCTCCTGCAGTCTGGATCCGCTTGGCGGCATTGTGTGCAGTCTTCTCCTGAAAAGGAGAGAGGAGCATTGATTAGTCCACTCGGCACCTGGATTCTCATCGCATCCCTGCCACCCCAGCCAGAGTGGGACATTGCAGGGCTCCAGTGCTTCATCATCCCGCAGCTGCCACACACTCACACAAAGAAGCCAGGGCTGACCCCACCTTGCCCACATGCTGCCTCCACCACATTTGGCAGCACAAGGTCTAACCTTGCAAAGCAAGGAAGCACAAGTACATGGAATGCCAAGGGCAGCAGATGGATTGGTGCCCTGCCACCTGGAAGCTCCCTCCCAGAATATGAGCACCCTGACTTTGACATGCTTCACAGTTCCAGCACTATGCCCAGGTGCAGGTCCTTGAGTTTGCCCCCGAATCTATACTCTGGGTGACACATGCTGCGGGTGCAGAACCCATCTCAGCACAACTCTCTCAGGGTCAACTAGGCATGGGCAATGTCTGCTGACCCTCCTACTGAGGGAAACATGCTATGAAGGATTCAATGCTGTAACTGCACTCAAGAGTTGTTGTGGGCAGGGGGGTTGGGGGGAAAGGCTGATGGCTGCATTAAGTGACCTCAGCCAACATTGTACTCACCATTCCCAAGCGCAGGAGGCCATTGAATCTCTGGCTGCACTGGAACCACATGCACCGCACCATATCATGGAAGCTCACACTCTAAGCCACCTCCTCCCAGGCACGTTTGGTCAAGTGGGGGAGTACTCTGTCTCCCATCCCTCAGAAGCAGGACCTTTTGCCGTGCTGCCACCTCCTCCAGGAGGGTAGCAAGGCACTTATCCGAGAAATGAGGGGCATACTGCCCTGCTGCCCTACCCTCAGGCCAAGCCTGCCCTGCTGCCCTACCCTCCGACCTGGCCTGCTCACCAGAAGCCCTCTGCTGAGCCCTTCTATCTGCCATTGTGAGCAGCCTTGTAAAGGCTGCCAGCGCTCCATTTAAACAGGGTGTCGGGTCACCATTGGATCCGGTGGTCAGTGCACTCCCGCTGCTGCCCGCCCACTCCCACTATCCTCAAGAGTCAAGAAATATGCTGGGTGGGCCTTAATTGGCCCACCCGTGTAAAATGGCGTGGACCCAATCGCAGGCGGCGATCAAGTCCGTGCCCACTTTTACTCAGCCCACCCAACATGGGGAAAATTCTCCCCAATATTTCGCTGATGCAATAGGGAATGGTGTACTAAGGTTAAAGTTAAGGCATATTGTTGCAGTTGCAAGAGGAAGTAAGGAGCTTCATTTTGTGTCTAAGCACAATTAACTGAGCTGGGAGCTTGTTGACATTGTTTCCTAATGGGAACGTGCTAAGTTAAAATCTTAGCTTGATAAGCACAAATTTCACTAGCATAAAAGTAACAGAACATTTCAAAGATATTCCCTAAGTGGATTATCACCTTCCACACAAAATTAAAGAAATTGAAATTGATCTGATTGAGCGGTTGGTGGTTCTTGAATGGTTTTGTCTGACTACATTTATCTTCTGTCAGAGCAAAATGTTGCTAATGTCACTTCGTGGGTCTTTTTGAGTAGCAAAGTAAAGATGAGAGTAACCGGAATTTGCTATCTTCCACACAAATATAGGAATTATTAAGTACACATGCCTCATTAGTTCTACAGCTCTTTGTTTTTACTGAGTAATATTACCAGAGCCCAGTGTGTTTTCCCTGCATGTGAAGCTGCTGTGATGTTTCTGTCCATTTCTTATCCCTCAGTTGAAACTATCTGCCCTGCTTTTATTTAAACTTGGAACTGGTGTGATTCTGTTTTCCTTCAAATAATTATAGGTAAGAGGTGTTAGTCGGACTAAGATTTTAACATTTCTTTTTCCAAAAATTATCTTTATTCATAAAATTTGTAAAGTTACATTACATAACAGTTCACATTTGACATTATATACATGCAATACAGATCAGTTTCTTTCAATACACTACATGAGGCACAACACTACACTTGCCATTATAGATTATATTTATATATACATTTACATTCGCTATCAAACGGCAGGTGATTTTTGCTAGGCTGACCAAATCCACAAGGGAAACTTGACCACGCTATCACAACGGTTTTGCAATTTGTATTTATTACGAGAAGGTTTGTGCATTGAATTCAGAAGTAATGAATCCACTAACACCTTTAGAGATTTTAAAAATTAAATTAAAACATTTATTAGTAAAAGAAAAGAATGAAAACACATACACAAGATTACAGTTACACCTTTTACTTAATATTAAAACAAATCCCAAAATTCCTAATTAATCTGACTCCTAACTACACACTCCCTTTAAGGCAACAGCCCAAAATAGATATTAAATGTAGAGAGGCAATCCAGCAGGTTTACCACAGCACTCACTCGACAATGGAATTCCAAAGGCTTTTTAACCCAATTTTGGCTATTGGAACAGCAGTCTTTTGCAGAATGGCTAGAGGCTGTTTCCCCAAGTTTGTTTCACATGGTGTATCTTTTAGATCTTACACAGTCACCCCTCATACAACCTTCCATCCTTCTTTAAATATATTCCTTCCTCTTTAACCTGTAAATCCCGTTGTTTCCATATTTCTTTGGAATTTATTTTTATCATACTATAAAAATTTTTCATGTTGTCAATATGGCCTTTTCCTTTTGGGAAAATAAACATAATAACATTGCTCTATTTATCCTGTCAGTTGTAAAACTTTATCATGTTTCTTTGAAAACCAAACATCTCTCCACTTACCTTAAAATGCAAATTTCATTCACACGCTATCTACTGACTTTACCCTAGCACACTCATTTCAATTCAAGGGCATTTCAAATACCCTTTTTACACCTAAAATCTTTTGATAATTTCAACCTTGCAGTCTATCCAACTCTAATTCAATTAATTCAGCTATACAGACAGAACCATCCACACGCCCACAAACATGAGCCTACTTTACAATATCCCACAATAATAATATGAAAAATATGGTAGCTTTGTGACATATTTCATGTCAAACATTCATACAACCCAAAGAGTTTTTTATACGGGTCCCAGACCCTCGGTTGGAGGGCCTTAGATAGTGGTCTTCCCCCAATTTCCCTTTGCATAACTCGCCCAAAACTTTAGTGCGTCCCTCGGCATGCATTTCTGACCTTGGCATGTGCCGGTCTGCAATACCCAGTCATTGGTAGCTCTTTGCACTGGCAGACCAAAGGGCATATTTCACTGAATTGATGGTCCTGCAGCATTAGTTGATGTTTAGCTCAATATGCAGCCCCGGAAACAGCCTGTAGAGCACTGTTCAAGAAGAACCTCGACACAAACCACTATCTCTTTCCAGATGTGCTTTGCAAATGCACGTTCCTGAAGGAGGTCGGTGATGGTCTCTTCTCACCACAGCCACCTCAATGGCAGGTGCAGTAGCACTGAGAGTCTGGGTGTGCAAGAAGGATCTGACTGTCTGCTCATGGAACTATCCAACCAGATCTACCATCTTCTTTTCCTGCTGGGCCTGAAGAACATTATGTGCTGACCAAAGCCTGATGGACTCGTGGTCAAAGGTGTATTTTCCATGAACAACAGGTGGTACGGCGCAGTCCAACTGAATGGAGCATTCCATGGCAATGTGGCCAGACACATCTTTCACAACACCGAGAACAGAGAACCTCAGCACATAGTAACACTTGGTGTTTGCATATCATGGATCTATGCACAGCTTGGTGCAATCAGTAGCTGTGAAGATAATCATGCTCATGAACTTCTATGCATCTGGATTCCTTCCAGCTGGAGCTAGAAGTATTTGCAGCATCTCACAGTTTGTCATCTACTGTTGTGGAAGGGAATTTACTACTGCTTTCTATTCAAAGAGATCTGACAATATTTCATTTTCACTTGCCAGAGTGCAGTTGGCACAGCAAGCATGTGCCTTTGAGAGCATTGAAGAATTTCCCTGTTAGTGGATTCTATTGACTATATGCAAGTCGCTTTATGGACACCACATTTCACTTGAGATGTAACACAACCAAAGGGATTCTCTGCCTCAATGTCCATTTGGTGTGCAACTTTATACAATGAATTATGCAGGTCCATGCCTGGTAGCCTACCAACAGTCATGATGCCTTCTGTCAGTAGTTGTTCATGGTTCCATCTGCATTCAAGCAACCACAACAAAGGAAAGCGTGGCTATTAGAAAACAAGGGCTATCTGGTGATCACTTGTCTGATGATTCCAGTACTCAACCCCCATATACATGGACAGCATGCAATGAAAGCCATCCTGCTACATGAAATATGATGGAGCAGGTCATTGGCATGCTGAAACAATGTTTCTGCTGTCTGGACTGCTCTTGAGAGAACCCTTCACTAGTCTGCAGAGTGAATGTCAGGATTTGCTACTCTATGTGCTGCAGAACCTCATAAGGGGACAGCCCTTGCTACCAGCTATGAGGAACAGGAGGAGAAAGGAGGGAGGAGCAACCTAGATATCCCCATTCTGGCTAGTCTTTCTGTGTACCACTCATTCAACAACCTAATTTTCTATGCATTAACATTTGTCACTGATCATGGTATCATCTGCTTGACCATAATTCAAAAAAACAAAAGCAACATTAAATAAACATTCCAAGCCAAAGTTAATAACAAAATTGTGTCATATAGTACAAGTATAAACTGATCAATCATCTTGTGCATGACTTCCATGTGCATTTTCCTGTCCTAATGTTCCCATGCTGTGCGACCCCAGTGGCTACCCAGCATGGGTAGCAGCAGTCTGGACTGGCTGGCTGATGGGCAATAGGCAAAGTGGCAGAGGTGGGAGGATGAATACTGTCTGAGAAAGGACAACAGATTAATTCTCTAGCAAAGAATCTCAGCAATTCTTGTAATCTGTTGAAGGACAGATTGCTGGACTGCTGTGACACTCTGCAATCTGCTTTGCACACTGGTATCCACAGCTGCTCTTGCATGAGAGCAGTTTGAGTTTGCATGGCAGAGGTCTGAGCTTTTACTGAAATTGGATAGTTTCTACTTGTGCTGCAATGAAAGCTGAGACATCAGCAATTGAACACTGCATCATGATTGAATCCTCATCTGCTAGTGAAGTTGTCCACCACTTGCATGCTGGAAAGGATGGGACCCAAGCTCTGCAAAAGGACATATGCAAATTTGGTGCCAGACTTCTCCAGGCTCCTTGACATTGTACATAAGATTTCTGCCAAGTCTGCCAATGTGCCAAGTATTTCATTACGCATATGCATTAGCACCCATTGAGGTACTCATCCATGTCCTCTGCGACAGAGCCTGTATGTGATCACGCCCTCTGTGGATCTGGCACCTGTGTGACTCTTATCCTGCATGTAGGCCACTCATGTCTATTGACCACCAGATGTCTATCCCCATCTCTAAGTTAAGCATGCAGTACCTGGTTTGGTGTTTGCAAGTATGAGGTCAAGAGACGGGGGAGAAATTTCCCCCATCAGGGAGGTAGTGCAGGAGCGGGCACAGGCGGGCCCTCGTCCAATCAGAGCCACCATGTTACATGGGCGGGCCAATTAAGGCCCGCCCCAATGTGACATCCATCAGGAAGCGCTATGCACCCCCTGTGCGGGTGGGGGGGAGGTGGGGAGATCCCTCAGCCGAGAGTGCGATCCTTTGCGCATTTACGTGAAAGAGCGCACTCATCTCCCTGAGGCTAAGTGCTACCTTAGAGAGATCGACGCCAAATTCAAAAATGGTGCAGATGCAACAATAAAATGTCTCTAACCTGTCCCCACTCATGTGACACTGCCACATGAGTGGAAACATGTCCATCCTTTAAAGCATACATTGTTAAAATTTTAAAAACCCTCATGAAACCTCATCCTGCCTGTGGATGAGGTTTCACGCTTTTTCTGAAGCCCATTAATGGCAGTCCATTAATTATCTCAATTACTTTTTAAGTGGCCTCAAGAGGCCATTGACAGGTCAGTGGGTGCACAATTGATTCGGCTGCGACCCCACTGACCTGAAAATTGAAATGACGTCATTTTACACGCCGGCGATCAGGCCCCGCCCCTTGCTCGCCGACCTAAAGGTCCTGGCCATGGTGTTTCTTCATCTGTTCCCTATGTTACTCTTCCACCACTGCCTGATCAGGTGGCAATTCTAGGGTAACTGAAAGGAGAAAGGTACAAGGTCGTGGGAGGAGAAGAGGTACATGCTTACACCACCTGCAGCATGTAATGAGAGGAGATTGTGGGATGTGAGAAGGAGGATTTGAGGGTATGATTATCTTCTATAGTTCCAGTCCCACCACTTGCTCTTGCCCTTGGAGATGCCCACTCTAATAATGGTCGGCACTATCTCCCCCATAGAGGTGAAGGCATACACCATGCCTGCCCCCATGCTTGCTGCCTCTGGTTGTATACCATTTTGTCCTGCAAGAAAGAGGGAAGTGTATCAGTGAGTGTGGCGCAATATATTTGGGTAATGTGGCTGTCATGGTTGAATAGCTGGCAGTGTGCGCATCACAATCCCCATGCATATTTTTAAGGGTTATCAAATTTCATAGGCATAGTTTGTTGTCATGTACGCATTAGAAATACTTCAAAGAATGATTCCCTTCTCTTTATGAAAGCTTTCTGGTAAAATAGTGAAAATCTGGACAGAGACTTCAAAAACAAGTTGAATAAGACCATAAGACATAGGAGCAGAAATTAGAACATTCAGCCCATCGAGTCTGCTCCGCCATTCAATCATGGCTGATAAGTTTCTCAACCCCATTCTCCCGCCTTCTCCCCCTAACCTTTGATCCCCTTACCAATCAAGAACCTATCTATTTCAGTCTCAAATACACTCAATGACCTGGCCTCCACAGCCTTCTGTGGCAATGAATTCCATAGATTAACCACTCTCTGGCTAAAGAAGTTTCTCCTCATCTCTGTTCTAAAAGGTCTTCCCTTTACTCTGAGGCTGTGCCCTTGGGTCCTAGTCTCTCCTACTAATGGAAACATCTTCCCCACATTCACTCTATCCAGGTCTTTCAGTATTCTGTAAGTTTCAATCAGAAACCTCTCATCCTTCTAACCTCCATCGAGTATAGACCCAGAGTCCTCAAAAGTTCCTCATATGTTAAGCCTTTCATTCCTGGAATCATTCTCGTGAACCTCGCCTGGACCCTCTCTAGGGGCAGCATATCCTTCCTGAGATATGGGGGCCCAAAATTGCTCACAATATTCTAAATGTGGTCTGACCAGAGCCTTATAAAGCCTCAGCAGCACATCCCTGCTTTTATATTCTAGTCCTCTCGAAATAAATGCCAACATTGCATTTGCCTTCCTAACTACCGACTCAACCTGCAAGTTAACCCTAAGAGAATCCTGGACTAGGACTCCCAAGTCCCTTTGCACTCCAGATTTCTGAATTCTCTCCCCATTTAGAAAATAGTCTATGCCTCTATTCTTCCTACCAAAGTACATGACCTCACACTTCCCCACGTTGTATTCTATCTGCCATTTCTTTGCCCATTCTCCTAACCTGTCCAAATCCTTCTGCAGCCTCCCCGCCTCCTCAACACTACCTGTCCCTCCACCTATCTTTGTATAATCTGCAAACTTAGCCAGGATGCCCTCGGTTCCTTCATCTAGATCATTAATGTATAAAGTGAAAAGTTGTGTCCCAACACTGACCCCTGTGGAACTCCACTAGTCACCGGCCACCATCCTGAGAAGGACCCCCTTATCCCCACTCTCTGCCTCTCTTGAACTTTGGGGATGTCACTCGTGTCTTCTACTGTGAAGACTGACTGATTTCTATCATACAATGATCTCCAGCTCCACCTGTAGGATATGAATAGTACTTGTTCTTTTTTGGAAAGTTACTGTAGCCAGGTTTTAAATTTAGGCCTATTTACTGAGGTGTGCAGCCCCTTAACAACAAGGTTCAGCCTGGCTGCATGCTACAATCATGATAATGAGCAGGCAGCACACAGTTGTCCTGCCACTTTCATCTGAAAGAACAGGTGTGGGTCGAAATATTGCTCTAAACAATTGTTCAAATAGGTGTAAAACGATAATTGTGAAAGTACAGACTAGCTTGATTATCTCCTCCTTCTCTGACACATGCTCAGTTTCTAGTTGGGCCAGTGGAATAATAATTGAGTGTGGGGCTGCCAAGATGCTTTTTACTTTAGCTTGCCCTCTACCTCAACTGAGACTTGCTAAATTTAATACAGAAGCACTTTACCTTTCATCACAGATGCTGCCTGGCTTGCTGTGTTTTTTCAATTTTTTCTGATTTAATTTAGAATTTCCATTACCTGCAGTATTTGGTTTTAACATGAAAGATACTAAATGTGTGTGTGCGTGTGATTTTTTTAATGTATATTGGCTGAATTTTCCCCTTGTTGGGGGGGGAAGATGATGGGCAGGAGCGCTTCTGATTGGCGCCCCCAATCGGAGGTGCGGCGCCATTTTACATGGGCGGGCCAATTAAGGCCCGCCCAGCGTGACATCAATAGGGAAGCGCTATGCGCTCCCTGTGCGGGCGGGGAGGATTCCTAAAATCAAAACTACGCTCTTTTGCGCATGCGCACAAAAGAGCACAGTCATCTCCCTTAGGCTAAGTGCAGCCTCAGGGAGATAGACTCCAAATGTGAAAAAGCTCAATATTTTTAAAAAATTCCCTAACATATCCCCTCATGTGACAAAAAGGGGACATATTAGGGAAATTTTATTTTTCTATTTTGAGCTTTTTCACATTTGGAGCCGATCTCCCTGAGGATACACATAGCCTCAGGGAGATGACTGCGCTCTTTTGTGCGCATGTGCGAAAGAGCATACTCTCCATATTCGGAATTCCCCCCGCCCGCACAGGGAGTGCATAGCGCTTCCCTGCTGACGTCACGCTGGGCAGGCCTTAATTGGCCCGCCCATGTAAAATGGCACCGCACCTCCGATCGAGTGGAGACAACATGAGTTGGGACATGTTCATAATTTCCAAAAAAACTTATTTAAAATTTTAAAAACCCTACATGAAGCCTCATCCTGTCCGTGGATGAGGTTTTGTGCTTTTTCTAGTTCGCGCCGGGGCTCCTAGCCTGCCGGCCAACCTTAAGGTTGGACGGGCAGGTCTACTAATTACTTTAGTTAGGTCGGCGGGTGCGCAGCTGATTTTGCTGCGCCCCCGCCTTCCTGAAAATTTAAATGGGGCACGGTGACGTCAGGAATTCCACCCGATGTCACCGCGCGTCATTTTACACGTCGGCGAGCAGGTCTCGCCCCAGCTTGCCGACAATAAAATCCGGCCCTATGTGTATGATAATGTATAAATGCAGGAACTAACAAATATTAGATTTTAAAGTTAATTTTAAACACTAGCCAAAAGATTTGAAGGGAAGAGTCATTTCTGACAAAATTAATCTTTATGATACTAAATGAAGAATGTGTGTTATGTTTGTAATGTAATGTTAGTCTCTTTAGTGTTTGAGTTAAAATGTGGAATAAAATGCCTGCAAGTCTGTTTCAGGGGTCCAATAAGTACAGATGACATCAAAAGTCAGAATGTACTTGATGCATTCATTATATTTTACAATTTACATTTGTACAGAAGTTTATGTTCAGTCTCTGACAGAAAACAAGACTGCATCCAGGCAGACACTTGAAGGCACTATACAAAGAGATGACTATTTGTTGGCATTTCTTGGGCATATTTCTGCCAACCTTGTAAGCCAAATGCATTTAAAAGGGAATATGTTCAGATTTTGTTATATTATTACATAGAGGAAAGTTTTCCTCATCAGCAAGTATCTGGAGTGTTTGATCGTATTGTTTAATTGCAGCTCTGACCAGGACAAAGAGGAATGGATAAAGGTAAGAACTGTACACATTGTTTTAGATAACTTGCATCTTGACATTTTGAATCAGGGATGAAATAAGTTCTCAAATGTCACTGGTAGTCAGAATTTTCTTATAAGCAAGATATTAATAATTTTATTCAATAAAAAGATGACTTTGGAATTAAATATTCTCACCTCCCACTAGACCTGTTGCCAATGATTTTCAATCTGTGACCCACTCGCCTGAGGGAATATTTTTTCCCTACTCTGTGAAACATTTTGTCATCTTTCTATTAGTTCACCTTGTAATCTTCTTTGTTCCAAGAAAAACAGTCCTAACTTTTCCAATTTCTCTTTGTATCTAAAGTCCAATGCCTAGTAGCATGTTGGTAAATCATCTCTGTACCTTTTTCTCAGGCCTTTACATCTTTCCTGTGTGTGATGCCCAAAATTATGCACAATATTGCAGCTGAGATCTAACCATTGATTAAAGTTCTAGTGTGATTGCTTTGCTTTTATATTCTATTCCTCTATTTATAAACCCAAGTAATTGAAAGGTGTTTTAACCTTTTTATCAACTAGTTCTGCACCTTGTAAGGATTTGTGTAAATCGACACCAATAGCCTGCTACTTCTCTCCACTTTTCAAAATTATGTAATTGATAGGATGTTGCCTTTCCATATTAGTCCTGCTAAAGTGCATCTCTTCCTGCACACTGAACTCTATCTGCCATACTTCTACACATTTCACCATCCTGTCTGTTAACCTGAAGCCCATAACTATATTCTCATCATGATTTTCTACTTTGCCAAGTTTTGTATCATTTAAAAAATTTATAATGGAGCTTCCTACACCTGAGTCATTTATAAAAATTGCATAGTAATAAATCTAAAATTTACCATTGAGGAATACCACTGCAAACCACCTCCCAGTTTGAAAACGTCCACTCACAACTACCATCTTTTGCTTCCTGTAACTGAGCTACTTTTGTTTCAATGCCTTCACTGTTCATTGAGGATCATGGAAGCCCATGGAATTAATTAGCCTCCTTTGTGGTGCTTTGTTGAATGACTTCCAAACATCCTTATATACAACCTCTACTACACTATCATGATCAGTCTTCCCTGTTACAATTGTTTGTATTTGTTGCAAGAATAAAAAAGAGCTTATATTAAAATATTTGAGCTCATAAATATGAGTGTATGCATCCCTGTGGTGTGAAATATTTTCCCTTTTTCAATAATAACTGTTATTGAAGGACTCAGAGGAGAGTTGCTGGTTAATATTTCTAGTCCGCACATGAACCATCCTCATGATTTCTAAGTGAGACTCATAATTCATAATGATTATTTCACTGTAAGCTCACTGCATAGAGCACCTATCATTAGAAACTGTGTTCATACTGCCTGAGGCTCATCTCCTTTATCCTTTATAGCCAATAGGAAAGTATAATTTTTTGTCTTGCCTCAAGTTTTGGGCTGCACTCAATGCCAGAGTCTGAAAAGTGCTGAGTCGTGAGGAGACAGGTTCCATAGCTACGTTTTCTCTTACGTAGCAAAAGAGATTAAGCTGGCAATATATAATGAGAAACTTGAGCATTTCATACAATGATCTGAATCCTGAGATTGTGTAATATCCTTTGTTAAACAGGCAACTACCTATTAAACTGTCATAATTTCTTTGTTTATAATTTGCACCCTTTTAAGTGGATACATAGGCCTTAAATCAAATAAACCTGTGATAAAACATTGCACACTTTATGAAATTAATTTATGTTGGATGCACTTACTCCCAGGGTGTCTTTTCCATAGTGCTTGGATTTATTGGGTTAGAATACTTTGAGTTACAATATCACACTACTTGGGATTATTGGATAACTTTCAATTTGTTCACCTCACCAGATGGTAGAATACCATTTCATTGACCTAACTTGGCATAATGCACACATCAGATAACAACTTAACTCCAGATAAGGTAAATTTCTATCAATTTGCACACACTTTTTTTCTTTTAAAAAAAACCCCCAGAAACTCACTTAGTTGTGATCCCATTACATCAGAATGGACTTGATAAACTTAAATGGAGCATTTGCATGGCTCATGAGTGCAAACATCACTTGAACCTAACCTCTTGTGTACAACTGTTCATGCCAGCTGGAAACTTTGGCATTTGCCTGTGGGATGGTTGCTCAGGCCATGCTCCCATTACCTTATTGGTCCCCTAAGCAAGAGGTCCTGCAACTAGTCTTTTGTGGTGGTTGGTACTCTCCACTCAATTATTTACCAGTTGCCTTGACTGGATTGTTACTATTGAGACTGACAACCTCTGCCACAGGGAACATTGGCTTGGCATTCTGCCCATCATTTACCTAATAAGGGGAAATGGAAAGCTTTAACTCTTATAATGCATCTTAACTGAGTCTCTGCAGTTTCCATAGCCACTCGATCAGTATCCTACTGAAGTTGCTGTGAATATTTCGTAGAATATCTGTGGAATTTGAAGGCTCAAATTTTTTGCAAAATATAAAAATTAACTCTTGAGATTATCTTGAGATTTATAAGTTAACTAAACATTGGAATGCCAGTGGGCCATATTATTTTACATCATCTAAACCCTTAATGCTACTGAACTCAGTATTTGTTCTGAGGCATCTGTAATAGCAAAATTATTCTATATTTTAAATCTACAATCCATTTTCACAGAATCGGGTTGCAGCATGATGGATGGAGGTATTTTGCATACCCAGTGATTGATTTTATTAAATATTTAATTGCATGTAATAGGTTATATATAAACCTGGCTAGCAGTACCAACAGTAATACATCATACAAGAATCTGGAAGGTTTGCGTTTACTGATTTCCTTTCCAAACTTATCTGTACAAGCCTGTATTTTTTTCCTTGATTACTGGACAACTTCTGGTACTAAGCATTGAGATGCTACAGCCTTGGCTGTATATTACTAACTGGTTCAGATCAGTAACTCCATCTTGTTCCTGACCAATAGTGCTGCAGTTTTCAGTTCTAGCACTCGTCAGGTTATGAATCTTATTACCATTGGTAAAGAATTTTGGTTTTACTGGATAAGAGCTTGTTACCTCATTCACATTTTCTAGCAGGAATGAAGGAGATATTTAGAAAGCCAATCACAAGTTTCACAAATACAGTCTAGATGTTATCCAGCTGGTTGGCAATGCAAGAAGTTAGTCATATACTTGTATTAATTCATGTATGCTCTACCTAAAGGCAGGAGCTTGGCTCATTGTCTCCTGATGCTTCATCCAGAGCAGTTCTTGGCAGTTTTTTGTCAGTAATGGTTTGCCATTGCCTTCCTTTCTCAGGGGCAGAGTTAGGAGGCAGGTCCCAAATCTGCCTCATCTAGAACAGGATTTGAACCCACACTGTTAGCATCATTCTGAATGACATGCTTAACCGACCTAGCTACTTCTTATATACTTGGGTCTAATAGTAGTATAGAAGTCTGTTATACCTGAGGAAAAACAACGGACTGTTTTGCCTTGTTGGATGGAGTGTTTCATCGATTATTGTAAGAACGTTGCCGAATACAGCAGAAAAATATTGTCCATGATCCAGATTTTTTTTTAAATGATCTGGCTCTTTGAGGCACAAAACTACACAGTATTTAGCATTGCACTGGTATTTTGAAATTGTTTATGTGGTCTCTGTAAATCTTCCTTAGACGGAAAGGCTTAGAAATTTTTACAATCTAGTCTTGCAATGGAGGCCTCAAACGGTATGTAAAGGTTAGTTAGCCTCCAATACCAGGATAAAGTAACTCTACACCGACTGCTCTGTATGGCCTGGTACAACCCCATGTCTTGAATTAACCTGTTAAGTCATTAAGAAGCTGCATTTTTTGGCTGGTTAATCTACATGGCTTAGTCTGTACTATTTTTTTTAGAATATTACTTTTTTTTTGCTTTTCTTATAGGCTCTAAAGAGCACAATACAAGATTTTAATCAGAAAAATGAAACATTCAGATCTGCAATAGCCAAGGAAGGAGACGACCAGGGTCCGGAGGTTTCGGTAAATTCCACGACATTCAGTAGTTCACTGACACTGTCATTTCAATTTTTATGCTGAATTAGATGAAATACACAATAAAGAACACATTTAATAAACTTTTATCATTGGTGTTTTTCCCTTGACTTCCATATCATGATTGTGATGTTTCTGTATTTAAGAAGAATTATTTGGGACTTTATGCAAAAGTATTGCATCTTGATTTTCATATTCTATTTTTAATGAGTACTCATATTTTGTGTAGCAACACCTCTTGCTTTCATATGATAAGAGTTTAATTTTGAAATGAGTATGACGTTGTGGGGTAGGATTTACACCAACATTGAGAAATCACAGTGAAATGTATTCACGACTTTTAGCAGAGGTAAAAAGGACATTCCTGTCCTTAAAACTGAAATTAAACTGAGGTAAACATGAGTCATGTCATAAATAAATTCACAACTCAAGAAGAAAGCATTGTCTTTTAAGGAGGACAGTATTTTTATCCCTCTTGCAACATAATTCTCTCCATCTAATATCCTGCTGTTTTTTGTTTGCCACATGCTGAGCTTTCCTGAAATCTGTGCCTCTGATCTAAGTAATTAACAAGTGACATTCAAAACCATCTTTATATCCATTATTGTATATGTGCCAACTGACATTAGAACACAAGGCCAGAATGAAATTTGGCTTACGTTTGACATTGGCATGAGTGCTCCATTATTACTGATTTCAGTGGAAAAAGGAAGCCCTGACACACGGTACTTTATTCATGTAACAAGCAGAAAGAGTTGGAGACATGAAAATGAATTTAAATCCAAGCCTTCATTCACTCAGTTATACTAGCAATAAAACAGGGTCTATATTAAAAATGACTGAAATATAGTTTTTATATCTTTAATGATTCTCAAAACAAACGTGCTGTTTGGAGGAAACCAATATGCTAATCAACTGACAGTGAGGGGAGCACACCAGTTTGGTTTATAAATAATGTTCATACACTATCTGACTGGCTTTTCCAGTTTTTTTTTTTCAAATGACTTTTTCTTCTTTCTCTACCAACCCAAAGACTGCAGAACTGGGAATGAGGGCACCGAAATGGATCCGTGACAATGAAGTTACTTTATGTATGAAATGTAAGGAACCCTTCAATGCGCTGACCAGGCGAAGACATCATTGCCGTGCTTGTGGATACGTAAGTGGAATGGGAGATTCAAAGTGCTTGCAATGTATGTTTGTCACTATTGGATCTATCGATACCTGCAATAATTTGGAAAATACACTAGTTTTATAAAGTGAGCAGATTTCTTATCATTCAACGATCCTACACCCAACATTCAAGCTGACCCAATCTTAACTTGATTCTGACAATCATTTTTTTTGGCTCAACATCATAAAGATCAAAAAATCACCCCCATGGAGTCCCCTATGTTCCACCTGCATGGGTTAAGAACATAAGAGGTAGAGGTAGGCCTCAAGTCTGCTATGCTATTCAGTAAGACAAAGGTTGAACTTGTACGTCAATTCCACTTTCCTGATCAGTCCCCTTACTGTTAGGTTTTTGGACAGTAAGTGAATCATTCAATCTGAGTCTTGAACATATTAAATGAGTGAGCATCCATTGCCTTTTGGAGTAGAGAATTCTAAAGATTAATAGCCCTCTGAAGAAATTTCTCATCTCAGTCCTAAATGGCCTTATCCTGAAACAATGAATCCTAGATCCAGATCCTACAGCCAGGGAAAACAGTCTTTCAGCAACTAACCTCACAAGTCCTCTCAGAGTATATGGGTGCAAAATTGGACCCGGTATTCTTGGAGCAGGCACTACAGAAGCTGGAGGTCCTCCATGTCGGACACGCTGCGCCTCCAACCACTTCAATGTATCCCATTTGGCAGCTCTTTCTGGGAAGAACACTCGCACTGAAGTGCACTGCGTGCACCTGAAATTTCCCAGCTCTCAGATTATTACATCAAACAATTGTACACTTTACAAACTTGGACCATGCAGGTCCACTGAACATACTTGTTCGTTACTTGCCAAAGAACGTTTGTAAAGCTGCAAGAAGGAGAGGGACACACCACTAACATTAATTAAAGGGCCAAGCACTTGCAGGGAAGTTGATTTAGACTAATTCATGCTATTGCAAAATTTCTGGAAGTACCCTGGAGCATTTTTAGAGTGGTGAGTTATAGGATTGGGCAGAGAATGTTGCTGCATCTTCCCAGGGAGGGTAGAGGATTTGGTGACACAGGCTGCAACAGGCGTGAAGACTGTATCTATGAGGTCTGTAACATGACAGCAGCCTGACAGGCAGATGCTGCTGTGAGGGGAAGCTTTGCACAACTTGCAATGTTAGAGCCAGTCTCCTTCAGGCTCCTTGACAGCAACAGAAAGCTGTCTGGCAGGCCAACGCACCCAGCATCTCTGTGTGCATGCCCATCACTGCTCTTCCCTGTGCTGCCCCATCGAAGTCCTCATCTGAGTCCCTTGTAGCAGAATTAATTTGCAACCTATTCCTCCAATGATCCAGCACACAAACAACCCTTTCCCACTGGCTTGGTTGTAATCCATTCATGACCAATGACACACCACATACAGATCCCAACTCTATACTAGCCTCCAAAGTATGTGCAGTGCCAATATTTGAGCTGGTGACTGAGTGTGTCAGGTGTAGTGATGGAGCCCCATCATCAGTGCTGTGGTGCCTCTCTCTCTTTCGTGTTCTTTCTCACTCTCTTCCCCCGCAGCCATCCCCTAATGGCTGTGCATGTCATGCTAGATAGCAGGATAAGGGTGAGCTGGGTGTTGAGAAGGGGCATAAGGCAGGAACTTAACATCATCTCTATGTTCTCAGAAACGATGGAACACAAGTGCTATGCTGCAGCCAGTTCCATGATGCAGAAAACCACCTCCTCCATAGGGCTCAGGCGATGCAGGTGTCCTCATCCTCTATCAGTTCAGCTCTGCTCCTAATGGTTAAGAGTCAACTTGTCCAATAAGAGGGAGGCAAAACATCAGTGATTAAGTTACACTGTGTTTGGGTGATGTGCCTCCACAGCTGAATAGCTGGAGGTAGTTAGGAGCAACTGGGTGTGTGGCTGGCAAAATTAAAGTATCTGTGAGGTTGAGGTGAAGTATCTGGATGTTAAGTGTAAATCCTGAGCGCCAGGGACTATTGATGAGTGGTACATTGGTGGTGCAATGGGTTTGAGGTCCTGTTGAAGATGCATTTACTGACTTTGACTACCCACATGAGGACATTAAACTTCTTTCTGTACTGCTGCCAGCTTCTCTGGGCTGGATTCCCTGTATTGACCTTCCTGGCCACAGTTTGGCAGGTCTGAAGAAATCTTCATAGTGATACGTAGGCTAATTGTGAGTCTCTGTTGACTCTTAGAACTATTAACAAATATACAAATACTAGCTAGGAGCTGTCTCCATGCTTGCTGATACACATGGCTCTGTCCAACACTTGTCTGACCCTGGGGGCAGGTCCTGTCTCTCATATCTCTGTGTGGGTGATTTTTACTGTACTCAGTCTTACATTAACCCTATATGTGCCAGATCCTTATACTAGACCATCCCCCAAGTCTTTATTCAATGCATTTTAAGTGATTATAGTTTCCCTTCTGTCTTACATTATTATTACTATCATACATTTATACTACCCCATCTCCCCCTTTCAAGCCCTTGTGTTCATATGTTCAGGAGGCCTGAAAGCCTTATAACCCTTCCATATCTTGTTCACACTAGTGTTGGAGAAGTGGGTAGGCTCTGTTGCAGCTGGTTCTCAGTTGATTTGGAGGTTGTTCTGGCATCTGGGTATCTTCTCAGTTTTTTCTATTAAATTGTACCTCTCTTGGTTCGTCCAGCTGTTGCACTTATCGGTGGTTGCTACCCTAACTTGTTTCTTGCAGGGTGGATGAGCATTGTGCTGGTCTCCTTGCCACTCTCCTTTTTTTCATTTCTTCATCGAGTCACAATGTATGTGGAAGTTTACATTTCAAAAATGGAACCCTCATCCCACTTGTTTTACAATTTTACCCAAATTTTTGAGTACTACTTTTCCAGTTGTTTTCGAGCTTATAAATCTTTTCATCTGGCTCAGCAACTCCTCAGTTAAGCTGTGTTGTCTTTGTTTCAGAGTTATCTGCGGAACTCTTATAAGTTTGACAACTTCAGCTGAGCATTCCATTCTGTTTGGAATCTTTCTTTATGATCACTAACTGCTCCTTGGACTCTTTCAGATCGTCAATCTGTTTTGTAGAATTTCTCTTATCTGCTTTCAAAGTCTGGATTTGCTCTTCCATATTGCCTTCATGTTCAGTTTGGACTGAAGTTCAAGAAGTTCATTAGTTTTGTCTGTTAACTCTGCTTTGAAGCAACTGTTATGATACATCAGCAATTCTTTCTCCTGTTCCAGGCATTTTGTATGATACTTACTAGAGAACTCTGATGCTTAAAGTTCATCAAGTTTTAATCTTTGTTAAATTTGCTTCTACAAGTTCGTCATTAGATCGTTTCAAGTCATCTTTTTGGTGTCAGAGACATTCCAGTGTTCTCACCAGTTCTCGTTTTTCCTTTACTAACTCATATTTCATATGTGAAGGTTGGTTCTCTATGCTGATCTGTTTTTCTTTAGCAGGGCATAATTCCTCTGCACTATCCTTCAAGCTCATATTCTATAATTGCATTTCTGCCAATTGTTTCTGAGGCTCTGCACACTCTTTTGTGAGAAGTTCTACTTGCTGTTGCCATTCTAGGTTCTTAATTTTCATCTCTTCTTGTATATCTTTGGAAATGTAATGTTTTCCCAAGTTTTCTTCCAAATGTCCAACCATTTCTTCAGCTCTGTAGTCTCTTTCTTGTACCTCTTGACTTCCCCTTGGAATATAGAGCATTCCTAAATCTTCTCTGCCAACTGGTCTTCAGTTTTTTCAAGGGTGCAGTTTTTTTTGAGTGCATTTTCTGCCTATTGTTGTGCTTGGCTGTATTTCTAGTTGAGTTTTCCCAACTCCCATTTCAATTTGCCAACAATAGAATTCAGTGTTGGGATTTCCTCCTGTTACTTTGTGATGCCTCAGGAATTTGTTCAGATCTCAAACATTTGATTCATTGAAGACTTTAGTTTGTTGTGCAGTTTCAAATGTATATACTCTGGTTGAATTTTTTGTTTCAAATCTTCTAATAAGTTTTCCAATCTTATTTCATTTTCCTTTTACAGAGTTTATGTATTTTGGACTTCATCAGATGGCTTTCCTTCATTCATAGTCAGCTGCTCCCTCCATACTTCCAAACCTCTTGTTGCAGTTTGGGGGTTTCCAAAAAGAGAGATTTTTGGGACTCCCAGGGATTTTCTATCCCTCTTTTTAAGCTCTGTGTGCTCCCATGACTCGAAGGTTAAAGAAATTTGCAAAGGATTTTAATATTTCATCAAAGTTGGTTGAGGATTCACCTGTTTCGTGCATAAGGATTACTTCATCCGCAAATATACCAAATGAGTATAAAAACATATTAATGTGTACTTTTTCTGATTTCTGAGTTAATCCTGATATACTCCTAATCTAAAAGTTTTCTTCTCCAAGATACCCAATTTTGGGTCTGATTTGGCCCTTGCCTTAAGTCTAAGTTGGTCTGGAAGAGTGGAATTCTGTTCAATGGTTTAAAATTTAAAAGTGTAGGTTCTGCTTTAAGAAATTCCTGAATTTCAAGATGGAATTACCGTTCACTTGGAGACAAAGGGATATCCTGCACTTGCTGGTTGGCGGGCTCTGCTACAATGGCGATCACGCCAAGGCTGGGGAAAAAAAATCAACAATGGCTGCCTTGATCAACTGCCTGCAGAGTTCTCTTGCTCAGCATTTTACTTTAAAGTCCTGAGTTTGTTGAATCCTGGCTTTTGCTTGCTCTCAGCTGAGGTTAGATATTGCGATTTTCCTGGATTATTTAATCAATTACTTTTTCCATTTTGGCGCGAGCTCGGATGCTGACTTGGGGATTGGGTTTTTTTTTCAAACTGCATTTCTGAGTCTTAGTTATTTAAAGATTTCCCTGGACTTGCTGTAGCCTGGAGTTTTAAAAGTTTTAGCTCACCCCTTCTAGGTCTGCTGACTCTGCACTCTGGGATTAGAAGTGCACTTCCAAAGGAGATTCAATGGAGTCTTCTTCTGCAGTAAGGAATTTTAAATTTTGGCCCTCTGCTTCCAAGCCTTTCTTTGGAGCATTTCCTTAGCAATTTTTCTTCTGTGTCTCTGCTTCTGGAGCTTTTTTTCAGGTCCGGCTGCTTTGCTGCTTTTTTTTCTCAGTCTTCCAGCAATTTTGTTTTTCTCTGCATTATTTGCGAGGCCTTGGGCTTTTCCACAAGCTGCCACCATGTTGTAGGGTGTTGGTTATAGTTTAGTAGGTCTGAAGAAGTCGTCTTGGTCATACATAGATTAACTGTAAGTCTTTTATGACTCTTAGAACTATTTACCAATATCCAGTAAAGGGTACAAGCCAGGAGCTATCTCCATGCTTGCTGATAAACACAGTTCTGTCCAACACTGAACCGGACCCAGGGTCAGTTTATATCTCTTTTACATCACTGTGTGGGTCGATACTGTACCCAGCCCCACATTAACTCTCTATGTGCATGACCCTTATACTACAGCCACCTGCCCCCATTCCCTTCAGAGGGCTTCATGCCCCCTTGCAGAAACAGGACCACCTGCTGTCCACCTTCATAATTAAAACCACCAAGGGCCAGATAGGTGAACCTACAAGCCGAGCCCTCTGTCCCCAAATTGTGCTGTATTTGTGCAACTCCTTCATGCAGGCAGTAACAACTCCCTTCCATGTAATGCAACTTCCCTTTAAGAAGGGCAGACTGCCTGCATCATGGAAGGTCTCCTACTGAGCACTCAGGTAGCTAACAACAGTGTCCCACTCAGACCTTTTGAATGCTACAATTAAGGAGGCAGCATAAAATTTGCATGTTGCTCACTTCAATGTCAATGGGTGCAGCAGGTCACACCTGAAAATGGACCATAACGATTTTTTAATCCTAGGTGTTTCAATGAGATCACCTCTCATTCTTCGAAGCTCCATAGAATATAGACCCATTCATCTTGATCTCTCCTTATAGGACAACGCTCTCATCCTAGAAATCAATCAATTTAATGGTCCCCTGCTCCTCATCCCTTGGAAATCAATTGTGACAATGGTGAGGAACGGGTGGAGAAAGAATAATTTAATGCAGCCTTCTTAAAAGAGATGTGCACTGATCACAGACCACAATAATGGCTTAATGATGCTAATAGGAGCTGAGGAAGCAGAATGGAAACAAAATGACAATCAATTTGTGGCCAGTTAAATAGCACGTCAAGAGATGCACAAAAAAACTATTAAAATTATAAAATAAAGATTTACAATTTAAAACATTGTACTTACCTATTATTTTGTCATCTACCCTAAACATCTCTTCGAGGGCTAGTGTAAAATTTTGAGTGCTTCTGTGAAGTGCTTTGCAAAATTTTTCTATGTTAAAGGCGCTACATATAAGTTGCTGCTGTTTTTACTGTTACTTACCTGCTGTTATGTATTGTCATCAAGATGGCTGATGTACAGGAGGCTACATAAATAATAGCAAGTGGCATTTTCAAATCAGTGTGACCCATCAAAAGCCTATTTAAATGTGTCTCTCTTTCTTTTTCTAGGTTGTGTGCTGGAAGTGTTCTGATTACAAAGCAAGCCTAGCATATGACAGCAACAAGCTCAACAAAGTGTGTAGAGACTGTTATATAATCATAACAGGAAAAACTGACAGTGAGGAGAAGGACGATAAAAAAAAGAAAGGAATTCTTGAGGTAGGGGCTGTTTTTTTCCAGGTGTGACAGGATGTGTGCGTGCAGCTAGGTCCCTGCTATTAAAAAAAAATCAATGCCTTGGGGTCATTCACATTAAATTAAACAAATCAGACTTGTATAAATTCAGGGGAGGTGGTGGTATGCTGGTATTGTTGCTGGAGTAGTAATCCAGAAACTCAGGGCAATGCTCTGGGGACCCAGGTTCAAATTTGAATTCAATAAAGCTCTAATGATGCCCATGAAACCATTGTTGATTGTTGTAAAAACCCATCTGGTTCACTAATGTCCTTCAGGGAAGGAAATCTGCCATCCTTACCTGGTCTGGCCTATATGTGACCCACAGCAATGTGACTGACTCTTAAATGCCCTCTGAAATGACCTAGCCGCTCAGTTATATCAATCCACTAAACAGTCTAAAAGGAATGGCAACGACCTAGGCACCAGAAGTGACAATGGCAAACTCAGCCCTGTCCGCCCTGCAAAGTTCTCCTTGCAAACATCTGGGGGCTAGTGCCAAAATTGGGGAGTTGTCTCGCAGACTAGTCAAGCAACAGCCTGACATAGTCATACTCACTGAAACATACGTTACAGATAATGTCCCAGACACCGCCATCACCACCCCTGGGTATGTCCTACCCCACCGGCAGGACAGACCCGCCAGTGGTACAGAGTTGGGAAGGAGTTGCCCTGGGAGTCCTCAACATCACCTCTGGACCCCATGAAGTCTCATGGCATCAGGTCAAACATGGGCAAGGTAACCTCCTGCTGGTTATCATGTACTGTGCCTGCCCCCCCTCCTCCTCCTCAGCTGATAAATCAGTGCTCCTCCATGTTGAACACCACTTGGAGGAAGCACTGAAGATG
This sequence comes from Carcharodon carcharias, assembly GCF_017639515.1. NCBI lineage: Eukaryota > Metazoa > Chordata > Chondrichthyes > Lamniformes > Lamnidae > Carcharodon > Carcharodon carcharias. The sequence continues at coordinate 33,343,137 of NC_054487.1, read as the reverse complement.
ACACGGGCACAGAATGTATTCTGGGTGGGGTACCTCAATGCCCATCTGCAAGAGTGGCTTGGTAGCACCACTACTGACTGAGCAGGCCAAGCGCTAAAGGACATAACTGTGAGATAGGGTCTGCAGCAGATGGTGAGGGAACCAACAAGAGGGAAAAACATACTTGACCTCATCCTCACCAATCTGTCTGCCACAGATCATCTGTCCATGACAGTATTGGTAGGAGTGACCACTGCACAGTCATTGTGGAGATGAAGTCCTTCCTTCACATTGAGGAATACCCTCTATCGTGTTGTGTGGCACTACCACCATGCTAATGGGATAGATTTCGAACAGATCTAACATCTCAAGACTGGGCATCCATGAGGCACTGTGGGCCATCAGCAGCAGCAGAATTGTACTCGAACACAATATGTAACCTCATGGCCTGGCATATCCCCCACTTTACCCATTACCACCAAGCCAGGGGATCAATGAAGAGTGCAGGAGGGCATGCCAGGGGCAGCACCCGGCATACCTTAAAAAAATGAGGTGTCAACCTGGTGAAGCTACAGCACGGAACTACTTACATGAAAAACAGCATAAGCAGCGAGTGATACACAGGGCTAAGTGAATCCACAACCAACGGATCAGATTTAAACTCTAACATCCTGCCACCTTCAGTCGTGAATGGTAGTGGACAATTAAACAACTCACTGGAGGAGGAAGATCCACAAGTACCCCCTTACTCAATGATGGGCGAGCCCAGCCCATCAGTACAAAAGCATTTGAAATGATCTTCAGCCAGAAGTGCAGAGTGAATGATCCATCTCGGTCTTCTCCGGGGGTTCCCCAGCATCACAGATGCCAGTCTTCAGCCAATTCGAGTTACTCCATGTGATATCAAGAAATGGCTCAAGGCATTGGACACTGCAAAGGCTATGGGCCCTGACAACATTCCGGCAATAGTACTGAAGAATAGTGCTCCAGAGCTTGCCGCGCTCTAACCAAGCTGTTCCAGTATAGCTTCAACACTGGCATCTAGCCGTCGATGTGGAAAATTGCCCAGGTATGTCCTGTAACTAGGCGAATTACCGCCCCATCAGTCTACTCTCAATCATTAGTAAAGTGATGGAAGGGGTCATTAACAGTGCTTCAAGCAGCATTTGCTTAGCAATACTGCACACTGATGCCCAGTTTGGGTTCTGCCAGGGCCACTCAGCTCCTGGCCTCATTACAGCCTTGGTTCAAACATGGAAAAAAGAGCTGAACTCCCAAGGTGAGGTGAGAGTGACTGCCCTAGACATCAAGGCTGCATTTGACTGAGTGTAGCATCAAGGAGCTCTAGCAAAACTGGAGTCAATAGGAATCAGGGGAAATCTGTCTTCTGGTTGGAGTCAGACCTAGCACAAAGGAAGATGGTTGTGGTTAATGGAGGTCAGTTATCTCAGCTCCAGGACATCACTGCAGGATTCCTCAGGGTAGTGTCCTGGCCCAACCATCTTCAGCTGCTTCATCAATGGCCTTCCTTCTATCCTAAGGTCAGAAGTGGGGATGTTCGCTGATGATTGCACAATGTTCAGCACCATTCGCAACTCCTCAGTTACTGAAGCAGTCCATGTCCAAATGCAGCAAGACCTGGACAATATCCAGGCTTGGGCTGACAAGTGGGCAAGTAACAAACATGCCACACAAGTGCCAGGCAATGACCATCTCCAACAAGAGAAAATCTAACCATTAGCCCTTGACATTCAATGGCGTTACCATCACTGAATCCCCCACTATCAACATTCTGGGGGTTACCATTGACCAGAAACTGAACTGAACTAGCCAGAGTAGCACTGTGGCTACAGGAGCAGGTCAGAATCTAGGAAGCCTGCAGCAGGTAACTCACCTCCTGACTCCCAAAGCCTGTCCATCATCTAAAAGGCACAAGTCAGGAGGGGAATACCTGATGAGTGCAGCTCCAACAACACAAGAAGCTTACCAAAATCCAGGACAAAGCAACCCATTTGATTGGCACCACATCCAAAAACACTCACTCCCTCCACCACTGATGCACAGTAGCAGCAGTGTGTACCACTTACAAGATGCACTGCAGGAATTTACCAAGTCTCCTTAGACAGCACCTTCCAAACCCACACTCACTACCACCTAGGAGGACAAGGGCAGCAGATAGATGGGAACACCACCACCTGGAAGTTCCCTCTAAGTCACTCACCATCCTGACTTGAAAATATATCACCATTCCTTCACTGTCAGTGGGTCAAAATCCTGCAACTCCCTTCCTAACAGCACTGTGGGTGTACCTACACCACATGGACTTCAGTGGTTCAAGAAGGCAGCTCACCATCACCATCAAGGGCAATTAGGGATGGGCAATTAATGCTAGCCCAGTGAAGCCCTCATCCCATGAATGTATAATTTTTAAAAATTCTGTTTTAATGGGCAGAATTTTACTGTTGACATACAGGCACAGGACCCACATGCCGCCACATAAAATGACGTGGTAATGTCGGATGAGTGTCCTGATGTCACCGCGTGCCGTCGTGATATTTCATTGGGCGGGTGCGCAATGATATCTGATGCGTGCCTGACATTAAGTAACGGGCCACTTAAGGCCCTTGAGGCGCCAATCGACGGTGATTTTTCGGTACCTGTGCGATCTTTGGGTCAGCGCACGGGCACATTGGGCAGACAGGTAGGGCACATTTGTATAAACCTCATCCACGGGTGGGGTCAGAGGGCTCAGTGGGTTCACGATTGTGCTCTATCAGATATTGTTTTTTCAAAGTTACTGATACTTGCATGTATGATCTGCAATACTTCAAAACGCACACTAGCTGCTTGATCTGAACTCACAACCTTCAGGTCAGCACTCTGCAGTGAGGAATCTATTTTGGGCCTGCAGGTTTCTGGATGCCTTCACTTTGCCTGGGAATGGGAGTTGAACTCTCCACTGAAGGCACCTCCTCTGAGGAAGAAGGGAGGGCTAGAAGTGGGAGGAGGCCAGGAGTGCACATTCAGCCTCCAGGGGAGCCACCTTTGGGAGTCCAGGCACAGGCACAAGGGATGCAGGGCCAAGAGGTAGTCCAAGGCAGAAGATGCCACTATCCTGCCGCCAGGGTAAACAGGCAATGAAGCAGCTACCTCAATATGTCTGAGGTGTAGTGCAGAAGGAGACTCCATCTCTCAATGAAGACAGTCAACTATATCTGTCAGATGATTGGGCCTGAGATCTCTGCGAACTGTGTGGGTGGACACCCCATGCCAGTGGCACTGAAGGTCACAGCTGCCTTTAGCTCCTATGCATCCGGCTCCTTCCAGGGGTCAGTGGGTGATCTTTGCGGTGTCTCCCAATCAGCTGTCCACACTTGTGTCAAGCAGATTACAGACGCTCTGTTCAGGCGAGCATTGACCTTCATCCACTACCGTTGGGACCAGGCCAGCCAGACACAGCGAGCCAGAGACTTCACGGTGATTGCTGGCTTCCACCGCGTCCAGTGTGCAATAGACTGTACACATGTGGCCATCAAGGCGCCAGCAGGTGAGCCCGGTGCCTTTGTCAACAAGAAGGGCTTCCACTCCATGAACATGCAGATAGTGTGTGATCACAGGATGCAGATCCTACAAGTCTGTGCAAGGTACCCAGGCAGCTCCCACGATGCCTACATCCTCAGACACTCCCAGGTGCCGGGGCTCTTCAGTGCTCCAGCCCAACTGGATGGGTGGCTGCTGGGTGGCTCATGACACCTCTCTGCCATCTAAGAACAGAAGCTGAGCAGCAGTACAATAGCAGCCACACCACCACAAGGGCTGTGGTGGAGAGAGCCATCGATCTTCTCAAGATGCACTTCCGATGCCTGGACCGCTCAGCACCTCCCAGATTACTTCGGATCTTCCTGCTCACCATAGATGGGATGGACGCCAAGCTGGGAAACTTGGTGCCCAGACCATCTCCCACACTGGCACTGACCAGCTGAGGTCAATGCCAATGTGAGGGCTTGCTGGTCAGAGTGTATCCCCAGGAAGGCCTGATTGGTCTCCTGGAGGAGCCTTTCCAGCTTTCCATGACAGTCGCCACTCTATCCATGGAGGAGGCATGGCGCTCGGACATGAGGCTCATTGCATCGGTGAGAGTCCGCTTGGACTCCTCCACCGTGGACACCAAGCCAAGCATAGCCTAATGTATCTCCACCAGATGCTCCCGCACACCCGGCCGCATTTCGTGCATTTGCTGCGTCGCATCTGACTCCAGAGGCACATCATCAGGCACCGACTGACTATGTGCCTGGTCTTTGCAGTCCTCCGACTGCCGGCGCCATGGGCACTCTCTGTATCTGCCAGCGCCTCCAGCGAGTGTGAAGTGCTCTCACCGCTGTGCCCCAGGACACTAGCCAATTTTCTAATTCCCACTGAGATGCTGGTGTCTGCGCTAGTGCCTGCTTGGCAGAGATGGTTTGATGCTGGTGAGTCCGTAACTTCAGGGTCCTCGGGTGTGAGAGGGGGCCCTTGCTGCTCCTCCTCTCAGCCCTGCTCCGCTGAAGCTGAAAGGAAGAACAAGGACATTGTCTCCACGTTAGCTGATCCAATGTCGATCTGCATCCCTGTCCCCCGGATCATTATGCGCTCATCCTTCCATAAGCAATGGTCAAGCCATGTTGCAAACTTCAATCACTGAACATTCAGCACTACCATGGTCATTGGGAGAACGATGGTGACCTCACTGCTGGGCATACATACCTGCCCGTGGCACCCCAGCCTCACTGACACCAGTGGACCTGGGCACATGGTGCCTCTCCAAATCTAGGGCCTCCTGCTCGAAGTGGCTGAGAATCACCAACTGGGCCGGCCCTCCGCCAGTCCTCACCCACTCGGCGGCATTATGTGCATTCGTATTCTGAAAAGGAGAGAAGACCATTGATTAGTGCTACTTGTACCTGGATTCTCTTCGTGGATGGCCCACCCCAACCAGAGTGGGACATTGCAAGGCTCCAGTGCCTCCTCACCCCGCTGCTGCCAAACACTCACACAGAGATGCCAGGCCTGTCCCTCGCCCCCTTGGCAAAATGCTGCCTACATCACATTAGGCACCACAAGGTCTAACCTTCCATAGCAGGGAAACGCAAGCACGTGGAGCGCAGAGGGCAGCAGATCGATTGATGCCCCGCCACCTTGAAGCTCCCCTCCCAGCATGTCATCACCCTGACTTTGACATGTCCTGGAGTTCCAGCAATGCGCCTAGGTGCAGCTCCTCCAGGTTGCCCCCAAAACAGTAATGTGGGTCTCAGTGTACCACATGCTGTGGGGGCAGAACCCATCTCTTCACCACAGGGTGACCTCGGCATGGGCAATATCTGCTGGCCCACCCAGCGAATGATACATGCCGTTAATGGGTCAATGCAGTCACTACACTCAGACTTGGGCTGAGGTGCACCGGGGGGAAAGCCTAACTGCTGGGTTAAGTGACCAATGCCAACATGGTGCTCACCCTTCCTGAGCACAACAGGTCATTGAAGTGCTTGCGGCACTGGATCCAGGTGCGTTGCACCACGTCGTGGGAGCTCAGCACCTCCGCCACCTCCTCCCAGGCACGTTTGGTCATGTGGGAGGGACGCCTCCTTCTGTCCTCAGGGAGGGCAGCAAGGCAATCATCAGAAAAACAAGGCCCCCCTGCCCTACCCTCCTGCCTGGCTTGCTTAGCAGCAGCGATCTGGGGAGCTCTTCCACTGGCCATGATTCACTTTGAAAGGCTGCAGCAGCTTTTTAAAACAGGCCAACGTGTTGCTATTGGACCTAGCAGTCATTGCTGTCTCGCCACTGCCCGCCACTCCCGCTATCCTCGGGAACCGTAATTCACGCTGTGCGGGCCTTAATTGGCCCGCCTGCATATAATGGCGGTGCGGACCTGAATGCGGGTGGCAATCGGGTCTGCGCCCACCCACTCCTGCACCGCCCACCCTACAGGCAGAAAATTCTCCCCAATGTTTTGATACACAAGTTAAAGGTTAATTTCAATGCGAGTGTTGACGCAAAGAAAACCTTGGGTGATGTTCATGCATTATGGGCATTGCTGGCAAGTCAGCTTTTATTGTCCATCCCTACATGCCCTTGAAAATGTGGTGAACTGACTTTTTGAATACAGCTAAATGGTTTGCTAGGCCATCTCAGAGGGTAGTTAAGAGCTAACCACATTGTTGCAGGTCTGGAGTCACAGATAGGCCAGACCAGGAAAAGATGGTAGATTTCCTTCCTTAAAGGACATTAGTGAACCAGATTGGGTTCTTTTATGTCAATCTGGTAGTTTCATGGTCATCAGTATTGATATTAGTTTTCATTCCAAGTTTATTTAATTGAATTTAAGTTCTCCAGCTGCCAGAATTCTCCAGAACTCCTATCTCCAGATCATTAGTTCAGGTCTCTGGATTACTAATCCAGTAACATAATTGCTTCGTTACAATACAGGGACCATTAGTGCTTTTGTGACTATTAATGATAATTGCATCTTATTTCTTGGATCATGTGAATTTAATTTGCTTTTTTAAAAATTTGTCTGTCCTTCTGCTTTTCAGATTGAGGCTGCTGAAGTCTCAGAAAATTGCATCATCTGTGACTTTCTTCACTATCTGGAGAAACCTACCAAACCTTGGCAGAAAGTGTGGTGTGTAGTGCCCAAGAATGAGGGTTTGGTTCTTTACATGTATGGAGCACCCCAGGTACTAATGTTGAATGTTACAAAATAATGTTATTAACCGTGTGAGAGAAAGGTAGACTGCAAATTTTTCTCTAGTATTCCTGCTATGGTGAGTTCCAGATCATTTCCATATTAGGAGAGAGGCACTTGTGAAAACCAGATGCTCACTACAAAGGGAATAAGATTTGGTATGTGCATGATGTTAGCTTCTTTTTGTGCTCTTTGCAACCATCTTGAGGATAATTTGACCAATAAGGCCAGGGAGCAGGTCTCCTATCTAGTCCCTCCCTTATAGAAGTGTGCACCTTTTATCGAGGCAAACAATTAATTATATGCGAGATGTTTATGTGGCAGCTGAGGTGCAGTTTTGTCTAAAGTAGTTAAAATTATAGTTGAGCATTTTTAAGTTTTTTTTTTAGTTCAAGTTCCATCCCTTTGACCCAGTAAATAAATATTTGCTATCTGAATGTTTAGTTTGTACTGGAGTTGTCCATCCATGTAGTGCTGATGTGTACCATCACATTCCAGAGACCTATAGCAGCGAGATTCCTAACATGTTTTTCCACAAGTAAAATTTCAAAATTTTGGCCTTAACTTTGTATACTGAAAATGTGATGAGTTAATCTAAGCAGACCAGAGTGAAATTTGCAAAGTCATTGACCTGGTAACTATACTGTGGGGCACTACCCCATACATTCATTCCTTCCTCTGAAATTTCTCTCTGCTTTTTATTAGCAGGGAGGAAGTTTAGGTCAACACTTAAACGTGTGCCCACAGCATTAATTCAGGGACACTGTATTGGATTAAAAACAGGAGGGGAAATATCCCTCTGAATTTGAGGCTTAAGGAGAAATCACAGAAAATTGAGTGAGTAAGAAAGGGAAGTTGAATGAAAAATGACAGAAGGTAAAAAGAAAGGCAGAGATTGAATAGGAAATAAGGGGAAGCAGAAACGTCTTCTAATGCAGTTTCATCCACGTGGTATGGTGCCTTTCAGGTACTAAAGAAAGACTTTGCATTCGTAGCACATTTTACAACCACTGGATGTCTCAAGCTGATTTACAGCCAATGAAGTTACTCTGAAGTGTTGTGATTATGTAATGTAAAAAAATGTGGCAACCAATTTGCACATAGCAAGTTCACACTGTTAAGGACAGGAAGGGGAGTAAATTTAAACAGCACTAATTTCTCCTCTCACCACCCATCCGTAAACAGAAAAATGTTTTGATTTGCTTCCCTTTTTTATAAGGGGTGGCTTATTTCCCCAACCCCTTGGTTTTTGTGTGATCCAATTTCCTAGTAATAACCCCACAGCAAATTCAAGATAGGATGATCTCAAAGGGTTAGCTTATTTGTACGCACTGAAAATATGGGAGGAGGGTTGCAATGTTGCCTCCACACTCAAACACTAAAGAGGGGGAATAGAGAAAAAGAAGGATTTACAATACAGAGACCACAGAGAAAATAAATATCTGTTCGCGTCAGTTCCAAAGACCAGAATCAAAGTGCAATGAAGTATTCCTTCATGGAGGTCAGTGGGCTGAAAATCAATGGTTTTCTTGTAGCGTTGACTTCACAGGATGAGATGGGCATGCAGAGATGAATCCGTCTTGTAGGCAATGGCACAGAAATTCCAACAGAAGCAGTGGAAATGGGGCCAGGTGTTCAACCTGGACAGAGCTCCTTTTCTTTGAGGATGCTAGTCAGATGGTAAACAGCAGACTGAAACTATGCAGTTCAGCAAGGCAATATTACTTGTTCCACAAGCCAAGAGGCTCATGTCACTTGACTTCCACCTCTCCACCATCTTTGACAAAGGATGTGTATCCATCATCTGGGTTCTGAAGACTGTTAATTGCCTCAGCCATTAGGGAAGGGAAGGTTGTCGTAGCAGATGATCCATCTCCCCCTGGCCACCCTAGGTGATTAAATGCAGATGGCCTTTGTTTAGATTTCTTTGCAGTTGGGCCAGAAAGTCCACAGGGAGTCATTAGTGGCTCCTTGGGGATAACAAGGTGTGAGTTTCCCTAAAATAGCAAATGACTTCTTCTGTTCACGGGTCACAGACAGACATAGTTTAAGTCATTTTATGGATCTTTGCTCAGTTTTAAAGTTTTAGAAATAGCAGTTAGCATATCTATATATATTTTATGGGAATATACAATGTGAGGTCTTAGTCCCTCACAACACAAACAGCAATGTCATAATGATCAGCTAATCTGTTCTTGTGACATTGATTAAAATATTGCCAGGACACTGGGATAACTCCCCTGCTGTTCGTCTGAATTGTGCAGTGAGATCTTTTATGTCCACCTGAGATGACAGGTTTAATATCTTATCCAAAGAACAGCACCTCCAACAGTGCAGCACAGTCTCAGTACTACACTGAAGTGTCAGCCTAGATTTTTGTGCTCAATTCTCTGGAGTGGGACATGAACCCACAATATTCTGACTCAAAGGCATGTTCGTTACCAACTGAGAGACAGCTGACAATTGGGACAAGGAAAACGACAGAGTAAGTACTAAAGATTTTGGAGAAGGAAGGGCAATAGCTAGAAGTTGTGATTCATGTGGGACCAATACATAAGAAGAAATAGAATTAATGTCCTGCAAAGGGAGTTTCACTAATCAGGAATTTGATTAAACAGCATATCTAGGAAGGAGGGCAGAGTAAGGATCAGGGATAGGAAGCCGCGGTAATGAGCAGTTGGTTGACAGTATCAGCAGTTAAGACATAGGTTGAGTTAGGAGTAGTGGTTGAGTCTTTCAATGTGGGATCAGGACTGGCTCAATGTGCAAGTAAGTTACCTTAGTTGCAGGCATTTTGTAGGTTGGTTTCCTTGATTGCAGTGAGCAATAGTTTGCCCTGAGGATGTCGGCACCAATGTTGGAATGGGGCTTTCAAGCAGATGTTAGGCCCTTATTCTATATGCAAATTCCCAAACCCTGCTTCAGCCATGGGTAAAGGACGCCTCTTGTCCACCATGCTGGTTGGCGTACTTTCAGCTGACTGCATGCATATGATTCCTGCCTGGTATTTTTGTGAAACGAGCACTGAGACAATTCCGAGGTTCAATAAGTTTGAAGCCAGGGGGTCTTGCAGCACATTGGGTAGCGCCCTGCCTCTGAGCCAGAAGCTCCAGGTTCAAGTCCCACTTCAGGGCTTGATGCCCCCCTACCCTTGGTGAAGATTGCGGCACTGTTGGTCAGACTTGCCTTTGGGCTGAGAACACAAGGAGAAGAAATTTAAAGTCATCATCAAACAAACAAATGGAGAGGAAATAGTTGTAATGTTGTTAGAGCATGGAATATTGCACTGGAAGCTGTAATGGAACCAGAGCCCATAATAACTTCTTTAAAGGATGTGGGGAAAGGACAAGGGAATAGAACTGAGTGGATAGATCATTCAGAAAGCTTACATGGGCATAACGCCCCCAAATGATCACTTTCTATACTGTAAAATTTTATAATTCAATGGAAATGTTGTAATAATAGAGTAAAACCGACAGTCAGAAAAATCAAACTGGCAAATAACAAATGCTGAAAAAAGAAGGGAGAAATTGAATAGGAAATGAATAACCAGAGTCAGAAATAGTGATTTGAAAAGTTGGAAAGAATGAAAGGCAGCTCATAAGACAGAAAAGTTAATGGGCAGTTATTGTAAGTGGGCAAATTAATATTCACAACAGTGCAGTGGAATTCCAAAGGTAACAATGTGCATTATGTAATTATTCCATTATTCTGGTCAAAATTTAACCTCAGCTGTGTTGTAATGGCTTTTATCAGTAGAAATTTTAGCTCAGCAAGCAATAGATTAACACTGAAAAGAAAGGCTAATACCTTTGCAGGATTTGTCATTGGAAAACTGGCCAGTTGGAAGCACTCTGAAAGTAACTGAAACAATTGGGCCAGAGGGAGAATAGCTAATGATTCCTGATTGACAGGAGAAGAAATTTAGATAAATCGAAGGGTTTTTTTTGCCATTCCTTGGGACTGAAATTTCAAACATCTCATTACTATCAGAAATAGTTTTTCCAAACTAAATAGCTTGCTGCTTATTTCACATTTAATACAATTATCTAACCAGACAGCACAAAGATGTTAACAAACAGCTGGACAGCTGTAGTGGGAGTGAAGTGCAAAGGTGGAAGAGTTACTGTAACAGTTGTTGTGATAATGTATTCTGGTGCTAAATTGGATAGATTTCAAATAGATCTAGCAACTCAAAACTGGGCATCCATGAATGGCTGAGAGACGTCAGCAGCAGCAGAATTGTATACAACCACAATCTGTAACCTCATGGCCTGGCATATCCCCCAATTCTACAATTAACATCAAGCTGGAGGATCAAACCTGGTTGAATGAAGAGTGCAGATGGATTGGCTAAGAGCAGCACCAGGAATACCTAAAAATTAGGAGTCAACCTGGTGAAGTTTCAACAAAGGACTGTTTGCATGCCAAACAGTAGAAGCAGCATGGGATGGACAAAGTGATGGAAGGAGTCATCGACAGGTCTACCATGCAGAGCTTAAACAACAATAACCTGCTCACTGATGCCCAGTTTGGGTTCCACCAGGGCTACTCAGCTCCTGACCTCATTACAGCCTTGGTTCAAACATGGACAAAAGAGCTGAACTCAAGGTGATGTGAGAGTGACTGCCCTTGACATCAAGGCAGCATTTGACCAAGTATGGCATCAAGGAGCCCTAGCAAAATTGGAGTCAATGGGAATCGGAGGAAAACTCTCCACTGGTTGGAGTCATACCCAGCCCAAAGAAAGATGGTTATGGTCATAGGAGGTCAATCACCTCAGTCCCAGGGCATTGCTGCAGATTTTCCTCAGGGTAGTGTCCTAGGCTGAACTATCTTCAGCTGCTTCAACAATGATCTTCCCCTATCATAAGATCAGAAGTGGTGATGTTTGCTGATGATTGCATAATATTCAGCACCATTCGCGACTCTTCATATTGAAGTTGCCCATGCCATATGCAGCAATACCTGGATAACATCCAGGCTTGGGCTGATAAGTGGAATCAACATTCCTGCCACACAAGTGCCAGGCAATGACCATTTCCAACAAGAGACCAATTTAACCATCTTCCCTTGAGGTTCATTGGCATTCCCATCCCTGAATCCCCCACTATCAATATGTTAGGGGCTACCAGCTGAACTGGACTAGCCATATAAATATTGTGAGTACAACAGCAAGTCAGAGGCTGGGAATTCTGAGACATGTAATGTACCTGCTGACTTCCCAAATATCTGTCCAGCATCTGCAAGGCAGAAGTAAGGAGTGTGATGGAATACTCTCCACTTGCCTGGATGAGTGCAGTTCCAATAACATTCAAGAAGCTTGACACCACCCAGGATTAAGCAGCCTGCTTGATTGAACCCCCATCCACCTCCTTCAACATTTACATCCTCCACCACCGACGCTCAATGGCAGCAGTGTGTACTATCCACAACATGCACTGTAGCAACTACCAAGGCTTCTTCAACAGCACCTTCCAAACCTGTGACCTCTACCCCCTAGAAGAACAGCAGATGCATGTGAACACCAGCAGCTGCTAGTTCCCCTCACCATCCTGACTTGGAAGTAACATATTATTTTTCCTTCACTGTCATTAGGTCAAAATCCTGGAATTCCCTTCCTAATAGCACATGGACTGCAGCAGTTCAAGAAGACAGCTTACCATCTCTTCCCCCATCCCTAACTGCCCTTGAGTATAAATGCTGGACTAGCCAACAATGCCCACACCCATGAAGGAATTTTTTTTTTAAATTAGCCCATTGAGTCCCTCCAGTTATTACATAAAAACTGGGAAAAATTGCCATAAATGCTGTGAAGTTGTAAATACTTTGGGGTAATCTTTGTGTTCCTCCTGCCCCATTGCTGCCTAAAAATAGAGCAGCAGCAGGACCAAAGTTATATGTGGAACAAGAGTGCTGATATACTACTGAGTTCCCATCCAAACTAATTTTTATGCAGACCCCGATCTAGGTGACCAGACCTTCCACCAAAAACAGACATATGCTAGATGAAGCAATTAAGGCTACAAAATCTGAGAGGAGGAAATATTAATGCTGGCATCTTTAATCTTGGTAAACATAAATATTTCCCCAAAAGATAACTCTTCAAGTCACTGGCATTTGATCATGTAAACGTTTTTCAATTACTGAGTAGTGAAGTTAACACATTATTTCTTGAAATGGAATTTCAATTCACAAAATGATTTGCCTTTTCTCTTACCCTTTTTCTAGGATGTGAAGGCATTGGCCACTATTCCTCTTCTTGGCTACATGATAGAAGACAATCCAAAGGGTGTTGATATGTCTCATGTGTTTAGACTTAAACAGTCAAGATTCATCCATACTTTTGCTGCAGACTCTAATGATCAGAAACAACAATGGCTGAGAATCATCAACATGGCTGTAAAGGGAGAAACACCCACTGACAATGAAGATCTTGGTAGTGATGACTCCTCTACTTGCGGCGACTAAGCAACCAGTGTGAGGCAGACCAAGCTACCAACAGCTGACATAGAGGGTCCAAAGATGCTTGACGACAATTTCTGAAGCATGTGAAATAGATTATATACAAAAAGAAATTAAATCCATTCCTTAAAATGAAATATCTATGTTCACTGTATCTGTGGCCCTCTTAATCCTGAACTAAATCTGCAGCACTCACAAACCTACATTTGTTCGGTCATTATCGAAACTATTCACTTGAACACACCTCAAATCTGGAATCCCTAAAGACTGTCCAGCATCAGCTTCTAATTTTAAAAAAACTGGTCAATTAAAGAAGATTTAAAATGTGGTGGTCTCGTTACAAATTCCTTCTCCATCTTTCTGGCTGCTGTTAGTTTAAGAACAAAAGTTAAAGTTGTATAGAAGATGTTTCTCAGTAATCTGCAGGATTGATATTTATGAAATCTGAAGTTGTGATTTATATCCCAGATATTCTTGTCTCCTAGAAAAGCACCAACCTAAGTTCTTTAGAGACTGTTGTTTTTTGTGTTTAATCATAGGTTCTGTGATCTTCTAAAATATATTAACCTTGTGTTATAACATTGGCAAAGGTTTGATGTAATATTGTTGTATTTATTAAAGCTGCAGTATCCCTTTTTTCACCTATGTAGCAGTTACAGGTAAACTTCAGAATCAAAAAAATTCAGTTATTTGTGTGCATGGGGTAGTTTATTTATTAGGAAATACAGTAAAAGTTTAAACATGAAATGTAAAATAATCAAAGGAAGTGGACAGGAGCCACAATAAATGCTGTACTACAAGATGGCAGAATCATATAAAGAGTAGGTTAACCTCATGATTCCTGTACAACGATTTAAACAAAGTGAGCCCCTGCCCTTGGCTGAGCCAAATGGTGCCAAGTGAACTGTTAATCAGTGATTGGATTCACAACCAAAAAGAAGCCGGTAACATCTCGATCTTTTTGATTGAGTTTAGCAGTGCTATTGCCGGTGTTCTAGGAGCTAGATAATCACTCAGCCTTTCAAACTGTATATGGCACGTGGAGACATGAGGGTCACCTCATAAAATAAAAGGGAAAAAAATCATCTCCTAAAATTGAATAAAGAAATCATAAATAAATCTCAGATGAGGTGCAATAATGTATTTCTACACAGATATAGATTCCAATCTCTATAAAGAATAGAGATGAAGATAGAAATCCAATAACAGAAGAGGGTCAGATAGTATGACAAACAATGACCCAAATAAATGTGATGAAACAGTTTAAAACTCATTGATGTCTTTAAATCTTTCCTATCAATTTATGTAAATATGTACAAACTCTCAACTCTATAATTTCTCAGTGAAATGGTGATATTACATCACAGTTTTAAGCGTTTTTATATGAAACCATAACACAAGATTCTCCCTGGCTATAATGAAAGTTGAGAGCTGAAAAAAATCTCTGGTTTTAATGACATTGCAATGTGGGCTCATGACAAACTATTGGCCTTGATTTGTAATTTTCCTACTTCAAATCATTGTGGAAAATTTGCCAGGACCACTACCCAATCCACTGAACAGCAAAACGTTGTTGAGTGCGTGTGGCAAGAATTGCAAACACAAGCTTGTGACTGAAATTGCACTGCATGATTTAATAACACAGCATTGGGTTTGGTAATGATGTAGTAGGTTAGTGTCTGTCCCCTGTGCAAGTTACAAATCCTAAAAGGATCAGAAGAAGGGATACTTCAACTTTAATTCAAGTGTAGCATTTGTATTTGTGTGGAGCTGGATTTTTAGGAATCTGTTTTTCATTTAAACATTTTGAATATGCAACTAAATGAAATTCAATGACCAAACTGGATATTCCTTCTGGAATTTGTTACCATTTTATGCTGATTTCATGAGGCAGAGATATAATGTGTATTTTTACAAGGCAACAATGCAACTTGAGTGCAAGTTGCAATATCATGGGTGCAAATTTCTTCCATTTGATGCTTAACAAAATCCGAATATTTCTTAAGTTTAGATTTTTCCTGCACAGCTCAAGGAAGAATTCTGCTCCCCAAGTCATGAATATATCAAACAAATGAAGTAATTTGTAAATGCTTTTTCTTGTTGATGGTGCTTCATTGAAGCAATATTTCAGCCCTATGACACTGCCTTTACACAAAAAACCTGTGAGGAAGTTGTCATGGTCTTCTGTTTCCCATCACCATTACAACCCCCCACAATCATCACCTGCTGTTTGGTGAAGGAATTTCTATCATAATTTCATGTCTCAATCTCACGTACTCAGCACCATTTGGAGTCTTCTGTCTATATTTTGCACCACAATTCACAACCCTCAGGATTGTCTCCCTTAGTGAAAAGTTAGTCAATACCAGTGCAGTGGATCATCATTTAAGAATGCTACCTGTCAGCCACGCAATACCAGATCCCATTATGTAGTGAGGTTTTAACACTCTATTAAATTCAGATTTTAGTGTGATTTCATACAGTAAATTGAACACTTTAAATGTTGATTTTCCTGCTGATCACTTACACTAATCACCATCCTCATTTACAGTGGAATTAGAAAATGCGAACATGTCATTTTCCCAGTTATTCCACATTGCCAATTCTGTAGGTGAGTGCTATGAATTTTGAAACCCATTTGCTCCACATTGCAGGCAATGCCTCTGTAAGGTTTATGCAGTCACCAATTTTCAGGATCTGTTTTTGCAAACTTTTGTTTCAAATGTTGTTCTGTGAACTTTGTTCTGCCACCTGGCCTGCAGCCTGCTTAAGTTGTATTAGCAATTGAACATTTTAGCACACATTGGCTGCATCTTGATACTACATTTTCCAGCATAGCTTAAATTGAAAATGATTGCAGAGATTTGTTAATATTATCAATCACTGGCACAAGAAAATTATGTATATACATTTTGTCTTTAAATTTCCAATCAGTACAGTATTAAAACTGAATCAGTACATGCACACTATTTTACAGAATTGTTTCATATTTCAATTATTCCTAATGGTACTTTTAGTCACCTTGCATGTTTTCTGTTACATCCACGTCAATGTAACCCAGATATTACTATCAGTGGTAATCCATCAGCTATCATGAAGTGATGGGATCTATTTTGTTCTTTTTCTCCCCTTTTGCTGAGAAAGCCTCAGACTTTTCCAATGATGATCAAACTCACCTAATCAAGGCCTTTTGAGTTTGAACAACAACTTACCTATTGTTTGAACTGGCTGCCTCTATCTTGGGAGTCAACTTCAACACTTGAATCATTGTGCTAGAGAAGATTTTTAGATCAACTCAAAAATAATTCATGGCTGTGGACATAAAATGTACTGTTATAAGGATATATGCTTTCAGTCGTGACACTACGTATGGTGCAAATTTGATATTTGAATGTTAAAATTCATAAATGCTAAATTAGATGATGGTATGAAAATTGGCTGTTTTGGCTACCCAGCAAAATGAAACACAGATGTTCATTTAGTTTTAACCTGCTCCGTACAGATACTCTAGAAATGCAAAGAGAAATTATTAGATCTTTAGTTTCCACAATGCCAATGAACTTTGCTTCAAATGTTGAGGTTTTACATACAAGGCATTTGTTAAAATATGTACTGTTGTGCAATGCCTACAATGTGTGTAAAATTTTAAGTATTTTTCACAAACTACCTCCAATACCATGAACAACTGGAACTGTGTCCAATTCTCTCAAACTGGGGTTTCAGAGTTTAAAAACATTACAAAAAGTCTATTAGCACAATTGAGCAATTCATTTTTGGAACTGAACAATTTGCTGCTCATGCCTCCCCCATCTGTCAACAGTCATGTATATATAAATGAGACAAACTAAGCTTGTTCTTTGTGAAATTCTGATATTGTTTTCCAATTATGTATTTTTTTTTCAATCATTAGCTTAGAGTGCTTTCCTTGAGTTACTCGTTTAGTACTGATTATGAAATGCATTGCAATCAAATGTGTATGAAGGTGGCTGTGTAATTAAAATGACTGGCTGTGCCACAATATTCAAAGATGCTTTTATAGTAACAAATTCCTGTTTATGCTTTACTCTTTGGGTATTCCCATAATGAACAGTGCAGTGATCGTACACATGACTACAGCCTCTTCAATAATTTGCAGAAGCTGGTATTTTCTATTGAATTTTTTAAAAAACTGTAATTTCCATTAATAAGTTCGTACAAGAAAGAGAGAAAGACTTTCATTGATGTAGTGTTTTTCTCAACTACTGGATATCTCAAAGCATTTTACAGGAAATAAGTGCAGTTACTGATGAAATGTAGGAAACATAGCCAATTTGTGCTCAACAAACCTCCACAAACAGCAATAGAACAATCAGATTTTCGGATAAATATTGACCAGGTCACCAGATCATCTTTGAAACTGAGCCATGGGATCTTTTGCATCCGCCTGAGCAGGTAAATGGGCCCTCTGTTTAATTTCTCATTAGAAAGATGGCACCTCCGACAGTGCAGTACACCCAGGACTGCACTGAAGTGTCAGCTTTGACAAGCAACTCATTGTAGAACATTAACTAGTCTGAGATATTATTTTCTGATCAATTTTTGTATCCATTGGAATCAGTAATGTATGGAACAGTAGCTGTTAATTTGGTTGTAATTTGCTGTAATCCACTGGCCTTGGTTCCAAATACATCCATCTTGCTCTAGAAAACTAGCAAAATGTTCTACAAAAAAACTGGATGTGACAAGTGAAGTCCCACAGGGGTCTCGACTTTTTACAATTTACATCAATGACTTAGATGAGGAGAGTGAAGACATGGTAGCTAAATTTGCAGTTGACACAAAGGTAAGAAAATATGTTGTGAAGAGGACATGAGGTTGCAGATGGACATAGGTTGAGTGAATGGGCAAAGATCTGGCAAATGGAGATCAATGTGGGAAAATGTGAAGTTGTTCACTTTGGCAGGAAGAACAAAAAAGCAGAATATTACTTAAATGGAGAATGGCTGCATAATTCTGAAGTGCAGAGGGATCTAGATATTCTAGTACATGAGTCACAAATAGTATGCAGGTACAGCAAGTAATTAAGAAGGCCAATGGAATGTTATCCTTTATTACGAGAGGAATTGAACATAAAAATAAGGATGTTATGTTTCAGTTTACAGGGCATTGGTGAGACTGTACCTTGAATACTGTGTGCAGTTTTGGTCTTATTTGAGGAAGGATGTAAATGCATTGGAGATGGTTCAAAGGAGGTTTACTAGATTAATATCTGGAATGAGTGGGTTGTCTTATGAAGAAAGGTTGGATAGGCTGGGCTTGTTTCCACTGGAGTTTAGAAGAGTAATGGGTGATTTCAATTAAATATGCAAGATCCTGAACGGCCTTGTCAAGGTGGACGTCGAAAGGATGTTTCCTCTTGTGGGTTTTAAAATTAGGAGTCTCCCTTTTAGGACAGGAAGGTGAGAAGAAATTTTTTCTCTGAGGGTTGTACGCCTTTGGAATTCTCTGCCTCAGAAGATGGTGGAGGCGGGGGTCATTGACTATTTTTAAGGCAGATCGATTCTTGTCAGGCAAAGGAATCAAAGGTTATCAGGGTTAGATAGAAATGTGGAAATTGAAACACAAGATGATCAGCCATGATCTTATTGAATGGCGGAACAGGGTTGAGGGGACAAATGGTCTACTCCTGTTCCTATTTCTTATGTACAAATCACTATTTCACACGAAGGGTGGTAGAAATTTGGAAAACTATCCCACAATAAGTAGATACTAGTTCAATTAATAATTTTAAATCTGAGATTCATAGATTTTTGCTAGCCAAGGTTATTAAGGGATATGGAACCAAGGATGGATGGAGTTGAGATACAGGTCAGTTATAATCTCATTAGTTGCAGAATAGATTTGAGAGGCTGAATGGCCTATTCCTGTTCCTATGTGGTATGTATGCAAATGGCTTCTCTGTTCTATTTTATGAAATGGCAAACACAACCCCTAATTATATCAACTTTGAATCTTGCACAAGATAGCACCAAATACAAGATTCCATCAACATAGTTCAAACTGTATTCCACGTTGTCGGGTAGATGCCAGTGTTGTAGCTATTTATGTCTACTTGGTACAGTTAGCTGACACACTCCAATTTGGCATGACAAGCTTATTTGAATAATTATTCATAGCTGTACTGCTCTTGGGCTTGTACAGGTTGCTCACCTGCTGCGAGATGAATCTGGCCAACAGGTCAAGTTCAGAGGGATGTGGCTCCTCTCACTGACAAATATTATCTTATTAAAGTTACAAATTAATTTTTCAACATTTATTTTATTGGAAGAAGACAGTTAAAATTGAAATTAAAGGAAACCCAATGTGGAACCACTCAACCGATTCTATAAAGAAGTCACTGAAGAGTATAATAATTTACCCTGCTTAATGATGAGCGAAATTAACATCCTGCTGTACATGAGGGTTTGAGGAAGTATGACATATTTGGTACTTCAAGACACCCCACCCAAAGGACAGCAGTGCACTATTTCTGGTAGCAAATGGTGATCAGGCTCAACAGGTGTTCCAACGTTGAATGTTGACTGTTAAAATATTTCATATTTATGCAAGGCAGGTCCTGACACAAATGTTTGGCTTTTATGGCATCATGTGCAGAATATGCTGGCCTAGCCAGCGACACCCTCATCCCATGAAAGAATTTTAAAAATGTGCTTTTGCCATTTAAATATGCTATGATAAAGAATCACATATATATATATATGCTTACATGTGAAATAAAGCTGAAGGCATGAACAGCAATGTGGTATGAATCAATATAACAGTATATGAATGAGTCATGATACATCATTTCTGTCCGAGTCCCATTATACAGTGTACAGAGCACTGTGGGCAGAATTTTCTCATCAACATGCGGGGGCAGGCCCCACACGTCACGTGTAAAATGATGTGCAGTGACGTGAGTGGGGCCGCGAGTGTTATTTGGCAGACATTTAATGTTTAAACTTGCTGCTACTTGCCTGTGTGAGCAGGAATACTTTAAAATTTCACAGCTGCTTGGACAGGAGAGGTCAGGGCTCTGGAGTAAACATGATTTCTGGGTTCTTGCTGGTTTCAGGGAGCCTTCTCTTACCCTGGGAATGGGAGTTGTGCTCTCCACTGGAGGCACCTCCTCTGAGGAGGAAGGGAGAGCCAGAAGGGGGAGGAGGCCAGGAGTCCATATGCAGTCTCCAGGGGAGCAATCTTTGGGAGGAGAGGCGCAGGTACAAGGGGCGCAGGGCCAACAGTAAGTGCAAGGCGGAAAGGGCCGCAGAAAACACCACTATCCTGCTGCCAGTGTTTGCAGGCGGTGAAGCAGCTACCTCAATATGTCTGAGGTGCAATGCCAAAGGAGGCTCCATCTCTTAAGAGAGACAGTGACCTCCATCTGCCAGGCAATAGGCCCTGAGATCTGCACCAACTGTGTGAGTGGACACCCCATGCAAGTGGCATTGAAGGCACGGCTGTCATCAACTTCTATGCCTCTGGCTCTTTCCAGGGGTCGGTGGGTGATCTTTGCGGAGTCTCCCAGTCAGCTGTCCACATTTGTGTCAAGCAGGTGACAGGCGCTCTGTTCAAGCGTGCATTGACTTTCATCTGCTATCACTAAGACGAGGCCAGCCAGGCAGAGTGAGCTGGAGGCTTCGCAGCAATTGCTGGCATCCCCTGTGCAATAGACTGTACACATGTGGCCATCAAGGCACCAGCAAGTGAGCCTGGTGCCTTCGTCAACAGGAAGGACTTCCACTCTTTGAAGGTGCAGATAGTGTGTGACCATAGGATGCAGATTCTGCAAATCTGTGCATTCACAGGTGCCAGGGCTCTTCAGTGCTCCAGCCCGGCTGGATGGGTGGCTGCTGAGTGACAAGATGGCTCATGACACCTCTCCACCATTCAAGACCAGAGGCTGAACAGCAACTATAGGAGCCAGGGCTCCACAAGGGCTGTGGTGGAGAGAACCATCGGTCTACTCAAGATGTGCTTCTGATGCCTGGACCATTCGGGGGGGCACTGCAATACCCCCCAGGTCTTATGTCACTGATAGTGGTTGCATGCTGCGCTCTCCAAAATCTGCCACTGGAAAGGGGGGACGCAGTAGAGGAAGAAGATGTAAACTCAGATGCTCCAGCTGCACACGATTAGTCCGGTAGTGAGTCTGAGGATAAGCACGCACAGGGAAATGCTGCGGAGATAAACACTGATTCGAGCATCCTTCAGGGAGGCAGGCACAGCCGGGAGGCTTTAATCCAATGATCCTTCAGCTAGCCCACCACTGATGGGCCAGGGCTGCAGGCTCCATACTCTATACCTGAGAGCATCATCTGCCTAGTTAGCAACATTAACTATGTGCCTTGTCAATAAAGCTCAGACAACATCCTGGGTTCCCGTCCACCTGCAGAAGTAAGGAATCACCCTGAGCCTTGCTCACAAATGAAGCATTTAATGAATTAACAAAATAAAACAGAAAAGAAACTGAATGCAAAGGTGTTCAGCATCACACCAACTTTTATGCAACTAATAGCGGGGCAACATAAAACCACCAGTGAGATACCCGTGGTGTGCCTAAGGTGCTACGTCTAGGTGCTTCGCCTTCATTGGTATTGGCATCTGAGACTGCCTGCTCACTGTGCTGTCTTGTTGGCCTTGATGACCTTGATGGGTGTCCTCTGGCCCGTGGAGCTTTTGATGGCCCCGCCTGGGAGGGATCGGCCAGTGCCACAGCTGGCATCTCCCCAGTCACCGCAGCCTCATCGGATCCCACGGACACTGGCAGAGGAGCTGCTATCCTCATCCAAAGTGCCCTGAGAGGAGTCCACAGAGATGACAGGCAGCTGCTGTGCTGACGTGAGGTCGCTTCTGACCTCCCTGCTCATCGTAGATGGATGGTCACCCAGCTGAGATAATTGGTACCCAATCCCTCTCCCACACTAGCACTTACCAGCTGAAGTCAATGCTGCTGTGAGGGCTTGCTGGTCCGCGTGCAACCCCAGCAGGCCCTGATTGTTCTCCTGGAAGAGCCTCTTCCCGAGAGTCACCACTCTCTCCATGGAGGAAGCATGGCGCTCAGCCATGAGGCTCATTGCATCGGTGATGCTCCGCGTGGACTCCTCCAGCACAGAGACCATGCCTCGCATTGCCTCATGTATCTCCACCAGATCCTCCCACACACCCTGTTGGACTTCCAGCATCCGCTGCCTCAGAGACGACTCCAGAGGCTCATCATCAGCCACCGACTGAGCATATGCCTGGTCCCCAGCAGTCTTCCGACTGCCGGTGCCATGGGCACTCTCTGTCTCTGCCCACACCTCAAGCAAGTGTGAAGTGCCCTCACCGCTGTGCCCCGGGACACTAGCCGATGGTCTAATTTGCTAATCTGTGCTGGTACCTGCCTGGCAGAGATGGTGTGACACCAGGGATTCTAATTCTTCTGGGCCCTCAGGTGTGAGAGGTGGCCCCTCTGTCTCCTCCTCCTGGCCCTGCTCCAGTGATACTGAAAGGAAGAACAAGGACATTTGATTAGTTCAAGTGGAGACAATGACAATGTGCATGCCTGTCCCCCAGATCAGTATGCACTCATTCTTCCATAATCAATGGTCAACCCACATTGCAAGTTTCAATGACTGAACATTCAACACTGGAATGGCTACTGGAACAGACATGGCGACCTCAGTACATGACAATCTTACCTCCCCCTGGCACCTCAGCCTCACCGCCACCGGTGGACCTGAGCACATGGCACCTCTTCAGCTCCATCGCCTCCTGCTCGTATCTGGTGACGATGGCCAACTGGGGTGGGGGGTGGGTGAGTGGCGGGGTGGGGGCGCCTATGTGCTGCGTTAAATGACCTCTGCCAACACGGTTCTCACCCATCCCGAGCGCAAGAGGTTGTTAAAATGCTTGTGGCACTGGACCCAAGTGTGTCACACCAGGTCATGGGAGCTGACTATCTCCGCCACCTCCTCCCAAGCACGTTTGGTCATGTGGGGGGGCCTCTGCCTCCTGTCCCTCAGAACGTGGACCTCCCGTCATGCTGCCACCTCCTCTGGAGAGCTCTTCTGTTGGCCTTGATTCACAGCCTTTGCAAGGCTACAGGAATGCTATTTAAACAGACCACCTGGCGGTCATAGCAGTCCCACCGCTGTCCTCGGGAGCTGCATTTCACACTGGGCAGGCCTTAATTGGCCCGCCCACTTAAAATGGTGGCATGGAGCTTATCACAGGCAGCGATCAGCTCCGCGCCCGCCCACATCCACGCCCACTCCTGAATGGCCCGCCTGACGGGGAGAAAATTCTCCCCTGTGAGTCATATGAAAACTATTATTATAAATAGAATAGAGACGCTGTAAAGGCAATTTCAGGAACCAGGGAAAAGTTTACAGAATAGGGGAACTGAGGGCTATACCATTAAAACAGGCATCAGCTGAACCAAGGAGGCACATTCACCTTGGGAAGTAGAATAAATCAAACAGCTGGAATGATTTAAACTAGATGGAAGGGATAACAGTATGAGCCAATTAATATAAAGAAGTCAAGTGAATACAGCCAGGCATGATCTACGATGTATTTACATGAATGAGAGGTGCACTAGAAAAGAGCTGATGATTTAGTAGTTTTAGTTCCAATAAGGAGGAAGTCAACATGAAATTTGCTTAAAAAAAAGACCATGGGCTGGATTTTCAGCCCCCATTGGGATCAGAGGTGGGCAAGACCTAAAATTATCCCCACTGGCCAGCATGCAAGTTCCCAGGCTCCATTCCACCTTTGGGCTATTTTTGCGGAAGAGGAACCTGGGACCAGGAGGGCTCCCCGCCCACAATGACAGGCAGCCAACTGAGGTCATTAACAGCCATTTAATGCCAATTAAAAGAAGGCCACCTGGGATTTTCCAGTTGACCTCCAAGTTCCTGCACGGCGGCAGGGTCCATTTAAACACATGGAGGTGTCCTGGCAGCAGACTGGGTGGGGAGGGGGCAGCATTCTACACAGGCCTAGAGGCCCTGCCTGGGTGCTAGAGCAGCCACTGGCTGCCCTATAGAGGGCGGGTCTTCCCTCAGTGGTGGCCTGGCTGCTGAATCTATTTTTAAATTACAGTCTTAAAAAAATTGAGGGGTTGCCACAATTTTGATGCACCATCTCCCTTACTTCCATTGCAAGCTGCTGCACCTCTCAAGCTGCAAGGCCTCTGATTGCCCCTCCAACCTGTAGAGCCCGTTTGCCATGGAGAACCTGTCTCCATGCTAATTAAGGAATCAGCCTTGAAAATCCCGATTAGTGATTGCTTCCCGCCCGGGGCAGGTTCAGGACCCAGAAACAGTCCTGATCTCTATTTCATGCCCTCGTTACATCTAGCCCCCAGAGTGGGGAAATAAACCTACAGACTTTATGCATATTTCAACAAGGAAACTGAAGGAAGTAAAGCAATTGTGTAGCATTATGCATCACAGAAGAGAAATTTGGGGCTGCGTTTTCCAGCCCCCCACTGGGTTGTTTTCGGTAGGGTGGGGGTAAATTATGATGAGTAGGTAGCCCAGCACCTTCCTGCCCAACCCCAACTCAGTCCCCATAATATGGGATGGGGTGGGTGGGTAAGGACCTGCCTGCCCTTAGGCCTATTGAGGCTCTTAAGTGGGCAATTATTGGCTACTTAAGGCCCTCAATCACATTCCATTGTCATAATATGCTGGTAAGCTGAAGGGGGGTGCGGTGAGAGTGGGAAGGCCATTTTTCCACCCACATTGGTGGGAAGAAAGTGGGGTAGATCCTTTGGGAGGTGCCCTGTGCTCATAGGGGACAACTACCTAACAGGATCATACCTCCTATCATGACGGTGTGTTGTGTGCCATGTGGAATATTAATTTTTAGTTCCTTCATGGTATGATGCCTTGGATTGTTTTTAAAATGGGAAGAAGCGGCCAGAACTGCAATGATGCCATGTTTTAAAATGGCTGCTGTAGTCACCTGACCTAAAAATGAGCTAAGTTTCTAGAAGCCTCTATACATGGGTTACCAGGAAACGTGACTAGTCAGTTCGCCTGATGGACTTCACACCTGCCATTGCCTGAACTCTCTGCAAAATGTAAGGTCAATAGACCACCAGACTTCCTGACTCCAGAAACTGCCAGGAACAAAGAAGGACTAACAAAACTCATCATGCAAAGAGGGTGCTAAGGACCCCTATCTGTTTCAATGGCATCTCAGTAGCTTTGACAATGGGAGATTGAAGATCCTTTGTTAATCTGGATTGGCCTCCATTGTGTGCCAATAGCAGCTTTCACATGATTAGAACCCCACTTGTGAAAAGCTATGATTATCTGTTTGTTACAGCAAAAGAGGAATCTGCAGAGTGCATCAGTATCATCCGGAAGAAGACTGAAGAATGTAACATCATCTCTCTCTCTCTCCCTCTGATGGTCTCAAGTTCCGGACCCTACCTCTGTTACATTTTGGAATATAACACAGAGATAGAGAATTATAATCAAAAGGAACTTCAAGTGTCATGACATCCACTTTGGAAAAGTCTGATTACAGTTTAAAAGAGACTGTTTTCCTAGAGACAATCAGCTTACATCAGTCGCAACAGCCCTGGATTTTCAAGACCACCAAAAGAATGTCAGAACGTATATTTCCTTTTTTATCTTAAGGACTTTAACTGTTATCAATTCCACCTATCCCTGTAACTTGTTTTAGTTTGCATTCTAATGTGTGAGCATGTATGTCGTGGGATTTGGGAAATTTTTTAACCTTTTTATTAAGTCTTATACTTTTACTAGAGTGAGTTTTTGATGATGAAACTAACTCTTTGTTAACTCAAGAGACCTGGCTGGCATATTTCTTCATATATCTTTACGTACAGTCAACTACATATTTAATTGAAAGATCACAGTTTTCTAAAAATTCAAGCTCTGTTATAACCAACCGCAGAAGTGGAAAAGAGAATTTATTCTCCTCTCCAGACTTGGTCATAATACCCCTATTTGTGCCTCCATGCCTGGCCTCCAAAACCTGCCACCCCACCCCTCTCACCCTCCGACCCAAGGGTGCCCAAATGCTCCCTGCCCACGAGGCTCAGGACTTGCCTGGGCCAGTTGTCCATCTTTGATCTATGTGGAACTGCCTGCAGACCTAGCAGCATCCACTACCGAGTTCTGATGCTGTTGGGACTGCTAGAGCTGCCAGCCAGCCTGTTATGTTTTAATATTGGTGCTGCCGATAATCTTTTAGTGATTGATAAATACTCACGTAGGCGCAGAGGCGGTTGAACAAAGTGCTTTGTTTACTGACTGCAGTAACTGAATTAGCAAAACAACTATGCATATGCACTGGCTTGCAAAGTATGGCAAGCTAAACAAGGCATTCAATACATTACATATTCCTCCCCACTTAAACATTTCCAGAACTAGGGAAAGAGGGTAGACTGCCTCCACTTCCACTGAACCTATCTCAAGTCTCTGATGTTATAAAGTCAGAAACTCAGGAGGTCTTCTATCCTGGTGTGGGTTACAGCAGACTTCTGGTGCTTTTACAGAGTAATGTTGATCAGAGACTGATGGTAATTTAGGACTTGTAGCCAATTCTGAAGTTGTGTCTAATGCAAGTGAAGGTGAGACGACTTCAACTTCAGTCGTGCTAGACTGAGGAGGTGAGATTGGAGTTGGCATTCCTTGACTTGGAGATGATTCTTCCATAAGAGGTGTATCCTTAGATGGAGCTTGACTTGGCAACAGTTGGTAAACATGTCTCCACCAGGTAAGATCATTCATGGTTTGGACTGTGTATGAAACAGGTTCTGTCTGAGCAATCAAGCAGCAGAAACCCATTTAGCTCCAGTAGCATAATTACGATCTAGAACTTCTTGTTTCTAGGCTTTGATCTTTGTGCTCTTCTCTCCACTTGGTTGTGCTGTTGATCTTATACAACTTGTCATGTTTTTGTTGGTTTCAACAGATCAAAGCAAGTGCATGGTCACCGCCCCATTAATAGTAATGCTGGAGATGGTTTAGTCGTAGCCTGTGGTGTGTTTCAGTCTGTCAGCAGAAATGTGTCGGGTAGCTTTTGAATGGAGGAATGTCCTCATGCCAAACTTAAAGCGTGTTTCATAGTTTGAACAAATCTTTCAGCTAATCTATTGGTGGATGGGTGGTATGGTGCTGAGGTGATGTGATAAATTCTATTACTTGTCAAAAAATTCTTAAACCCCTGCAAGACAAACTGAGATCCATTGTCAGTCACAAGTTATTCTGGTAACCCGTAACGACTGAACATTTCTCTTAGCCTTTGAATTGTACTCTCAGCTGTAATAGAGGATATCACTGAAACTTCTGGCCATTTGGAATCAGTATCCACAACTACCATGAACATTGTTCCTTCAAATGGTCCAGCAAATCCACAGTGATGCGCTGCCAAGGATTCCCATGGCTGGAGGGGTGCCAATTGAGGCATCTTTCTCACACTCTGACATGAGGGACAAGATCTTGCCTTGCCTTCAATGTCTTGGTCCAGGCCAGGCCACCAAAAGTAGCTTCTTGCAATCTCTTTCATGCAAACTATTCCACAGTGTCCAGAATAAAGTTGATCCAACACTGGTTTCCTCAAATGTTGGTGGAATAATAACTAGCATACCCCACAGCAAACATCCTGAAGTGACTGATAACTCCATCCTCCTAAAAAGGTAAGGATGAAGTTCAGGTGAGACTCAGAAGTTCAGGGAAGAGTGGCCATGCATCACAAGGTCCATGACTATGGTCCACTCGAGTGGCCTTCTTGATTTGGACTGAAGAAATGAGTGTGTTCTTCACTAATGCAAAGTAGAAAATGTCTTTCTGAGTAGTGTCCACATGGCTGATTGGTAGCGGCAGCCTCGAAAGGCCATCCACATTGCCATGCAAGGTAGATTTTCGATATTTGACGTCATATGTGTAAGCACCCAACATCAATGCCCAATGCTGCATTCTGCTTGCAGCTAAAGAAGGGATGCCTGCGTGTGGACCGAATATTGAGGTGAGTGGTCGATGATCAATCTGCAGTGTGAATTTCCATCCAAACAGGTACTGGTGAAATTTCCGGATTCCGGAAATGATTCCCAGTGCTTCGCATTTGATTTGAGCGTATTGGCTCTCTGCTTTGTTTAAAGTCCATGAAACGAACCCTATGGGTCTCTCCACACCTGAGGGCATTATATGTGAAAGAACAGCCACAACTCCATAAGGTGATACATCACATGCAAGTTGTAGAGGTGAGGAGGGGTCAAAGTGCTTCAGTACCCCAGAATCTGTCAGCACTGCTTTAGCCTTCTTGAGCACAGCATCACAGCCGTCTGTCCATTTCTAGGATTTGTTCTGACTCAGAAGCTCATGCAGGGGTTTCAGCAGGATTGCCAGCTGTGGAATAAATCTCCATAATAATTCAGTAGCCCTAAGAACAAGTGAAGCTGGCTGGTATTCTGAGGAGCTGGAACATCCACAACAGCCTTGACCTTGGGGGTGCTTTGTGAAGACCAGCAGCATGAACGACGTGTCCCAAATATTCCACAGAGGGATGAAAAAGCTCGCAATTGTCTTTGTGAACCCATAGGCAATACTCCTCTTGCCTTTGTAGGGTGACACCCAAGTTCTTGAGATGATCCTCATCAGTCCTGCCCGTTACCAAGGTAGCACTGAGCTCCAGACAAGCCACTCAGGATCTGGTCCATGGTCCTCTGAAACAAGGCCAGAGCTGATGTTATTCCAAAATGCAAACAGCAATTTCAGTACAGTCACTTATGTTTTGTGATGGTGAGATAATCTTGTGACTTCTCATCAACGTGCACTTGTAAGTAAGTCTGGTATAGATCTACTATGCTGAATTTCTGTCCAGTAAAAAGGTCCTCAATGTGGGGAAGTGCACAGAACACAGGGTTAACAGTAACCTTGAAATCTCCACATATGTGTATGGAGCAGTCTTTCTTGATCACTAGAATGATGGGTGTTACCAAATCACTATGGGAAACTCTGGTACCAAAACTCCTATCATGACCAGGTCAGCTTCAACTTTTGGTCGTTATGGCATAAGGCTCAGTTCTGGCCTTCAGAAATTTTGGTTGAGAGTCAGCTTTGATATTCAATTTTATGGTAATTCCCTTCATGCTTCTCAAATCTGCTTTGAAAACAACAGCATGTGTTTTTTATAACAGCTGTCAGACCAGTTACTTCTTTTGCAATGCTGTGTACTTCTGCCCAGTTTAACCAGATCTTCTCAAGCCATGACCATCCAACTAAAGCTGGGTTACTGCCTTTCACCACAATCAGTGGTAGCTTAGCAATCCGTCCATTTAGTTCCCCCCTAGCTTCCATTCTGCCCATCATAGGTACAGAATCCCCTGTATATGTTTTCAGAATGATGTTTGTAGGCGTCAAGGGAAGATATTTAAGCTTCTCCGTATAAATGGCACCTGGGGCCAGAGAACCTGCTGCCCCTGTATCCAACTCCATATGTATTGGTTGGCCCTCCAGCAGCGGTGTTCCTCAGTAACCCTGTGAACCACCTATCACTCACAAGGTATGGACAGGCCCTTCTTCTTCAGACTCGGTGTCTCTCTGGTCCACCTGTTCCTGCTCTGTGACATGCAGATTTTTCTTCTTGTTATGCCAGATGGCAGATTCCTTTTTCTCTGGTTTGCCTTTCTGATTCACTGCTACTTTTTTGTTTTCACAGGCACGCTCAGTGTGCCCCTTCTTGCTGCACTGACAGCATTCAAGGTGTCAGCACCAACATTCAGACGAATGGTGACCAGGATTTCCACAATGGTAACATTCTGGGCTGCTTGTTACCTTGTGTGCACACTCAGCTGTCATGTTATGCACTCGAGTTGATGCACTCAAGCTGCTGTGCTTCTTTTGCAGCCAGCTTCATGGAGACTGCAATCTCTATGGTTTTCTGCAAAGTGAGGTTAGGCTCTGTCAGGAGGTATTTCTGGATTGCTTCAGAACAATCTGTCACGGAGGATATCGTTCAATACTTCATTGAATTCACAATGTTCAGTGAGCTTTTTAAGTACTGAAACAAACTGCGCAATTGTTTCCCACTTTTGGTTTCTTTTGTAAAACCTAAATCTTTCTGCTATGTCAAGTGGCTCAGGGGTAAAATGCATCTCCAGGACTTTTACAATGTCCCATATGATTTTGTGCCAGGTTTGTCAGGCTGCTCCAAGCTTCTTAATAAGCCAAAGGTTTAAGCTCCCTTCACACTAAAGAAAGTTGGCACCTTTCTATCATTTCCAATTCCATTTGCAAGGACAAAAAACTCAAAGCGTTCAGTAAAGGAGCTCCACAATCTCATTGAAATGTCTCATAAGTCTGGTGAGTGTAGTTATTTTTACTTTCTCTTCTTCATCAGGTAGTTTTTGTTTATTGTCATTCTTTTTTTTAGTTACCACTTTAAAGGCTTTTACAGCTTTAAGACAGTACCCTTTTTTAACTCAAGCTGTCAGCAGCTGCCAGTTAGGCTTCTGTGGTTTTTCCCTTGCTTTTCAGCTTTTGGCGGGCTACCAACAATTGTGGGCCTTCTTTTCTAAACCTTTTTTTTTAACTTTCAAGGTAAGAGCACTTCTTTTCTCTGGAATTCTTTCCGTTCTCCTTTGTCCTGGAACTTTGGGGCTGTCTGCAGCCGTCGGCCCTCCCGTTGTAGGTTTCCCACGCTTTTCTCGGGATCCTTCCTGATCATAAGTCTTTTGTCCTTAAGCACTTGAAAAATAAATCACTGCAGTACTTACTCCACTGGCTAGTTCTTTCTTTTTACTCCTGCCCTTGCCCCTTGTTTTTATTTGAACTTCTGGAGCATTCTGGGAGACTTCTCAGCTGGTCGGTTCAGGGCCCGTTTATTCTTTAAACCCAGAGCTGTGGCGCTGCTCCCTGATCTGATTGCCTTTTTTTTCTTTAATCTTCAGAGCAGCGGCAATTCTTTCTTTTGTATTTAACTCTACAGGGGCTTTGTTGTTTTTGAACCTTGCACTTCAGGACTATTGGTGGGTGTGCTTTCTTCACTAGTAATTTCCTTTTAGCAGCTGTTTCATGGTTCGAGTGGCATTACTGCAAAAGTCTGTTATCCTCGTCGCCAATTTGTTATGTTTTAATATTGGTACTGCCGATAACCTTTTAGAGGTTGATAAATACTTATATAGGTGCAGAGGTAGTTGAATAAGGTGCTTTGTTTATTGACTGCAGTAACTAACTAACCAAACAACATGGATTCTGTGATCTCATTACGCACTGTCTTGCAAAGTACGGCAAGCTAAACAAGACAATCAATACATAACATAATCAGATTGGCTAGCAGTTCTCAAGGTTGGGGCTTCCTTCCACTGAGTGGCAGAAGTCCGACCCTCAGCTAGTTAAGGCCACCCACAGTGTGTTATCACTGCAGGGCAGCCTTTTTAAAAGTTGGTCGTTTTCTGACAAACTTTTAATCTGGGGTGGTGGGGGGTTAAAGTAGTACCCCCATAAAATCCAGCCATGGTCTTGAGTGGAAATTGGTATAGAGTCTTTATGGATGGATCAGAAAGATAGAAAGGAGATAATTTAAAGGGACCAGGACAAAATGAAACAGAACTTGGGGTACTACCACGTGAGAAAGCCAGTTATAATCATGGAGTATGTTCTTTTTTTTCGTGTGGACAATCTGAATGCACAATGGAATCATTCTGCGATGTTTCTGTTGAAATGGCTAAAGATTATCTTTTATGTTAATTCCATTTATCCTAAAAGGAAGGTCAACACAAAACAGGAGACCATGTAGATGACAGGGAAGTCTTGAAAGACAATAAGGGCAAATTCTATATAAAATTCTAAAATGTAAAGAAAAGAAGAGTTATAAAATCAATAGAGGGCAGCCAAGGAACTAATAAAAGAAGGAACATGAGAGGAACATAGGGAAAAACAAAAGGAGAATAGCAAAGCATTATTTGAGTGTATCATGCAGAGAAAGGTACAGTGGGGCAACTTGCATTATGTATGTACTTATTTTCTTTTATTTGTTCACAGGATGTGGACATCGCTAGCTAGGCCAGCATTTATTGCCCATCCATAATTGCTGTTGAGATGGTGGTGGTTAGCTACCTTCTTGAACCACTGCAGTCCATGTGCTGCAGGTACACCCACAGTGCTATTCGGAAGGGAGTTCCCAGATTTTGACCCAGTGCTGGTGAAAGAATGATGATATACTTCCAAGTCAGGATTGTATGTGACTTGGGGGGAACATGAAAGTGGTGGTGTTCCCATGCATCTGTTGGACATGTCCTTCTAGGTGGTCGCAGTCGTGAGCTTGGAAGGTGCTGTTGAAGAAGCCTTGGTGAGTTGTTGCAGTTCATCTTGTAGATGATACACGCTGTTGCCACTGTGTGATGGTGGTGGGGGGAAGTGCATGTTTAAGGTGCTGGGTGAGGTGCCAATAAAGCGGACTGTTTTGTCCTTGATGTTGTCGAGCTTCTTGAGTATTCTGGGAGCTGCACTCATCCAGGCAAGTGGAGAGTATTCCATCACACTCCAGACTTGTGCCTTGTGCACAAGATTTGGGGAGTCAGGAGGTGAATTACTTGCTGCAGAATTCCCAGCATTTCACCTGCTCTTGCAGCCACAGAATTTATATGGCTAGTCCGGTTCAGTTTCTGGTCAATGGTAACCCCCAGGATGTTGATAGTGGGGGATTCAGCCATGGTAATGCCATTAATTGTTTAATTGTGCAGTACCATTCATGACTGGATGTGGCAGGACTGCAGAGCTTAGTTTGATATGTTGGTTGTGAAATTGCTTAGCTCTGTCTATCCCATGCTACGTCCACTGTTTGGCATGCAAGTAGTCCTGTGCTGTAGTTTCACAAGGTTGACACCTCATTCTTATGTATGTCTGGTGTTGCTTCTGGCATGCCCTCCTGCACTCCTCATTGAACTAGTGTTGATCCCCTGGCTTGATGGTGGAGTGGGGGATATGCCAGGCCATGAGGTTACAGACTGTGATTGAGTCCAGTTCTGGTGCTGCTGATGGCCCACAGCACCTCATGGTTGTCCAGTCTTGAGTTGCTAGATCTGTTCAAAATCTATCCCATTTAGACGGTGGTAGTGCCACACAACACGATGGAGGGTATTCTCAACGTGAAGACGGGACTTTTGTCTCCACAACGACTGTGCGGTGGTCACTCCTACCGATACTGTCATGGACAGATGCATCTGTGGCAGGCAGGTTAGTGAGGATGAGGTCAAGTATGTTTTTCCCTCTTGTTGGTTCCCTCACCATCTGCTGCAGGTCCAGTCCAGCAGTTATGTCTTTAGGGCTTGGCCAGCTGAGTCAGTAGTGGTGCTACTGAGCCACTCTTGATGATGGACATTGAAGTCCCCCACCCACAGCACGTTCTGTGCCCTTGCCACCCTCAGTGCTTCCTCTAATTGGTGTTCAACATGGAGGAGCACTGATTCATTAGCTGAAGGTAGGTGGTAATCATCAGGCATTTTCTTTGTTTGACCTGATGCCATGAGACTTCATGGGGTCTGGAGCCAATGTTGAGGACTCCCAGGGTAGCTCCTTCCCAACTGTACACCACTGTGCCATCACCTCTGGTGGGTTTGTGCTGTCGATGAGATAGGACATACCAAGGGATAGTGATGGTGGTGTCTGGGACATTGTCTTTAAGGTATGACTATGTTAAGGTGTTACTTGACTAGTCAGTGGGACAGCTCTCCCAATTTTGGCATGAAACCCCAGATGATAGTAAGGAGGACTTTGCTGGGTCGACAGTGTTGTTTTGCTGTTGTCGTTTCCTGTGCCTAGGTGCCGGGTGGTTCATCCAGTTAAACTCCTTTTCTTAAACTTCATAGTAGTCTGTTACAACTGAGTGGCTAGGTAGGCCGTTTCAGAGGGCAGTTCAGAGTTGAGCACAGTGCTGTGCCGCCGGAGTCGCATGTGGGCCAAACCAGGTAAAATGGCAGATTTCCTTCCTAAAAGGGCATTGGCGAATCAAGTGGGGTGTTATGTCAATGATTTGATGGTCAGCATTACTGAAACTAGCTTTTTTAAATTCCAGATTTATTAATTGAATTTAAATTCTACCAGTTGCTGTGGTGGGACTTGAACCCATATCCCCTGAGCATTTGCCTGGGCTTTGGGATTACTGGTGCAGTGACATTACCACTACGTATGCCACCCACCACCCCCCCCCCCCCGCCCACCCGCTCCAACTATATTCAACATAAGAATGTACTTCACATATCCTAAGTGAAAACATACACTGAACCAAGAAGGAAGAAATCAGGCAAGAACCAAAGGCTGAAGGCCAATTAAGGCAAAATACTGCGGATGATGGAAATCTGAAACAAAAACAAAAAATGCTGGTTAAAAAAAACTCAGCAGGTCTGACAGCATCTGTAGAGAGAGAGAGACAGAGTTAAAGTTTCGAGTCCGCATGACTTTCTTCACAGAGGATGCCAGACCTGCTGAGGTTTTCCAGTATTTTTTTTATTTCATATTTCCAGCATCCACAGTATTTCGTTTTTATCAAGCTTAGCTGGATGTCCGGTTTACTTTTTAGGAACATTCAAATCAGAAGTCAACCCAGTTTATTTTACTTTGAAAAGAATTGGAGTGGCTTAAAGTAAACTTTGACACAGCAGCAGCAGCAGCAAGTGAATGAAGCCTCCTCTGGTGAAAGCGGGGAATTGCCTGCTCTGGGTCATTCAGCTGCATCCGGGCCCCCGTCACATGTCACCGGTTCCCACAATGCTCCTGGAACCCGCTAAAATGGCGGCGCCCATGGTGAGAAGCTGGCGGCTCCTGACTTCATTCAGGACATCGGGATCCTTTCTTTCGTCGCTGGGAAGGGCTGCGGTCAGAGTGCCGAGCCGGTGTAAGAGCGGTAGGAATGTGCTGCAGCTTCACCAGCGAGGCATCTTCGAAGACATCTTCCCGGAGGCCGGAAATCTGCACCAGTTGCTGGAGTCTGGGCCTCAGACCCTGTACTGCGGCTTTGACCCGACTGCCGACAGCCTGCACGTCGGCAACCTGCTCGCCCTCATCGGGTTGCTGCACTTCCAGCGGGCCGGTCACCGCGTCCTGGTGCTGCTGGGGGGAGCCACGGCTCGATTGGGCGACCCGAGCGGCCGGAGCAGCGACCGGGAAGCCGTGGGTGCGGGCACGGTGCAGGAGAACGCCCGAGGGATCCAGGAGGGGATCCTCAACGTGTTCCAGAACCACCGTGTCTGCTTCTGCAGCGAGGCTGAGGCTGCCAACTTGGGGCCGCTCAGCATTCTCAATAACTGGTCGTGGTATAAGGATCAGGAGGTGGTCGGTTTCCTCGACACGGTGGGTAGGCATTTCCGCATGGGCACCATGCTGAGCAGACACAGTGTGCAGTCCCGACTCAAGAGCCCAGAGGGCATGAGTTTGACTGAGTTCACTTACCAGATGTTTCAGGCATACGATTTCTATTATTTAAATCAACATCACGACTGCAGAATCCAACTGGGAGGAACAGATCAGCTGGGTAACATGATGTCTGGATACGAATTTATACACAAGTAAAGCACATCTCCTCCTTTGAGTATATTATTTTCAACTATCTACATTTCTTGCATTTTTTAATTTGTTCTTCGTTGTCTTTTGCATATTTTTGAGTGACGTACGTTTCTTTTAATGAATCTGTAGGGTGACCGGGCAGGACGTTTACAGCATCTTGATACCACTTGTAACCAATTCGTCAGGAGACAAACTGGGAAAAACTGCAGGAAATGCAATATGGTTGAACAGAAACAAGACTTCACCCTTTGAACTGTACCAGTACTTTGTCAGACAACCTGATTCAAATATAGAAAGGCAAGTCCTTTTATACTTACTTTTCAGAATGTTTTTACATTGTGTTCACAAGATCTGATGTAAAACATAATTCAATTTATTAACTTGGACTGTAGAGAGATCCACATATCTCCATCTCCAGATTTTTTGCTTCTTCCAGGAGATTATACAATTAGAAGGTGGGTCATTGGTTTCAACAATTGCACCATGTCTGTCCTTTTCCTTCATTCTTTTTCATATTTTTGTTTTTGAAGTGATAGTGATAGGTAAATAAACATCAACTTTACAACCCAATATTTCAAAATAACTTTGTTCAGCAAAGGAGAAGGTCCAGCTTCGACGAAACATTTCCTGGGTACGGGCTGGCAAGAACATTGTTCAGGAGCTATTATAGAGTCTGCTCTCAAAGACTTCCACCATCACTCGTAATTCATTCAAAGCCACAGTATCATGCATTATGAAATATGAATTTCTCAGTTCAGAAATTATTGTAATTAAATGTGGGTATTTTGAGTCCAAACCTTGTGACAATAATGATCATAAGACATAGAGCAGGAGTAGGCTATTCAACACATTGAGCCTGCTCAACCATTCAATAAGATCGTGGCTGATCTGATTGCGCCATTAACTGCACTTTCCTGTCTGCTGTCATAACTCTTGACTCCATTGACGATTAAAAATCTGTCTAATTCAACCCTGAACCTAGTCAATGAACCAGCTTCCAATGCTCTCTGGGGAAGAGAATTCCAGAAACTAACTACCCTCTGAGAGCAGAAATTCCCCCTCGTCTCAGTCTTAAAGGGAAACCTCTTATTTTGTAACTATGCCCCCTCATTCTAGATTCCGGTATGAGAGGAATCACCCTCTCAGCATCTACCCTGTCAAGCCCTCAGAATCTGATGTTTCAATGAGACCACTTCTCATTCTTCTTAATTCCAATAAGTATAGGCCCAATTTGCTCAACCTTTCATCATAAGCCAACTCCTTAATCTCCAGAATCACTAGTGAACCTTCTCTGAATTGCTTCCAATGTAATTATTTCTTCTCTTAAGTAAGAAGACCAAAACTGTATACAATACTCAAGATTTTGCCCCACTAATGCCCTGTACATTTGGAGCAAGACTTCCCTACTTTTATATTCCATTCCCCCTTGCAATAAAGACCAATATTCTATTTAACTTTCTAATTACTGTTGTGCCTGCAGGCTAATCTTTTGTGATTCGTATACGAGGACACTCAAATCCTGCTGTACTGCAGCATTCTGCAGCCTCTCTCCATCTAAATAATATTCTGCTTTTCTGTTCTTCCTACCAAAGTGGATGACCTCACATTTTCCCACGTTATACTCCATCTGCCACTTTTTTGCCCACTCACTTAACCTTTCTATATCCCATTGCTAACTCTTTGTAACCATCCGACAACTTGCTTTCCTATCCGTTTTTGTATCGTCAGCAAATTTGGCTACAATACAATCGGTTCCTTCATCCATGTCATTAATGTAAATCATTAATAGTTTGAGGCCCCAGCATTGATCACTGTGGCACTCCACTTGTTACAATTTGCCAAGTTGAAAATGGCCCATTTATCCTGACTCTTTGTTTCCTGTTAGTTAGCCAATCCTCAACCCACACTAATATATTATCCCTAACACCATGAGCTCTTATATTGTGTAATAACCTTTTATGTCACACCTTACTGAATGCCTTTTTGAAATCTAAATACAGTACATCTACTGATTTCCCTATATCCACCCAGCTTGTTACATCTTCAAAGAACTCTCATAAATTTGTCAAACATGATTTTCCTTGCACATAACCACGCTGACTCTGCCTGGTTGCATTACGATGTTCTTACTGGCCTGCTACTACTTCTTTAAAAATGGATACTAGCATTTTCACGATGACAAATGTTAGGCTAACTGACCTATAATTTTCTGTTTTCTGTCTCCCTTCTTCCTTGAACAGAGGTGTTACATTTGCAGTTTTACAATCAGCTGGGACCTTTCCAGAATCTAGGGAATTCTGGAAGGTTAAACCAACGTATCCACTATCTCTACAGCCACTTCTTTTAAGATTTTAAGATGGAGGACATCTGGTCCAGGGGACTTGTCAGCCTTTAATCCCATTAGTTTTCGCAGTACTTTTTCACTAGTGGTTGTGATAGTTTTAAATTCCTCCCTCCCTTTTGCCTCTTCAGACTTGGTGGACTTGTCTTCCACTTCCACTTCTGTGCTCCAGTTAATCCTCAGTGACATGTCGTTGCCTGAGGAGTTTTGTATAATTTAATAATTATTTGAAATATAAAATTGCAACAAATGTCGTCTCTGCTTTGAGTGACCATCAGAAAATGAGTAATAGCTTCAAAATCTTGTTATTTGTTGATTTTCTTAGCTATGTTTGAACTTTTTGGGGAGCAAATGGATGACAGTCCACATGATCCAGATACACGATACAATATATACCCTTTCTTCCCTTTTGTTGTTGAACCTGGGCATGTACATGTAGCTTGGTGAAAAGTGTCCCTGTATTTTTGTCCCTGTCTCCTCTGTCTGATCCCCAGTGGGAGTGGGGTTCAGTGACCCGCATTCTATGCACAGCAACGTAGGGAAGGTTGTGAACTTGAAAGTTTGGTGTCAACTGCACCTCACATTGGTGCCCTAATGTAACAGGCTGCTTCCACTTATGGATGAAATATATATATCCATTAAATTATTTCTACCTTTGACCAACAGCAGTTTTGGTTTCTTTAGGTATCTGAAACTTTTTACCTTCATCCCACTTCCTGAGATTGAGAGCATTATGGTCAACCACAGAAATGATCCAGGAAAGCGTAATGCCCAAAAACGACTTGCAGCAGAAATCACAAAATTGGTTCATGGCAAAGAAGGACTAGAGTCTTCCAAAAGGTGAGTCTCTATCAAACCGCAAGAAACAGAGATTCATTTCCATCAGGTTTTTTCCCTACCACCTCCAGGTTTTTTTTTGGTTGGGGGGGGGGGCTCATTGAAATAGGAAAAAACAACTGTCTGCCCTACAGAAAGTGATCTGTCCAAAGTCCATGGAAACTGCCTTCCAAAAGATGACTGAGTTTAATATAAACAAAGGCAAGAAGGGTGCATTAGACAACCAGCAGTGGCTCACTTCACTCCTCCACGACAACTTTCTTAAATCCCAATTGTAAATCAAAGTATTCGCAGTTTGATCCGATTATAACCCAGTAACATTTATCTAATTTCTTTGTGTTTTAATGTTAAACTAGTCCAAAAGTAAGAGGGATCCATTTTCAGTTACTTACTGCCTGGTAGGGAGAATTTTGTGGACTCTGTTTAGTAATGTGATATTCTAAGGAGTGCCCAAAGAGGGAGGGAGAGAAGCAGAGATTTGTCACTTGGTAGTACAGAACTTGAGCATTGCTGAAAAAAGAGATGTTTTCTGTCGAAAGTTTTCATCTTGCATTCATCAGGACTATTTGCAAGAATACCAAATGTAAAGGGAACAATTTACACTGTATTCAGAGATATGCTAGGTATGTAGGCCATATGCCCCAAAGACTGGCAGGTTATAGCCAACGGCAAGTCCCTTCCACTGTTCGCAGCAGGCAAGGTACAGACCACATCCAACCAGTCCATGCTTGCAAAACTCAAAACAGTGTCCAACATTAGATGTGATTCTGTAATTGGACAATATTTGCTAAATAATCCTCAATAATTACTTCATTGTCAGAATTACACTGACAATCAATTTAAGATTGTCAGTTGGGCTCGTGGTGTGTCGTGTTTGCGACATACATTAATACACAGGACCCTGTTTTTTGCAGACAGAACATGTACAAACATTGCACCTGTTTCAACTGAACAAAATAAGTGACTTATTCCTCAGGAAAATGCCTTGACCAATCGGAATCAACCTGCCTGGTTTAAGTTTCAAACACTGCTTAGCAGTTAACTGTCATTAACTGGTGCCTGTACAAATCACAGGCCAGCATTTATTGCTCATCCCTAATTGACCTTATTCAGAAGGCATTGTGGGTCTGGAGTCATATGTAGATTTTCTTCCCTAAAGGACATTAGTGAACCAGATGGGTTTTAATTCCAGATTTTTTTTAATTGAATTCAAATTTCACCATTGGTGGTGGGATTTGAACCCAGGCCCCCAGAGCATTACCCTGAGACTTTAGATTACTATTTTAGCGACATTACCACTATGCCACCATCTCCACTTCCCAACCTGTTAGCACTCTCTTCTCATACAGTATAAATTATTGTTCCCCATACATTTGGTATTCTTGTGAATTGTCCTGATGAATGCAAGGCAAAAAGCTTTTTATAAAATGTCTTTTTTGAAGCAATACAGAGATATTTGCTAGGACAAATAGAAAGGACATGCTGGGACAGGGAGCAGCCCATAAACAACTTCAGTGTGGACCTCCAATTCCAAGGGTTACACTACAAACCAGCAGTTTTCTGTATTTTCCATAGTGAGTAATACAGTCCTGAGTTTGTGTTCTAGGTGATCCTTCGTATGTTAGCAAGGGGTTTCCACTCTTAGTTTATAAGCCACTCAACTCAGTCTTGGCAGTATTCAACACTCAGCTTGCCTCATTTTGTATAAATAATCCAGTGATAATATTTCTGTTTTTTTTCTTTTTAAGTGTCAATTTGACTCTTGGTAGCAATCTCATCTCAGAATCAGAAAGTTATGTGTTCAAATCCCACTCCAGTACTTGAGTTACCAATATGTGGCCGTGGGCCTCATCTCAGAAGCAGGTGGCCTGATTGAGCCCGATGATAATCAAGCAGGATGGGAAAAAATCCCTTTATGAGCCATATAGCTACCTATCCTTCAAATGTCAGTATCTTCTCTGGGTTGGGGGGTGGATAAAAAGGGGGGATATAATAATGATAAATGAAAATAAAAATAAGTGGATAAAAAATATTAATTTTGAAAAAAGAGACAAAATAGGGGTGTAGATAGAGGAGAGAGTTCATGGTCTGAACTATGTTTTACTGATGCTGTTGTTCAATTTTTTTGCATTTCCACTTCAGATGTACAAATGCACTCTATCATAGTAGTATGGGTGCCCTTGAGGCCATGTCAGATGAAGAGCTACAAGAATTGTTTAAAGAAGCACCATTCTCTGAGAATCTGCTTGAGCCAGGCACAACAGTGCTGGATCTTTGTCGTAAAGCTAATGCTATACCAGATGGACCCAGAGGGTATGTGTCTTGTGCAGAACTTTACTTCTCACTGAATGGCATTTACCAAAGGTCAGGAATGGATGAGGCAAAGAATCTAATTAATGACATCAGTATACCAATTTTTTATGATTTATTTGACCATTTATTCTTTCTAACATAAGAAATAGGAGCAGGAGTAGACTATATGGGCCATCGAACCTGCTCTGCCATTCAGTACGATCATGGCTGATCTTGTGCTTCAACACCATTTCCCATCCGCTCCCATATCACTTAATTCACTGAGACACCAAAAATCTGTCAATCCCAGCCTAAATGCCTTCAACGTTGGAGCATCTGGGATAGAGAATTCCAAAGATTCATAACCCTTTGAATGAAGTAATTTCTCTGCATCTCAGTCCTAAATGAGTGGCCCCTTATCCTGAGAATATGCCCCGGTGTTTTAAATTCCCTGAACAATGGAAACAATCCATCAAGCCCCTTCAAAATTTTGTAGGTTACAATGAGATCGCCTCTCATTCTTCTAAACCTCAGATAACGTAAGACCAACCTACTCAGCCTCTCGTCTTAGGACAACTCCCTCATCTCAGGGACCAATTTAGTGAACCTTCACTGTCCCACCTCCAATGCACGTATATCCTTTCTTAAATGTGGAGACCAAAACTGCACATAGTACTCCAGATGCGGTCTCACCAAAACCTTGTAGCAACTGTAGCAAGACTTCTTTTTTTAACCTTGGTGGTGTTGTGCACAGTAGACCTTGTGCTTATTTAGAATCTTACAGTACAGAAGATATTTAAGATTCACAATTTCAGATACATTTATAGAGAAGGCTGCAATATTTCCCTCCCTGCAAAATGGCATCACCAATGTTTTGTATTTCTATTTTCAAGACCAGAAACCTTAAAGGTTTGGAGCTGGATTTAGACTTATGTCCCAGATTGTCATTCAAACCCTCTCAAACTAATAAACTGATTTGAGTGCCAAGATCTTGCTACATTATCAATATGAGTAAGAATGGTTAACAAGTCACTGGGCATCTTTCTCTGTAGCTCTGTTGGGCATCAATCTGCCATAGTTTTGTTGACCGCTCTTTTGTTAGTGGTAATTTGAAATGTGAGTGAGTTGGTTATTGAGGAGTGATTCTGAAAAGATTACAAGCTACATAAAGATTTTTTTTTCCATCTCCCACTCTAGATACCAGATGATCACAGATGGTGGAATTTGGATTAATCATATACGAGTTACAAAGCCAGAACAAGTGCTGGTTTTGGGACAGCATATTCTGACAAATGGGCTATCGTTGCTTAGAGTTGGAAAGAAAAATTACCACGTAGTCAAATGGCTCAATTTGGCAGCTTAGTCAGTGAGGTTTATGGATGTTATTTTGTTGTGGAAATGAGTATCTATGTTTTCAGGTTTCATTTAAAAACATATTTAAGAGACCATGTCACATGCAGAAATCTGGACTCAGAGTTCTAGTTATGCTTTTACCAAGGTTTAACAGGGAGAACATGTGTCCAGTAACTATGGCAATGGACCACTAGAGCCCAAACTGGAAACCTTTTCAATTTGTAATTTTAATATTCAATATTGAGTAAATGTTGAGGATTTTGGATGAATCACTTTCCATCAATGGCATGCCTTTTCTTGGAAAGGGAACACTATATGTACCATTCCTCTTGGTCAACCAGTTTTATTAGTTGGATAAGTATGAAGAAATTAGATGTTTCTATTGCCTCATTATCCTCACTGAAATGGAAGCGGGTGAGCAACAGAGGTTTCAATACGCAGATTTGGTCCCAGTTAGGATAACTTCTAGTAATTTAGAATGTGGGTGATAGTAATTGAAATCTTTGACAAAATTGTAAAATAATTGGGATAGAATTTCACATTCTCAATGCATGGTGAGCATTGAATTACAATTTGCTGATGTACCTCTCAAACTTCTGAATTTCTGAAGTCAGCATTCAAGTTCACTTGCAGTCATCTATTTTATACAGCCACTGTACTGTATAGATTTTTATGCTCACTGAGTGAGAAGGGTCTACTATGATCAGGTGATTAATTACTACATAAGGCTATTTTTTTTAATAAATCTGTACATAATGTATACAAGAGTTCCATATAGTAGTAAAATAGGAAATGAATTACAAGATGTGAAAACATTAAATTTGTACATATGGATTTCTTTCATGTCAATTTTTACGTACTGCATTGACTGATATTTGGGGAGGGAACGAATGAAGGGAAATGTACAATAACCCATGGTAACCTATTAATTTTGGTTGACCCCACCAAAAGGAATGAGCAGTGCAGATGGGGGCTACTGTTAAATGTGAAACCATTACGATTCGTTATCATGCTTCAGAAGAGCCATGTAGAAGACAACTGCAATCAACTACAGGCCTAACCTTGGTGGGAAAACTT
Source organism: Carcharodon carcharias (assembly GCF_017639515.1). Classification (NCBI taxonomy): domain Eukaryota; kingdom Metazoa; phylum Chordata; class Chondrichthyes; order Lamniformes; family Lamnidae; genus Carcharodon; species Carcharodon carcharias. The sequence continues at coordinate 33,299,522 of NC_054487.1, read as the reverse complement.
TTAGAAGTGATAATCCAGGACAAAATTAAAATTCACTTGGACAAATATGGATTCATTAAGAAAAGGCAGAATTAATCTGTTAAAGGCAAATCGTGTTTAACTAATTTGATTGAGTTTTTTGATGAGGCAATAGGGACGATAAAGGTAATGTGATGTGGTATGTCTGGACTTCCCAAAGATTATTGATAAAATTTTACACAACAGGCTTATCAGTGAAGTTAAAGTCTATGGAATAAAAGGATAGTGGCAGCATGGATAGAAGTGGCTGAGTGACAGGAAACACAATGTAGATGTGAATGGTTGTTTTCAGACTGGAGCACGTTGTACAGTGGGGTTCCCCAGGGTTCAGTATTAGAACCATTGCTTTTCTTGATCTAAATTAACAACCTAGGCTTGGGTGTGCAGGGCACAATTTTAGAATTTCTGCATGACACAAAATTGGAAAGCATTGTGAACAATGAGGAGGATAGTGATAGACTTCAAGGGGACATAGGCAGGTGAAATATAATGCAGAGAAGTGTGAAGTGATCCATTTTGATAGGAAGAATGAAGAGATAGAATATAAAATAAACGATAAAATTCTAAAAGAGGTGCAGGAGCAGAGGGATTTGCACAGAAATCATTGAAGGTGGCAGGTCAAGTTGAGGAAAGTGGTCAATAAGGTTACAGGATCCTGGGCTTTATAAATAGAGGCTTAGAATATAAAAGCAAGGAAATTGGGGTGAACCTTTATAAAACACTGGTTCAAACTTGACAGGAGTATTATGTACAATCCTAGGCACCACACTTCAGGAAGGATGTTAAGGTATTGGGGAGGGTGCAGAAGAGACTTACAAGAATGGTTCCTGGGTAAAGGGGGGTGGGTTGTGGCGATATTGGAGTCGGGCCTGCTGATCCCAGAAACAGAGCGTTGGCAGCCACAGGAGTGTGCAAGTGTGGAGACAGGCTTCTTAAAAATCCCATCTCGGTTCTCTATTGAAATCCCAATGTTAAAAGTTAAAAATAGGAGAGTGCTTCCTGCTATTTTTGTGTAAAATCCTCACAAACTCAATGTAGCAAATAGATACTGTTCCGTACACAAAATACAATCTGTCCCAAGAGAACCGAATTGGAACATAAAGTTCTTAAGGGACTTGGCAGGGTAGATGTTGAGAAAATGTTTCTTTAGGCTGGGGAAATCTAGAACACAAGGTTACAGTTTCAGAATAGGGATTGGCCATTTCGTACTGAGATGAGACATTTCTTCACTTAGTGAATTGTGAATCTTTATGCCAGAGAGCTGTGGATGCTCCATTGTTGAGTATATTCAGGACATAAATTGATAGATTTTTGGATACGAATAGAATTCAGGGATAAGGAGATAGGGTGAGAAGATGGAGTTGAGGCAGTAGATCAGCAATGATCTTACTAAATGGTGGGGCAAACGGCCTACTCCAGCTTCTGCTTCCTATGTTCATATGTTATATTTGTCCTAGTTGTGTTAGATTTTAGGTTCTCTAGCCCACACCCTTCACATACTTGGTGCAAGTCAGGACAAGCATAACAGAGTTTTGGACGACTTCATGTTTAGGAGTGTAGAAAATGTTGTGTTTAGGCAGGAGTGCATTGGAATAGTCAAGTCTAGAAATTTTGCCAAGGTATGGATGAGGATTTCAGCAGCAGGAGCTGAGGCAGGAGTGGAATGGGTTGATATTTGGGAGGTGAAAATAGGCAGTGATGGCTTCGGTATGTAGTCAGATGCTCAACTCGGGGTCAGATATGGTATCAATGCTGCAAACAGTCTGATTCAACCTTATACAGTTTCCAAGGAGAGGGATGGAATTGGTAGCTAGGGAATGGAATTTGTGGAAGCAACTGAAGACTAAGGTTTTGGTCTTCACACTATGTAGCTGGAGGAAATTTCTGTTGATCCAATACTGGATGTTGGAAAAAGAGTCTGACACTTCAGAGATATTGGAGGGGTCAAGATAGGTGGTGGTGAGTTAGAGCTCTGTGTCATAAGAGTACATGCAGACACTGATGGTGTTTTCATTAGATGTCGCCTAGGGTCAGCATATAAATATGATATAGGAGGGGGGCCCAGGAATGATAGACCCTTGGAGGCTCCCTAAGTACTGGTGTGAGAGTGGGAAGAGATGAATTGGAGATGAATTTCTTGCTATGACTGGATAGATAAGAATGGAACTAGTGTAGATGCCCCCCCCGCCAAGCTGGATGACAGTGGAGAAATGTTAAGAGGAGGATGATGTAGTCAACACCACAAAGGCTACAAACAAGTCAAGAAGGACGAGGATGTTATTTGTCACTTTGATAAGAGCTATTGTGGTACCATGTCATCACTGAAACCAATCAATTGATGCAGCTGCAACCTAAGCGCAGGGCAAGGACTTCATTGCCAATGTGTTTTGTAACAAGTTAGATTCTTGACTCCATATGTGGATGCAACAAAACTCCTTTTATTGTGTTTGACTAAGTCCATATACACAAAATATCTTTAAATAGTAGACATACAGAGAAATAAATGACACTATGGGTGGAATTGTACCAGATTTGCACTAAGTGTGGTAGCGGGCATGAAAATCAACATTTTACCTGCTGGCCTCAATGGCAGATTTTCGCATCATATTGTCTGCTTCCCATCTCATTAACTATGCAGCCACAGGAAACATGCCGTCTCACTGCCGGGCAGCCTCTGAATCGTGTGCCATGCCATTACCTCACCTCGGGTGCATACCTAAACTGCAGCCAAGCACACGGTTCTCAATGCTTGCAGCCCAAGACTGCTCCAGTGAAGACATGGTTCTAAAAGCCAAGAAGAGTTCAGTGACCCGCCACTGGAATGCCATTTGGAGGCCGCTGTGATGTCCTCTACCTCTGCTCTGGCCACAAGAGGTCCAGAAATCTCACCACTCTGGCTTGGGAGGTGGTGGTCAGTGCCATCGTTGCACAGAAGAGGTTGGTCATCCAGTGCAGAAAAAGGGTGAATGATCTCATCCGTGCCACCAGGGTGAGGCAACCATCTCATCACTCTAAAATCACACATTCAGTGGCATCTCACTCACTGCCAGCTCAAGGGACATCACCACACTCTCACACACCTTCACATCTCCATCTGGCCTCAGCTCCTCTGAAGACTGCCTCGTCAGCCCTCACATCTTGAGGTGACTTGTATAGATCAACATGTGTCCACACACACACCTTGGGACACCCCCCTTCCCCAGTACAGCCCTCGCCCTGCACCTCTTTCCTTGTCTGAGGCCACTTCTCCCCCTTCTCCAAGCAAGCCCTAGCCCTGCAGCCATTGAAAAGCCACTCCACCTTACAGCTGGCCTGGTCGGTACAGACCTTCCCATGAGCCCCCCTAAAACAGACGTGATGCTGTCTGTGAGGGGTGAAGCTGATGATCACGAGTGCTGTCCAAAGCAAGGTAGGCATACAAACCTCGAAGTTCTGAGCGAAGTGCAACTCACCGGGTGCACATTGCTTATGTACAGTTGTGAAATACGTCGGTGTGCAATCATGCTGACATGCCCAGATGATCCAGCGAGGGGGGATGATTCCAGCAGCAGGCCTATAGTAAGTATTAAAATTAGGTTCCTGATGTGTGGCGACGGGAAACACGGCCTGCCATTGACAGGTGGAGCGAACAATCGCAAACTGGTTTCACAATGGCATAAAGATGATTTTTGGCCTGCTCACCATATTGTCTGCTCATGCCCTCCATTGGTGCCTGCTGCTAATGGGACCCCATGAATCCAACCCATGTGTTTTATTTCCCTCTGTGGAGAAGTAACATTCATTGCTATTCCTTTCTAGTTGATTTTCTCTACAAATTGTGAAAGAAAACTTGAAATCTTATGGTCTGCTTCTCAAGAAACACTCTCATTGCAAACTGAACATGGCATGACAAGTGTTATTGTGAACAGTACTGGAGTACTGTGCATTGTATTGGTCTCCTTATTTAAGGAATGATATAAATGCATTGGAAGCAGTTCAGAGAAGGTTTACTAGACTAATACCTGGTGTGGGCAGGTTGTCTTGTTACGAAAGGTTATACAGACTAGGCTTGTACCCACTGGAATTTAGAAGAGTACAAGGTGACTTGATTGAACATATAAGATCGTGAGGGGTCTTGACAAGGCGGATGTGAAGAGGATGTTTCCTCTTGTGGGAGAATCTAGAATTAGGGTCAATGTCTAAAAATAAGAACTTGGCCAGTTAAGACACAGATGAAGAGAATTGGTGGAAGCAGAGAAAAAAGCAAAATACTGTGCATGCTGGAAATCTGAAATAAAAACAGAAAATGCTGGAAAAAACTCAGGTCTGGCAGCATTCTGTGGAGAGAGAAACAGAGTTAATGTTTCAAGCCCACACCACTTCTTCAGAGCTGAAGAGAAGTAGAAATGTGATAGATTTTATACAGTTTAAGTGGGGGGGGGGGGTGTGCAGGTGGAACGAGTTCAACAACTTCAGGCCACGAACTCTCCTGCCTCTTGACCCCTTTTAAATCCAATTTTTATTTATTTATTGTTATGGCATGGCTGATGATAAATGCCAAGTTGCTCAAATCCCAGAGGGAAACTTGAAACAGCAGCAAAAATATTTTTTGCAATTTGTATAGTATGAGGAGAGGTTCTGAAATCAGGAAATGATGTCTCCAACTAATTGTGATTTTTTAAAGTAAACGTTTATTAGAAGAAGAAAAAACGCACAATTTCACTTAAATACAAGAATGACTTCACACACTATTTAAAACAGTTCCACAAATCTTAACTACCCTCAGAGCTAACTTTCCTCTTTTATGTTCAGCAACTATCCTTATAGATTCTAAAATCTATAGAATGCCAGTAATTTTTACCACACAGTGCTGTTTCCTTGGGGTGTAGTCTGAAGTTGACAGCAACTGGGTCTTCAGGTCTGGCCTTGTTCACATTGTCTTCTGGGAGTTCTGCCCAGCCACTCTGCTGTCTTCTGGAAGATCTAAGCAGCTATCCCCTCACATAGGTTTCAGTATTTCCTTAATTGCATCCCTTCCCTTTGATCTCTCTATTATCTCAATCTCTCTCTTCAGAAATGCTTTCTTCCCAGAACTGATTAAATTGTTCTTTACTTATTTAAAAAAAAACTTAATCTTAATTCTTTACACCTTTTTAACAACCAGCATATACCCGCTTTGAACTAAAACAACTCAATTCAAAGCTATTCCTGTTATTGCTTTATGTAAAACTCTGATTGAAGTTCCTCTTGGTCGATTAACATAGCAAAACCACTATTGGCTTTAAACCCTTGCCATCACTCTACCTCTTAATCCAATTACAGCCTGACTTCCAGTACATAAGAAATAAATGCCAGCGTTATTACCAGAAGAAAAATATTACAATTTCTTGTTTACTTGACATTATTATTTTTTTTAAATTTTATTTTATTCTCTTACTTATTTGTTCATTTTTTTATCCTTTTTCCCCAACCACCCCCACCCCGGGCCATCAGTCACTTGTTTTTATATTTTGCTTTCACAGAGTTCTCACCCTTGTCCTGATATTAACACCTTCTGCTATCTTACCTTTATGCCACTATCAGCACCTTCTTTACTCTTTACCACTACCATTAAAACTCCCTTTGTCTTGTGTCCATGAAATCTTTGTCAATCTCTCCTTAGCTGTCACCTATCCCTTGCCTTCTATCCCGTTCCACCTGCTCCACCCCCTCTTAAACAGTATAAAATCCACCACATTTCTACTTCTCATTAGCTCTGAAGAAGAATCATATGAATTTGAAACGTTAACTGTGTTTCTCTCTCCACAGATGCTGCCAGACCACCTCTAGCATTTTCTGTTTTTATTTCAGATTTCCAGTATCTGCAGTATTTTGCTTTCATCTTACTGTTTAATTCACCGCCACTGCTCTTCCAGGAACACTTATCTTGAAAACGTACTGCTCTTCTCTCCGACAGAATTTCCTTTTGTCTCTTACACACTGTTCACCTTCATTGTTTTCCATTTCCTTCCTGGTGTTTGACAAGGTGTTTACAAAAACCCGCTTTCACAGCCATATTTCCTTCCTCAGTGACTGTCTCCATCTCTGACTTGGCCCATGTGGATTCCAGCCGAAGTTCCATCCCTCATATTTTGAATCCACTCAGGATTGCAGGTATCTCCGGGACATACATCATTCCTCAGATTGCTGTTCTTGCCGCATCCTGAGATCCACACTCAGTGCCATGCACTGCCATATGATCACACTTGACTCCTCTCTCCAGCAGCACCAACTCACCCTATTTCAAAGCTGTCCCTATCCCCAATTTCATTTTTTGTCTCATCTGATGCATTAACAAGAAAATGTTCCTCTTCCTTTCAGGTGTTAAGGAAAGCAAGCCTCAATAACTTAATGATTCCATCCAGGACCCTTACCCCTTCACAGCCCTCTGACCCCATCCCTTCTTCTAATTCCACCCCTTATCATATATACCATACCCTCTGATTTCCCCTCTCTGATGCTGAACATTCTGTACTCCACAAAGGACTCAGTTTCATCCCCTTATACCCTCACCTCAACAGTATGTCGGCTTCACTGGCTGGGCCAGTATTTATTGCCCATCCCTAGTTGCCCTTGAGAAGGTGGTGGTGAGCTCCATCCTTTAACTGCTGCAGACCAAGTACTGTAGGTACACCCACAGTGCTGTTAGGAAGGGAGTTCCAAGATTTTGACCTAGTGACAGTGAAGGAGCAGTGATATATTTCCAAGTCAGGATGGTAAGTGACTTCAATGAGAACCTCCAGGTGGTTGTGTTCCCATCTATCTGCTGCCTTTGTCCCTCTAGATGGTAGTGGTCGTGGGTTTAGAAGGTGCTGTCGAAGGAGCCTTGATGAATTCCTGCAGTGCTTCTTGTAGCTGGTGAACGCTGCTGCTACTGTGTGTTGGTGGTGGAGGGAGTGAGTGTTTGTGGATGTGGTGCCAATCCAGCGGCCTGCTTTGTCCTGGACAGTGTCAAGCTTCTTGAGTGTTATGGGAACTGCACTCATCCAGGCAAATGGGGGCATTCAATCACATTCCTGACTTGTGCCTTGTAGGTGATGAACAGGCTTTGGGGAGTCAGGAGGTGAGTTACTCATTGCATGATTCCTAGCCTCTGACCTGCTGTTGTAGCCACAGTATTTATATGGCTCTACCTGTTCAGTTTCTGGTCAATTGTAACCCTCCAGAATGTTGATAGTAGGGAATTCAGTGATGGTAATGCCATTGAACATTAGGGGGCGATGGTTGGATTCTCTCTTGTTGGAGATGGTCATTGCCTGGCACTTGTGTGGCACGAATGTTACTTGCCACTTGTCAGCCCAAGCTTGGATATTGTGCAGGTCTTGCTGCATTTAGACATGGACTGCTTCAGTATCTGAGGAGTCACAAATGGTGCTGAACATTGTGCAATCATCAGCAAGTATCCCCACTTCTGACCTTATGATGGAAGGAATGTCATTGATGAAACAGCTGAAGATGGCTGGGCTGAGTTCTCCTGGATGCTGTAAGTGCTCCTCCCATGTTTGACTGAATAGCACCAGATCATCAATGTACACAGCACTGTGATGCAGTCCAGCAATAACCGTACTTGTTAGTGTCTGGAAGGTTGCTGATGCATTTTTCATACCAAACAGCATGACTTTGAACTGATAGAGCCCATCTGGTTGTTGCAAAGGCTGAAACCTCTTTCACCCTTTCTAATAGAGGTACTTGCCAATATCCTTTCAACAAGTCAATCTTTGTAATGAACTTTGATTGTTACACTTTCTTAATGCAGTCTTCCAAAAGTGGAATAGGATATAAATCCGCTTCCGTCACTGTATTCACTTTTCGATAATCCATACACAGTTTTTGTGTTCCATTCAGACAAGGTACCATCACCATAGGTGAACTCCAATTGCTGCAACTAACTCAATAGTGTCATTCTTGAGCATAGATTCAATTTCTTTTTGCACTTGCAATAATTTTACTGGATTCAACGTACAAAGATATTGCTTGATTGCAACAGAATTCCTCACATCTATATAATGTACAGCTACCTTTGTTTTTCCCAATTTATCCCCACAGATAATTCTATGTGACTGCAATAGCTCTCTCAAGTCACTTCGATTCTTATCTGGAAGGTAACTCAGTATTTCATTCAAATTCTTAAGCTCTTCCTCATTGTCCAATTGAATTTGAGCAAAATCAATTTCAGAATCTTCCGTCCCTACTTCCTTTTCTTGATTCACCACTACTAATACTTCTTCTTTTTGGTTATCCTCCCTGTTGAAATACTTTTTGAGCATATTCATATGACATACTCTCTGGGTTTTTCTTCCATGTGGTGTTCTTACCAAATAATTCACTTCACTTAATTTCTTTTCAATTTAGTAAGGCCCACTAAACCTAGCTTTTAATGGTTTGCCTAATACTGGCAACAAAAACTAACACTTCATTTCACTTCATTTAAAATAGAGAGTGGGTGAGTGTGGACTTCATTTAAAACAAAGAGCAGGATGAAGGTGGACTTCAGTTAAAACAGAGGGCAGGAGGGAGTGAGCTTGTGGACTTCATTTAAAACAAAGAGCAGGATGAGTGTGGACTTTAGTTAAAACAGTGAGCGGGTGAGCATGTGGACTTAATTTAAAACAGAGAATGGGTGAACGTGGACTTCATTTAAAACAAAGAGCGAGTGAGCTTGTGGACTTTATTTAAGACAGAGCGGAGAGGCTTCATTTAAAAAGAGCAAGGAGAGCAGCTGATTGGTGAGTATTTCTAGTCTTTAGATTAAAATTAAGGTCTATAGTTAGTGTTTAGATCTCTAGTCCTTATTTTCTCTTTCTTAAAAATAGTTTGTTAAATATAAGATCGATACTGATGTAAATAATTAACTTCAATAAAGTGTAAAGAGCAGGGATGTTAGCATAATTAATTAATAAATTAAATAAAAAAGGACAGCGATGGCAGTATAGGCGATGTGTTGCTGCTGCGGCAGGTGGGAGCTGCTGGACACCTAGGTGATCCGGAGCAAACACATCTGTAGTAAGTGTATGCAGCTCAAGGAACTTCAGATCCGAATTGAGGAGCTGGAGTCTGAGCGGCAGACATTGTGCCACATTAGGGAGGGGGAAAGTTACCTGGACACTTTGCTCCAGGAGGTGGTCACACCCCACAGACTAGATAATTTGAATTTGGTCTGTGATCAGGGCCAGGAGGGTGTGACTGCTGGTGAGGCAGGTGTGGGGTCCCGGGGGTAGCATTCAAGGAGCCTCGGCCCCTGAAATTGTCCAACAGTTACGAGGTTCTTGCAAGCTGTGTGGATGAGAGCAGGGGCTTCAGGGAGGATGAAGGAACTGACCACGGCATCATGGTACAGGGAGCCATTCAAGTAGGGGGAGGATATAGGAACGTAGTAGTGGTAACGGTCAGTATAATTAGGGGGATAGACATTGTTCTCTGCAGCCGTGATTGTGAGTCCTGAAAGTTGTGTTGCCTGCTCGGTGCCAGGGTTAAGGACATCTCCTCAGGGCTGGAGAGGAACTTGAGGTGGGAGGGGAGGGATCCATTTGTCATCCTCCACATTGGTACCAATTATTCTGATAGGACTAGAAAGGAGGTTCTGCTGAAAGAATTTGAACAGTTAGGAGCTAAATTTAAAAGCAGAACCTCCCAGGTAATAATCTCAGGATTACTATCTGAACCAAGGGCAAACTGGCATGGGGTAAATAAAGTCAAGGTGTTAAATGTGTGGCTCAAAGATTGGTATGGGAGGAATGGGTTTCAGTTCATGGGGCACTGGCATCAGTACTGGGGTAGAAAGGAGTTGTTCCAGTGGGATGGGCTTAATTTGAACCGTGCTGGGACCAGTGTCCTGGTGAATTTAATAACTGGGCCGGAGAGAGGGCTTTAAACTAAATAGAGAGGGGGAGGGTTCTGGAGAGGGGCTAAGTATTACAAAGCAAAAGGATATGGCGGCATGGCAGGGCAGCTACTTAGGTAATGATACCCAGAGTGAGACAGGAAGGGACAGAGTGTACAAACATAAAAAAACAGCAAATAGGGTCAAAAGGGGGAAAATGGTAAGGCGGCAAAATTAATGGCTCTTTACTTAAATACATGTAGTATTCGGAACAAAATAAATGAATTAACAGCACAAATAGAGGTTACTGGGTATGATCATATAGCCATTATGGAGACATGGTTGCAAGGAGATCAAAGCTGGGAATTAAGTATTCAGGGGTATGTGACTTTTTGAAAGGACAGGCAGGAGGGAAAGGGTGGTGGGGTAACTTTGTTAGTATGAGATGGAATAAGTACGATAGCAAGAAATGATCTCGGATTGGAAGATGTGGAATCCATATGGGTAGAGGTAAGAAATAACAAGGGGAAGAAGACACTGGTGGGTGTAGTCTATAAGGCCCCTAACAGCAGCTATGCTGTCGAACAGAGAATAAATCAGGAAATAATGAGGACATGTAAAAAAAGGCAGTATGTTAATCATGGGTGACTTTAATCACCATGTAGATTGGGAAAATCAAATTGGCAGAGGTAGTCACGAGCAAGAATTCATAGAGTGTATTCAGGACAGTTTCCTAGGACAATGTGGATCCAACCAGGGATCAGGCTATTTTGGATATGGTAATGAGGCAGGTTTAATAAATGATCGCAGAATAAACGATCCCCCTAGGAAACAGGGACCATAACATGGTGGAATTTTGCATTCAGTTTGAGAGTGAGAAACTTAGTTTGGAAACAACTGTGCTAAACTTAAATAAGGGTAATTACAAAGGAATGAGGGCAGAGTTGGGAAAGGAGTTTAGTAGAAAAGACGGTTGATGAACAATGGCAGATATTTAAGAAAATAGTTCATGACTCAACAAAGATATATCCCAGTGAGGAAGCAGGATAGTAGGAAGGGAATAAACCAACCATGGTTAACTAGGGAAGTTAAGGATAGTGTCAAAATGAAAGAAAAAACATACAATGTGGCAAAGGTTAGTGGTAAACCAGAAGATTGGGAAAGTTTTAGAAACCAACAAAAGATGACCAAAAAAAATAAAGAGGGAGAAAATAAACTTTGAGGGTAAACTAGCAAGTCATATAAAAACGGACAGTAAGAGCTTCTTTAAATATATAAAAAGGAAGAGAGAGGCCAAAGTCATTATAGGCCCTTCAGAGAATGAGGGTGGGGAAATAATAATGGGGAACCAGGAAATGGCAGAGGAGTTGAATAAATACTTTGCATCAGTCTTCATGGTAGAAGACATAAATAGCATACCAAAAATATTAAATAATCATGGGACAAAAGGGGAGAGGAAATAACTATCGTTAGAGAAAAAGTACTAGGGAAACTAATGGGGCTAAAGACCGATAAGTCACCTGGACCTGACGGGTTGCATCCTAGGATATTAAAGGAAATAGCTGCAGAGATTGTGGATGCACTGGTCGTAATCTTCCAAGAATCCTGAGATTCTGGAAAATTTCTAAAGGATTGGAAAACTGCCAATGTAACACCCTTATTCAAAAAGGAAGGGAGACAAAAAACAGGTAACTATAGGCCAGTCAGCTTAACATCTGTCATCGGGAAAATGTTGGAGTCTATTATAAAGGATGTAATAGCAGGACATTTAGAAATGCATCATATAATCAAGCAGAGTCAGCATGGCTTCATGAAGGGGAAATCATGCCTAACAAATTTATTAGAATTCTTTGAAGAGGTAACAAGAAGGATAGATAAAGGGGAACCAGTAGTTGTAATATATTTGGATTTCTAACAGGCATTCGGTAAGGAACCACACATAAGGCTACTTAATAAGATAAGAGCCCATGGTGTTGGGGTAGTACTTTGGCATGGATAGAGGACTGGCTAACTAACAGAAGACAGAGAGTTGGGATAAGGGGGGCATTTTCAGAATGGCAACCTGTAACTAATGGAGTGCCACAGGGATCAGTGCTAGGGCCACAATTATTTACAATATAAATGACTTGGATGAGGAAAATGAATGTACTATAGCGAAGTTTGCGGATGACATAAAAATAGGTGGGAAGGTGAGGATGACACAAAGAGTCTACAGAGGGATATAGACAGGTTAAGTGAGTGGGCAAAAACGTGGCAGATGGAATATAATGTGGGAAAGTGTGAGGTTATACACTTTGGCAGGAAGAATAGAGGAGCTGAATATTATTTAAATGGAGAAAGACTGAAGAAAGCTGCAGCAGAGAGGGATTTGGGGGTCTTGGTGCATGAATCCCAAAAAGCTAGTGTACAGGTTCAGGAGGCAATAGGGAAGGCAAATGGAATGTTGGCCTTTATTTCAAAGGGAGTGGGGTATAAAAATAGGGAAGTCTTGCTAAAACTATACAAGGCACTAGTTGGACCACACCTAGAATACTGTGAACAGTTTTGGTCCCCTTAGATAAGGAAAGATATACTGGCATTGGAGGCAGTCCAAAGAAGGCTCACTGGGGGCAGCATCTTCCCCCCGTCGGGAGTTTATGTGGGAGCGGTCGCAGGCGGGCAGGCCAAAATCGCAACGTGCCCCCGATTATGTGGGTGGGCCAATTAAGGCCCACCCAGCGTGATGTCCGCTTGGAAGCGCTGTGCGCTCTCTGTGCAGGCTGGGGGGATTCCCTCAGCTGGTAGTGTGCTCTTTTGCACATGCGTAAGAAAGAGCGCACAGGTCTCCCTGAGGCAAAGTGTCACTTAAGGGCGATTGGTTGAAATTATAAAAAATTTTTAAAGGCTGGAACAAAATTTTTCTGACATATCCCCTCATGTGACACTGTCACATGAGCTGGGACATGACCATCACTTTTATTTAAAAATACTCCGAAAATTTTAAATCCTCATGAAACCTCATCCCGCCCGTGGATGAGGTTCCATGTTTTTTCTGAAGGCTGCTTGGGCTCTTCGCCTGCCCAACAACCTTAAGGTTGGATGGGCAGGTCCATTAATCATTTTCAATTACTTTTTCAATGGCCTTAATAGGCCATTGACAAGTTGGTGGGCGCGGCTGCTGAACTGACAGTCTAAATGATGTGGGGAGACGTTGGGACGCACACCCAATGTCACCCCACATCATTTTACGCATCAGCGAGCGGGCCTGCTCCTGCTCAATGACCAGAAAAACCTGCCCTAGGTTGATCCTGGGGATGGAGGGATTTTCTTATGAGGACAGGTTGAGTAGGTTAGGCCTGCACCCATTGGAGTTTAGAAGAATAAGAGGCGACCTTATTGAAACATATAAGATTCTTAGGGGGCTTGACAGGGTAGATGCTGAGAGGTTGTTTCCCCTTGTGGGAGGATCTAGGACCAGAGGGCATGATCTCAGAGTAAGGGGTTGCCCATTTAAGACAGTGTTGAGGAGGGATTTCTTCTCTCAGAGGTTAGTGATTCTGTGGAATTCTTTGCTGCAAAGGGCTATGGAGGCTGGGTCATTAAGTATATTCAAGGCTGAGATAGGTAGATTTTTAATCAGTAAGGGAATCAAGGGTAATGGGGAAAAGCCAAGAAAGTGGAGTTGAGGATTATCAGATCAGCCATGATCTCATTGAATGGCAGAGCAGACTCGATGGGCTGAATGGCCTACTTCTCCTACAGGCAGAATTTTCTGGGTGACGTGTGGGGGGGCGGGCACCGCATGTCAGCACGTAAAGAGACACGTGGTGACGTCGGGCAAGCAACCCGATGTCATTGGGCGCCATCGCAATATTTAGTTGGGCGGGCGCACGATGAAGTGCGATCCGCGCCCACCATTAATTAAAGGGCTAGTTAAGGCCCTTAACTCGGCAATCGACACCGATTTTCAGGCGCCGGTGCGATCTTCGGCTTGGCGCACGAGCGCAATGGGCAGGCGCGTAAGAGACTTTTTAATAAAACTCATCCACGGGCGGGGATAAGAGGGCTCAGTGGGGTTGTCAATCTGGTCTGTGAAGTATTTATTGCAGAAAGTGTTCTAAACTTGCCTGTGTGATCTGTAGCAGTTCAGAACGAATTCCAGCAGCCTTCTGTGTACTTTGAACCTTCAGGTCAGCATTCTGCAGACAGTAATCTTTAACGGACCTGCAGCTTTCCAGAGGCCTCCCTTTAGCCTGGGTATGGATTCTGACATCTCCACTGGAGGCAGCTCCTCTGAGGAGGAAGGGAGGGATAGAATAAGGAGGAGGCCAGGAGTGGGCAATCAGCCTGCAGGGGAGCCACGTTTGGGAGTACAGGTGCAGCCACAAGGGGCACTGGGCCAAGAGGTAGTCCAAGATGGAAGGGGCCGCAGAAGATGCCACTATCCTGCTGCCAGGGTATACAGGCAGAGAAGCAGCTACTTAATATGTCTGAGGTGCAGTGCTGAAGGAGGCTCCAACTGTCAAGGGAGACAGTCAACTATATCTATCAGATGATTGGCCCTGAGATCTCTCCTATCTGTGTGGGTGGACACCCCATGCCAGCAGCTTTGAAGGTCACAATTGCCCTCAACTTCTATGCTTCTGGCTCCTTCCAGGGCTCAGTGGGTGATCTATGTGGTGTCTCCCAATCAGTTGTCCACACTTGTGTCAAGCAGGTTACAGATGCTCTGTTCAGGTGTGCATTGACCTTCATCCACTTCCGCTGCGACCAGGCAAGTCAGACACAGTGAGCCAGAGTTTCGTGGCCATTGCTGACTTCCCCGCGTCCAGGTTGCAATAGACTGTACACATGTGGCCATCAAAGTGCCAGCAGGTGAGCCCGGTGCCTTCGTCAACAGGAAGGCTTCCACTCCATGAATGTGCAGATAGTGTGTGATCACAGGATGCTGATTCTGCAAGTCTGTGCAAGGTACCCAGGCAGCTCCCACAATGCTTACATCCTCAGACACTCCCAGGTGCCGGGGCTCTTCAGTGCTCCGGCTCGGCTTGATGGATGGCTGCTGGGTGATAAGGGCTATCCACTCAGAAGTGGCTCATGACACCTCTCCGCCATCCAAAAACAGAAGCTGAGCAGCGGTACAATAGGAGTTACGGCTCCACATGGGCTGTGGTGCACAGAGCCATCGGTCTTCTCAAGATGCGATTATGATGCCTGGACAGCGCAGGGGGCGCACTCCAGTATCCCCCAGATCATGTCTCTGTGCTAGTGGTTGCATGCTGCACTCTCCACAATCTTGTGCTGGAAAGGGGGGACGCGGTGAACGATAAAGACCTTGACGCAGTGGATTCGGCTGCACACGATGACCCCAGCAGTGGTTTGGAGGCTGAGGAAGCACAGGGCAATGATGAGGGGCTGAACGCTGACCCAGGAATACACCAAGGAGGCAGGGACACCGGGAGACTTTAATTCAATGAACCTTCAGCTAGCTCCACAAAATAGATCAGGAGGACCAGCCTTGCCTGGCCCTTCCATACTCGGCACCTTAGTGCTAAATCTGACACTTCATCAGCTGCAACTAAGGGCTTTGTACATAAACTCCAATGTCCACTCAAACACTCATGACGTGTCTGTAAAACATACAAATGCAGAACAAAGGAGCCACCCTGAGCCATGGTAACACATATGGATTTTATTTTGATTCATCATATGGGCAACAATATGAATCCCAAACATTTTTACAACTTCAAAAAATACTAATTCCCTCATCTAGGGCCAACACAAAAGCACCAGTGAGAAACCCATGGTATGTCTAAGGTGCCTGATGCTTACATTTGCGGGTGCTATGTCTTGGTGCCGTCCCCATCGCTCGGAGTGGCTTCTGAGACAGCCTGCTGACTCTGCTGTCCTGGAGGCCTCGATGACCCGGGTGGGTGTCCTCTGGCCCTGCCTGGGAGAGAGTGGCCAATTCCACAGCTGGCATCTCCCCAGTCGTTGCAGCCTCAATGGATGCAACGGTCACTGGCAGAGGGGCGGAGGAGCTGCTGCCCTCATCCGGAGAGCCCTAAGAGGAGCCTGCAGAGATGACAGGCAGCTGCTGCGCCAATGTGAGGTCACTTTGGACCTCCCTGCTCACCGCAGATGGATGGGCACCAAGCTGGGACACTTGGGGCCGAGACCATCTCCCAAATTGCCAATGACCAGCTGTGGCCACTGACGCTGTGAGAGCTTACAGGTCTGAATGTATTTCCAGGAGAAGCTGGTTGTTCTGCTGGAAGTCCCTCTCCAGGAGAGTCACCACTCTCTCCGTGGAGAAGCGTGACGCTCTGACATGAGGCTCATGGCATCATTCACGCTCCGCATGGATTCCTGCACCATGGAGACCAAGTGAAGCACACTCTCATGCAACACTCCTAGATGCTCCGGCACACCCAGCCGCATTTCCTGCAGCTGCTGCGTCGCGGACAACTCCAGAGGCACATCATCACGGCCTGAATCAGCATGTGCCAGGTCCCATGCAGTCCTCTGGCTGCTGGCGCCATCAGCATTCTCTGTCTCTGCCATCTCCTCCAGCGATTGTGAAGTGCCCTCTCCACTGTGCCCTGGGACACTAACAATTCCCACCGATGTGCTAGTCTCTGCGCTGGTGCCTGCCTCGCTGAAATGGTGTGACGCAGGTGACAGTCCAGGCCCCTCAGGTGTGAGAGGGGGCATCTGCAAATCCTCCTGGCGGCCATGCTCTGATGATGCTGAAAATAACGACAAGGACAGTTAGGGTGCACACAATGACACACTTCTTCCCTTTTCCCCAGGCTCATAATGAGGTCAACCTTCCAGAACCTAAGGAGACAAACATTGGTGGGGTGGCAAAAAGTCAGGAGGAGGCCCAAACATTACAGGCAGATACAGACGGGCTGGTCAGATGGCCTAAGGAATGTCAAATGGAATGTTATGTGGTTAAGTGTGAGGTGATGCGCTTGGACAGGACCATCAAGGTACGAAATACACAAGGAATGGTAGGACCATGGAAAGTAAGGACGATTAGAGGGACCTTGCTGAGCATGTCGACAGGCCCGTTAAGGTAGTGGGATAGCTACATAAGGCATTTAAGAAGGTAAAGGCCACGCTTGCCTTTATTAGCCGAGGAATAGAATGTAGGAACAGGGAGGTCATGTTGCAAGTTCAGAAAACGCTGTCGAGGCCACAGCTACACTTCTGTTTCAGTTGTGATCAGCACTTCATGGGAAGGATGTGTTTGGAGTGGAGAGAGTGCAGAGGTCGCTGACCAAGATGCATGCTGGCCTGGAGAGTTGGAGTGATGAGGACACATAGCAAACACTGGTGAAATTTGCTGTGGAACACAGGAGATTGAGGGGTAACATTACTGAGCTTCATATCATTATGAGGGGCATAGATAGGGCGGACATAAAGCAACGTTTCCCCTTGGCAGAGGGATGACTAATGTGGTGGCATTTATTTAAGGAAACGGGCATGAGGTTGACAGATGAGGTGATAAGAAACTTTTGCACAGAGTCATGTGGGACACACTGGCTAAAAAGGTGGTGGAGGCAGAAACCCTCCAAAGATGTAATAAGTATTTGGAAGTACAGTAGCGATGCCATGGCATACACGGTCTTGGGGGTAGTGGTCAAAAATGGGATAAGGCAACTTCGGAAGGTGCTAGACACACATCTTCGAAGGACCGAGGGATCTTTGTCTATGACCCACACCTCTGACTCTGTCAGCCTATGAATGAGCAGTGTTGCTACATTAATGATTCCAACTATCATCAGTGCTTTGGATGGTGGGAAGACAGAACGGATGGGACTGTGGGCCTCAAATACCTGGCCGCTCCACCCCAGCCTCATCGACACCTATGGACCTGGGCACATGGCACCTTTCAAGCTCCTGGGCCTCCTGCTCAAAATGGGCCAATAGTACAAGCTAGGCCTGGCTGCCTCCAGTGCGTGAATGTTCATACGCATTATGCGCATTTTTCTCCTGTAAGACAGAGAAGATCGTTCACTGGGGCTAATTGCTCATGTACTCTGCATGCGCACGCCGCACCCCAACCACACTGGCCCATCTGAGGCCTCCAGTGCTTCCTCTCCACGCTACTGCTGATCGGTCACAAAAATATAGTACGGCTGCTCCCAACCCCCGCCACCCAATGGCTGCCTTGGACACATTCTGCATCCATCACTTTCAGAAACACACGGTCTTAGCTCCTATGTTAAGGAGGCGCAACTAGGTGCGGTACCGAGGCCATCAGATGGCTCTTGACCACGAGACCTTGAGGCTCCCTTTCCACCATCTCATCACTATGAATAGGACATGTGTTGGAGTTATGAGTGTGCACCTAGCTGCATCCCCTGCAGGTTGTCCCCAGACTACTCATGTGTGACTAAGACCAACACATGGTG
Source organism: Carcharodon carcharias (assembly GCF_017639515.1). NCBI lineage: Eukaryota > Metazoa > Chordata > Chondrichthyes > Lamniformes > Lamnidae > Carcharodon > Carcharodon carcharias. The sequence goes on along the minus strand of NC_054487.1, from coordinate 33,281,264 downwards.
TGGGGAGAACCCATCTTCTCATGAATCACTGAGGCTGATGTAAGCATGGTCACTATCTGCTTGCCCACCCAGCGTGCGACAAATGCCCAACATGAGCCAGTGCAGTCACAGCACTAAGACTTGGGGAGGGGGAGCCCTCAAAGGCTAAGGCTACCTGCTGGGTTAAATGCCCAATGCCAACATGGTACTCGCCCTTCCAGAGTGCAACAAATTGTTGAAGCGTTTACGGCACTGGATTCAGGTGCGCCGCACCACGTCGCGGGAACTCACCACCTCCTCCACCTCCTCCCAGGCACGCTTCATCATATGGGGGGCCCTCATCCTCCCATCCTGGGGAAACAGCACCTCCCGCCGTTCTGCCACCTCCTCCACAAGGGTTTAGCATCTCCATGAACCCCACTTATTCTCACCTTTTCCTGCAATACTCCCTCTGAACAAAAAATATCACTATCCCATAACATTAAGGATTGACTCGCCCGTGCACCTTAAAATTTGTATATCTTTCCCAATCCACCTTGTACGCATGAAAAGACTTTTCCCTTATAGATGAAACCTTTAAATGCCTTCAACATTCCTTTGAATAGGCTGTGAACCCATTTTCACACCTTCGGCTAATACTTGTGCTTGCTTTTCTACTTGAACAAATCCTACCAGTTTGTCTTACTCTAAAGCCCCTGACTTTACAGCAACTTTTGTAGTTCCTATTAATCCACAAGGTTTTCCATGTAACCCCCAGCACAGTGACTTCATATGGCCAATCTTCTTACAATGAAAGCATTTAAGCTTCCTTGTATCCCTTCCACCTCAGCACCTTCCTTCTTAGTCTGAGCTGAAATCTCCTTAGAATTTCCAGTTGTTCGTTCTCTTCCTTGACTACCTACATTCATCTCACCTTCCCATTTTCTATCCTTCTCAGATTTAAAAGGATGTCGAAATAAAGCTTTTGATTGATGGACCAACTCATCATCATCTGCTATCTCTGCTGCCTGCCTGGTAGTTTTAACCCTTTATTCCTCCACATGGGTTCTTACTACTGAAGGAAGTGAATCTTTAAATTCTTCCAAAAGAATCCCTCTATTTTTAATGCCCTTATCTACCTGTCAAGGTTACTTTGTTTGACTCTTTCAAACTCCATACAAGTCTGTCTGGGCTGTTTATTCACACTGCGAAATTTCTGTCTATATGCCTCTGGAATCAACTCATAGGCACTCAGAATAGTTTCTTCACTGCATCATATTACCCAGATATTTCTTCTGACAGTGATGCATATACCTTATTAACTCTACCCACCAACCTAGACTGTAAAAGCAATGTCCAAATTTCTTTTGGCCACTTCATCTGTTTAGCTAGCTTCTCAAATGAGATAAGGAATGCTTCAACATTGCTTTCTTCAAACTTTGGAAGAGCTTGTACAAATTTAAACATCTCCCCAGTGGGTTCTGATCTGGAAATAAGTCCTTCCTCACTTTCTGGTATCTCTTTTTTAACTGCCAGCATTTTAAGCTGGAATTTGCTGTCTCTCTTTTTCTCTTTTCTCCTTCCTAAGCTTGCAATTTCTAATTCCCTTTCCTTTCTCTCTCCTGCCTTTCTGCCTTTTCCCTTTGAAATGCTCATTCCCTTTCCTTTTCCTCCAATTCAATCTTTTTCATTTGCAACTGAATTTGAGCCCATTCCAATGACCCACCACTTGGAGAATCGATTTACCGGGTATTCCTTCCAATTTCAAATGCTATACCTTCAATTAAGTCTGAGTTCCTTATCCTAGCATGTAATCCTAATTGTAACTTATCTGCCAATTCTATTAACATATCTTCAGATACCTTATGTAAACCAACCAAGGTTATAACTTCAACACCCAGACAAGTCATATTGCCGTCTCCCACTTTAAAATTTCACAATACCACTCCTGGCTCAGTATACTCTTCACCCTCGTTGCCTTTAAATTCACCAATTCCAAGCCAACCAGGGAATTATTCTCTTAATATCCTGCAAAGAGCCCCCAGTGTTGTTATGGCATGGCTGATGATAAATGCCAAGTTGCCCAAATCCCAGAGGGAAACTTGAAACAGCTGCAAAAACGTTTTTTGCAATTTGTATGGTATGAGGAGAGGTTTCTGAAATTAGGAATTTGATGTTCCTCACTATTTGTGATGGTTTTATAATAAACATTTATGAAAAGAATAAAGAAAATAAAACACAATTACACTTAAATACAAGAATGGCTTCACACAGGAAACAGTACTTTAAAACAATTCCGCAAATCTTAACTTAACTACCCGCAGAGCTAACTTTCCTCTTTTCTGTTCAGCAACTATCCTTATAGATTCTAAAATCTATAGAATTCCAGTAATTTTTATCACATGGTGCTTTTTCCTCTGAGGCTGAAGAAACTGGTTATAACAAAGGAGTGAAAGGTTATAGGGGGTAGATGGGAATGTGGAGGTAAGGTTACAATCCGATCAGCCATGATCTTATTGAATGATGGTGCAGGTTCAAGAGGCTGAGTGGCCTACTCTTGCTCCTAATTCATATATTCGTATGTAAAACAACAAATGCCTATTGTTTCATCCTGTTATCATTGTTCCATCTCCTTATCTCAAAATTGGTGTGGTTAACTGTATCTCAATCTACACTCCTGGCATTAACCGTCACAGATATCTGTTCACACTGCCTTCTCCTTGTGTGTCTGGAGGGCCTCCTGTCCTCTTCGGGATACCTCTTACATAGTGAAATGATACAGATTCCGAACCCTTAAAGCTAATTGGAAACAAAATCAAAGTTTGCAAACAAATTTTCCATGGTACTTTAAAAGCAATATATTTTATAATTGTATAGATTACTTTTCCATCTCGAACATGAAGCACATTTTGGTATTAGGTATTATTTTGGTTGGTTTCAAGTGATTTTATTTTAGAAAACATTGACATATTAAACAATCCCTTATGAATTAAGGTGGGAATTATCTTTATGCAGTATGACACTGGCAATAGAGGTTTTACTTAGGTAAAACAACTTGACTGTCACTGAAATAAAATTCACACAGGTTATATATAAAGGCAAGTTCACGTGCAAGTATATCAGATCAAAACTCACCAACACCCAGCAGGGGTTACCAAGGGAATGATGGGAGCTGTAGTTTAACCCCTTTCTCCCGAGGCTCACCCGATCAGGAAGTGAACTATAATTCCCAGCCTGCAATGTGCGGCCTCCTTCTACTCCCGAGCGGCAGGGCTCAGCGCGTGCGCAGTGGCGGTTCTGACGATCCCAGGAGGCGGTCTGTTTGCACCTACGCGGCCGGCGATGGTGATGGTTTGAAGTGGGGCAACGGTCTTCAGTGAGATCCCCGCAGCCGGCCATCGGCTCTCTGAACACTGAGCAGCGATGGAGGCGCTGATTCCCGTCATTAATAAGCTGCAGGAAGTGTTTAACACGGTCGGGGCCGACATCATCCAGCTGCCGCAGATCGTGGTGGTGGGGACACAGGTAGGGAGGCCGGGCAGGGCGGGGCGTCGACGAGTTCGGAGCGGAGGGGGTGTCAGGGAGCCTGGGGCCCGGGAGCGTGAGAGAAGGGGCACCATCTTTCACTCACTGCACACATGGGGACTCAGGTCCCAGGGGCTTTACCCAGATTCTTCATCTGCTATTTGCACCTGTTATGTATTCTCAGCATTGTCTTTTTAAATTTCAGATAGCGTTTGTCTTCTATTTAAATTTGTTTTACGGTCACTTAATTACAACAGTCTTTCTGCACTGATTAATGTACAAAACACTTCAAGGCCCTCTGCGGAGGAAGGGAACAAACTGGAGGAGTGGATAGTGAAACCATGTTGCAGAGTTCAGGAGAGGTCACTGAAGGTTGTTTGGATTTAGAGCTCGAAAGGGTAGGGGTTGCATAAAGGTCCTACCATCGGTGGTGAGGCAAAAGGAGAGGTTAGAGTTAGAGGACAGGAGGTTGAATGAAGGAGAGGAGATCAGATTGCAAAGGTGCAAGGTGGGTGTGGGGGGGCGCTGGGGTGTGATGGAGCAAAATTATTGGCCGTATGTCTCTGGAGACTACGATGCCAGTGTATGTTAATGAGGACAGGGTGATTGATGGAATATGGTGAGACAGAAAACTAGCAGCTGGAGTTTTGACCAGTTGGAGTTTTTGGAATGTGGACAATGGAAGATAGGAAAAAAATAACATTGGAGCAATCAAATTTGGTGATGACAGAAATGTGGATAATGGAGTAAGTGGAGGAGAGCTGAGATAAGAATGGAATTGGGCAATATTGCAGAACCTTAAGTAATTTTGGTGACTTAGAAGATGTGTGCTTTGAAGTGCAGTTCAAAATCAAACATACACTTTCTTTTATTTTTCTGGAGTGACTGGCTAAGGACATGATTGGAATCAGTGGAACGGAAGCAGTTTATGACAGAAGCCAAAACATATGCCTTGTTCTTTCCAAAGTTCAGCTGAAGAATGTTGTGGTTCATCTAAGACTAGATTTCAGATAGAAAGAGAAGTGGTTGTTGCTTGAGCGAAATGGTGGAGAAGCAGAACCAGATGTCACCACATTGCAGATGGTCGCTTATGTTTAAATTCTGTCACCAAGGGGTAGCATATAGATGAGAGAAAGGAAAGTTTGAAGGATAGTCTTTTGAGAACTCAAAACGAGAGGAGAGGTTGTGCTTTTCTTATTTATTCTTTGGCTGTGACTGATGCTGCCAAAGCAGCATTTATTACCTATTCCTAGTTATCCTACTGCTTGTGTCCCAGCTTGCATCTAAATCCTGTTAACCCATCACCCTGTGCTTGGCTGTTGGTCAAATAACACCTTGGTTTAACATTCTTATCCTTGTTTTCAAATCCCTCCATGTCCTCGCTCCACCCTAGCTCCCTAACTACCTCCAGCCATACAACCCTCCAAGATCTCTGCGGGTCCTCTAATTCTTACCTCTTAGTCATCCTGGATTTTAATTGCTCTTTCAGCTGCCAAGACCCTAATCTCTGGAATACCCTCCCCAAACCTCTCTACTTCTCTTTTCTCCTAAAGATCCTTAAAATCTACCTCATTGACCAATCTTTTGGTTCTCTATCCTAACATCTTCCTATGTGGCCCAGTGTCAACTCTTAGCAGACACAGAAAGTACCCTATAAATAATGAGGCAATAGAAAATGAAGAGACAAGAGAGATAGAGGAACTTCAAACAATCATGATTACTAGAGAAAAAATACTAGGAAAACTAGTGGGATTAAAGGCTGACAAGTCGCCTGGACCAGATGGTCTGCATCCTAGGATGTTAAAGGAAGTGGCTGTAGAGATAGTGAATGCATTGGTTGTAATCTTCCAAAATTAGGCCAGTTAGCCTAACATCTGCCACATAAAAGATTTACTACACCAGATAAAAACTCATGGTATTGAGGGTGATGTATTGGCATTGATTGAGGATTGGCTAACCAGCAGGAAGCAGGGAGAGTCGGGATAAATGGATCATTTTCAGGTTGACCAACTGTAACAAGTGGAGTGCCACGGGGATGAATGATGGGGCTTTAACTGTTTATGATCTGTGTTAATGACTTGGATGAAGGGACCGACTGTATTGTAGCTAACTTTGTTGTTGGCTGTTTACTTGAACTGCTGTAGTCCTTGAGATGATAGTGCTGCCAGAATATTAATTGTGGGAATTCCAGGATATTGACCGAGATGGTGTGTGGCTTTGAGTGGAACATGGAAGTAAAATAGTGTTCTTACAATAATGCTTTAATTCTTTGAGTGATTTTTGGGAGGAGAGCGGCTGTTGAGTAACATTGTTAAATTTTTACAGCACATCCTGTAGATTTTATATATTGCAGACACAGTGCACATGATAAATCTGATAAAGAGCCATCAACCTGAAATGTTAACTCTCTTTCTCTCCACAGATGTTGCTTAACTTGCTCGTGTTTCCAGAATTTTCTGTTTTTATTTCAAATTTCCAGAATCAGTATTTGCTTTTGAATGGATTTTCTCTTGTTTTAGATGGCCATTTTCTGGTATTTAGATGGTGTGAATGATATCTAACCTTTGACAGCCTGGGTCTAAATGTTGTTGATACCTGGCTGCAGACCAATATGGGTTGCCTAATTGTTGAAGGAAATAATAAAACTGAACACTGGAATTTTCAGCTCTTGGTGCTTGCCTTAGGAGGGATGACTTAATTGGCCAAGGATGCTTCTATGAAGAATATCCCCAGTGATGTCTTGGAATGTGATGATTGACCTCCTATAACAGAATCATCTTCCTTTCTGTCAAATATGACTCTAACCATTCAAAGGTTTACTCCCATTGGCTTTATTTTTGGTCGGGCTTTTTAGCACAGTCAATGATATTCACCTTGTCTGGACCCCATCTGTGGTGAAGGCTGGAGCTGACTGGTTCTGTAGAAACTGAAACAGAACATGATGCGTATATGTAATGTGGGATACTATTGGAGACTCCTTCCACCACCTTACTCATCGTTCGGAAGAGATTAATGGGGCGGTGTTGACTGAGCTATATTTATCCTGTTCCATTGTCAATGGCACATATGAAGGAGATTTTCCCCGTTATCAGATACCAGGGTCATATCTGTACTGGAACAGCTTGACTAGGAAGGAGACTAGTTCTGGTACACAGGTCTTCAACACTACAGGGCCCAGTGCACTAAGCTGTTTTGGCTGATGACACTTGCAAACACTTCATCTTTATTCCTTGCCCTCAGGCCTGCAGTGGATAGGTTGATACTGTTGAGGTCAAGGTTATTGCTGGAGCTGTGTGGGCTTCGTCCAGAGAGATAGAGATGAAACCATCTAATGATCATCCTACATTACTAGACAAAGGAGGAGAGATTGCACATCTGTACTTGGTTTACGGGGGTCACCTTGTACTGATCTTGATTCAGTCTGTTTCGGAAGAAATGGAATCCCTATCCTGCTGTTTCTCCTGGTGATTTGGGAAAGGGAAATGTTATTGCTGTTGTGTGCTCTTGAGTTTGGGGGTGCTTGTGTTACCCTTTTCAGGTAGACCCAGTCTGATAGAAGGACAGTAAACAAAGATGAACCATAATAAGATGGAAATAGTTGTTTGTAATAACTATCTATCATCACGCCTTCAGCTTGTATAATTGCCACTCCCTGAGGCAATTTAAATTGCTTTTGAAAGGAATTTTCCACAAGTTACAGACTGTGATCATTTCTTGTCCATGTAAATAGTAGAAGAAATCTGGAACCCACTTGTTCAAAAAACAGTAGAAACTGGGGCGATTGGAGCTTCAAAACTGAGAGAGAATTTTGTCATGCAAGCCTATTAAAGGATATGCAGCAAAGATTGGTTTATGGAGCTGAAGAACAGATCATCTATGATCTAATTGAATGGTGGAGCAGACTTGATGGGCTGAAAGACCAACTTGTGTTCCTAAGTGATCAGAAGTACTCCAAGCTGCTTCTGGAGCCTCATTCTTCACCCTCATGTCAGTGTTTCTAAATTGATAATATATTGACCTTTGTGATATGCAGAGTAAGATTAATCAGAAAATAACTTAATTACTACTTTCATAGTCATACCTGATCCTGTGTTCATTGCATAATTACTATTATGAAGTTTTGGAATTTACATAATTTTAGTAAGTGATCCTAGTTTCCAATCTCACTGCGTGCCATTTGCCCAGATTTCTGTACTCGTGGGATGATTTTTCTTGTTCTGTGAGCTTACCATGTTATAATTCTGCTTTGAGTGCATGGTTGGATATTTCTCTAAGGGGATGCCAAAGTAACAAGAGCTAATTGTAGCTGCTGCCTTTTGCTCACGTACAGCAACAATGAGCTAAGGGTCATAGAATATGATGGTGACGAAAGAGGCCACTGGCTCAGTGTACCAACACAGCTCAGTGCCCCATTCCCTCATATTGATTTAAACTTCACTTTTCTAAATATATATTCAGTTTCTTTTTAAGAGTTATTGTGTATTTTGCTTCTAGCAGTATTCCTGATATGCCATTCAAACTCTTTACCTAAAATCATCTATTAAATTCTCCTTCATTACTTTAATGCATTTATATCCCCTAGTTACCAGTTCAGTGACCAATGAAAATAGTTTTTCATATATAACACTTCATAAGACTTCCAATAGGTCTCGTCTTCAAATTCTTTTAAAAAGAGCACCACTTTCTCCTGATTTGGTTTATATTCCTATGTGGATCAGTTGGTATCACTCTTGTTTCTGAATCATGAGGTTCTAGATTCAAGTCCCAGTCCAGGGTGTAAGCACAAAAATCATGGCTGACACTGAGTACAGTTTTGATGCACTACACTGCTCGGGTGAACGTGAAAGACCTCTTGGCACTATTTGAAAGAGAGCAGGGGAGTTATCCCTGGTGTCTTGCCCTATGTTTATTTCTCAATCAACATCACAGATAACAGATGACCTGTTTTAGCTGTGTGTAAATTGGCTGCTGTATTTCCTGTATTACAGCAATGACTACATTTCAAAAGTACTTCATTGGCTGTAAAGCACTCCAAGACATTGGCTGGTTGTAGAAGGATGCTATATAAATGCAAGTCTTTCTTTATAAAATCTTAGTAAATCTCTGCTGTTGCCATTCCAGTGTACCCAAAACAGGCTTCAATATTGTAATCATGGTCTAACCCAGGGGTGTAGCGCTGCCAGAGCACACCAAAGCACTGCTCTGGCACCTCCTATTTAAAGGCTTTAATATTCATCGTTGGATGATAAACTCTTCTTTGCTCATTGGGCATACATTGTATGCCCCAATTGATTTTTCTTGTCATTGACCTCACTAACATTATTTAAGAATCATAATTTTCATCTGAAATTAAACTTTTCAAAGTTAGTCGATCATAACTTTCTAATGTCCCCCAGAGTGGTAATAATTAATGGTTTGACAGGAGAAACGAAGCTTGTCTGTTGCAGCCGGACGTTGTGAATACCTCACAGGTAAAAAGATAAAAGACTGAACCCGTCAAACATTCCCTTATTAATGATGTTTTATAATTTGTAGCAAAGGGGAAGTTTGATGCAGTCTATTGGAGCAAGTGTTGCAGATTTGGAGGTAGTGTTTATTTGTCAACATTGTCTTGGAACGGAAAAAATGCAAATCAAATTAAATTACATTAGAAATGGTGAATGCACCCTAGTTTTGCCTATTATTAAACTATATTTGGGAGTAAAAACAGAAAATGCTGGAAAAACTCAGGTCTGACAGCATCTGTGGAGAGAGAAACAGTTAAAGCTTCGAGTCTGTATGACTTCTTCAGAGCTAAAGAGAAGTAGAAATGTGATGAAATGTATACTGTTAAGGGGTTGGAGCAGGTGAAGCTGGATAGAAGGTCAGCATTAAGTGGGGGTTAGGGAGAGATTGACAAAGATGTCATGGACACAAGATAAAGGGCGTTGTTAATGGTAGTGGTAAGGGCTAAAGAAGGTGCTGATAGTGGCATAAAGGTGAGAAAGCAGAATGTGTGAATAGAACAAGGGTCAGCACTCTGTGGAAAAAAAAACAACGTAGAACAAATGACAGATGGCCCATTTGGGGGTGGGGGAGGGACAGTGGTTGGGGGAAAAGGATAGAAAAATGGGTAAAACAATGAATAAAAATAAGTAAATAAAGAAATGTTTTCTTTATTTTAAAAAGCGATTAAAAAGAGGTGAAGATAGAGGAGAGAGTTCATGGCCTGAAGTTGTTGAACTCAATGCTAACCCCGAAAGGCTGTAAAGTGCTTAATTGGAAAATGAGGTGCTGTTCCTCATTTGTTAGGCTTCACTGGAACAATGCAGCAGGCCAAGGATGGACATATGGGCATAAGAGCAGGGTGGTGTGTTGAAATGGAAAGTAACAGGGAGGTCTGGGTCATGCTTGCGGACAGACCGAAGGTGTTCTGCAAAGTGATCGCCCAGTCTGCGTTTGGTCTCCCCAGTGTAGTGAGGACTGCATTGGGAGCAGCTAGTGCAATAGACTAAATTGCAGGAGGTGCAAGTGAAGCGCTGCTTCACCTGAAAGGAGTGTTTGGGCCCTTGGATGGTGAGGAGGTAAAGGGGCAGGTGTTGCACCTTTTGCGATTGCATGGGAATGTGCCATGGGAAAAGATTGAGGTGTTGAGAGTGATGGAGGAGTGGACCAGGGTGTCCCAGTGGAAAAGGTCCTCACAGAATGTGGGGAAGATGCATTTGGTAGTGGCATCATGCTGGAGTCGGCAGAAATGGTGAAGAATGATCCTTTGGATGTGGAGGCTGGTGGGATGAAAAATGAGGACAAGGGGGAGCCTATTGTTCTTTGGCGGGGGGGTTTTGGGGGGTGGGTGGGTGGAGGAAGGGCTGAGGACAGAGACATAGGAGGTGTGTCTGACCCACATCAATCAACTTACAAAATTCAAACCTCTTTATTTGAATTGAAATGATATTTGGGCATTGATTTACTAACTTTCAGTGAAGTGCAAATTAAAAGGTAATTTATCTCCATCTTAAAAGTATATTGTGTTGTATATGCAAAATAACTGGTCACAAGTCAAGAATTAATTATCTTGTTCATTCCCCATAAGTACAAGTGAGTGCCTCGATCTTTGGCTCTCTTTTGACAAGCAGCAATATTGATTGCTTTTAGTACGGGATATTTTCCATGCAACAGTTATTTGTACTTGTGTACCATTTCAACATTTTGGTATTGTATATTAGAAAAAGATGTTGCAGAACGTTTAACACAATTTAGACATGAAATTTTGAAATATGATACACAGGTAAACCTATGCCTTTTTTATTATAGATACTTTCAATTAGTGCACTTCATGATACTAGTATTAAGATTCTAAGCATATCTGCACTTTTGGAGGGGACTAACAAGGCAAGGGATTATACTATGAAGAGTAGGACCCTGGAAAGTACTGAAGATCGGAGGGACCTTGGTGTTCATATCCACAGATACCTGAGTGTAGCAGGGCAGGTAGATAAGGTGATTAAGAAGACATATGGGATACTTGCCTTTATTAGCTGAGGCATAGAATACAAGAGCAGGGAGGTTATGCTGGAACTGTATAAAACGCTGGTTAGGCCACAACTCAAGTACTCCGTCTGGCCACCACATTATAGGAAGGATGTGATTGCGCTGGAGAGGCTGCAGAGGAGATTTACCAGAAAGCTGCCTAGGCCGGAGGGACTGAGCTATGAGGAAAGATTGGATAGGCTGGGGTTATTTTCCTTGGAGCAGCAAAGGTTGAGAGGGGACCTGATAGAGATGAATAAGATTATGAGGGACATAGATTGGGTGAATAGGAAGGCACTTTTTCCATTATTGCAGGAGCCTGTAATCGGGGTAGAGATTTAAGGTAAGAGGTAGAAGGCTAAGAGGGGAGTTGAGGAGAATTTTTTTCACCCAGAGGGTGGTGGGAGTCTGGAACTCACTGCCTGTGCTGTAACTTTTCTATGGGTTCTAACACAGGTACCATGCATGCTGTAATTGGTCAGGTATGGAGTCAGCTCTTTCTCAACATCTCTGTTATTTTGCTTCACTTGAGTTTTCTTTCCACTGACCTCAGTGGAATCCACTCCACTAATTGACTGGATTTTCAATCTGTAAGATTGGTGCTGATTTTAATCCTCACTGCCGCCAATATTGAAGCTACTTGTTTCCAGGAGTGACACATGCAGGGGGGTTTGGCTCATTGATGGCAACAGTCAGAACTGGAGGCAAATCCTTTTGCAACCACATGGAACTGCATGATGTGTGATGCAGAGGTGGCTGGCGTAGGGACCACGTCGAGTAATTTCTACCTGCGTTATTATGTGGGGCACAAGGGCAAGTTTGACCACAAGTTCCTGGAGTTTGAGTTCAGACTGAATGGTAATAGTTGACCAGAATGTCTGTCTGGAAGTTGCGTGTGGCTGTGAATCCGGAGCCTGGGGAGGTTAAAAAGGTGGTGGAGGGAAGGCCAGGTCCAGGGCCCCAGGCCTCATGCTGATGCTGCTGAATGTCTGAGTCAATGTAAATAAAAACCAGACCTTACAATTCCCTGCACACAGTTTTCTCATAAACAGGCACTTCATGGTCTTTGAAGTTCAAGGTTACCAGGATCTAAAGCAGCATCAGTATATGAAGAGTCATTCGGACTCAAAACGTTGACTCTGTTCCTCTCCGCAGATGCTGCCTGACCTGCTGGGTTTTTCCAGGTATTTTTGTTTTTGTTTTGGATTTCCAGCATCCACAATTTTTTGCTTTTATCCTACTGATAGTTGTCTACTGAATGTTAACTCCTTGGCTGTGATGGCCTGAGGACGTGAAACACAGTATAGTGTTTGTATTCCCTGCTGGCAATGTTACATAGAATTTGCAGCACAGAAGCAGGCCCACCTGATCTATGTTGGTGTTTATGTTCCGCAAATGCCTCCTCCCAACCTTCTTGATCACGCTATCATGGTAACCTTCAGCTTTTTTCTTCCTTGTGTGTTTATTAAGTTCCTTGAATATATCTATGCTAGAATCAGAGAATGGTTTCAATCACAGAAGGAGGCCATTCAGCACATTGTCTCTGTCTCGGTTCTTTGCAACAGCAACTCAATTAGTCCTACTCCTCTGCCTTTTCCCTATAGCCTTGTAAAATCTTTTCTGTTCAGATTAATATCCAGCTCTCTTTTGAAAACAGGATTGAATCTGCTTCACCACACTCTTAGGCAGTGCGGCTCAGATCCAAACATTTGTTGTATAAAGAAGTTTTTCCTTATGTCATATCTGGTTCTTTTGTTAATCACCTTAGGGTTCTCTATCTTCTGCCAATGGGAACAGTTTCTCTCCATTTATTCTGTCCAAACACTCATGATTTTGAACACCTCTAACAAATCTCCTCTCAACCTCCTCTAAGTAGAACAGCCTCAGCTTCACCAGTCTATCCACATAACTGAAGTCTCTCATCCTTGGTCCCATTCTCTTTTGTGCACCCTTTCTAAAACCTTCACACCCTTGCCACTGAGTCTGAGCCAGTGTTTTATGAAGATTCATATCTTACTTGGTTTTGTACTCTGTCCCCCTATTTATAAAATCTAGGATTCAGTATAGTTTATTAGCTGCTTTTCCAACCTGCCCTGCCACTTTCAATAATTTATGCACATATATGCCCAGGTCCCTCTGCTTCTCTAATCCCTTTAGAACTGTACCCTTTATTTTACGTCATGTGTTCTTCTGACCAGAATGTAATACTTCACACTTCCCTATGTTAAAATTCATCTGCCATGTTTCTGCCCATCCCACCAACCTGTCTATAATCCTCTTGAAATCTATCACTATCCTCCTCACAGTTCGCAATACTTCCAAGCCTTGCATCATCTGCAAATTTTGAAATTGTGCCCTGTACACCCAGATCTAGGTTATTAATATAAATCAAGAAAAGCAGTGACCTGTATATACCATCCTCTAATCAGAAGTAAGTAAAGTTTTCTGTAATTCATGTCTTTAATAGGCTTAAATTAAATAATTAAACTGTTGCATGATTCCCTAGCTATACTAAAGACTGCTGATTCAACATACCACGTGGTTCGAATTAAAATGCTTACAGGCGTTAATTTTTCACTTAAGCATAGTTTTACTGTATTTTCTGGACTCAAGTAACTGATACATAGGAAAATAATATAATAGATTTAGAAATGATATGGCCAACATATTTTCTTAGAGCTTTGGCACTACACACCTGGTCTAACCAAATCTAAAATAAATGACTACATTAATGCTGGTGAAGGCATTGAAATTATATTATGAAGTAATCTAACTACACAAAGGGCTGGTTGATATAAGCAAGTCTGCAGTCACTGAACTACAAGATTATGAAGTTTAACAGCACTCTTAAGTATATTTTGTAGCAGAGTTAATTATTGTGATGTCTTCTATGTGTACATCTTTCACCATCACCATTTTTATTACTGAATCGGTTATATCATGGAGCTTCCACCATGCTCAGTGTGCCCGCCCCACAATAACAGCAATTCAAAACAAACATAGACCCCAATTTTACATTTAAGTATAATGGTGAGACTATCAGTTCTTACTCTATGGAGTAAATTGGACAGCAACTTTCTGGATTTCCACATTTATGTACACATGTGGATTCTGAAAGCTGTTGTCCAATTTGCATTGCTATGCTGGTGCTTTGGTGTTGACTCTGTATTGAAGTATATATAAGGGTGTGAAGTTGCAGTACTTACCTACTAAATAAGTCAGAGAAAGTTGGGGCTAGTGCATTCAGATGTAATTTAATTTTTAACGACGTGATAAGTCTTAATTACAACCAAACAACATCCCTGGCGCTAAAAATTTAATTTTACAAGCGTGGAGTCAGAATGTACTAATTGTTGGATATTTAAAAGAATAAAAATTAAAATAATTTTTTTCTTGCTGTCCCTTTTATCTTTCTCAATCCCATCTTCCTTTCCCTCACTTTATTTGATTTTTTTCCTATGATTTTACAATGAATTAATATTTTATATTTAAGAATATTCCTATGTTCTACCTTATTTTTCTTGGTTGAGACTCTGTGCGTCAGTGAGGATTTTTCTTTTACAGATTCCTGACATTTGCAGTATTTTTGCTTTTGTTCAAAAGTACTGAATTAGCTGAAAAGCACTTTATGAATGCATGCTTCCTTAAAAAAAGAAACAATGCCCCAAGCAGAAAATTCAATGCTGTCAAACACTCCCACTCCAACGACATACAGCAAAAACTCGTAGTAACGTTTCCTAACACGATATGTAGGAGTGACACCAGACAAAATGTTCACATCAAGCCACATATTAAGGCAAGAAACCAAAAGCTTGGTCAAAGAGTAGGTTTTAGGGAAAAACTTAAAGGAGCAGAGAGGCAGAGAGCTTTAGGGAGGGAATTCCAGAGCTAAGGGCCTGGGTAGCTGATAGAACAGCTGATATTTATGAAGCTTTTGAAAATCAGGAATGTCCAGAATTGAAAAAGTCCAGAGGTTTTGCACGGTTGTGAAGCTAGAGGAGGTTACAGAAGGGGTCGAGGTCATGGATTTGAATAGAAAGATAAATTTAAAATTGAGCATTGAGGGACCAGGAGCCCAAGATAGGTTAGCTGATTAATTAACAAGGCGGTATGCATTAGGAATACAGGCAGCAAAGTTTTGGATGAGCGCAAATTTCTGAAACTTGAAAAGCTGGACTGGAGAGCATTGGAATAGTCAAGTCCAGAGGTAACAAAGGAACTGATGAAGATTTTACCAACCAATGAGCTGAGCCAGGAGCAGAGGGATGTGATATTACAGCGATGGAAGGACATGATTTTGATGTTAGAGAGAATGTGATTTTGTAAGTTCAGCTCACAAAAGTCAAAATTAGATTACTGATGGAGACAGATCTGATGAGTCATATTATGCAACATTTATAGAGACTTCCCTAAATTATTTCAAGTTTTAAATCCAACTTTAAAAACATTCCTTTCACTTTTTTCTACTTTAAAAAAATTATTCTTTCACAGCGCGTGGGTGTCATTGGCTAGGCCATCATTTATATATTTATGCTGGGCCAGCAGTCCTAATTGCCCTTGAGAAGGTGGTGGCGAGCTGCTGCCTTGAACTGCTGCAGTCCATGTGCTGTAGGTACACTCAATGCTGTTAGGAAGGGAGGTCCGGGATTTTGACCCAGCAACAGTAAAGGAACAACGACATAGTTCCAAGTCAGGATGATGTGTGTGGCTTGGAGAGGAACTTGCAGTTGGTGGTGTTCCCCTGAGGTGGTAGAGGTCAGGGGTTTGGAAGGTGCTGATGAAAGAGCCTTGGTGAGTTGATGCAATGCACCTTCTAGATGGTACAAACTGCTGTCACTGTGCGTCGGTGGTGGAGGGAGTGAATGTTGAATGTGGTGGATGGAGTGGTAATGAAGTGGGCTGCTTTGTATTGGATGGTGTCAAGCTTCTTGAATGTTGTTGGAATTAAACTCATCCAGGCAAGTGGAAAGTATTCCACCATACTCCTCAATTGTGCCTTGTCGATGGTGGACAGACTTTGGGGAGTCAGGAGGGGAGAGTTACTCGCTATAGAATTTCCAGCCACTGACCTGCTCATGTTGCCACAGTATTTATATGGCTGGTCCAGTTCAGTTTCTGGTGAATGGTAACTCCCAGGATGTTGACATTGGGGGATTTCCACATTGCCATGTAGATGTCAGTGTTGTATCTGTACTGGAACGGTTTGGCTAGGGGTGTGGCTTGTTCTTGAGCACATGTCTTCAATACTATTGCTGGAATTTTGTCAGGGCTTGTAGCTTTTACAGTATCCAGTGCCTTCAGCCATTTCTTGATATCATGGGGAGTAAATTGAATTGGCTGAAGACTTTGATGCTGGGGACCTCAGGAGGAGGCTGAGACGGATCATCCACTTGGCACATCTGGCTGAAGGTGATTTTGCACAGGGCCAGGCTCTCCCATCATTGAGGATGGGGATACTTGTGGAACTGCTTTCTCCAGGGAGTTGTCTAATTGTCCACCACAGTTCATGACTGGAAGTGGCGGACTGCAGAGCTTAGATCTGATCCATTGGTTGTGGGATCACTTAGCTCTGTCTATCACTTGCTGCTTTTGCTGTTTGGCACGCATGAACTGTGTTGTTGCTTCACCAGGTTGACACCTCATTTTTAGGTAATCCTGGTGCTGCTCCTGGCATGCCCTCCTGCACTGCTCATTGAACCAGGGTTGATTCACCAGCTTGATAGTAATGTTAGTGCAGGGGATATGCCAGGCCATGAGGTTAGAGATTATGGTTGCATACAATTCTGCTACTGCTGATGACCCAGGGTGTCTCATGGATGTCCAGTTTTGAGTCTGTTTGAAATCTATCCCATTTAGCTTAGTGGTAGTGCCAGACAACATGATGGAGGGTATCCTTAATGTGAAGATGGGACTTCGTCTCCACAAGGACTGCGTTGTGGTCACTCCTACCGGCATTCTTTTATTCATTTGCAGAATGTGGGCTTTACTGGCTGGGCCAGCATTCATTGCCCATCCCTAGTTGTCCTTGAGAAATTGGTGGTGAGCTGCCTTCTTGAACTGCTGCAGTTCACGTGGTGTAGTTACACCCACAGTGCTGTTAGGAAGGGAGTTCCAGGGTTTTGGCCCAGTACTGTCATGGGCAGGTGCATCTGCAACAGGTAGATTGGTGAGGACAAGGCCAAGTAGGATATTGTGTCTTCCCTCACCACCTACCGCAGACCCAGTTTAGCAGTTACGTCCTTTAGGACTCGACCAGCTCGGCCAGTGGTGGTGCTACTGAGCCATTCTTGGTGATGGGCATTGAAGCCCCCCACCCAGAGTACATAGTGCCCTTGCCACCCTCAGTGCTTCCTCCAGTTGGTGTTCAACATGGAGGAGTACCGATTTGTCAACTGAAGGTTAGTGGCAATCAGTGGGAGGTTTCCTTGCTCAT
Source organism: Carcharodon carcharias (assembly GCF_017639515.1). Lineage (NCBI taxonomy): Eukaryota > Metazoa > Chordata > Chondrichthyes > Lamniformes > Lamnidae > Carcharodon > Carcharodon carcharias. The sequence goes on along the minus strand of NC_054487.1, from coordinate 33,263,839 downwards.
GTTTGACCTGATGCCATGAGACTTCATGGGGTCTGGAGTGTTGAGAACTGCGAGGGCAACCCCTTCCTGATTGTACCACTGTGCTGCTGCTGTTGCTTGACTAGGCTGTGGGACAGCTCTCCCAATTCTGCCACAATCCTCCAGGTGTTAATAAGGACGACTTTTCAGGGTCAACAGGGCCGGTTGTGCCATTGTCATTTCTGGTGCCTAGGTTGATGCTGGGTGATCCGTCCGGTTTCATTTCTTATTGACTTTTATGAAGCTGAGTGGCTGGCTAGGCTGTTTTAGAGGGCATTTAAGAGTCAGCCACATTTTTGTGGTCTGGAGTTACATGTAGCCCAGACCAGGTAAGGACAGCAGATTTCCTCCCCTAAAGGACATTAGTGAAGCAGATAGGTTTTTATGACAATCAACAATGGTTTCATGGTCACCATTACTGAGACTTTTTTAATTCCAGACTTATTAATTGAATTTAAATTCCACCAGCCGCTACCAATGAGATAACGTTACCACTACACCGCTACCTCCCTGTATTACTTTTCCTCAATTTTGTCATTTTGCAACTGTGCTGATACTCACAAGTCATGATTATTTCTTTCCCTGGCTGAAGTAAACCAAATGAAAGTGATGTTAATTATGTCACCAGAATTGTTCTCAAATTAACTGAAGTATCGGCTGATGCTGTTGGAATATGCCTTGCTTCTACAGTGTAGGTTGCTCCCAAAGGCCAGTGATGGTAATTGGAGCAAACCCTGTACACCACGATCTTGTATCTTGTACTTCTTTTAATAGATTGATTCTGTTCTCCAATTCATGACAGAGCAGTGGAAAAAGCTCAGTACTAGAAAGTCTGGTGGGAAGAGACTTGCTCCCCAGAGGTACTGGTATTGTCACTCGAAGACCATTGATTCTGCAGCTAGTGAATGTTTCTCCCGAGGAACAGCGGAAAGCAGCAGGAGGTGATGATGGTATGTCTTTTTTTCTAATTTGTGTTATATTAATTTCTTTGTCCCCATGTTGAATTTGAGGACAGAGATGTGAGAATAATTATGCTGACATTGTAGGATATGCTGAACTCTAAACTCTCAAATGTTCAAAACCACATCTGGTAGCTTTACTCCAGGTTTCTCTTTCTTCTATTACTACGATTGGAAACTAAATACATCAAGAGTTTGAATTGTATCCTATCTCAAATATTATTACTTATATGACATAAACAACATGCATCCTCCTATTCACTAAAGCTAATGCCACTGGAGTTCTTCAGCTAAGTTCAAATTCTGTTAGTTACCTCGTTTGCTTGAAATTGAATCTAAGTCGTTAAAGTTAGGTATATTAAAAGTATTTCCACAGTGTGGTCAAAGAGTTTAGGTACATTATCAGTTGAAAGAAATAAACCCTTTCCATGAAATTCTATGGTGAACTGCATGGTTATGCCACTGATTACTCCAGCTTCTGCACCTTTCTTCTTTGGTGTTGAGGATGGTCAAGTGATTCGAGTATGACATACTATTGTAGATGAGATTAGTAAACTTGGCAAAGACTAGAAATTGAGCCTGAGACAATCCAATCCAAGCATGTCTGTTTGATATATTTAGGAATAACAACCAGACTTTTCACAGGTATGAGGCTGGTACCTTTCCTTTTCTAGATTTCCAGTATCTGTATTTTTCTTTTTTTTTACCTCCACTGTGGCAGCTGTGAGCTTGAGAAGCAACAAGCTGTAGCCTTCAAAGTAGGTGAACTAAATGATAGTTCAAGAAGGAATACTGCAGGAGTTTATACATGGAAGTCATAAACAAGCTCCAGGATAAGGCTCTAACTTTTCACAGAATATGATATATTTAAGTTCTCCCTTTACATCATGAATTGAACATATGATTTTATGGTGAAATTTTCTTTTCCAGGGCTTTAGTTCAAACAATATATCATTCATTATGTTGAAAACCATGAGCCCATGACTAATATCAGAATTGATCTCAAACCATCCATTGCCTCCTTGGACTCCAGTAATTTCCCTTATTCCCTTCATTTACAACCATGACCATTTTTTCTCACCCCCTACCTGTTTCCGTGATCCAGAATTTCAGTTGTCAGATACTGATGGCATAGGGGTGACTGATAGTAGACAGCTAGTTCACAACATGTGCAGGGTTTAGTAACTGTCATTGAATAAATCTTAAATGATTTGAAAATTGTTGGGATGGTAAATATGTTGTTGGATGTTGAATTCCTCCCTAAACATATCCATTCCTCCACCTCGCTTTCCTCCCTTAAGATGTTCCTTGGAACTTGCCTCTTTTGACCCTAATACATATCGTCAGAACTTGTTTGATAATGCTCCTATGAAGCTGTGGGATATTTTTGAACAGTAAAGGTGCTTTAATAATGTAAGCTGTTAACACCAATATTCTTGATTTTTAAAATTTCTATCACTGTCTTACATGGCAAAAAACATTACAGAGTATTGCAGGTGAAACTTGTGCTGCAAAAACCTTGTTTTTCTCCTACAGATAATGTGTTTACAATATCTGTTGTATCTGTCTTTCAATTTGCTTGAGGGAGAAAGTATTTCTTGAACTAAGCACTTTGTAAGCAGACACCCACTTAACTTTTCTGCTGTTTCTCTGACTACAGACACAGCCATGTGGAAAAATTACAGCCAGCTTCACAAAGGTTTCCACTTCCTCTTGTTTACTTGTTTTTGTGTATCATGTCTGTTCTCTGCATGGCTTTGGATCATTCTTAGTTATACGCCACTGAAGGATAACCATTTGGGTTTGCATTACATAGAAACCTGTCTGAAGTTTATTGTGGTTGATATGAATATTTTAAAATAAGGCTTTGTCAGGTGAGAGTATCATGCAGGAGAGATTCAAGACACAGGTTGCAACCTTTAGTTTCCATATGACGATTTCCCTGGATCAGCTATCCTGTGTAGTAGAAGTAGTCCCCAGTGATACTGGAAACCTTATGACAAGGCAAGTAAACATAGCCATCCCTGGTGCAGCTCCTAACAGAGCAGCATTTGTGGAAACCTGGAAGGTGATTATTTGTTCTGTATCTGTGTAAAGGTACAACCACAAATCAAATTATTTAAATGTAATAATTGCCATAACATTTTGTGCATATGAGCAGGTGAACACATTTTTCAGGGCTTTGAATACATTGGGGACTGTCCAAGTCTGCTGTAACCTTTATAATAATGTTTTCAAGAAGCACTGGAGAAAGTACTAAAAATATTTAAGAGATAATATCAGTACTGAGGGGGAACAACTATCAGGAAAGAGGCCCCCAGCCTGGTATTCTTTCCCTAGCAAAGAGAACCCTGGTAAGTGACCTGTTAGAGGTCTTTAAAATTATGAAGGGATTCAATAGAGAAGATGTTTATAGGGGAGTTCAAATCCAAGGGCTATTGATATAATAATCACTAATAAATCCAATAAGTAATTCAGGAGAAATTTCTGAGTGGTTAGAATGTGAAACTTGAGATCACATAATGTGGTTTAGGCAAATAACATTTAAAGGGAATTAGCTAAGTATATCAGGGAGATAAGAAGAGCAAGAAATGTCAAGTTGAATGTATTAAAGTAGGAGGAAGTTCAATGTGAAGAATAAACACTGACCTAGACTAGTTGGGCCAAATGGCCTGTTTCGAACTATAAACTTGTGTAATTTTATCTGACGGATTTCATTTGAATTCCTTTAAAAGGGTAATTAGGATCAATTCACATAGTTGCAGAAATTTTCTATACTTCCTGTTACGTGTGAGAATTTACTAGAGGTATTCAAAATGTAAATGCCCATTTTAAAATATATAAATTTTTTGATTGCAGAAACAAATCATTAATTGCGATCCATTGCATGTATACTACATAGTAGAATATTGAAATTGGGGGCTCATTATGGAGATGGTCCTTTTGTGCAGTTATTTTGTACAATGCTTTGCAAATTTTTGTTCATTTTTTTGTCAATCATACTCAGACCAATCAAAATATACAAAGTGCCTGCTCAGAGATTAAAACACTTGTATAGTTGTACCATCGTTACATATAAATGTTTGAGAGCACTTCCTGTTACTGAGTGGATTTGCTTAATACAATAAAATGCTTGTTTTTTTTTTAAACTAATTTATGGGATGTGGGCATCACTGGTTAGGCCAGCATTTATTGCCCATCCCCAGTTGCCCTTGAGAATGTGGTGGTGAGCTGCCTTCTTGAACTGCTGCAGCCCATCTGGATTAAATAAAGCCACAGTGCTGTTAGGGAGGGAGTTGCAGGATTTTCATGCAGCGACAGTGAAGGAACAGCGATATATTTCCAAGTCAGGATGATGAGTGGCTTAGAGAGGAACTTCCAGGTGGTGGTCCCATGTGCCTGCTGCCCTTGTCCTTCTGGATGGTAGTGGTTGTGGGTTTGGAAGAAGCTGTCTATGGAGGCTTGGTGAGTTGCTGCAGTGCATCTTGTAGATGCTACACACTGCTGCCACTTTGTGTTAGTGGTGGGGGAAGTGAATGGCACCATCTACAAACAATCAAGCGGGCTGCTTTGTCCTGATTGGTGTCAAACTTCTTGAGTGTTGTGGGAGCCACACTCATCCAGGCAAGTGGAGAGTATTCCATCATACTCTTGACTTGTGCCTTGTAGATGGTGGACAGGTTTTGGGGAGTCAGGAGGTAAGTTACTTGCTGCAGGATTTCTAGCCTCTGACCTGCTCTTGTAAACACAGTATTTACATGGCTAGCCCAGTTTCTGATCAATGGAAAACCCTAGGATGTTGATAATGGGGGATTCAGCGATGGTAATGCCATTGAATGTCAAGGGGTGATGGTTAGATTCTGTCTTGGTGGAAATGGTCATGGCCTGGCACCTGTGTGATACGAATGTTACTTGCCACTTGTCAGCCCAGGCCTTGCTGCATTTTGGCATGGACTGCTTCAGTATCTGAGGATTCACGAATGATGCTGAACATTGTGCAATCATCAGAGAACAACCCCACTTCTGACCTTATGATGGAAAGAAGATCATGATTGCAGCTGAAAATGGTTGGGCCGTGGACGCTATCTTGAGGAATTCCTGCAGTGATGTCCTGCAGCTGAGATGATTGACCTTCAACAACCACAATCATCTTCCTTTGTGCCGGGTATGTCTCAAACTAGCGGAGAGTTTTCCCCCAATTCACATTGACTTCAATTTTGCTAGGGTGCCTGGATACCACACATGGTCAAATGTTGCTTTGATGTCAAGGATAGTCACTCTCAACTCATCTCTGGCGTTCAGCTTTTTTGCCCATATTTGAACCAAGACTAATGAGGTCAGGAGCTCATTGGCTAATGCAGAACCCAAACTGGGCATCAGTGACCGGGTTATTGCTAAGCAAGTGCTGCTTGATAGCACTGTTGATTACTTATTGCATCACTTTACTGATGATGGAGAGTAGACTGATGGGGCAGCAGTTGGTGGGTGGGATTTGTCCTTTTTGTGTACAGGACTTACCTGGGCAATTTTCCACATTGCTGGGTAGATGCCAGTCTTGTAGCTGTACTGGAACAGTCTGGCTAGGGGCGTGGCAAGTTCTGGAGCACAAGGTTTCTATTGCTGGAATGTTGTCAGAGCTAATTGCCTTTGCAGTGTCCAGTGCCTTCAGCTGTTTCTTGATATCATGTGGAGTGAATTGGATTGGCTGAAGACTGGCATCTCTGGAGGAGGCCGAGATGGATCATCGACCAGGCACTTCTGGCTGAAGATTGTTGCAAATGCATCAGCCTTATCTTTTGCACTGATGTGCTGGGCTCCCCCATCATTGAAGAAAGGGATATTTGTGTGGTTATATTCTCACTTTCTATTGAGAATATGGTAGTATTTTCACAAGTGGCAGGGTGTGAAAAACAGGAGGAGCAGATTTTTAAAATTCATTCATGGGATGTGGGCTTCACTGGCTGGGCCAGTATTTAGTGCCCATCGCTAGTTGCCCATGAGAAGGTGGTGGCGAGCTGCCTTCTTGAACTGCTGAAGTCCATGTGGTGTAGGTACACCCACAGTGCTGTTATGGAGGGAGTTCCAGGATTTTGACCCAGCAACAGTGAAGGAATGGCAATATATTTCCAAGTCAGGGTGGCGAGTTACTTGGAGGGGAACCTCCAGGTGGTGGTGTTCCCATCTGTCTGCTGCTCTTGTACTTCTAGGTGGTAGTGGTCATGGGTTTGGAAGATGCTGGTGAAGGAGCTTTGGTGAATTCCTGCAGTGCATCTTGTAGATGGTACACACTGCTGCTACTGTGCGTTGGTGGTGGAGGGAGTGAATGTTTGTGGATGTGGTACCCGTCAAGTAGGCTGCTTTGTCCTGGACAGTGTCCAGCTTCTTTGGTGTTGTGGGAGCTGCACTCATCCAGGCAACTGGGGAGTATTCCATCACATTCCTGACTTGTGCCTTGTAGATGATGGACTTGCTCTGGGGAGTTAGTAAGTGGGTTACTCGTCACACGATTCCTAGCCTCTGACCTGCCCTTGTAGCCACAGTATTCATGTGGCTAGTCCAGTTCAGTTTCTGATCAGTGAATGTTAATAGTGGGAGATTCAATGATGATAATGCCATTGAACGTCAAGGGGTGATGATTGGATTCTCTCTTGTTGGAGATGGTCATTGCCTGACATTTGTGTGGTGTGAATGTTACTTGCCACTTGTCAGCTCAAGCCTGGATATTGTCCAGGTCTTGCCGCATTTTTTTGACATGGACAGCTTCAGTATCTGAGGAGCCGCGAATGGTGCTGAACGTTGTGCAGTTATCAGCAAACTTCTCCACTTCTGACTTTATGATGGAAGGAAGGTCATTCATGAAGCAGCTGAATATGGTTTGGCCTAGGACACTATCCTGAGGAGCTCTTGCAGTGATGTCCTGGAGCTGAGATGACAGGCCTCCAACAATCACAACCATTTTCCTTTGTGCTAGGTATGACTCCAACCAGCGGAGAGTTTTCCCCCGATTCCCATTGACTCCAGTTTTGCTCAGGTTCCTTGATACCACACTGGGTCAAATGCTGCCTTGATGTCAAGGGCAGTCACACTCACCTCGACTTGGGAGTTCAGCTCTTTTGTCCATGTTTGAACCAAGGCTGTAATGAGGTCAGGAGCTGAGTGGCCCTGGCAGAACACAAACTGGGCATCCTCTACGTGTTTGTAATTGGTAATTACCAAAGCAAAGTTCCTGTGCAGGTGAGCAAAGAGTGACATTGCATGATGAGGTGAATCAGTCTCAAAATATCTATTTAGTAACGATACCCAAATAGTGTAATTTTTTTTCTAAGCTTTTCTGTTGTGTTTTCAGTTTCTGACCAAAAAGGAAAAATGTCATCAAAGTGACACCAAGTCACAAAATGAGCTGTCCACGGGGAAATTCTGATTATTATCTGGCATCACAAACCTCTTGTCTGACTTATGGCATCCTGAAATTGTCAGGTTCAAGCAATTCAATATAAGATGTTACAGTGAACTGTAGTGCTGCTGTGTCTGTTTTTTGCCTCAAGGAAGCTTTTAAAACCTACGCAGCTTACTCGGACCCTCTTGTGGCAGGGCTGATGTATGACTCTGAGTCTAAACAGTTTTTTTGAGTAAATTACACAGGTATCCTGAATCAGAAATTACAGCACAGATGGAAGCAATTTGGCCTTTTGTGCCTGTGCTAGCTTTTAACTGTTGCCTTGTTTCGCTTTAATCCAATTTTCCGGCTCTAAATACTTAGCCACTTTTTTGGCCATAAGTTTTAAATGACATATTTACAGTAGCCCCTCCCACTAAAGAATTGATGTAGAAAAAATCACATCTGAGTCCCATCTTTGTTCATTTAATGATTACCCTTGTTCCTGATTCACTAACCAGTGGGAAGAGTCTTTCATTGTTTACCCAAATTTTGAAAACCTGTTATATTCCACCCTCTCTTGACAATTTAATTTTCTATATTTATATTTCATACTTATTATGTATGAAGAGACATTTAAAAGCCCTCAACTGGGTGGTGAATGAGGAGAGGGCACAGTGATGGTTTCGAGAGAATGAAGTTTGAAAAGGAGCGTATTGTAGATGTTTTTGAAGTCAGGGAGTGAGATGGAGATTCTGAGGATGGATATTCTGATTGACGGGGGAAAGTTGGCTGAAGCAGCCACCATTAATGGAGTTGAATTACTGGGGAACAAGAAGATGATCTGTTAGAGGGCTGGAGGCTATGAACAGGGACACAGGGCTAGAGGGGGAGATCACAGAGTTAGGGAGGGGTGAGTCTGGTATAGCTTAAAGATGAAACTTGAGGTTTTGGATATGCTGGACTTAGTGCTACAACATTCTGGGTGGCTTATACTTTATGAATAGTAGCGGGGGAGGGCCAGCTACAGAAAGAACTTGGAGAAGTGCAGTTGCAAGATGATAAAAACATATCTATGGGGTTAACAGTGGAGTGGGAATGATAGAGTTAAAGGTACATGATGTTGCAGAGGTGAAATAAGACATATGAGGTAGAAAGCTAAGTTTGGTATAACAGCCTCTACATTTGGGCTAATGCTGAGTTGACAACCAAATAATTGGAGGAAGTTGATGTCAGAATGTGTAGGTATTTGAGGGCCAAACAGGATTACTTTGTTTTCCCAACACTAAATTGAAGGAAATTTTAGTTCATTTAGATCTTAATGTTAGATGGGCAATTTGAGTTGTTGGTAACAGCCATGGAATCAATGAAGGAAGCAGCAAGTTGGAACTGGGTGTCATCAACATGTATGTAAAAGCCAGCCCCACGTTTCTGGATAATATTAACAAGGAGTTTCATGCAAATGATCAAGGGAGGGCCAAGACTGGAACACAGTTGGTTATGGTTCAGGAGGAAAAACGGTTTGAGGCACTGTAACAAGTAAGAATGGAACTAGGACATTGTAATAGAGATGGATTCTGGAGGATACATATTTGAGGAGGATGAAGTGGTTCACTGTTATAAGCAGTGGAGAGATTAAGGAAGAACGATGACCTGGAGCAATAGCAATAAAAGTGCAACTGAATTGGCCTGAGAATGGCTTTTTGTTACAGCATGTGATACCAGATAGGGGAGACGCTCAGGAAGTTTATTCTGGAATATTAGTGATGTGGGTTTGAGTGAAAGATACATTCCTTCTCCATGGAGTTTAGGCACCCAAGAGATATTGGCCATGCTGAAGACATTGCATTGCCTTTGGTTTACTAAGGTAGTTTGTTCTAGGTGCCTTGTATGTTGGGTGTCTGTTCAATTGATGGTGGAGGGCACACTACAGATCTCATGATCACTGTGTCTTTCTTGTGGCTGAGTAGGAGGCTGGTATAGTTTGCCCCACTTGGTCTTTAAAGTTTGGCTTGTTTGGGGAGTATTGAAGTTAGGCTCTTGTAGGACTGTCATCTGTGTCCATTGTCTCTGTAACTCTTTCGAGTACAAACCCGTTTCCATCTGTTCCTATTCAGATGAAGTGACATTGTTTCGTAGTTTGCCATTGTGAGATTTGAACTCTTGATACTCTTTTGAGTAAACCTGTTTCCATCTGTTTCAGATGAAGTTACATTGTTTCATAGTTTGCCATTGTGAGATTTGAACTCTTGATCTTGGGGTTACAAACCCAGTACCATAACCACTTGGCTATTTAGGCCAAGCCCATTGTCTCTGTAGATAGGCCAGATTTGTTCTTTGCTTAATTGGATGATTGAGTCGCACCAGTAACATAATTTTGAGAGAGGCCACATTGAGAGGTTGTAATATGCAAGCTGAAATTTTTGGCTCAGCATACGTGGAATTTGTCTGCCTTCCAAAGAAGACCACTTCTAAACTTCTGATAGACACTGGAGTTATAAAGATTTTCAAGGCTATGAAAGCTTTAGGCTATAAAAAGACAAGTTGTTTACAAAACCAAGACTAAGTTCTCCATTAGTTTTCAGAATGCCATGGCATTCATTGGCAGAAGTTGAGGCCTTGTGTCTCAGAGCAGCATTGCAAACTGCTTTTGCCATGTGGTTATGATCGTTGAAGAGGAGAATTTGGTGAAGCTCAAGAGAAATTGAAGCTGACCCTGTCTCTCCTGCAAGACCTTTGAGATTGACTTCAGCAAGTACGACTGATTCCTGTTAATGTTCCTCAGTTTGGTGATATCGCAGTTGATGATTATTTGATCCCTTGAACATCCAGTAAAGACTTTGAGTTGACCAAGTCAGAATTAAGTTAGTTTAGTGAAGATTGTGAGAATTTTGAAGAGGGCAATGTTGCTCCTGTAGCCTATCTCAAGATGCTTTCTGACATTTGATATTATGTTAGATGGCTTATCTTGTAATGACTTGTTTGACTCAACAGTATTGACTAGTCAGGCTGTACAGTCTGGCTTAAAGAAGCAATCATTTATGATTCAATCTCAAAGATATTAATGGTTCAAAATAACTGGTTTTGTTAAAAGATCCCTGCCGCAGTGAAATTAATGTAAAATATTGGATTTATCAGATGTCCTTCTTATCTATAAAATTGTACGTCTTCAAAACAGCCTGGAAATGTTTGCAAAGGTTTATAAGGAAAGTTCCCTTACTGCTATAATATGTGTAATATTATAATTTTGTCTGGTGCAGCATTTGAGTATAACATGGGACAGATTCAGTTGTACATTATCTCTGGATTTGTATAACTTTTGGAAGCTGTTAATGTTTGGGTAAGCAGATGCTGCTGCAGAGGCAGTTGTATTCCGCCACATTATTTTTGTGAATATAATGATAGATTTTATAATCAGATGAGGATGAGAGAATTTAACAAACTTTACAACAAGACTTGCATTACACTAGCCTTGCGACATGACATAAAGGGCCTGTAAAATTTGTTTGTGCAATACCAGTAAGTAACATAGTGGCTGAATATTATAACGTGGTTCTAGTGACCTAAACATTCTAATCGACTGTTCAAATGATTCAGCTAAAACCCTTCAGCTCTTCGGTTGGTGTTGTATGGTGGTGAAGAACCTCGGTGGGAAATGGATTAAGGGATGGCAATGATACAAGTGGCAACTGAATTTTTCATCTCATAACGTGTAGATTAGAATCTAACTCATTGACAATTGGGTTTTTATGTAAATAAAGGTTCTCTAGGAGTATGGTTGCACCTCATTGCCTTCATTTATAGTCAGTGCCTAGAAAATTAACTCTATCACACAGCTTAGTAAATTAGCTCATTGTTACCTTTTTTTTAATGTTGTTTGTTCTTCCCATTATAATTTGCTCCTTTTCATTTTAATTTAAACTTTTCTCATTGACTTAAAGATGCATGCTCAGCTAATGTTTACGTTTTAAATCCTTTTAACTTTGTTTAAAGGAATTGATGCAGAAGAATGGGGAAAATTTCTTCACACAAAACACAAGGTATGCTCAGTGTACATCGTTAATTTTTTCAATATTAAGTAAGCTTAAGGCATATGAACATAAAGGATAGACCCAAAATCTGAAACTGGGGTATGTGTCAAATAGGATTTATAACCAGTGTCAGTGGAATTCCCCAGGCTGCTACTATAATTGCAGCAGAGCCCAGATTGAATCATCAGTTTAAATGATTTTGACTCCCCTCTGCGTATTTTCCTGCTTTTTCACCACTTTTTCTCCCTTCTCTGTTTACTGAAGTGTTGACTTGCCCAGTAGCCCTTTATCTTTAAGTATAGATAATAACGGCGGCAAGCTAGTCAATCAGTTGGGTGGGGAGAATGAGAGTAGGGAGCCTGATCCTGTGCTCTGATGACGTTTACACACGTTTTAAGCATGGATCACTGAATAATAATCAGGAACAATAACCGTGTCTGATTTATTTCTCCACTCCAGGACCAGCAATAATGATACAAAAACAAAATATTATTGATGCTGGAAATTGGAAATAAAAAGGGAAAATGCTGGAAATACTCAACAGATCTGCTAGCATCTGTGGAGAGAGAAGCAGATTTAACATTTCAGGTAGATGACCGTACGTTGGTTCTGATGAAAGATAACATCTGAAAAGTTAACTCTGTTCCTATCTACAGATGCTGCCAGACCTGCTGAGTATTTCCAGCATTTTCGATTTTTATTCCAACAACCTTGACATCCACAAATGCACATTCTCAGGCAAGAACACTAGACAGTGATCTAAAGAAGGAGCGTTAGCTGATAATGTCTTTGTCCAGGGGCCCCAGACAGCATAGGTTACTCATCTGGATGGCTTAATACCGTTACAACACTTTGACCTGTTGTTTTTCTCACTTTTTCATGTGAAAGAGATTAACTTACGATCTTTTTTCAACTCAATTTAAAGTTTGAACTGAGAAAACCTTATATAAGCATTTTAATTTTTTTTTGCTTTTCTGTGAATGGGGTGGGGAAGAACCAAATACATTGTCAATGATTTAACTATTTCAATAATTATCCATTTTCAGGTCTACACTGACTTTGATGAAATTAGGCAAGAAATAGAAAATGAGACAGAACGAGTTTCTGGTGGCAATAAGGTAAAGATAGAGACACAAACTGCATAAACCTAAAAATGTAAAAAAAAGAGCGGTTGATTCTATTTGCATTTGTCTCACTGTAAATTTGGTAGAAAGGTTGCTGAAAGTAATTGGGAAAATAGTTTGTGTGGAGCAGGTAATGCATTTCATACCTTACTCTGACATGAACTTCCTCTTAAGGACTTAAGAGTTTTGTGGATACTTTGAGGGAAAAGGCACTGTCAATCCCATTAAGAGAGTTATTTAGTTTTATATAATCTCTAACGGTGCAGACCATCATATAAAATAAAAAGGGAACATGCTGGGAATACTCAGCAGATCTGCTAGTATCTGTGGAGAGAGAAACAGATTTTAACATTTCAGGTAGATGACCTTACATCAGTTCTGTTGAAAGATAACAGATCTGAAATATTAACTCTGTTCCTCTCTACAGATGCCAGACCTGCTGAGCGATTTTGGTTTTTATTCCAACAACTCTGACATCCACTGGCTCTGTTAGCTTCCATTATATATTAATGGTTCCTACCAAATAATCAGTCAGGTACTTGGCGACAGGTGGAGAATGGGAATGGCTTTGAAGCTCTCATTGCAAGGCATAGAGTCAAGACTGTTTTGATTAATGTATTTTCTTTTTGGTGAAGAGGACTTTTGGAGATTAGCGGAGGGCAGGTGAGCTGATCTGTTGAAATTCCAGGAAAACCTTTGGGCACTTGGAGGCTATTTATATACTCTGCTATCCTAGATGAATTTTGAACATCCCAGTTTCAAGAGGAAAGCTACTTTATGTGGGCAATAACATAACTGGAAATACACATAGAACCAAACGTTTAGGTGCAGAGATGCGTGTTGAGATTAAAATATGGTGTAAATGACAAAAATATCCTCCACAGCATGCCCTTAAAGATCATGGTTTCCAAAGCCAGTATTAAGTACAGTGCATTCCTTTTTCATTTTTGCCATTTTTATTGTTGTAGGGTATTAGTGCTGAACCAATTCACCTCAGGATCTTCTCACCACATGTGGTTAACCTGACGCTTGTCGACCTTCCTGGATTGACAAAGGTGTAGTATGTCAGGATGTCTCAATCCTCATTCATCCAAAGCTGTTGGAATTTGCTCATCATATTTAGTTAATATTCAGCAGACACATTGCACAACTGATCCAATAATCACTGAATGGTGGAATGAACTACATCCAAATCCTCCTTAACTGTTTCTGTCCTGTTTAATTTCACTTTCCTCCTCTCCATGTTTTCCCAGCTTTTTTTCTTCATGCCCTGAAAGCATCAACATATGTAAGCTTATAGTTCTATGGATAATAACAAGAATTTGACATCTTTCCCAAGTGACCATATGTGAGGTTAGGTATTGAGTCCCAGCAGGTTATTTAACTGAGGCAGTTGCATCATGGCTGAACCCAGTCCTGCCCCTTGTTTGATGTCCACAGATGTACATATTTTCAACAAGAATCACTGAACAATTACCAGTTGTGGAACCCAGGGTAATTCCCTCTTTCTACCCTCCCCACCCCCCTTCCCTCAACCTGAACTTTAAGGTCAATTAAGACCATCTCTGGCACTATTTTTTTGAGATCTGTTAACCAAGCACAGATCAGGAATTGAACCCAATTCTTCTGCTCAGTCTTATTCACTGCCACACTGTTGCATTGACTAATTACATCAAATGGAGGAAATGCAGCACCATAAAAAGCTGTTGTAGGTTTCCGAACAGCACGCTGCTGAAATGTTCTGCAAAAGGACGTAATATAATAACCAACTTATTTTCAGCACAACAAACCTTGCCTTGTTGTCATGCTCATTATCTTAATAACAACCAGTATTCCTATGTTGTGATTGTAATTCTGTGCAAGTTGATAACAGAACAATCAGTGTTGGAAAATTAGTTTAATCCTTTGAGTACCAGAATAAGGTTTTCTTATTTGGTTATGGGCAGCCACTGGCAAATGTGTTTGTTTGACAACTCTTTTCTTGGTTCAAGATATTTTGCAAATATTGACCTTGTTGCATTCTTACGCAACCACAGTAATATTCCAAAGCCTAGAATTTAGATTAATTGGATAAAAAAATAGAGGTTACTGTTATCACTGCTTTCAGAAGTGTAGAGTTACAAATTTCAAATATAAACTCATTTTTTGAAATTTATGTGCTCATTCCTATATTTCATGCATTCCTCCCCCTGCTGAGAGAACAAAGAGGTGATTTGCTTCCAATCCTTATTAATATTGATCGTGGCCCATCAGTGCACAATTGTAGTCTGGGGATCTGAGTGGTTCATTTTGATTTGATTTTTGTCACTTTCCCTTTTTGGGAGACACTAACCCTGCACTCTGGCTTGCCATGGATATCTCAGGAAAGGCTAGGAACTCAAACCTGTGACAATCTCAGTTACAAAACCAAGAATTGTATTCTACAGTCTATTTTATGCTGCATTTGTATGCTTTGTGCACAACATTACCACTTTGTCACATTTTACTTCTGCTCAATGAGCTTTAATCCACAGTGATACAGATGTGGCAAATAGAAGGTTTCTTCAGATTAGTTTTATTTTCCAAAACAATGTGACTGCTAATTCAGAATTTAGTATTCAAAATGTTGCTGTAAATGAAATGGTTCCTGGAAAGCCAATGTAATGTAGATTTTGTGCATGTTTTGGGTTAATGTTCTGTTAGCTCTGGGTTTCTGTGCCCCCGGTTCCTCCTGTTAATTATCATGAGTTTTGCCATTTGAATTTGTCAAACATGGTTTTAGAAACTTAAATCTGCTGTAAAAAGTAAACTTCATCTATAAAAAAAATCTTTTCAAAATCATATTTCAAAGATAATTTAAACTCACAAGTCCTTCAACTGGAACTCGATCCATTGACAGATGCTGTTTTATTGAAAATGAATCAGTAGTTAGCTTTTGAAGCATGTTTTTAATATTCACCATAACACTATCTCTTTAGGTACCAGTGGGTGACCAACCTCGAGACATAGAAGTGCAGATAAAAGACCTGATTCTGCGATACATCAGCAACCCAAACTCAATCATCTTATCTGTCACTGCTGCCAATACTGACATGGCAACCTCGGAGTCACTTAAAATTGCCCGAGAGGCAGATCCAGAAGGTAAGATGGTCAAGGAGATTATCCAATAGCAGCAACCCTAGAGCATTAGACTTCCAGTTACAGCATCTGAGTTTAAATCTACAGATCCAATGTTGATCACCACTGGGCTGCCTTCAACAGGATTATAATCAAAAATCTCTGAGCTCGAGTAATACAGATGGAGGCATCAAAGCAGGTCAACTACTGAGAAGCCACTTTCACCATTCTTAGGTGGACTTCTCAGCAAAGCAGATCCTTTTTCTGCTTTATGACACCTAATCGTGCCCTGAAAAGCATAATGCAGGCTTTACTAATGGCGTGACTAGGTGTGAGTAAGAAACCATCGGAGGGAGCAGTTTGGGAGAAGGAAAAATCATTTTTAATTAGTGTGTTTGTGTGTATTGGACTACAGGGCGGCGAACACTTGCTGTTATCACAAAACTGGATCTTATGGATGCTGGCACTGATGCTATGGATGTACTTATGGGAAGAGTTATTCCAGTCAAATTGGGTATCATTGGAATTGTCAGCAGGTATGTAGCAATTTCCAGTTAAGAAGTGAATTCCATGTGACACTTGCTGAAGCAATTAAAGCTAGATAAATAGCTACTATTGGTCAAACTAATGTATCTTTCATTTAACTTAAAATGATATTCCACTTGTAAAGCACTAAAAATCTCTGATATATTGACAAAAGAGCAACCCACGTAATCAATGTCTGATGTCAGAGACTGGATCTGGGAACACTCTAATCAAGTTGTCATCTTTTGCCTGTCCGTAGACAAAGATCTATCTAGCCATCTGCTCAATGAACAATATAAACTTCAGAATGATGGAGGAATATGCCATTTCTGTTCTTTTGTTTAGAAATTCAATGGCATAACAATTGAACAGTATTCACAGAGGTAGGGATAAAGGAAGAAGAAAGAATTGTTTTTAAATTAAGAAATGTAAAGGACGTGTCCAGCATAGGCAATGATTTCCTTTGCAGGAAGCAAAGGCAAAGCCTGAGACTAGTCACTCCAGATGATAGTCAAAAATCTCTAAGCCATCATGTTAGGTAATATAAATAGAGGCAGTGAAGAAGGTCACCTGCCTGACCTCTCAATCAGTAAAAGTCTTTATGGCATTAGGCAGGGGGAAAGGTTATTTTAGGTGAGGCACCCCATTTATATGTAGCACTTTGATGCCTGGTGTGACCTGGAATAATAAGGCCCTGCTTCATTACTGCAACCTTTAGTATGCTGAGTTTCTCGTGTTAGCCATGTTTTTACATCTCTGCAGGGAGGGAACAACAAGGGAGAATCATCCTGGGCCACTTCATAGGCTTTGTTCAACTAAGGCAGTTTCTATCTATCCGTTTTCTCAGCTGAAAAGGTTGTTTCCCTTCTTCCATCGCTTTGCTGAAAACATTTCCTTTCTAACTTCAGTGAAATAATCACTGTTTCTTCCCATATCCCTGCAATGTTGTTAAGGTCAGGAACTCAAACATGTTGGAGCTGTGCAGAGATAGGTGGTAAATGCGAACTGTTATTTTGGGATAAGTGGAACTGCTCTGTTGTCACGCTGCTCAAATGTGCTACGTTTCAACCCGAAAATGTGCCGACATTAATGAAAACACACCTTTGTGTTTACTCTCTAGCTGCTTCTGGGACAGGTTGCTTATCGCAATTCTCGAGTTATAAAGAATTGTTTGTTGCACTAATTACTATATTTAAAACATGTTTATGTGTATTCTTCAGGAGTCAGCTAGACATCAACAATAAGAAAATTGTGGCAGATGCTTTAAAGGATGAACATGCTTTTCTACAAAAGAAATATCCCTCTCTTGCTAATAGAAATGGAACCAAGTATTTGGCCAAAACTTTGAATAGGTAATGTTTTGTTAACTGATTTAACTATCAAAAGGAACCAAATTGCAAAGTTTGTTTCTGTGAAGGTCATTTCCAGAGATTGCTCCTTCACTTAATTTCTGGAGCCCTCGGTGAAATTTAAGTCCTGTGGTAATGTCTTTGCAATCGTCTGAGGAGAAAGAAAAAACTATCTCTGCCCATGGTTCAGCTAATTTTCCTAAAAATGTTGTTGGTGGACTTTGTACACCTCAGGTTTTCTGAAAGGATTTGGAGTTGTCTGTGCCAATACTAGTGCAGGAAAACCTCCAAGCTGTACTGCTCAAGGTAGTGCTGCTAAGTGTTCTACCTGTAAAGTCAGGTGCAAGTACAGCAAGTCAGGTGCAAGTACAGTGGTAATTGAGTTTTGTAGCTAGTTGGGCTAGGTATTATATTTGCATTTTTAACATCTATGTAATTCAGTTTTCTCTAAATTCTTTGGCCTGAGAGAATTTTATTCATATGTTTAATTTTATTGTTATAGATTGCTAATGCATCATATCCGAGATTGCTTGCCAGAGCTTAAGACACGGATAAATGTCCTGGCCGCTCAGTATCAGTCTTTACTGAACAGCTATGGAGAACCAGTGGAAGACAAGAGTGCAACATTGTTGCAGCTCATCACCAAGTTTGCAGCAGAATATTGCCACACAATTGAGGGAACAGCAAAATACATTGAAACTTCAGAACTGTAAGCATACTGCTATTTTGTCATCCTGTGTGTCTAGTGTTAGTGCCTGCCTGAGGTATCCCAAGTATTGCTCATTAACGTTTAGCTTTGATACAAAGTGCTTCATATAGTGTTAGCATAAATGTTATATGCATTATCATAAATAATAAACTCCATGACACAATTTTTTTGAGGATGGCAAAAATAAGTTTCAGCTAGTCTTTGTTGCCTGATTGCCTCAGATGGTGGGCCAGAATGTTGTCACGCATTCCCTCCTGTTAATATGAATTGTCTACCAGCACATGAAAAGATTTCCTAGAGTGCTTATCTTAGGGCAGCTCTGTCTGGGGAGTGTAAAATCTTTTTTTTCTTATTCATTTATGGGGTATGGACTTCGCTAGCTGGGCCAGCATTTATTGCCCATCCCTAGTTGCCCATGAAAAGGTGGTGGTGAGCTGCCTTCTTGAACTACTGCAATTCATGTGGCATAGGTACACCCACAGTGCTGTTAAGGGAGTTCCAGGATTTTGATCCAGCGACAGTGAAGGAATGGTGATATATTTCCAAGTCAGGATGGTGAGTTACTTGGAGGGGTACCTCCAGGTGATTGTGTTCCCATCTGTCTGCTGCCCTTGTCCTTCTAGGTGGTAGTATTCGTGGGTTTGGGAGGTGCTGACTAAAGAGCCTTGGTAAATTCCTGCAGTGCATCTTGTAGATGGTACACACTGCTGCTACTTTGCGTAGGTGGTGGAGGGAGTTTGTGGATGTGGTGCCAATCAAGTGGGCTGCTTTGTCCTAGACAGTGTCCAGCTTCTTGAGCTTTGTGGGAGCTGCACTCATTCAGGCAACTGGGGAGTAATCTATCACAATCCTGACTTGTGCCTTGTAGAAGGTGGGCAGGCTTTGGGGAGTCAGGAGGTGAGTTACGCATCACATGATTCCTAGCCTCTAAACTGCTCTTGTAGCCACAGTATTTACATGGCTAGTCCAGTTCAGTTTCTGGTCAATGGTAAGCCCCCAGGATGTTCATAGTGGGGGATTCGGTGTTGGTAATGCGGTTAAACATTGAGGGGCGATGGTTGGATTCTCTCTCAATGGATTCTCTCTTGTTGGAGATGGTCATTGCCTGACACTTGCGTAGCGTGAATGTTGCTTGCCATTTATCAGCCCAAGCCTGGATATTGTCCAGGTCTTGCTGCACTTGGACATGACTGCTTCAGTGCCTGAGGAGTTGCAAATAATGCTGAACATTGTGCAATCATCAGTGAACATCCCCACTTCTGACCTTATGATGGAAGGAAGATCACTGATGAAGCAGCTGAATATGGTTGGACTGAGGACACTACCCTGATGAATTCCTGCATTGATGTCCTGGAGTTGAGATGACTGACCTCCAACAACCACAAGCATCTTCCTTTGTGCTAGGTATGGCTCCAACTAGTGTAAAGTTTTCCCCCTGATTCCCATTGACTCCAGTTTTGCTATGGCTCCTTGATGCCACACTCAGTCAAATGCTGCCTTAATATCAAGGGCAGTCACTTTCACTTCACCTCAGGAGTTCAGCTCTACCATGCTTGAACCAAGGCTGTAATGAGGTCAGGAGCTGAGTGGGCCTGGCAGAACCCAAACTTGGCATCAGTGAGCAGGTTATTGCTAAGCAAGTGCTGCTTGATAGCACTGTTGATGACCCCTTCCATTACTGATGATTGAGAGTAGACAGATGGAGCGTTAATTGGCCGGGTTGGATTTGTCGTGCATCTTGTGTACAGGACATACCTGGGCAATTTTCCACATTGCCGGGTAGATGCCAGTGTTGTAGCTGTACGGGAACAGCTAGGCTAGGTGTGTGGCAAGTTCTGGAGCACAAGTCTTCAGTACTATTGCCGGAATATTATCAGGACCCATAGCCTTTGCAGTATTCAGTACCTTCAGCTGTTTTTTGATATCACGTGGAGTGAATCAAATTGACTAAAAACTGGCATCTGTGATACTGGGGACCTCCGGAGGAGGCCGAGATGGATCATCCACTTGGCACTTCTGGCTGAAGATTCAGCCTTATTTTTGCACTGCTGTGCTGGGCTCCTCCATCATTGATGATGGGGATATATGGGGAGCCTCCTCCTCCAGTCAGTTGTTTAATTGTCCACCACCATTGACGACTGCATGTGGCAGGAATGCAGAACTTGGATTTGATCCATTGATGGGGTATCGTTTAGCTCTGTCTATCATTTGCTGCTCATGCTGTTTGGCATGCAAGTAGTCCTATGTTGTAGCTTCACCAGAATGACACCTCATTTTTAGATATGCCTGGCACTGCTGCTCCTGGCATGCCCTCCTGCACTCTTCATTGAACCAGGGTTGATCCCTCGGCTTGATGGTACAGGTAAAGTAGGGGAATATGCCGGGCATCAGGTTACAGATTGTGTTCGAGTACAATTCTGCTGCTGCTGATGGTGCACAGCGCCTCATAGATGCCCAGTCTTGAGTTGCTAGATCTGTTTGAAATCTATCCTATTTAGCAATGTCGTAGTGCCACACAACATGATGGAGGGTATCCTCAATGTGAAGGTGGGACTTTGTCTCCACAATGACTCTGCGGAGGTCACTCCTACCGATTCTGTCATGGACAGATGCACCTACGGCAGGCAGGTTGGTGAGGATGAGGTCAAGTATGTTTTTCCCTCTTGGCTCCCTCACCACCTGCCGCAGACCCAGTCTAGCAGCTATGTCGTTTAGGACTCGGCCAGCTCGGTCAGTACTAGTGCTACTGAGCCATTCTTGATGATGGAAGTCCCCCACCCAGAGTACGGTCTGCACCCTCAGTGCTTCCTCCAAGTGGTGTTCAACATGGAGGAGCATTGATTCATCAGCTGATGAGGGGCGGTATGTGGTAATCAGCAGGAGGTTTCCTTGCACTCAATAAAAATCTGGAATTAAAAGTCTGACGATGACCATGAACGCATTTTCAATTGACGTAAAATCCCATCTGGTTCACGAATGTCCTTTAGGGAAGGAAAACTGTCATCCTTACCTGGTCTGGCCTGCATAGTGACTCCAGACCCACAGCAATGTAGTCGACTCTTAAATGCCCTCTGAAATGGTCTAGCAAGCCACTCAGTTGTAACAAACCATTACAAAGACACAAAAATGCCATGAGACTTCATGGGGTCCGGAGTCAATGTTGAGGACTCCCAGGGCAACTCACTTCCGACTGTATACCACTGTGCCGCCACCTCTGCTGGGTCTGTCCTGCTGGTGGGACAGGACATAACCAGGGATGGTGATGGTGGAGTCTGGGATATTATTTGTAAGGTATGATTCCGTGAGGATGACTATGTCAGGCTGTTGCTTGACTAGTCTGTGAGACAGCTTTCCCAATTTCGGAACTAGCCCTGAGATGTTAGTAAGGAGTACTTTGCAGGGTTGACAGGGCTGCAATTGTCATTGTTGTTTCCGGTGCCTAGGTCAATGCCGGGTGTCCGTCTGGTTTCATTCCTTTTTTATGCCTTTGTAGTGGTTTGTTACAACTGAGTGGCTTGCTAGGCCATTTCAGAGGGCATTTAAGAGTCAACCACATTGCTGTGGGTCTGGAGTCACTATGCAGGCCAGACCAGGTAAGGACAACAGTTTTTCTTCCCTAAAGGACATTCGTGAACCAGATGAGATTTTACATCAATTGACAATGCGTTCATGGTCATCGTCAGGCTTTTAACCCCAGATTTTTATTGAGTTCAAATTCCACTGTCTGCCATGGCAGAATTTGAATCCAGGTCCCCAGAGCATTAACCTGGGTCGGTCTCTTACTAGCCCAGCAACAGTGACTCCTAAAGGGCTGCACCTGTCAATAAGAGTTTATGGTGGTGTTGGAAAACTGGACCAATTGCTTACATTGTTCAGAAACATGAGATCCTGCTGCAGAAGGCACAGGAAGGGAGTGTGATACAATTTAGCAACTCAGTAAAATCACAGTTACATCCTGTATCCGTTGAACCAAATCATACTGGCATCCAAATCTCTAGTGTCCAATTGCAAGGGGAAGAAGTTAACTCATAGTAGGAGGAAATAAAGCTGGTGTTTTCCTCATTTTTGTGCATAAGTGGTGGCACAAAACTAAGGTGGAGCTCATGCACTAGAAACAGCAGTCACATGCTGAAACATCCAGCACTCCTTTACTGTTAGGAGTTTCTCAGTGGGGCCAATTACCTTGGGTGCAGTGATTAGCATGGGTCAAATTAGAGCCAGTCTCCACCTCCACCACATCCCATTCTGCCCTTAAAATTGTAGGCCCCATTGGCTAGCTGACAAGGAAGATAAAACAGTTTCTGAATAATGGCAATTAATGTTGGTGATTTTGTCTGTTCGGATCCCACATGAACATATTTGAGTGGCAATTCTTTTTGTTCATGTAGGCTGGTGCATTGATGAGGACCTCTGATTCTCACGAGTGGCATCTTTGGCTTACATTAGAGGAAAATGAGCAACCCTATAAAAGCTTTCCATCTTGAACAGCTGGTACACAGCAATAACAAGTGTTGAAGATATTGCTTCTTACATTGGTGGTGTTTATCACTTGCTTAGTAAAGTCATGTATAGCAGACTGCCTAATGAGTCAGATAATTGGCCACTTAAGGGCCTCAGTTGAGGCTTAAGAGTCTTGAACTCTCCTCACCCCCTTAAAATTTCTGACAGGTAGGTGGCAGGGTTTTACGGGCACCTTTCATCTGTAAACACACTGATTGAGGGCTGGTAAAATGCTGTCCATACTGATTGTGGCGTGCTGACTTATGGTTGTTTCTTCATCTGCCAGTGATGGCTTTGGAGAAGGCATGAGCCCAGCCTAGTCTGAGAGATGTACAGACTTCGAGTGAAACCTGTTTTTAGATATATTTATATACAAATGTGATTCTTTAGGTAAATTTAATCATTATCATGTTAAGTTGAGTATATATAGCACTTACTATGCTTCTGAAAACATTATTTTCAGAAGCACCAGGCTTAGTGGAAAATCGATGATACTTTTTTAAAATTGCTGATTGCTATTTTTCATTTCTGTTGTGTCAGTTGGCAAATTTCATATGGTTCTGTTATTTGTTGCATTTTCTTTGGTTAAAATTGCATGATCAATAAATCAGATGCATGTGTGACGTGTGGATTTTCATGAACACAGATGCGATTGTTGAGGGATCTGCTTAAGGATAAAACTAATTCCACATATTAATATAATCAATTGAAAACAATTTTCTAGGATTCACCAAAGATTATTCAGTGATCATGAGACTGCCTTACTATCACAATTTGTTTTTTTTCTAGTTGTGGAGGAGCGAGAATATGCTACATTTTTCATGAAACATTTGGACGTACTTTAGAATCAGTAGATGCGTTGGGTGGTCTCAACACCATTGACATTCTCACTGCAATTAGAAATGCCACTGTGAGTAGTTAGTACTTGGCCCTCATTTAGCATCAACAAGAAAAGCTTTCCTTTCTGTCATTCCCTTACAATTGTTTTTTTACTGGCCCAGCTTTTGGATTTATGCTTTGCTTTTCTTCCATTCATATTATATGCTTTATATATTTTTCTGCTTTTGTGATGATGTCACTTTCTCTATTCATTGACAAGAATTCAGTACCGCCTAGTTAATAATTGCATAAAATCTCTTACATTTTTAATTATACATTTTCTTGTACATTGCACATCTTTTCTGATTCTATCTTCCTCCTTTATAAACATATGTCGTGAGAGAGTTTTGATGCATCATTTTTAATATTCTGTTTTGAACTGAAGCGTTATAATTTTCTTTTAATCTCAGTAAGAATGAATTTTTAACTAGATCTACTTTGTTTAGGGTCCACGTCCAGCACTTTTTGTTCCTGAAATCTCTTTTGAGTTGTTAGTGAAACGCCAGATCAAACGCCTGGAGGAGCCCAGTTTACGATGTGTTGAACTGGTCCATGAAGAAATGCAAAGGATTATACAACATTGCAGCACGTACAGTACACAGGTACACAGACCATTCATTTGGTCTCTGGTCCCACAACTGTTATTTAAATGGTGGTTACTGAAGATATTCTTGGGAAGAACTGGTTTGAGTGATCTTTTGGTGGTCATTTACTGGTTGTCTGTTGAGAAATGGTACATATTATTAAGAAAATTGCTGTTAAAGTTAAGAGGCAAGTTAAGTTTCTTCCAGTCTTAAACAGGGATACACAAGCTCTCTGAGAGCAGCTGTTACTAGTTAATTAGGTAGCTAGCTTAAACTGGTTTCTGAGCTTTAGCAGAGCTGACTCAGCATCGTTTCTCAGAGAGTATAAAATGCAGGGGTCTCTGAGTACTACCTGAGTGCACAGAGTGCAAAGCCAGGAGTTTGGCCAAGGGCGTTTGGTGAAGAGGGGAACTATGAATTAAGAAAAGTAATTTTAATTAACACAATAAAGATGACAGGATGGGTGATGTGTCATGGCTGTAACATGTGGGACCTCCTGGATGCCACTGCAATCCATGGCAACCACATCTGTAGTAAGTGTCTGCAGCTTGGGGAGCTTCGGCTCAGAGCTTATGACCTGGAAGCTGAGCTGCAGACGTTGCTATGCATCAGGAAGAGGGTAAGTTACTTGGACACTTTGCTCCAGAAGGTAGTCTCACCCCTTAGGTTAGCGTAGTCAGATTTCGTTGATGGTCAGGGACAGGAGGGTGTGACTGCAAATCAGGCAGGTAAGGAGATTAAGATGAGCGTGGAGGAGCCTCAGCCCTTGCAGTTGAGCAACAAGTTTGAGGCTCTTACAAGTGTATGAACAAGAGCGAAGGCTATGGTGAGGATGAGCAGACATAGTGCAAGAAGCCATTCAAATGGGGGGAGTTAAAAGGAATGTAGTGGTAGTAGGGGATAGTATAGTCGGGGGGATAGACACTGTTCTCTGCAGCCAAGAGCGAGAATCCAGAAAGCTGTGTTATCTGCCTGGTGCCAAGGTTTGGGATATCTGCTCAGGGCTGGCGAGGAACTTGGAGTGGGAGGGAGAGGATCCAGTTATCATGGTCCACGTAGGTACCAACAACATAGGTAAGATTAGGAAAGCGGTTCATCTTCGAGATTGAGGAGCTAGGCACTAAATTATAAAGCAGCACCTTAAAGGTAATAATCTCTGGATAATTACCTGAGGCACATGCAAATAGCATTGGGCAGATAAGATTAGAGAGCTGAATGCATGGTTCAAAGACTAGTGTGGGAGAAGCGGGCTTTGCTTCATGGAGCACTGGCACCAGTCTTGGGGAAAGTGGAGACTGTACCGTTGGGACGGACTTCACCTGAACCATGCTGAGACCAGCATTCTAGCGAGTCATATAACTAGGGGAGTAGAGAGGACTTTAAACTAAATAGTTGGGGGTGCAGATTGTAGGGGCAGATTGAGTAAATTAAAGGGAAACGACAAGGCCAAGGTAGCAATAAAGGTAATAATCAGAGAATGACAGGAAGGGACAGTAAACTTAAGAGTGTGCCAGCAGATAGGGCCAGAGTTTGCAACAACAGTAAAAAAAAAAAAAGCTGAACTAAGGGTTCTGTTTGAATGCTCGCAGCATTCGCAATCAAACAGATGAATTGTCAGCTCATAGAAATTCTTACGTGTGACCTGATAACTATTGCAGAGTCGTGGCTACCAGGAAACCAAAGCTGATACGTGACGTTCGGGAAGAACTGGAAGCTGGGAAAAGGTGGTGGGGTAGCTCTGTTAATTGGAGAGATCAGTAGCGCTGTAGTGAGAGATCAAAACATAGAATCAGTTTGGATGGAACTATGAAACAGCAAGGGGCAGAAAACATTGGTGGAAGTTGTTTATAGGCCACCAAACAGCAGTGGTCATGTGAATCAGTATAAATCAGGAAATTAGAGGCGCACATAACATGGGTAATACAGTGATCATGGGACATTTTAATCTACATGTAGACTGGGTAAACCTAATTAGTACTAATGTTGTAGAGGACAAATTCTTGAAATGTATTGAAGATGGTTTTCTAGAGCAGTATGTGGAAGAACCAACTCGGGACCAGGTTATTTTAGATCCATCATTATGCACTGAAAAGGGGATAATTAATAATGTAAATGTGCCTTTAGAAAAGAGTGACCATAATATGATAGAATCTTACATTAAGTTTGAAAGTGATGCAGTTCAATCAGAAACTAGGGTCTTCAATCCAAACAAAGGAAACTATGAAGGTATGAGGGGAAAATTGGCTATGGTGGACTGAGAAACTGTTAAAAGGCATGATGGTAGACAAGCATGGGTAGGCTAACATTTAAAGAATTAATACATGGTTTACAACAAAAATGCATTCCTTTAATGCACAAAAATCCAGCTAACAGAAGATTGTATTAGATCAAAGGAAAAGGCATATAAAGTTGCCAAAGAAGTGATAAGCCTGAAGCTTGGGAGCAATTTAGAATTCTGCAAAGGAGGACCAAGGTTAAGAAAGGGAAAACAGAATATGAGAGTAAACTAGCGAGAAACATAAAAATGGACTGTAAAAGCATCTATAGGTATGTAAAAAGGAAAAGATTAGCAAAAATGAATGTGGGTCAATTACAAGCAGAGTCAGGAGAATTTATAATGGGGGATAAGGAAATGGCAGAGAAGCTAAACAAATACTTTGTGTCCGTCTTCACAGAGGAAAATGCTAAATATCTCCCAGAAATAATGTAGAATCAAGGGGCTAGTGTAAACGAGGGACTGCAAGATATTAATATTGGTTTAAAAAAGTACTGTAGAAATTAATGGGACTTAAATCCTCTGGACCTGATCTACATCCCAGTGTTGAAGGAAGTGGCTGTAGAGAAAGTAGATGCATTGGTAGTCATCTATCAAAATTCTATAGACTCTGGAATGGGTCCTATATATTGGAAGGTGGCAAATGTAATCCCACTATTTAAGAAAGGAGGGAGAGAGAAAACAGGGAACATCAGACCTGTCAGCCTAACATCAGTTGTAGGGAAAATGCTAGAATCTATAATAAAGGATGTGATAACAGGACACTTAGGAAATAATGGTAGGATTGGGCGGAGTCAATATAGATTTATGAAAGGAATGTTTAACAAACCTGTTGGAGTTTTTTTAAGGATGTAACTAACAGAATAGATAAGGGGGAACTGGTGGATGTGGTATTTTTAGATTTTCAGAAAGCTTTTGATAAGGTCCCACGCAACTAAAAGTAGAGCACATGGGATTGGGGCAAGTATATTGGCATAGATTGAGAACTGGTTAATGGACAGAAAACAGAGTAAATGGGCCATTTTCAGATTGGCAGACCGTGACTGGTGTGGTAGCTCAAGGTTCAGTGGTATATCGATGATTTGGATGTGGCGATTAAATGTAATATCTCCCAAGTTTGCAGATGACACAGAACTAGGTGGAAGTGTGAGTTGTGAGGAGGATGTAAGTACATTTCAAGGGGATTTGGAGAGGCTAAGTGAGCGGGCAAAAGCTTGGCAGATGGAATACAATGTGGAGAAATGGTGCTAGGAAAAACTGAATTCAAAGTATTTCTTAAATGGTGAGAGAGTGGAAGTGTTGAACTTCAAAGGAACTTGGGTGTCCTTGTTCACGAGTCACTGAAACCTAATATACAGGTGCAGCAAGCAATTAAGAAGGCAAATAATATGTTGGCCCTTATTACAAGAGGATTTGTGTATAGGAGTAAAGATGTCTTAGTGCAATTATATAGGGCTGAATTTTGTCAGAATTGCACTGTGTGCAGTAGTGGTCAGGTAAAATGGAGCCCTACCCACCGATGAAAATGACAGGTTTTTACGCTGTATCTTCCCGAGCTCGCCTTATTATATATGCACTCCCGCACAACACACTGTTTCCATTGCGGGCGGGCTCTCATTCACCTCCTTGCCATCACCCCACTGTTGCATCATGCTGGGTACCATCTTTAAAAGGCAGCTGCCAGCAAAGCGCTCATCACCCCCCCCCCCCCCCCCCCCCCCACACAACCACCTCGATTGCCTGTGCGCGAGAAGCAGTGCCAGGGCAGCACCTGACCCCCCCTCCCCCTCCCCCCAAACTCTCAACAATCACCTTCAAAAATGGCCAGCATTGCCCCCAGATAGCCCCCCCCCAAACCCCTCAGCAGTCGCTTGTTGGGGGGCTAGGTATGAGTCCCCCCCCACCCGGGCCTGTAAACAACAGGCAAGCTGTGGAGAACGCTACTGCTCGCTCACCTCAGTTCCCTCAAAATGAAGGCTGCCAAGTGCACTTCGCCTGGATGGGTGCTGTTGTGATACACATCAGCGTGCTTTCCTGTTGATGTGGACGGACGATATGGCAGGGTTCTAAGAACCTGGCAGGATGGCCTTTTAATTATATGCTAATGTATTACAATTAGCTCTCTACTGACTGATGGCAGGAAACGCAGCACGCCATCGGCGGGCTTAGCAGAAGATGGCGACTTGCCTTCACGCCACCGTGTAGTGGGTCCCGCCATATTTTCCACGCATGCCATCTATCACACCTGCTACCAGCAGGCTCGGAAATTTCCGCCGGTAGAACCTTGGTTAGACCACACTTGGACTATTGTGTGCAGTTTTGGTTTCCTTACCTAAGGAAAGATATACTTGCCATAGAGGGAGTGTAACAAAGGTTCACCAAACTAATTCCTGGGATGGAGGGATTGTCCTTCGATAAAGGATTAAATAGACTGTGCCTTTATTCTCTGGAATTTAAAAAGAATGGGAGGTGATTTCATTCAAACATACAAAATTCTTACAGGGCTCAACAGGGTTGATGCAGGAAGGATGTTTCCCCTCCTGTGTTTTCTAGAATAAGGGACAGATCATTTAGGACTGAGATGAGACTGAGATTAATGGGTGGTGAGTCTTTGGAATTCTCTGTCCCAGAGGGCTGTGGAGGCTCAGTCATTTAGTATGTTCAAAATTGAGATTGATGCATTTCTACATATTGAAAACACGAAGGGATACAGGGATAGTGCAGGAAAATGATGTTGAGGCAGAATAACAGAATGGCGGAGCAGGCTCGAAGGACTGAAAGGCTGTT
This sequence comes from Carcharodon carcharias, assembly GCF_017639515.1. Lineage (NCBI taxonomy): Eukaryota > Metazoa > Chordata > Chondrichthyes > Lamniformes > Lamnidae > Carcharodon > Carcharodon carcharias. The sequence goes on along the minus strand of NC_054487.1, from coordinate 33,234,627 downwards.
TCTTTGGTAAAAACAGCATAACAAAATAATCAACAATAAATATACCTGTTAAATTTTTGTAATGTTCTAGACCTAAAAAAAAATATACTTACCCAATTTGGCTGAAATTGATCTGTTCGCAGAACTGATCTTTGGTCATTATTTTATATGGAATGATGAATTCTCCTTTACTCACACTGAATTTTGAACTGATGATGCTTTTTCTCTGTGTTCCTTGTAGGAATTGCTCCGTTTTCCAAAACTCCATGATGCCATAGTAGAGGTTGTGACATCACTGTTGCGCAGAAGATTACCTGTTACTAATGATATGGTAAGCTTCTACAACATACATCATAATATCTGCATGCAGGTTTGTTCTGGAGGAAGATACGATGCAAATGAAACATGAGTTTTCTCTTCTTCATGGCTGTGAATAATCTTTTCATTGTACTAAGATGCTTTCGTAGTTAACATTGTTTTTTCTTCTTCGTTCAATCTGTAATATTACGGTGCATGTAAACTTCCGGTTTACAGTAAAACCTTGATATAAAAGGGAAATTAATTCCAGGAGCAAGAACCACCTAAAGATCTACAGAAATTAATCAAATCTTGGGTGGAGGGAGTGGGGGGCAACGGTGTGTCCATACCCTAGAATGGAAGGAGGTGGGGCTTGCCATCATAGGGAAATACTAAATGAAGGTTCGGTTCTTCCTTACAGGAAGGGCGGGGAAAATCAGGGAAAAAAAGTATAGAATGCTTTTATTGATTATATTGATTAATTTATTGCGTAGCAAAAGATGCAACTGGCCTCATAGAAGGGACCTGGCATGTTATAGTGTTCTGAGAGAGTTAGTTGCTAATGTTGTTAATTGGGTTGTATAAAATACATCTTCAATATTTCAAATATCTTTTGAAATAGAATTGCACACACTTAGAAAAGCTGTTCTGAATATTTGGCTTTTCAATGTAACAGGGCATTTGCAATCACTTAAGCCTTATGGGATTAATTTAGAATAAAACTATGGCACTGAAATAATCTTGGATACAATGCTTAAATAATGACTGGCTGTATTCTACTGAGTTTTCTCTTTATCAAATGCTGAGAGTTGTAAGCAGATATAAGTTACATTAATTTTTTTGGTGCCAACCAGGTTTGTAAGAGAGAAGATTTCAGTAATTGTGTGTTTTTATACTGTGGACCCAGGTTGATGAGCAATCAAACTGTGACAAAGCTGTGGGAAAACAGTGGGTTGTGAAATCAATGAAACATGAAGAATATCCGAAGTCAGGGATGAAAAATTATAGAAAACTTCGCTTGGATAATCAAGGACACTTAGCATAGAATTGTGAAAGACAGTTTGTGTTTGCCAAATTAGAGTTTTTAATTGAAGGATTGACTGATACCATGGGAATGCAGTAGATATAGTGTACATGGAAGTCCACAAGGTATTTGAGGTTTTTCACAGGAGGTATATTATAAAGATGCATCCTGCGCCCCAGGATCTTAAAATAAGTGGCTGCAGAAAAAGCAAAGGCATTGGTTATAATATTCCCAAATTCCTTAGATTCTGGAAGGGAACCAGCGGATTGGAAAATAGCAAATGTAGCACCTTTATTCCAGAAAGGAGGGTGACTTTCAGGAACCTATAGGCCAGCTAGCCTAACACCTGTCAGAGGGCAATCACTAGAATCCACTATTAAGGTTATAGCTGGATACTTAGAAAATCATAATGGGATAAGGCAAAGGCAGAGTCAGCATGATTTTGTGAAAGGTAAATCCTGTTTAACTAATTTATTAGAGTTCCTTGAGGAAGTAACAAGCAAGGTAGATAAAGGGGAACCTATTGTGGTATTTGGATTCCAAAAGGCATTTGATAAGGTGCCACACCAAAGGTTATTACACAAAATAAGAGCTCATGGTGTAGGGAACAACAGCGTGGATAAAGGATTGGCTTGTTAACAGGAAGCAGAGAGTAGGGATAAGTGGGTATTTTTTGGGTTGGCAAGCTGTAACTAGTGAAGTGCCACAGGGATTAATGCTGGGGCCTCAACTATTTACAATTTCTCTCAATGACTTGGATGAAGGGACAGAATGTATGGTAGCTAAATTTGCCAATGACACCAAGGGTAGGAAGGTGAGTAAGTAGGGGATAAAAGTCTACAAAGGAATATAGGCAGGTTGAGTGAGTGGACAAAAATTGGCAGATGGAGTATAACGTGGGAGGATATGATCTTGTCCTTCTTTGGCAGGAAGAACAGAAAAGCAGTATACTAGTTAAATGGAGTGATATTGCAAAATACTGTGGTACAGAGGAGTCCTGATGTCCTGGTACATGAATCAGAAAACATTAGTATGTAGGTACAGTAAGTGATTGGGAAGGCAAATGGAATGTTTATCATTTATTGCAAGGGGGATGGATTATAAAAGTAGTGAAGTTTTATTGCAGCTGTACAGGATCCTGGTGAGACCAAATCTTAAGTGTTGTGTACAGTTTTGGTCTCCTTATTTGAAAAAGGATGTAATTGCGTTAGAAGCAGTTAAGTTGTTTCACTTGACTCATTCCTGGAATGAAGGGTGTGGAAAGGTTAACAAGTTGGGCCTATACCCATTGGAGATAAGAAGAATGAAAGGTCATCTTATGGAAACATAAAAGATTCTGAAGAGACTTGATCTCCCCTCTTACAGGAGAGACTAAAACTAGGTGACAATGTTTAAGGTCTCCCTTTTAAGATGGAGATGGGGAGGATTTTTTTCACTCAGAGGGTCATTTTTCTTTGGAACTATTTTCTCCAGAAAGCAATGGAGGCTGGGGTCATTGAATTTATTCAAGGCTGAGTTAGATTTTTCATAGACAAGGGAGTCAAGGGTTATGGGGGGCAGAAAAGAAAGTGGAGTTGAGACCGCAATCAGATCAGCCATGAACTTATCGAATGGCGAGTAGGCTGGAAGGGCCGAATGGCTTACCCCTGCTCCTAAGACTTTTGTTCTTACTCAGGTTTATAAGAGGAAATGTAGCAGCAATGATTTATTCGCTGATAGACAAGAAACCAAGATTTAAGATTCATGGGTTTTCAGATTGAAGAAGAATAAGAAATGATGTATCCCGGACATTATTGTTTCTGTTTTAAATATTTGTTGATGATTTGAATTTGGGTATAAAGAGCACAATGTTCAAATTTGATGACAACACTAAAATAAGGTTTGACAAACGACGGGGAACATCATAAAAGACTTGCAGGTTAGCAAAATAGACAGTCAGGTGCTGCGTATAATTTAATGTACTTGAGATTTTTAAAATAAGAACATAGAGTACAAAATGCAAAACCGAAATTGTAAATTTCTACACAGCAGTGATTGGGGCAGAGTTGTTTGTAGTTTTTGGCCCCCATTATTGAAAGAACATTAAAGCTGTAGATCGTATAATAGAAAAACTATAATTGAAATTTTGCATCAGAATAGAAACAGGCTGAGGAAGTTTTATAGATATGTTTAAAATTATAAATGATTTTGATTTATTGCCCATTCCTACTTCTCTCGATAGTGTTAATCAGCTTTCTCAATGAACTGCTGAAGTCCTATGTTGATGATGCCCCCACATTGGTATTAAGTTGTTAAATTTAGGATTTGACCCAATGACAATGAAACAAAATGGCAATATATGTCTGTGTCAGAAAGTTGTGTGACTTGACATCAAATTTGAAGTTGATGGCGTTCTCCTGATCAAGTTGCCCTTGTTCTTCTCAGTGGTAGAGTTTGCACGGCTGGGAAGTACTATCTGAAAGTTAGAAGAAATTCATTTACAGAGACTTGCTCTTTTGTTTTTGTTGTCATTGGGTCAAAAATCCTAAATGTATCTACTTAATACCAGTGTGGGAGCACTATCAACATAAGGCTTGCAGTAATTCAATGAGAAAGTTAATTGCTGCCTTATCAAGGGAAGTGGGTAACACTTGCCTGTATAGAGCAATTACAGAAGAGTTCATTGCATCTTTTAAGGAAAGGTAAATGGAATTAGTTTTGTATTGCTCTACCAAAGAACCATCTTGGACATGATTAGCTGAATGTATGTTGTCATCTTCTGTCATTTTAATTTGCCATATTGGAGCTTCTAGATGGCATTTGATAAAGTGCTACATAACAGACTTGTGAGCAAAGTTACAGCTGATGGAATAAAAGGGACAGTAGCAACATGGTGCAATATCGGCTGAGTGACCAGAAACAGAGTAGTGGTTAATGGATAATTTCTGGACAGGAGGAAGGGTTTATAGTGGAGTTCCTCAGGGGTCAGTGTTGGGACCCTTGCTTTTCCTGATATATATTAATGACCTAGACCTTTGTGTACAGGGCACGATTCAAAATTTGCGGATGCTACAAAACTTGGAAGCGTTGTGAACAATGAGAAGGATAGTGTAGAACTTCAAACGGGCATAGACCGGCTGGTGGAATGGGCAGAGAAGTGTGAAGTAATTCAGGAGCAGAGAAATCTGGGTGCATATGTGCATAAATCAATCAAGGTGGCAGGACAGGTTGAGAAAGCTGTTAATAAAACATACAGCATTTTTGGCTTTATTAATAGGGGCACGGAATATAAAAGCAAGCAAGCTATGTTAAACTTATATAGAACACTCCCCAACTGATCGTGGGTGCCACATTTTAGGAAAGATGCGAAGGCATTATAGAGAGTGCAGAAAAGATTCACGGGAATAGTTCCAAGGATGAGGAACTTCAGTTATGTAGATAGATTGGAGAAGTTAGGATTGTTTTCCATAGAGAAAAGAATGTTGAGAGGAGATTTGTTAGAGGGATTCAAAATCATGAGGGGTCTGGACACAATAGATAGGGAAAAAATATTCTCATTGGTGGACAAGTCAAAAACCACAGAGGGCACAGATTTTAAAATAACAAATGAAGCAATGGCGACCTAAGGAAAAACTTTCACGTAGCAATTGGTTAGGATCTGAAATGCACTGTTTGAGAGTGTGGTGGAGGCAGTCTCAATCAAGGCATTCAAGAAGAATTTGGATGGTTATCTGAAAATAAAATATATGCAGAGCTATGGGAAGAAAGCAAGTGAGTAGCACTAGGTAAATTGTTCCTATGGAGAGCCGGTGCAGATACAATGGGCCAAATAGCCTCCCTCTGTGTTGTAACAATTCTATGATTCTATAAAGTTTTTATATACATACACACCAGCATTAATTTATTGGTTATGTTTATGTGTGTTGTATTTATATTGGTTGCAAACTGTAGGTAGCAAGTTATATGATATATAATGTATATACATATCATGTTACTTGCATTACTAAGGGTTTCCATTTTGTAAATATTCGTAAAATTTTGGCGAATTTGCCGTACTTTTGTTATAATTCAGCTGAGTAGAGATATTGAAGCTGCTGGGATTGTTTAGCTCCAAAGATACAAGAAAACTGTAGATTTAACCTGTGATTTGTATGACTAGATGCCATCTGGTTTATTGATCTGAACCTTTGTATAAAGATCTTTTTAATTAATCACTTCTAGGTCCACAATCTGGTAGCCATTGAGCTTGCATACATCAATACAAAACACCCTGATTTTGCAGACGCCTGTGGTGTTTTGAACAGTAACATAGAGGTAAGGTTTATGCATCAATTTTGTAAAATTCTGATTGTCAGAATTAGAAAGTGAGAATGCATATACTGTAAAAATGATGTGCCCCCTTTATTCAAATGTTTGAAATATTTTAGAGAAATGGCAAAAAATAAACTGTTCTATAGAAACATTTTTAATAATTTATTAAAACCAAGGGATAATGGTACTGATGATGATTCTTTGTAATGTGTTACTCTCCAAACATTTCCATTGATGGTAGTAAGGTTTAGGGTATCAATTACATTAAGCCCAGCATAAAAAGGATATTAATCAGCTGCCTACTTTATTGCTTGTAGTGTATAAACATACTATGCAAATGTCACCCAATAGAACAGATACTTGTTTAAAAATGTAATCTATTTTAATATTGGTAGCTCAGAAAATTTGAAAAAATAAGGGATTAATTTCTGGGAATAAGTTTAAAAACTGTTATAGGACAAAGTTATGTCTTAAATTCATAATGTGATATTGTCTTAAACTCCTTCTCCAACTTTATATATAAATTTTATAATTAGAAATAATCTGGCATGAATTTTTTTGCCCTCTTAGATATTTCTAGTAAACTTTCCTATTTATGCAAAATAATGGACACTTTTATTCTTGGCATTAAATTGATATCCTCAGTCAGCGAGGGCATGGAATGATAGTGACTGGTCTAGAAAGATTTGCTTTCTGAGACTTAATTATTTTTTAGATTTCAAGTCATGCTGGTGGGCAGCATATTTTTTGGTTATTGACCTTGGAGTACTTAATGTTGATTCTTGGCACCAAAATGAAAGTAATTCACTTTTCAGTACTGAACCCTCACCTTGACTACAAAGTATTAATAAATATCATATTGCAAAACTGTTTAGCGATCTCATTAAAGTTATGTATATATTTTGACTATTGCAGAAAATTACAAAATGGGCTTATGAAAGGCAACCTGCATTTTCGATGACACTTTGCAATCGAAAGATACTTTAAATTGTAAGGCATCAAATTCAAGTTCAGTTGCTTTCCTATAGAAGTTCCCTGTACAACACAAAGATCACCTTTTGCTCTGCCTGTATCCTGCTCCTTCTGAATTTTTACCAGCATGCCCAACTCTGGCTCTTAGTCTCCTACATTCCTATTCCCCCAGTCTTCCAGTCCCTATCTGTCTCCCGAGCTCTTGTTTCTGGCTTCTAAGGTCACAAACAGAGTGGCTAACATGCATGAAAATCTCATGTAATGCTTTCTACAGGGTTGCTAATAATTCAGCAAGGCTCCCTAGAGGAACGAACTTTAAATGTCTTTTCTATACTTTGTGTCAGCATGTAGTGGCGGCAATCAAAGCCAAAGATTAGGAGACAGGGAAACATAACTTGGTGAGGAAAGCCCTGCTGCTAGAGAGTCTAGAATGGATAGGAGTGCAGGTACATCCAGGGCCAGGGAGAGAAATTGTGGGCCCAATTGTGGGCCCTGATGCTTCTCCTGTTTCTGAGCCTCTTATTCTCCCCCAAACTCCCCCTCCTTCCCCCCCCCCCCCAACTCTCCCCCTCAATTATGCATGATATTTTTTCCCCTTTCAAGGTTCGTCAATCAGTTCACCAAACAATTATAGAAAGGTGTTAGTAAAATGATAATTCTCATTGTTGGCATCTGGTTACAAATATCTGATATATATACAGCATAGGTCATTAATACTAAGAGCAGCAACAATATAGTGCAGCGTTAGTTTGTGTACTGCGCCCTATAGGTAATCCAACCATGGCTATTAAACAAATCATAGAGCACAAGTTTAACTTTAACAGCATTGTAAAATATTGTTAATTTGACAGGAAAACATTGCATTAATTATTTATAACACTGTGCAGGCAATAACACTAATTTTGGTGATTGCCTCAGCCCTCATTAACATGATCTACACATTGCATCATACGGACATGGTTACAGTAAATTCATCTTTGGGGGAAAGATTCAACCCAGATAAACTGCGCAAGATCATTTCCATTTTCTAGAAGTAGTGGAGGGCTTTCTCCTGCCTGGGTTCATGACATTCAATATAAGTATTCATACAAGGGGTGTAATTGTATTCTATTTTATCAGTAATTTCACAGGGTAGAAAGATCAAATGACTCCCAAGCAAAAAAGTACAATGATTGAGCAACCTTGGTCTTCACTTTCAATGAGAGGCATTGGAGTCCTCAGGTTTCTCCGTGAAACACAAATTTTAAGAGACCAGAGGACAAAGACTGGTTCACAATTGTATCTGTGTTTTCTTGATCAGCAAGTCTGAAGACATCTGATTGCTGCTTCTCACTACAATATATTTTCAGTATCCACTATTGCCATGAAGCTATTAACATATATAATATTTTGGAAAATATTTTTCTTATAAAATAGACATTTAGTCTGTGGGTGTGTCTTAATTGGATTAAAGCCACCTAGTCTGGGTGCTTTGATATGTACTAGTTTTGATATGTAAGAGAGAGCGTGCATTTGCATTTTTTGAATAGAGCATTCAAGAAGTGAGGTGAAAACTTGATGCCTTTCTAGCAGCTACCAAGCAATATGTTTATATTATTAATAAAATTGGTACAATGAATGGGGTTACATTGTTAAAAGGTAAAGTTCAAAGAGGCTGGTGAGACAATGAGAATTTGAATTCAGTCAGTGGTGGGAGGTATAATTTCAGTTTTGTGTGTGCAGGGCAGAGATCAAAAGGCAGCTGCAAGCCTCCAACCGGCTCCACAGTGAAAATAAATTCATTTTGAATTCGTAAGGTGAAAATGCTTTGCCTGATGTTTGGTTAAGTCTATGGGTTGCTGTTGCCTTAGTGGAGATTAGTTTGGGAATTTGTTAAAAGTTATGATAGTAATTTGTAGCCATATGTATATATACTTTTTAAACTGTGTAAATTAAATAAATGTTTCAATTAATTTAATGTAAAACCTCAAGAACTGATGGCCTGATTCCTGAATTTAGAGTTGCATCTCAAACATAACACTTAAAATTATAGGTTATGACAGTTGTTTAAAGTTTCCCCTTGGGAATTTTAAATAACTGCGCTTTACCCAATTGCATCAGTCAGAACAACTATGCAATATGATATTTCAATACCTCAAAAAACGCAAAAGCATCAAGGTGGGATGGGGTAATGGTAAGTAGACAAAAGGACAAAATTGAAGTCAATGAAAAAGACTCTTGAGAATCATGTGCAGTGTAAAACAGGTTACTGACTTATTGGGCCCATTATGTCTCCTGGCAATTTCACCCCACAAAGCCTGCTCACAGTAAACTTTCATTGTCAACAAAATAACCAGAACTCCAGCATTGATTTTACTCTCCGTTCACAAGATAATTATAGATGACAAAGACCATTTAGCCTAGCTTATATCATCCATCCAAAGTGACATACGACCATAGTTATTAGGAGCAGGAATATGCCATTTGAGCATCGAGCCTGCTTTGCCATTTGATAACATTGCCTACAATATACCGATGACTACAGCTCAAAAGTTCTTAATTAGCTGAAAAGGATTTGGGTCATAGTGTGACATGTGGTATAAACGTAGGTTTTGTCTTTCTTTCATTACGCCTGCATGCTGTAGGCTGAGTGACTGTAGCAGTGGTGAAATTGGAGGTCCAATGCTGATTCTCTAAGGATAGTTAATAACAAAGCAATCAATTGATTATAGAAAAGTGGCTACAAAGAAATCACTTCTTTTAAAAAAACAATTCAACTCTCCAGCTATTACAGCTGTACCATTCTGACTTATCTGGCGCCAACCTGTATTATACCATAAATGGCATTTACCCCTTTTATGCTAATGACACTATCCACAGGATTTGTCAATCTACCAGCAGCTCAGGAAAAATGTAGATTGAATTGTTGATTTGAACTCTTCAAAGAAGACTGATAGATGGTACAAAATTCAGTTTGACCTTAACTTGAGCACTGAATTGTTATCCCTTCCCCGAGATACAAATTGTGTTGTACACTGAATTTACAGTCTATCCCCACAGGTCCCATATGATGTTGCATTACATTTGCACTAAATAAATGTGTAAATAGCATTTTTGTAAAAATCTAGTTGTTATTTGAGGTGTGAGAGAAACAGGCAAATTAAGCGAAAAAATGTAATTAACAAATAAGAATCTCTAACAGCAAATAAAGAAGTGTGACAGCAATATCCTGAGAGAAATCATTTCTAGAAGTACTTATGTCATAGGATTGAGCTTCTATAAAGGCCCTTTATGGTAAAAGCCCTTTATACTGTTTCTCTGTGGTTTTGATCGATTTTTTTTTTTTGCCAAAGTTACAATGGGTGATTAAGAATCCTCCCCCAAAAGAAATTTTAGTCCCACGGCATGACCACCACCTGCTAGATTTTAAATAGGATGGTGCAGAATGGGGTAAACCTACGGGCGGGGGTTTTGGGGGGGTGGGGTGGGGGGGGGAGTAGGTATCTGTAAAACCTTTCTTTAAGCAATCTCTTAGTGACAAATAGGGATTTTATTTCCAGACTTTGCAAAAGTAATGAAATGGGTGATAGTGAGCCATCACTATCTTGCATCACTCTTGGTTTTTAGTTTCTTACATTAGTTTTGATGAAACCGAAGATTCTCAAGCCTCTGGTACATCAACACAGCATGTCATCAAAATTGTGCCTACTTTAGGTCATAATGAAAATTTAGACTGCTATTTATAGGCTGGTGTAAATTCAAAAAAGAATTTTCAGAAGTGAAACAGGATTTAATTTTGTGGTGCTAAACCTTGAAAGTTTCCCCTCATACCAGCGTCCACTTAGCTCTAAAATGATTCCAGGGATTTCACTTATCATTTTTTGACCAGATATTCAGCCAAGAACACTGTCATGACAAATGCTGTGAATAGGAATTGCTGCTGCTGACCTTCAGGCAGCTTCATGTTTTTCTGGCAGGCTTTTAAAAAAAGATCAGAAATGTCGGGCTGAAGTTTCTACTCTTCAACTTCTACTCTTGATAGATACTCTACAATGATAGAGAAAAAGTGACAGTCACAGACAAATTAGATAAATTTAAGCAAAATTGAGCAGAAGAAATTTTTTTCTTTTTATTCATTCATGGGATGTGAGCTTCGCAGGCTGGGCCAGCATTTACTGCCAATCCTTAGTTTCCCTTGAGAAGCTGGTGGTGAGGTGCCTCCTTGAACTGCTGCAGTCCATGTGGTGTAGGTACATCCACAGTGCTGTCAGGGAAGGTGTTCCAGGATTTTGACCCAGCGACAGTGAAGGAATGGCGATATATTTCCAAGTCGGGATGGTGAGTGACTTGGAGGGGAACTTCCAGGTGGTTGTGTCCCCATCTATCTGCTGCCCTTGTCCTTCTAGATGGTAGTGGTCGTGGATTTGGAAGGTACTCTCTAAGGAGCCTTGGTGAATTCCTGCAGTGCATCTTGTAGATGGTACACACTGCTGCTACTGTGCGTCGGTGATGGAGGGAGTGAATGTTTGTGGATGTGGTGCCAATCAAGCGGGCTGCTTTGTCCTGGATGATGTCTTCTTGAGTGTTGCAGGAGTTGCACCCATCCAGGCAAGTGGGGAATATTCCATCACAGCCCTGACTTGTGCCTTGTAGATGATGAACAGGCGTTGGGGACTTGAGGTGAGTTACTTATTTCACATGCTGAATGGTGACCATTATACAGTGACACCAGCGAGATGTTACCAGTAAGCCTGTCTACTCTGTTGACAACCAGATCAAGATTCAAATATATTTCTAGCTGCAATGTGCAGTGTGTTGGAGCATTACTTTAGGACATCGGAGTTCCTGATTTCAGGACTGGGGAGACACTGAAAGAAGGCCAAATGCTTACCCACTGGGCAAGGGAAAATTGTAGAGGAGTTTTTCCTAGGCTACTCTCATGCACAGGCTAGAAGCTATCTTCCTGCAGCTGTGAAAGAGATGTGCAAGTATGTCATTCACTCCCCTGTCTTTGGTAGTTGATGGATTTCCCTACGGGTGCAAAAATGTAGGGATTATTTTTCATAAATCAAAAAGTTTAATTTTAAAAAAACTTCTGAATTTTCTGTTTACATAATGTGATGGTTTCTATTTTCTCAGGAACAAAGGCGTAACCGTTTAGCAAGGGAACCACCCTCTGCTCTGTCTCGAGATAAGGTGAGATGTGATGGAAATTAAAGTCAATAGCCTATTGTATTATTGCATAATGTTCTGTGTCATGGGTTAATAAAACACAGTAGTAAACTCTACTCTGCATGGAAAATAAGCAGGTAGCAAATAGACATGATAGAAAAAACAGAAGGCAATTAAGTCCTCCCATTCAAGCCTATTTGTTGGCACCTACTGAAACTAGTCAGAGACCTGATGAGAAAATTGTGCAGGCAGCAAAGGAAAAGAATTGTTTTCTTTTGGTGGGTTTTTATAGCAATAGATGAGATTTTTAAGGATCCTTGTTTGGCTGAAAATATTGAATCTCTTGCCAACTATTGACCAGTGTAGTTGATGTTAGAACATTTGCTTAGTAAGATAGTTTAATGTTTATCCATAATACTTCTCAAAAGGGGATGGACTAGAAAGATTACCAATAATACTTTATGAACCAGGCATAAAAAGTTTTATTTACAGCTTTACCCTTGCTTTAAAAGTGTAGTTATTTTACTTACTCACCTTTCATCATTTTTCTTTTCTCGCTTTTCTTTACTTGCTGCAGTCTTCTAAAGCTCCCAGCGCTATGTCTGCTCCTCCCCAGGAGACTTCTGCTGTTGCTTCTGCTGAGTTTGAGGGAAAGGTTGGTCATCTATCTGTGACATGCTTTATTGTGGCTTCGTGTTTTATTATAAACTGATGGCACCTCTAATTTGTCCTTCATGTCCTGAAAATCCTTTCCCACTTTCAAGTACTTAGATGTACTCTCATGTCTTGACAGTTTTGTGAAAGAAGGTTACGGATCAGTGACCTAGTACAAATGTATAATGTAGCAAACATAGGAAAAAGGAAACCCTGAGTACTACTCCAAATTAAACTATAGAAGTTGAAGGGGGCATAAATTCAGTCACTTAGGATACTGATGTCAGGCAATCCTTGTTCACATACAGTATAAGCAGCATTGATAATGGGTAGGATAGAAAAGACAAATCATTTAAGAAATATTTGACACCTGTGATGAATGGACTGAGATAACAGGATGATTGACCATTTTCACTTGTATCTGCCGTGCTTTTGCAGGATGAAAGGAAGCTTCAGTGTATGCATTGATGTAGGCAGCAGCAGCACAAGCAAACTTGGTTTATGTGAACCTATTGCAACGGTCTTATAACCTGGATGATTTTAAAATAGGATTAAGTTTTATATTCACTAGACATTCACCGCTGCTAATGCGTGCATTTCTTAGCTAATATCTCTGGATTTCATATGTAAGAAAACGTGGTGTCTTGTCAAATTTACTGTCAGCAATTATAGAAACAAAGTATTACTGTTACCACTTAAAAGGCAGCACTATTAAAGAAAAGCCTGAACAGGGAGATTGGAAAAAGGAGGTTGCTGTTTGGTGTCACACTGATATGTAATTCCCTTATTGTAATTCATTTCGTAACTACCTACAGAAATGATGAGCAAAGTCACAACATCGCACTTCTGTGATAATAGTGAAATCTATTGGAGAATACATTTTAAAATGGAATTTAGTATAAGATATAGTACACACCAGTTTGAAAGTTGACCAAGGACTTTAATTTGGTACAGCGTACTAGGTGTATTTTCTGAGGGTTGTGCAACTGGAACTCTCTGCCTCCGAAGGTGGTGGAGGTGGGGTTAGTGAATATTTTTAAGGCGGAGGTAGATTCTTGTTAGGCAAGGGAATCAAAGGTTATTGGGGGTAGATGGGAATGTGGAATTTGAAATGCAAGCAGATCAGCTATGATTTTATTGAATGGCTCAGCAGGCCCGAGGGCTGAATGGCTTACTTCTGCTCCTATTTCGTTTGTTCGTATGATGCTTGTCAATTAACACTGACATTTGACAGTAGGACAAATTGTGTTGGTGTTAGAGTAACTAGTATTTATTTCTCAAGCATCTCAAACTGGTTCGAGTGTTCCACCCCTCACTTGTATGCATGTGTATGTGCAATTGCACAGTGTATACTGCTGGTAAGCTTTCAGAAGCACTCAATAGTTGTTTTTGGGATTGAAGTTAAAGAGCCTGAATACATTGAGCAATAGCTTTATTAGTGCTGCTGTTACCTCTCCTACTCTGCCCAGGTTTCAGGTAAAGAAGTTCAAGCACAAAATGGGAATCCAGATGGAGCAACGACTGGAAACTGGAGAGGAATGTTGAAAGCATCTACATTAAAACCAGATGAAGGATCATCTGAAGAAAAACCTAAGCAGCCTGCTCCTGGCAGTCCACATAGGGGACCATCAGTAAATTTCCTGGATGTGGTAGGTTGTAATTCAGTTTCCAGTCATTTTCTGTTTCTTAGACAACGGGGTAGTTCTAATATGTGAAGATGTGGCAATTTGGCACTCTGGTGAGTTCTTAGAATTCTTCCTGCATCCAGAGAGACATGAGGCAGATAAGCACATGTTTACATCTGTTTTCAGTAGTTTTTTTTCTTTCCTGGAACATGTCATTAGCCTGAAGCTAGAGGCTGTAGCTTGAAGGGAGCCACTCTGCATGAAGCATGGCTGACCAGCAGTGTCTCCTGCTCTTACTGCCTGCCATAGGTGTACAGGCAGGATTTACAGGTAGATAATCAAACTGTTTGGTCTTGTTATTAATGCACCTTCCATGGCCATCAAGTCCTGGAGTGGGATTCTGGCTCAGAGGCAGGGACACTACCGACTGCCACAAGACCACCAAGCCCATTAATATCTAAAGTGCCAACATTTCTCTGTTTAAATCTTTCAGTCTTGCCTGCCTTCATTCATCATCTCTTCTTGAACAGAATTCTGCATCAGCCCTTGTCTGTGGGAGGGCACTGGAGAATTCAGATGACTGATTTTGGCAGAGATAAAAAAGCTACCTGTGGAAATTGATAGGGGGCAGACACATAAAAGACTATAAGTGGCAGAATCATTAATCCTAGCATTTTATTGACAGACAGAACCAAAATATATCAATTCTCTCTGTTTTGTTTCCTTGTGCCAGTGGTTAGATTTAGAAACAAATTTGCTCCAGAATGCTATAGTGACGTAAAGCAAACAATGGAAGCAATTATTTTCATTTTCTTTAATGTGTGTCATGTTTTTTAAAGCGCACAGTAATTAAAATGGATGTCATTTTCACAGCGTGTTCCTGTCTCACGTAAACTTTCAGCACGGGAGCAGCGAGATTGTGAAGTCATCGAACGACTCATCAAGTCCTATTTTCTGATTGTGAGAAAAAACATCCAGGACAGGTATATTTCTAATAAATAAGAGCTCTTGTCCACAATTCATGATTTACAGCACAGAAATTCCCTACAGTATGTCTTTAATGTAGTGAAATGTTTTTAAATGACTTTTGTTTCTGTAAATATCTTGCAATCTTTTATATTTGCCATAACAGCTAACTTTACATAAATATTCTTTGCTGAAGATTTTGATTCCTTTCTTTGGATATAGTTCTATAACTGATAATCACCCCCCCCCCCCCCAGTTCCTCTGTTAGTTGGCCATTCTTTGTGTGTGAGCTTAGACAAATTTAGCCAGGCTGACACATTGGAGAGGGCGTCATGACATAACATCCAAACCTGTAACTCTTTCGAGTACAAACCCATTTCCATCTGTTTCAGATGAAGTTACATTGTTTCATAGTTTGCCATTGTGAGATTTGAACTCTTGATCTTGGGGTTACAAACCCAGTACCATAACCACTTGGCTATTTAGGCCAAGCCATCCAAACCTGTACACCTTCCTGGTTAACGATCAGGAATAGGAATCCAGAGATGCCGAGACAAATCATAGCACCTGTCTGCTAATCTAAGTGCAAATAGGCGCAGTGAGCACGGGACCGTCCTGATCTGTGCAACTTAGCTTTTGATTGCTATAACCAACTGAGCTATCGAGAGACTTTTCTTAAATATTAAATCCATCTACAAATGTCATACAGTTTACATTTGGTGTTGGATTGTTTTATTACATAATTGCATGTAACTAATTATCACTCAACTTTTCCTCCCTGATTAGTTCTTGGTGCAAGCCAATTTATTTTGTAAATTATCTTATTTACACAGCTACTTCAGGTAGCCCTGTGTAGATTCAGTTTTGATAAGTTGTAATGTTAATGGCTTAATAAATCCCTTTAGAGTGTTTCCATTCATTAATATTGCTATCCCTGTGGCCCTGTGTTGAAACAGATTGAAACCAGTCTGTTATTTTTTACCCCTGCTAATATTTGTCTAAACATAGCGTTACTAGTGACTTAAATATTATTGACATGGGGATGAATTACTGAGATTGGACAGTGTTGCGTCAGTTGGACACTGTCACCTAAAATGCAGTCCTGACAGATGGGATGGAGGTCTTATCAAATTAATTGGAGTTACTCTGCATGTAGCTGTGCTAAAATTGGCCTGGGAATACTTGGTGTGAGTAAGTGAAGTAGGAAACTTTGTTTCTGAACAGTGACTCTCGCCACCCCAAACAAGCAAAAGAAATGAATAATCTGGAAAGTCAATTACATGAACAACAGTTTAAAGAGAAACCAGCTTTTAGCTAGTCATTCCTACTATGATACTGTTCTAGTTCCCTGTAACGTGACTTCTAAATCAAAGCTCAAGCAGTTGTATGGAAATAAACATTTTGGAATTTGTTTTATCTTTAAAATTTTGAACTCTATCGATTTGTGGTGTTCAAATGTATATTAAGAGAACTGACCATCTCTCACTTTACTAGATAATTGAGCATTACTCAGTTGAGTTAATGTAAGTCGAAATACCTGAGTGCCTGTTTAGTTGTATGTATATTTCCATGTAATTTGTCAGCAAAGATAAGGCTAACAGCGTAAGTATCTTGACTAAGTTCTTGTGTTATTCTTAGTGTGCCAAAGGCTGTGATGAATTTCCTGGTCAATTATGTGAAGGACAATCTCCAAAGTGAATTGGTTGGTCAACTCTACAAGTCGATGCTGCTGGAAGACCTCCTTACTGAATCAGAAGACATGGCCCAGCGCAGGAAGGAGGCTGCAGACATGCTAAAGGTACTTCTCTGTAATTTAAAAACTGTTATAAATATCACAAAATGGAGTCTTTCATAACTAAAGTTCATAGAATTGTTCTCCTTAACTGTGAAATATGTATTATCCTTGGCATGAACAGGCAGCCTGTAGGTTCCTGTGGAAATTTTTTTTTCATGCTATGAAGACTATGGTGCCTTTCCATATAGGCATGGCTGAAGTCAGAGACTCACTCCAGGGAGTCATGTGCATGAACGACATTTTACTTCTCTGGAATAACAGATCAAGTCTTTAATACACTGCACTACCATACTATTCAGTGCACTGCATTGTCATCGTAGAATCATAGAAAGGTTACAACACAGGAGAAGGCCATTTGGTTCATTGTGCCCATGCCAGGCCCCTGCAAGAGCAACTGGCCAATTCTCACTTTTTTGTATTTTCCCATAGCCCTGCAATTTTGTTCTCTTCAGATCATTTTCCAATTCTCTTTGGAAGGCATCAGTTGAATCTGCCTCCACCACACTTTCAGGCAGTGCATTCCAGGCCCTAACTACTCACCGCGTAAAAATCTTTTCTTCATATTGCCATTGCTTCTTTTGCCAATCATCTTAAATTGGCGTCCTCTGGTTCTGGATCCTTTCTCTGTCCAGACCCCTCATGATTTATGAACGCATCTATCACATCACCTCTTAATTTTCTCTTCTCCAGGGAGAACAACCCCAGCTTCTCCACTCTATCTACATAGCTGAAGTTCCTCATCCCTGGAACCATTCTTGTAAATCCTTTCTGCACCTTTTCCAATGCCTTCATATTTTTCTTAACATGTGGTCCCCTGAACTTGACACAATGGCCCATAACTTCCACGCTTCCCAGTGTCGGATTTGGGGGGCACCCCAAAGATGTGCTGGGAAGTTCCCGGGGAAGGGTTTGCACGGCAGTTGCCCAGAAGTGCACACTTCCTCTGGACAATTACACTGCGCTAGGAACCATCAGAAAATACAATTTAAATCGCAAACTTCAAGGGTTCTGCCAGTGTTATATCAATAGTTATCCAGAAAAAGTTAGAAGAATTAAAATCTCTTCTAATTTCTGATTAGCTATTGTAAGGACCCAGACCCATGGGACCCCCCCACCACCACCCACATACACACACACACACACACACACACACACACCATGCAAGTGCTGTTAAAAAAAAAGGGGGCAGGCCCCAAGCAGCTCCGGTGAACGTAAGTGGCAGTATAATTTTCAAGACCAAGTAAGTAGGTATTTGTTCTAATTTCTGTGAGCCAGCACTTTCTGACACAAGTCGAGAGTTGCGGCCCAGTACTCCAGTTGAGGCTGAACTACTGTTTTATAAAGGTTCACCATAACTTCTTTGCTTTTGAACTCTATCAGAATCATTCTAAAACACAGCTTTCTCAACCTGCCCTGCCACTTGCATTGATTTCTATGCATATACCTTCAGGTCCCTCTGTGCCTTAACCTCCTTTAGAATTGTATCATTTATATTATAATGTCTCTCCTCATTCCTCCTATCAAAATGAATCACTTCACACTTTTTGGAATTAAGTTTCATCTGCCACATGTCCGCCCATTCCACCAACCTGTCTATGTCCTTTTAAAGTTTGACACTACCCTCCTCACAGTTCGCAATGCTTCCAAGTTTTGTGTCATTCACAAAGTTTGAAATTATGCCCTGTAAATCCAAGTGCAGTTATTAATATATATTAAGAAAAGCAAATGACCTAATGGTGACCCATGGGGAACCCCACTGTATACATTCTTCCAGTCTGAGAAACAACCATTCACTTTCTGTTTCCTGTCACTTAGCCAAAATTGTATCCATGTACTACTGTTCCTCTTATCCTGTAAGCACTAACTTTGCTCACAAGTCTGTTGTGCAGCACTTTATCAAACACTTTCTGGAAGTCCATGTACACCATGTCAAATGTTTTACCTCATCAACCCTCTTCACCAAAAAACTGAAGCAAGTTAGTTAAACATGATTTGCCCTTAATAAATCTGTTCTGGCTTTCCTTAATTAATCTGCATTTGCCCCAGTGGTTGTTACTTTGTTCTGCATTATTGTTTCTAAAAGCTTCCCACCACTGACATTAAACTGATAGGCCAGTAGTTTCTGGACTTTTCCTGGCACCCTCTTTTGAACAAGGACGTAATGTTCACAATTCTCCAGTTCTCTGGCATCACCCCTTTATTAAGACCAGTACCTAAGCAATTTCCACCCTCACTTCCCTCAGTATTCTTGGATGCACCTCATCTGGTCCTGGTGACTTACCAACTTTCAACTTCCACCAGCCTATGGAATACTTCCTCTTTCAGTTTTTAATCAACCAGTGCCTCAACCACCTCCTCTTTCACTATGATGTGGGCAACATCATCTTCCTTGATAAAGACAGATGCAAATAACTCATTTAGTACCTCAGCCGTGTCCCCTGACTCCATGCATAAATCTCCTTTTAGGTCCAAAATCAGCCCCACTCATCCTTTCAGCACCTTTTTAATATTTATTTGGCTAAAGACAACTTTTGGATTTCCCTTAATATTAGTTGCCAGTTCCTTCTCATACAATGGAACCAACAAGAGGGAAAACCATACAACCTCATCCTCAACAATCAGCCTGCCGCAGATGTATCTGTCTATGACAGTATTGGCAGGAGTGACCACCACACAGACCTTGTGGAGAGGAAATCCCGTATTCACGTTGAGGATACACTCCATCGTGTTGTGTGGCTCTACCACCATGCTAAGTGGGATAGATTTCAAACAGATATAACAACTCAAGACTGGGCAACCATGAGGCGCTGTGGGCCACCAGCAGCAGCAGAATTATATACAATCACAATGGCCTGGCATTTCCCCCACTGTAACATTACCATCAAGCCAGGGGATCAACCCTGGTTCAATGCAGAGCAGCACCAGGCATACCTAAAAATGAGGTGTCAACCTGCTGAAGCTACAACACAGGACAACTTGAACGCCAAACAGCGGAAGCAGCATGCGATAGACAGAGCTAAATGATTCCACAACCAACAGATCAGATCTAAGTTCTGCAGTCTTGCCATATCAGTCGTAAATAGGGGTGGACAATTAAATAACTCACTGGAGGGAGTGTCTTCACAAATATCCCCATCCTCAATGATGGGGGAGGCCAGTACATCAGTGCACAAGACAAGGCTGAAGCATTAGCAACAATCTTCAGCCAGAAGTGCTGAGTGGATGATCCATCTTGGTCTCCTGCTGACGTTGTCAGCATCACAGATGCCAGTCTTCAGCCAGTCTCCACGTGATAGTAAGAAACAGCTGAAGGCACTGGATACTGCAAAGGCTATGGGCGTTGACAATATTCCGGCAATAGTGTTGAAGACTTGTGCTCCAAATTTGCCACATCCCTAGCCAAGTTGTTCCAATATAGCTACAACACTGGCATTTACCAGGCAATGTAGAAAATTGCCCAGGAATGTCCTGGGCAAACAGGACAAATGCAAACTGGCCAATTACCACCTCAGATCATCAGTAATGTGTTGGAAGGGGGTCATTAACAACGCAATCAAGCAGCACTTGCTTAGCAATAACCTGCTCACAGGCACTCAGTTTGGGTTCTGCCAGGGTCAATCAGCTCCTGACCTCATTACATCCTTGTTTCAAACATGGACAAGAACTGCATGAACTCACCAAGGCTCTTCACACACCAGCTTCCAGACCCACACATTCTACCATCTAGAAGGACAAGGGCAGCCGACACATGGGAACATCAGCACCCGCAAGTTCTCCTCCAAACCACTCACCATCCAAACTTGGAAATATATTGCATTCTTTCACTGTCGCTGGGTCAAAATCCTGGGACTCGCTTCTAACAGCACTCTGGGTGTACCTATACCACATACACTGCAGTGATTCAAGAAGGCAGCTCACCACCACCTTCTCAAGAGCTATTAGGGATAGGCAATAATTGCTAGCCTAGCCTGCGATGCCCACATCCCATGAATGAATATGAACACTCCTTGCTTCTTTTATTTGTTTTTTCACCTTCACTTTGAACCTTCTATATTTAACCTGTTCCTCAGTTGTGTTATCCCCTAACACCTGACATACCCATCCTTTTGCTGCTTCATCTTACTCTCTTGTCTCTTCTGTCATCTGAATTTGTTTTCCCTACCTTTCCCCCACATGAGAATATGCCTTGACTCCTGAACTAACTCCTCCTCAAGGCAGCCCATTGTTACTTCACAGTTTTACCTGCCAATCTTTGATTCTGATTTATCTGGGTGAGGACTGTTCTTACCCCACTGAAGTTTGCCTTCCCCTAACTCCTTGTTCTTTTCCATAGCCAAGCTAAACCTTATATTATGATCATGACCCCCTAAATGTTCACCTACTGACACTTGACCCACCCCATTTCCCAGAACCAGATCCAGTAATGATTCCTTCCTTGTTGGACTGGAAACATACTAATGCAGAAAATTCTCCTGAACACACTAGAAACTTTTAGCCCTCTCTGCACTTAACATTATTACTATCCCAGTCTATTCTTGCACTTCTGTAATTTCCTTGCAGTTTGTTCCTATATATCTTTACTAGCTGGTGGCCTATAGAATACGCCCAGCAATGTAATGATACCTCCATTGTTTCTTAGCTTTAACCAAATACATTCTGTCCTTGACTCCTGGGATATCCTCTCTCTCCAACACTGTAGTAGTCTCATTAATCAATATTGCTACCTCCATTTTTTTACTTTCCCTATTTTTCCTGAACATCTTGTATCTAGGAACATTTAATACTCCTTCTTTGACCCAGGTCTCCCTTATCACCATGACACCATATTTTAAGGTTGGTGAGCTGCAGTCACATTATGTACCCTACTCCATGCGTTCAGTTACCCTTCAGTAACCCTAATTTAGAACTTCTTGCATTCCCGCTTACTTTGACCTCAACTAATACCTTTTTATTTCCTGCTCTAGCGGTATCTGACCCTCCTCATTCTCTGTGCATCTTGGTTTTCCTCTTGATGCCTCCTGATTTTCACACCCCTGCCAAGTTAGTTTAAACCCTCTCCAGTAGCCCTAGCACATTGCTCCATAGGGACATCAGTCCCAGCTCTGTTCAGGTGCAATCGGTCAAGCCTGTCTCAGTCCCACGTTTTCCAGAACCAGTCCAATGTACAGGAATCTAAAGCCCTCCCTCCTCTCCTGCACCATCACCCTAGCCACCTATTCATCTCTAATATTCCTATTTCTAGGCTGACTTGCTTGTGGTACCAGAATCTGGAAATCTCCACCTTTGAGGCCTTGCTTTGCTAGTTTCCTTCCTTATTTCCTAAACCCTGCCTGTGAGACCACAGCCCTCTTTCTACACATGTCATTGTTACCAATATGGACCACAAATGCTGGCTGTTCACCCACCCCCCTCACTGTGCTCTGCAGCCACTCAGTAACATCCCTGACCCTGGCACCAGGGAAGTAACATACCTTCCTGAACTCATGTCTTTGCTGTAGAAAAAGCTGTCTGTTCTCCTAACCGATGAATCCCCTATCACTTTTTTCAAACTTTCTGCCACCACCTGTACAGCTGAGTCAACCATGGTGCTGTGGACTTTGTTCTGGCTGCACTTCCCAGATGAACAAATACTCTTACCAGTATTCAGAATGGAATACTGGTTAGAGAATGAGATGCACTCGGGTGACTCCTGCATTAACTGGAGGAGGAGGTTCCACAAATATCCTCATCCTCAATGATGGGGGAGTCTAGCACATCAATGCATTTGCAGCCATCTTCAGCCAGAAGTGCTGAGTGAATGATCCATCTCTGTCTCCCGAGGTTCGCTTCATCAGATATGCCAGTTTTCAGCCAATTCAATTCACTCTACGTGATATCAAGAAACTGCTGAAGCCACTGGATACTGCAAAGACTATGGGCTCTGACAACATTCCGGCAATAGTACTGAAGACTTGTGCTCCAGAATTAGCCACATCCTTAGCCAAGCTCTTTTAGTGCAGCTACAACACTGGCATCTACCTGGAAATGTGGAAAATTGCTCAGGTATGTCTTGTCCACAAAAAGCAGGACAAATGCAACCCGGTCAATTACTTCCCCATCAGCCCACTCTTTTTCATCAGCAACCTGATGGAAAGTGTGTCGACAGTGCCATTAAGCAGCACTTACTCAGCAACAACCTCACTGATGCTCAGTTTGAGTTCTGCCAGGACCAGTCAGCTCCTGACCTCATTACAGCCTTGGTCCAAATATGGATTAAGGAGCTGAATGTGAGAGGTGAGGTGAGAATGACTGACTGACTGCCCTTGACATCAAGGCAGCATTTGACAGAGTGTGGCATCAAGGCACCCTAGCAAAACTGGAGTCAATGGGAATTGGGGGGGGTCAAGGGGAGAACTCTTCACTGGTTAGAGTCATGCCTAGCACAAAGGAAGATAGCTGTGGTTGTTGAAGGTCAGCCATCTCAGCTCTGGGACATCACTGCAGGAGTTCCTTAGGGTAGTGTCCTGGACCCAATCATCTTCAGCTGCTTCATCAATGACCATCCCTCCAACATAAGGTCAGAAGTGGGGATGTTCGCAGATGATTGAATAATGTTCATCATTCGTGACTCCTTAGATACTGAAGCAGGCCATAACCATATGCAGCAAGACCTGGACAATATTCAGGTTTGGGCTGATAAGTGGAAAGTAACATTCGCCCCACACAAACGCCTCATCTCCAACAATAGAGTATCTACATATCTCCCCTTGACATAAAACGGTATTATCATCATCAAATCCCCCAATATCAACATCCTGGGGGTTATCATTGACTAGAAACTGAACTGGACCAGCTATATAAATACTGTGGCAACAAGACCAGATCAGAGGCTGGGTATTCTGTAGTGAGTAACTCACCTCTTGACTCCCCAAAGCCTGTTCACCATCTACAAGGCACAGGTCAGGGAACTAGACACCATCCAGGACAAAACAGTCTGCTTGATTGGCACCCCATGCACTACCTTCAACTTTCACTCCCTCTATAACCGATGCACAGTGGCATCAGTGTGTACCATCTATAAGATGCACTGCAGCAACTCACCCAGGCTCCTTTGACAGCACCTTCCAAACCTACGACCGCTGCTACCTAGAAGTACAAGGGCAACAGATGCATGGGACACCACTACCTGCTAGTTCCTCTCCAAGTCACACAACATCTGATTAGGAACTATATTGCTGTTCCTTCATTGTCGCTGGGTCAAAATTCTGAAACTCCCTTCATTACAGCACTGTGGGTGTTCCTGCCACCTTCTCAAGGACACTTAGGGATTGGGTAGTAAATGTTGGCCTAGCCAGCAACACACTCATCCCATGAACAAATTTTTTTTTAAAAACCTACCTGCCTGGTCTTCCTTGTCTGTCTGGCATTCACCCATTCTCCCTTTGCCTGCATAACCTTAAGGTGCAGGGCGACCACATTTAAAACATGCTATCCATATAACACACTTCAATGGATGCTCCAGAGTGATGCCAGCTGCTGCCGAAGCTCAGATGCCAGGAGCTTGAGCTGATGAAGCTGACAACACTTGTTGCAGAAATGGTTGTCCAAGACACAAGAAGCATCCTGGATTTCCCACATGGAACAGGATGTGCACTCCAATGTTCTGAGCTGCCCTGCATGCCTCTAATTATTAGATTAACTCATTTATCAGGAATAATCAAAATACTCTTCTTACTGTTTTATTCACTAATCTACTTATTTACTAATTTACCTGTGTTCATCAGATAGTCGGGTTGCTTAGGTGTCTAATTATAGTCTTCAATCCATTTGATAAACTGCACGCTAGTTATCTGAGATGTGTGATTGTACCACTGGAAGGTAATTTAGACCAAACCCCTAACTCTGAAGAAAGGAAAACAACACTGCAATACTCACCAGTGAATTAACTCTCGGCCTCCCTGTGATGTCACACTCTGATTTTTTTTGTCTTATTTAAATTTGTGTGCGCCGATGGTCCACTTCTGCTGACAACTGTCTCTCCAGGTTGTCTAGGTTATACAGTTGTTCTTATAATTTTATTTTATTGTTAAACTCTTGTGTCTAACAAGACGAGGGATGCAGAACAATTAAAAAATAATACATTGCCACCCAGATATGTGCAGAAACTGAACCTAAATATTTTCTCTTCCCAAACAGGCCTTACAACGAGCCAGCCAGGTTATTGCAGAAATAAGGGAAACACATCTGTGGTGAGCCTGTTGGCCACATATCTTAGAGTTCCCTTGGATGGATACATCTATTACTTGAATGCTGCTGAATTGAAAAGTGCACTGTTTATTTGCTTACTGTGTAAAAAATGTATTTATGAACTTTCAGCTGTGGTTCTGTAAAGGAAACTACAGAAACCCAATGCCATAAATCTCAAGCCCTTAAGGTAGTATTTCCTACTGAACTTGTGTAATATTTGCTTCATAGTCCTGTGGTGGTAGAAAACACAATGTAAGCTTAAATTGGAAAATAGAAATCTTTTGGAATCACAAA
Source organism: Carcharodon carcharias (assembly GCF_017639515.1). Taxonomy (NCBI): domain Eukaryota; kingdom Metazoa; phylum Chordata; class Chondrichthyes; order Lamniformes; family Lamnidae; genus Carcharodon; species Carcharodon carcharias. The sequence continues at coordinate 33,209,354 of NC_054487.1, read as the reverse complement.
ATCCACTGATCTTGCCTCCATTCCAGCTTTTTGATCTCTCCGCAAGGTGTGCTCATTAGGTAGGCAATTAAGTTTATACAGTCCGTAAGTGCTTAAAAGAAATAATAGTTTGCATTGGTCAGTTTTGCTTAAGCATCACTTGAAATCACCACTTAACCTACAAAATGGTCAGATTTGGCGCGTGAAAGAATTTTATTAGACTTATTTGTAGGTGTCCATATTGTCAAGAGCACATGACCAATGACCAAATGTCAGCATTTGAAGATTTCTTCCTGATCTGCATAAATTAGAAAGCTGCAGATTTAATACATGCTAATATCTTTCTGCTGTGTTGTTCATGAGGCACGCCAAATTATAGCAGAAATGAAGGCTCAGGAATGAGTGAGAACTGTGAGCTGAGGCAGTGAGCAGCAAGCTAATGTCTGTCTGAAAAGGAGATGCAGGGAGAAAGTTGTATGATTGGCTGATTCTATGAGAATCAGGGAATAAGTGATCAGGACCTTTAAGCAGACCATATGCAGGTAAATTAGGACTTGCCTTATTTTTGTTGTACCTCTACTGGGTTGGGTTTGGATATTGAAGCAGGGAACTGCTGTGGCAGTTATGTCTTGGAGAGTGCAGTTTTTAATTAAAAGCAGTAGAAGAATGCAGACAATATATAAGATTTTATGATTATAAATACATGTAAAAAGGAGCATACTATTCTAGGGATCAATGAGTGTATTAGAGAAGTACAAGAATCAACTGTACCTTACTCCCTAAATCCAACCAGAAATAACTGCTGATGCATTTTTTTTGTAATTGTTTTACCAGACTTGAGCTGCCATTTTTGGTATACAATACACTTGTTGATAGTAAAGGACATTAGATCTCTTATTGCATTAGGTCATCAAGTAATCTCTGTGAAATCACTTGGTGGAGTACATGTGTGTAATACTAAAATGTTAGTTTGCTGTTTGATATTTTGTAATTTGACTTACTACTTTTGGGGGAAAAATATTTTGATAAAACTTTCCCTGATTTCTTTCATTCTTGTTCCACCTTTCAAAAAGCTAGGAAAATACAAATTTGAAACAAATATCAAGAGTCAAGATATAAACCAATGCCACTCCAAGCTCCAGCAAACTTGGGATGGTCCCCAGTCCCTAATGGCTATCTGATTAGCAATATCATTTATACTGTGTGCTGTAAGTAAACACTTGCAGATCATTTATTTTTTTGAGAGCACCCGTTGGCTGATCTGGTCTGTAATGTAGGTAATCGTTCTAAAACAAGCAGAATGGAATGGTGTAGACTGATAGTCAGACACAGGAAAGGGCAGAACTGAAAGATATAAAGTAATCAAACCAAGAGAGAAATAAGAAATGTGTGTGTGAAGTATTAGAGCAGAAGGGCAGATTAGGATGCGTGGCCCAAATAAGTGTTCTTTATATAAATACATAGAGCATAAGGAACAAATTGAATGAATTTTAGACACAAATCCAACTTCGTGGGGTATGACATGCTAGACATTACTGAGACAAGGCTGTAAGACGGTCAGGACTGAAGACTAAATATAGCAAGTTATAAGAATTATCAAGGGAAAGGAGTAGGCTTCGTCATTAAGAATGTAATTACATCAATTATAAGAGAGGGTATAATGAGAGGTAAGCGGGCAGTGGAGACTTTATGGGTAGAATTATGAAATTTAAAAGTATTTGCAGTGGGAGTTATGTATAGGTCTTGTGGTAGTAGCTGCGAATTGGTAGAATATATATCTGCAAAGATTAGATTAGCATGTTGTAAAAGCAGAATGCGGTGAGATTGGGATAAGCAGACCCTCTCATGTCAGAATGGTAGTGAGCTCTTTGAGGATGTTCAGGCTAGTTTCCTGCAACGATTTGTTCTAGAACCAGCAAAGGGTCAAGCCTTATTAGATCCAGAGATTCAGTAATGAACCAGATTTAGTTAATAGCCGAGCATTGTGTGAATATTTATCTAATAATGACCATTATATGATTGAGTTCCACATAGTGTTTGAAAAAGAGAAACAAATAAGATTCTACAGTTAGGTAAGGCTGACTTAATGGGATGAGATAGAGGCTGTCCACAGTAAACTGGGAAAATCTGTTAATGGGTAAAATGACAAAAGACCATTTGGAGGTATTAAAAAAAGAATTTAATGTAATGCAGAACTAGTTTGTAACTCTTAAGGGGCAAAGGCTCTATTTGCCAAAAAAGAGTGTCTTAAAGAGGTAAGAGACAACATAATTTTTTTTAAAAGCGCGCACAAATGCAAAACAATCATAGATTCTGGCAAATGGGAAAGACACAAAGAACAGCTATTGGTGACAAAACCGTTATAGCTATAAGCAGCAAGTATGAAAAGAAACTTGCAATAGGATATCAAAATGAAAACAAGTTTGCAAAATTATATTACAAAAACGATATAGTTCCCTTGAAATTGATGTGATATTGGAAATGAAAATAAAGAAATGAAAATAAAGCAAATAATGGATCAGGGATGGAGGTGCAGCATAATTAACAGCAAATAATAGTAATGAAGAAAATAATGGCACTAAAGAATGACAAACTTCCAGACCAGATGGTTTCTATTCAATGGTTTTAAAACATTGCAGATGCCCTAACTATAATCTCCCAAAGTTTTTCCAATTCAGGAACCATTCCTTACGCTGGGAAAATTGTGCATTCCACTCTGCTATTTAAAGAAAGGTAGGGGACAGTGGTGGGAAACTAAAGAACTCTAGACCAGTTAGCCTAACATCTTTTGTCCTGCAAGGATACTTTCTAAATGGTTAAAGCTAGAAACAGAGGTGGTCCAAAGAGACTCGCACGCATACAGATCATTAAAATGTGCTGAACAGGTACAGAAAATATTCAGAAAAGGCTACTGGAATGCTGGCTTTCATAATTTACAGGACTGGAATGTAATGGGATAGAAGTTATATTTCAAGCTGTTGGCCTTGGAGGGCATTCCATGTAGATTTACTGGGATGAAACCAGGATTCGAAGGGTTAATTTATGAAGCAAGATTACATAAACTAGGGTTTTATTCCCCGGAATTCAGAAGATCAAGGACTGATTTGATTGACATTTTCAAGACATTAAGGGAACTGATAGGGTAGAAAAACTTTCTGCAGGTTGGGTGGCCAAGGACTCTCTTTAAAAAAAAAATTAGAGCTAGGCCTTCAAGAGTGAAATTAGAAAATACTTCTACACAAAAGGTGTTGGAAGTTTGGATTTTTCTTCTGTAAACAACAATTGATGCTAGATTAATTAATTTAAAATCCTGAGGTTGGTAGATTTTTGTTAACCATAGATATTTAAGGATATGGGACAAAGGTAGATATACGGGGTTAGGTCACAGATCAGCCATGATCTCATTGAACGGCGTAAAAGGCTTGAGGAGCTAACTTGTCTACTCTTTCTATCTTCCAATGGTGAGGCTTTGGCTGCTGTTTGTCGTCTTGTGGCCGAACCAATAATACAATGAATAATCCAATGACTAACTTCACATTGTATCCACTGACTACTTATAAGGAACAGATGGTTACAGAGAACAAAAAATTGGTGTGAGCACAAGAAACTGAGGTGAACAAAGTGCTTTCAAGAAGTAACAATGGGAATGGCATCTTAGAAAAACAAGGGACAGAATTGTGATACTTAAAGCTAAACCTGATACTTTGAAGAGAGCCTGAGAAGTTTGGCTGAGAGTCAACAGCCACCGTATTATAAATAAGAACTCAAGTCAGATCTAAGAAATGGCCTAAGGCTTTTAACCAAGGTTCAATTACGGAACAGGACAAGGATTTTCTATAAAATATTGATTGACTTAGCAATAAGTTATAGTTGTCTGAAAAATTTAGGGTTAAAAGTTTAACATGAACAATCAGCCAAACTTAGTGATATGATGCATAACTTGTTTTTTTTCATTGTAATTTGCAAATTAAATGCTTGATATAGTTAATGGTGTTTGAATTAGTGTGCAGTATTCAGAAACAATGACTGAAGTTTATAAATTAATCCCTTGTAATTCTGATAAACCTAATTGGGTGTCAACCAGTCAGGAAAAAATGCTACAATGTTTAGGTAGTGACCTGAACTTGAAACTATAATACTTTTAACAATTAAAATGAATTCATGATCATACTTGGCAGAATTAAATTCAGAAACATTTCTTCTAGATATACATGGAGAAGATAGTAGATATCTACTAATCAGTAGAGAGAGAGAGTTGATCTCTGCTGTACTATTCTTCTGTGTTTTACGATCAGTTATGAGATCAGTGACATATGTAAGTTGTGGTGTACCATTTTTACAATTAAGGATAGTGCCTATTGAAACCAACCAGTGATGAGAATGAACATTGTGTGGTTCTGTTAGAAAGTGTCTGTTCCAACTGGGATTGTGTTCTTGATCACAATGGCTGTGAGACACGAGCAGACATGTTGTACAGTGGTTTTGCATTATCTTTACTTCCAGCTCTAGAAGAGAATATTACTTAAAGCCAAGTGGAAGAAAATGAGAGTGCATAACCCATTTTTCCTCATGTTTGCTGTTTTTCTCTGCAATAACATTATTTTCAAGACACTGGTTTTCACAAAACAAGTGAACAGAATCATTGAATTCAATACAAGAGAAGAATGTGACTTAATCAACCACTGCAGCCATGTTCTTTTTCCAACATTGAAGCTGACTTTGACTATCAACAGGACCCACTTTCAGCCACTTTTGCTGGATAATCAGCTGTGCTGAGCTAAGTGGTGACTGAAACCAATTAAATCAACTCAGATCAGGGAATGAGGCTGGCATCCATCTACCTGTATTTATCAATTCATTGGCTGTAATTATATTTTAATACATATAGGCTAGAGTAACCAAGTGGTGTTGACGTTTATTAACGATGACTAAATGAACAGTACTCTGTTTTCCGTTCTTGACATCAGTGAATTAAGTAGTCACATGCATTATTTTGCCCTTTTTATAGTTCACTAATACTTTCATCACTTCCATTTGTGAATCTAATATTTCCTTTTAGGTTTTGATGGAATACATATTGGGTGAAAAGTTTCTGTTTACTCGCTTCAAACATTATGTGGTCCAAATATGTGTAATTTCGTTAACCTGTATGCACTTGCTGTAAACTGTATATCATCATTGCAGTGAGGCATTGACAATGAAGGAGCTACTATTGGTTAGCCTAGTATCTCACGGTTAACTATAAATTTCAAGTGTATCCTGCATCCTGTATGTTTGAAACATGTTGAGTATAGATCCTTTATATTTGAAACGTACCAGTGTTGCAATTTATGCTTTCTGTATGGTACATGCACCAGACGATGTCTACAGTCATGTCCAATATTGATAAGTTCACTTGACTTCTATCCCTTTTAGGACAAACTAAATAAATTTGAATTGTTAATGGTAAAGATTACTATATATTGAATATGATATCCTGCACTTGCAAAGAAGTTAAACAGTTAAATTGTTTCACATAAAGTTTCATTTGATACATAATTACATTGCAGACAGCAGTACAATTCAGCTGGATTTCTTTTTTGATAACTTTAATTAAACCCTAATTATATCCACTATTAAAAAAAATCTTATTGTAATGAAATGAGTATAATGTACTCTTTTCCAAAGTCACTTAATTCAAATGATAATTCAATTTTTATCACAAAATTCATATTTCGCTTTATTTGCATTGCTTAATTAAATTTAAACAAGTTTAAATTATCAGGAGTAAACTAATCACCAAAATAGAACCTGCACTCTAATAGTCTGATACAGTTGACTTATTTATGCAAATTTGTTAATCATTAATTAAGTGATTAGCAGAAAATGAATCAAGTACAGAAGAGTGAATGCACAACATGTTGAACATATGAATAATCACTTGGTAACCATAATCACTCGATAATTAAACAATGTTTGTTTTCTTATTAAATTCTGGCCTCTCTGTTCACATATACATATATACACATGATATTCACTTATTTATGCATTCGTGTGTGTGTGTGTGTGTGTGTGTGTATATATATATATATATATATATATATATATATAATACAAAAATATAAGCGCAGATATGCACTGTGAGCACAGAGCTTGGTGAAGACGGAATTAGGTGAATTTGCTAAATGGAATGATGGGAATTTGGTGAGAGCCCAAAACATCTGGGGAGACTGAAACTGGTTGAAACCATATAAAAGGACATAGACTCATCCGAGCTCAGATGATGATCCCAGTAGTGCAATATAGACAGGCTGAAAAAGATGGAGGCTAGATCCAGCATCTGAGAATAGGCAAAAATACAGTTGCTGCAGCTGTTTCTGTTACTTGAAGATAACATTGGTGGAACTGCACCATCCAGATCATCATAAGCAAAGAGTTTAGGAGGTTCTGCAGACATGTGCCATTTTTTGGTGAAGACTGTGCCCGTGGAACTTGGGTCAGTTGTGCGCTGCTGTTGGCTGGTGATCAGGCTAAATCCTAGAAGAAGAGCTGGAATTCTTTGTGAGGAGGACAGAGTTTTGAAGAACTTTGTGACTGAGTTTGATGATTTGTATGCTGAGTGGACAGCTGAGCCGGTTTGTAAGATATGTCTTAGTCGTACCTGCCCATTTTATGCGTAAATGTTTATAATCAACCTCACTTTGCCTGTTAATTCAGGTTTAACGTGATTCTGGATTTTAGAGTACATGTGCTTACTCGATAGTATTTAGTGTTTGCTTTGTTTGACTTGTATAGTAAAAATTCTTTTGTTTTAAACCGTGGAAACTTGTGGCTTCATTCTTTCAGTAAATACTGGGGATTTTGGATTTCTTTTATAAAAAGTTACTGGTCTTGACCGGGATCGTTACAAAGGCAGTAACAGTTAACAGTCAAAATAACTTACAAAACTGTAATTATCTAGATCTAAGTGCATAACAGAATTAAGTATTGCATAGGATCACACAGGACATATGGCACAGAAACAGGCCATTCAGCCTAAACAGCCTATGCTGGCATTTTTGCTGCACTCATGCCTCAAATCCTGTTATAACCCTCTATTTTCTTCTGTGTGCTCATCTTCCCCTTAATTGCATCTATACAAGTTGTTTCAATCATCCCCTGTGGTTTCAAATTCCTATCACTCTTTGGATAAAGAAGTGCAGGGTGCCAACATTAAAGGGATCCAAATTGCATTAAAGAAAAATCTGGTACACAAATAACCAAATAAATAAGAGTAGGGGATACTAAAGTGAAAACATGATACCGGAAGGAGATACAGTTTTAGGCAAAATGGACAGCTGAGATCTGTTGCTTGCAAATTCCTGCTCAACGTAAGAACTCCGAAGTTGGTTCATGCGTCCTGGATGACCACATCTGCAGGAGCTCGAGCTGTACTTTAGGCTTTCTGAGACTGAAGGAGTGACTGGAGTCACTGCATGGCATAGCCTGAGAATTCTCTAGACTGCATATTTCTGGCGGTTAGTTAAGTGGGTAGCTATCTGGTAGGATAGGAAAAGACAAGGCAGTGCAAGATTCCTCTGGAAGCGTGGCGTACTCAAACCAGTTTTTAGTATTAACTACAGGTGAGGATGATGAAACCTCGGGGAAGTGTAGATCACATTACAACAACCTGGGGCAACTAACTGGGGAACAGGAAGGTTTCAAAGAGGTGATAGTTCCAGTAAAGATGATTTGCATGAGATTGGGGGAGAGGGAAGTGCAGCCAAAGCAGGAGTGTGCTGGATGACTAAAGATGTGGAGATTAAAATGAAATAGTAAAAGGAATCTTATGGTAAATGTTGAGTTCATGGGCTGATTTTTTTTTTGTCTTGATATGAAGGCAAGCATGGGTGCACAAATGACCACAGTTTTATTTTGCAGGAAATCTAATTTTCCTCCACAGCCTGTCAAGTCCATAAGACATGAAAGAAATCATAAACTTTAAATCAAATCTTAATTACTGCTTATTTAACAATGGACTTGGCTGAACCAAAAAGAGACTGCTGCAAGTCACATGATTTGCAAGTTGGCTACAGTTTTGGAAAGTTTGAACAGTAATTACAGGACAAAGCTCAATCCTCACTGAATTATTAAAACATTGTTCCAGGCATGTGGGCTTTGTTGACTAGGCCAGCACTTATTGCCCATCTTAACTGCCTTTGAGAAGGTGGCAATGAGCTGCCTTCTTGAATCACTGCAGGCAATACGTTGTAGGTACTTCTGTAGGGAGGGTGTTCCAGCATTTTGACCAAGCAACAGTGAAGGAATGGTGATTTTTTTTTCCAAGTCAATGTGGTGAGTGGCTTGGATGGAAACTCCCATGTATCACTACCCTTGTTTTTTTTGGATGGTAGTGGTCGTACATTTGGAATGTGCTGTCCAAGGTGTCTTGGTGAGTTTCTGCAGTGCATCTTGTAGATGGCGCATACTGCTCCTACTGTGTCAGTGGTGGAGAGAATGAATGTTTGTGGATGGGGTGTCAATCGAGCAGGCTTTTTTGTCCTGGATGGTGTCAAGCTACTTGAGTGTTGAAGTTGCACTCATCCAGGCAAGGGGAAAGTATTCCATCACACTCCTGACTTGTGCCTAGCGTTGTGTGGACCCATTACTATCAATGGGAAAGAGAGCAGCAGATGGCCTGTCTCCCCAGCCTGAACTTATAACTAAGAATGTGAGCCATTGAAACTCATTATACCTGCAGCAGTACTAATAGCCACCATCTTTCTCTTAAGGTGATCAATGGATTTTGACCAGGGATATAGAAACTGATTGTTAACCTGAAACTGACTCATCAATGGGTAACACCACATGACCTAAACTCCTTTGGCCTTTGGAAAGTTTTAATGTTACATTCCTGGACTCCTAGGGAAGTCTGTTCTTAACATCCAGCACACCAAAGCAGAACTCCAGGCTGACAATCAAGTCTAAACCCCGAAGCCTGATTCTCTGGAAGATTCCTGCCATCACCTGTAGAGCAGATGAAGTCCCTGTATACCAATTTCATCTTGCTGCGTCATCACCAACTTTGAAGGAGTTCAGCAACTCCTGCTTTCAGCTAGCTGAACCCACCTGAGCTTTCATTCCAACGTGAAGGAGCCCTCACTGGACACTGACATTCTGAACATTCACATTAATTAATATTCCTATTTTTGCTTTTTGTTCTAAGTTATTTGTAGTAATAATATTTTCTCTCCTGTGTGCATGTGCATGTAGTTGTGATGACCATCCTCCAGGTTTGAATGTATGAATAAACAAAACTTCTGATTTAACCCTAAAGAGAGTTTGCTGCGAATCACTTTAAAGCTTACTTCACAAAAATGGTTTGGGAAAACACGCCACAGTCTTTATCAAAAATTAAGACACCTCTGCTTACGGACAGATGGAGAAAAATAAAGGAGTTCAGTTTGCCCCTCTCCCCTGTATGTAACAATTCCAAGCCTAATGCCATTTATTCTCTGGCCTTTTTTTGCGAGTGGTGAATAAGTTGTGTACCACTGTGGTTGGTTTCCCCATTTGAAATAGAGGACTAAAATCAGATTTCTTGCCACACACCATCTTCGTCTGGTGGTGCCAGGTTTTGGAAGCCCATTAAAAGCACACCAGATTTGAGAGTTTGTGAAGAAAATGGAAAACCTGTTGAGTATGGAACATTCTAAAAAGTGTAAAGTGTTTTCACACTTTCAAATGTCACTATTAGGCACTGTGTTGCAATGTAGATATTTTTAAGGCAGTGATTCATCATAGGAATCTGTCCTATAAAGGTAAGTTGACCCTTACATATATTTGTTCATATGCATTACAGTGCTTTGCCAATGGAGAAAGTGTCATAATATTGCATAAAATGTTACTAAATGACCTGTCAGCTTATGTGTCATCTTTTCAACTGTAATCTAAATGGCACTGGCTGCTTTTTAAAAATCTGCTTTTGATATTTGGAAAAAAAATACATTTGAACAAAATCTAATCACCTGCTCCCTTAGATTGATTGACAGGCACTCTGCTTTGAAATTGAAGTGAGCCCCTTCTGTTCTTTCCTCCCCAGAGTTTGGCCAGCTGTGGCCATTCTAAATGTTTGGTTGGGTTTCAGGCACTAATAGGTTTCAGCACAGTAGGTATTCTATTCATCACAGAATAAATGACAGTTTCAAGAATTTGTAATAACAGATGTGGTTTCTAGTTTGTTGACACAAACTCATAGGACTACTAAGTTTCTTTTCACATGGCAGAAGGCATTTTTTTCTCAGTAGCAATGGTATGGAGGCTTTTGTTAGATGGTGAGGTTTATTTTTCCCACCCCTAACCTAACAGAATGAAAAATAATTTTCATTGATATTACATGGAATCTGAGGATTGCGCATAATGAATACTGGGTGAGTGGCTATAGAGGCTACTTGGGTGGGCATAGACATGGCATGGGTGATTTGAGGAGCATGGAGGATACGTGGGTGATCTGAGGGGCATTGGCTGGTATGGGGTGAGGGAGAGGTTTACGAACCTTTAAACATTGTTGGGAGCTGGGATATTGTGTTGAAGAACTGAGGCTAGCTTTCTGTCCAGCTCATCTCTGCACCCACAAATCTCATGCATTTCAGCATAGCTTGCAATCTGCACTGCAAACCTGCTCCAGTGTGAAAAGACAGGAATGGCATGTGAAGCCACACGTCAGGTGAATTCACACATGTTAGGTGCACAGTTAGGTGCAAAAGTGTACAGGTGGGGTTTTCCTGAACCCAGAAGAAAATTTAGTAGATAACCATGCTGAAAAGAAAACTATAAGGGTAAACTGAAAAAAGAAATAAAAGAGGGGAAGAGTATATGAGAATAGAGAGATCGCTTGACTAAAACGGAACCCACACTCTTCTGTAAATGTATAAATAGTAAAAGGATAGACTAAGGATGGGGGGCCAATTTGGGACCAAAATAGAGATCTTGGGGAGACAGAGGTGCTAAAAGTATATTGACATTGGCAGCAGCTTCTTCAGTGACAGCAGCTACACACTAAGAGAGTAGATAGTACATAAGTGTGTTAGGATAAAATAAACAGAGGAGATGCGTGAAAAGTTGGCAACATCCAAAGTTGAAAAGCTGCCCAGTCCAGATGGATGCATCCTAGTTTTCTGAGGGACGTGTGGATGGAAATTGTGGCGGCTTTGGCTCCTCCTTGGGTATGGAAGGGTGCCAGAGGACTGGAAGATTTCAGGTTTTACACTCCAGTTCAAAAAGGAAGGAATAAGCCTAGCAATTACAGGCCATTCATCCAACATTAGTATAGGGAAACTCAACTGCTAAATCTGGGGTGAAATTAATTGCTGCTTGGAAAATGATGGGTTCATAAATGAAAACCAACACAGATTTGCTAAAGGCAAATCATGTTTGATTGAGTTCTGTTGAGGAGGTTAAAAACAATGACTTGAGTCTTTAAACTGTGAGTAATCTAGGACTTTTATTTACAAGGATACAGCCTGGTTCTACAGGGTCTCTCTTTCCCTCTCTGATACAAAGGTTGTGTAACATATTTATGTCCTTTAGTTATCACATTTCACTATATTGCCCTTTACAACCTCCAGTTACATACCTAATGAGCAGAATTATTCCAAGCTGCAGATGTCTCTATTATCTCACTGGGAGACTGGGAAATGCCTCATTCTAATGCCTCCAAGTCTGTGCTCTTTTCACCCTAACATTTGTTTACCCATCCTGTAAGTTTTATGACTTGTGATTGTTAGTTGGGTTCCCACAGTATCATACCCATCATGCCTGTGTTGGCTATATTTCCCATCATGCTTAGAAAGACCTCATAACATTTGTCTATTCTAAAGCTATTAATCCATGTCCATCTTAATCAGTTACCCCACTTTAGTTCTTTAAAGTAACCCGGAGGGCAGAAGAGGTCATAACAAAGATGGCAGGTTAGGCTGTGACCGCAGAACGTGGGAGTTCCTAGATACTGGGTGATCAGGGGCAAACACACCAGCAACTTGAGGGGCTTTGCTCAGTCATTGAGCTCGAGGCCGAGCTGCAGAAATTGTTATGCGTTGGGTAGAGCAAAAGTTACCTTGAGAGGCAGTGACATCCCTTAGGATAGGCTCTTCTGATTTGGTCAGGGACAGGATGGTGTGCCTTCAAGTGAGGCAGATCTTGGAGACCAGAAGGTAGAAGTGGAGGACCCTTTGCAATTGTCCAACAGTTTTGAGGCTCTTACAGCCTGCATGGATGAAAGTGGTGCCTGCAAGGTGGATGAGCAAACTAACCATGGCACAATGGTACAGGAGTCAGGTAATAGAATACATTTAATAGAAATGTAGTGATAGTTGAAGACAGTACAGCCAGGAGGATAGACACAGTTCTCTGCAGCTGAGAGCGGTAGTCCAGATAGCTGCGTCTGCCCAGTGCCAGGGTTTGGGACATTTACTCTGGGCTGGATAGGAACTTTTGTGGGAGGGGGAGGATCCAGTGGTCTACGTAGGTACCAATGACATAGCTAGAATTAGGAAAGAGGCTCTGCTGAGGATGAATGAGTAGCTAGGGGCTAAATTAAACAGCAGAATCTCAAAGGTAATAGTCTCTGGATTACTACCTGAGCAATGAACAAATTAGAGTAGGGTAAATCAGAATAGAGAATTAAATGTGTGGCTTAAAGATTGGTGTGTGAGAAATGGGTTTTGATTCAAGGGGCACTGGCACCAGTATTGCGGAAAGTGGGAGCTGTACTGTTGGGATGATCTTCACCTGAACCATGCTAGGAGGCAGTAGAAAGGGCTTTAAACTAAATAGTGGAAGCAAGGGATCAAGTTTGTAAAGATGTGATAAATTAAAGAGAGAAGACAAGGCAAAAGAGCAAGGTAATAATAAGGGAAATGATGATCAGAGCTTGGCAGGAAGGGACAGGGTGTATAAATCTAAGAGTGCAACAACAGATAAGGCTAGAGGTTACAAAAAAGTAAAAATACAGAACTAAAGGCGTTGTATCTGAATGCATGTAGCATTCATTACAAAACAGATGAATTGACAGCACAAATAGAAATAATGGCTGCAGGATGACAAAGACTGGGACTTAAATATACAATGGTATGTGACATTTAGGAAGGACAGGAAGCTAGGAAAAGGTGAAGGTGTTGCTCTGTTAATTAAGAATGACTTTGATACAATAGAGAGATATGACCTTAGTTCTGGAGATACAAGGTGTAGAATCAGCTTGGGTAGAGATAGTAAAGTAAAAATAGTAAAGGTAAGAAGGCACTTGTGGGAGTGGTTTATACACCACCACCCCCCACCCCCCCCCGCCCCCCACCCCCCCCCCCCACCCCACCACCACCCCAAACAGTAACCACACAGTAAGATGAGGTATGCAGGAAGAAATAATGAGGGCTTGCGAGAAAGGTGCAGTGATAATCAGGGGTGATTTTAAATTACATATAAATTGGACAAATCAGAGTGACAAAGGTGACCTAGATGATGAGTTCATAGTGTTTTCAGGACAGTTTTTTTTAGAGCAGCACGTTTTAGCATCAGAGAGTGGGCTATACTAGATCTGATAATGAGACAGGATTAATTAATGACCTCATAATGAAGGTGCCCTTAGGTAACAGTTATCATAACATGATTGAATTTCACATTCAATTTGAGGGTGAGAGGAGTGGATCTAAGACTAGTGTTTTAAGCTTTAAATAAGGGCAGTTATGAGGGCATGAAGAATGAGCTCACTAAAATAAACTTGAAAATTAAGTTAAGGGATAGGTCAGTATAGGTGCAGTGGCAGGCATTTAAGAAGATATTTCAGAATAGCCAGAAAAGATAGAGTCTTTCTTTCTCACTGAATATAAGGGAAGCACACAACATCTGTAGCTAACTAAAGAAGTTAAAGATAGTACCACATTAAAAGAAAAAGCATATAATTCTACAAAGATGAGCGGAAGGTCAGAGATTAGGCAGAATATAAAGAACAGCAAAGACTGACTAAAAGATTAATAAGGAGGGGGAAATGAGAAAGCTAGCTAGAAATATAAAAATAAATAGTAAGAGTTTCTACAAGTATTTGAAAAGGAAAGTATGTAAAGTGAACATTGGTCCTCCAGAGAGTGAGAATGGGGAATTAATAATGGAAAGTAAGGAAATAGTGGATACATTGGACTAGATATTTTGCATCTGTCTTCAATGTGGGGGATACAAATGACATCCCAGAAATAATTGTGATTCAGGTGAGGAGGGAGGAACTTAAAACAGTTCAATCACCAGGAAAATGGGTATTGAGAAAACCATTAGAACTGAAAGCTGACAGGTCCTGAGGTCCTGATGGACTTCATCCTAGGGTCTTAAAAGAAGTAGTCACTGAGATAGTAGATGCATTGATTTTAATTTTCCAAAATTCCCTAGATTCCAAAAAGGTCCCATCAGATTGGAAAATAGTGATTGTGACTCCTCTATTCAAGAAAGGAAGGAGATGGAAAGCAGGAATTTACAGGCCAGTTAGCTTAACATCTGTCATAGGGCATAGGAGGTTATAGCAGGGCACATAGAAAATCTCAATGCAATCAAGCAGAGTCAACATGGTTTTGTGAAGGGGAAATCATGTTTGACTAATTTATTGGAGTTCTTTGAGGAAATAACAAGCAACATGGATAAAGGGGAACCTGTGAACAAGTGATTCGGAAGACAAATGGAAAATTGTTGTTTATTGCAAGGGGAATGGAATATAAACACGGGGAAGTGTTATGCTACAGCTGTACAGGATTTTAGTGAGACCACAGCTTGAGCATAGTGGACTCTTTTTGTTTCCTTATTTAAGAAGGGACTTAAAGCATTGACAGATTTCCAGAAGGTATTTGACTAGGTACCACATCAAAAGCTTCTACACAAAATAAGGGCTCATGGTGTAGGGAAGGGCTCATGGTCTAGGGGATAGCATATTAGCACAGATAGAGGATTGGTTAGCTAACAGGGAGCAGAGATTAGGGATAAATTAGTCTATTTTGTGTTGGCAAGAATGGAGCGCTACAGGTATCAGTGCTCGGGCCTCAGCTATTTACAATTTATATCAATGACTTAGATGATGGGACTGAATATATGGTAGCTAGCTTTACTGATGATATAAAGATAGATAGGAAAGTAAGCTATGAAGTGGGACATAATAAGTCTGAAAAAGGACATAGATAAGTTGAGCGGGCAAAAATTTGGTGGATGGAGTATGATGTGGGAAGATGTGAACTTGTCCACTTTGACACAAAGAAGGGTAAAGCAACATATTATTTAAATAGCGAGAGAATGCAGAACTCTGTGGTACAGAGGGATCTAGGTGTCCTGGTACACGTATCAGGAAAAGTTGGTATGCAGGTACAGCAAGTGATTCGGAAGACAAATGGAAAATTGTTGTTTATTGCAAGGGGAATGGAATATAAACATGGGGAAGTGTTATGCTACAGCTGTACAGGATTTTAGTGAGACCACAGCTTGAGCATAGTGAACAGTTTTTGTTTCCTTATTTAAGAAGGGATGTAAATGCATCGGCAGATCAGGGGGGAGTTCCCTCTACTGATGGGACCATCATCACTACCTTCAACACCTCATTGTCCTTTTGTCTGTGACATCTTTTGGTTATTTCCACCTATCACTGGCCATCTATCCAGATCTACTTGTCCCACCCCCCCTTAAACTAGCTTATATTTCACCTCTGTTATATTTTTACTTAGTTCTGTTGAAGAGTCATACGGACTCAAAAAGTTAACTGTGTTCCTCTCCACAGATGCTGCCAGACCTGCTGAGTTTTTCCAGGTATTTTTGTTTTTATTTTGTCCCTCTACTGATACGTGGGATGTGGGAGGATTATCTTACAAGGAAATGTTGGACAAGCAGGGCCTGTAACCATTGTAATTTAGATGATTGAGAGTTGAAACATATAAGATTGTGAGGGGACTCAACAGGGTGGATGCTTAAAAGATGTTTCCCCTCCTTGGAGAGACTAGAACTAAGAGGATACAGTTTAAAAATTAGCAGTCTCTTAATATGGAGATGCAAAAAAATTTCTGTAAGAGGATCATGAATCTTTGGAACTCTCTTCCCTAGAGATTGGTGGAGGCAGGGTCAATGAATATTTTTAAGGTAGAAGTAGATAGATTCTTGGCTAGCAAGGGAGTCAAAGGATATCAGGGGTGGGCAGAATGTGGAGTTGAGGACACAATCAGGTCAGCCATGATCTAATTGAACAGCAGAGCAGGCTCGATGGGCCGAATGGCCTACTCTTAATTCATATGTTCAAATGTAGTTAGTGTATATGAACTTTCAAAAGGTATGTGTACGCCACATAATAGTCTTGTTGGTAAAATTGAAACCCATGCACTTGAAGGGGCAGTGACTTGTAGCTATTCCTACCAGGTGGTCTGCTGCCATGGTATGTCACACTTGTCTGTTTTGCGCCATCTGCAAACATCCATTGTAGCTCATCTGCAGCCGCTGTGCCATCTGTCATCCACCTATGCCAAGGTTGTCGACCCTTTCTAGTGCCCTCCACCTTGTCAACCAGAAGAGATCTCTGTAGCTTTTGCTTCCATTTGCTATGACCACAGCTGATGTTATTTGCTGTGCAAGCCAAATCCCGAGGGAAACTTGTCTTACTGATCATAACCTTTTTTTCTTATATTTTGAAAATGAGAGAAAGAACTTTTCTGGCTTGAAACCCAATGGCTACTTCAAATTCATAACTTTCACAACTTCTCCCAGCACTGATCTGGTCTCAGAACATCTTCCCCACACAGCCACACCAACTCAGCTCAACATCTTAAATATCCTCTCACCCTTTCATCTTGGATTCCATTGTCCTAAGCACCTCTTTGAACTCAACTTTTCCAAAATATAAGAATTTTTAATGGTTTCCTATTGCCTCCACTTTCGGGTCAAATAAAATTGAATAACAACAACCTTCCCTTCATTTATTTATGAAACCTTTGTAAGTTGCAAAAGTTCCTTGTCACTTATAAACTCCCTTTTGAAATTTAACAGCTGAAAAGTCAAGTCCCTACTTATAATGAAAATTTCAAACCTAACCTATTTACTTGAAATCGAATCTCACCACAGCCTCTCATTACAAATGTAAGTATCTAGCACCTTTACCTTTCATCCCTCAGTTCCCACAGACAAACGGTCTTTACTAACCTTCCCCCAGTTTAATTAATCGTGGACACACACACACACACACAGCCTTTTTTACAGAATATTGCCATTTTCCCCAAATATTTTTTTAAAAAATCAATCTTCACACATCACACTCATGAGCAACGAGTTCCAAGTCATTACCATACGTTGTGTAAAAGGTTGTTCCTCATGTTCCTCCTACATCTCTAATGCTTGTATCAGTAACTAATGGGACCAGTTTTTCCACATCAATATTATCTAAGCCTGTTATAATCTTGTCCACTTCTACATATATTGTGATAAATATACACATATCTTTTGAAAGTCCATGTACACATCAACTGCTCTGACCTCATCCAAATCTAACAAATCTCCCCTCATTCTCCTTTGATCCAAAGAAAACAACCCCAGCATTTCCAACCTAACCTTGTAACTAAAACCTCCCAGCCCTCGAAATATTTTGATACATTTCCTCTACACCCTCTTAAGAATCTTCACATTTTTCCTTAAAGTGTTGTGGCCAGAACTCGAAACAATAGGGGGTTTAACCAGAACTTTACAAAGGTTCGGAATAACTTCCCTGCTTTTGTACTGAATGTCTTTATTTATGTAGCCCAAGGCTTTGCTAACTGCTCTCTCAACATGTCCTGCCACCATTAAAGATTGATGCACGTACACCCCCAAAGTCCCTCTGCTCCTGCACACTCTTTAGAATGGTGCCATTAAGTCTATATTGCCTCCCCTTAATCCATGTGCCAAAATTCATCACCTCACATTTCTCTGCATTAAAGTTCATTTGTCACTTTCTGCCCATTCTGCTATCCTATGTCCTGTTGCAGGGAATTCATATTATCCACATGTTTTGAAGGCAAATTTTGAAATTTTACTTTGTAATACTTATGATACAATGATCACTCTTATCCAAATGTTCCCCCACAGACACTTGGCCCACCTGATTTCCCAGCACCAGATCCAGCAATGCCTCCTATCTCTGAAGAAGAGTCATATAGACTCGAAATGTTAACTCTGTCTTTCTCTCCAGATGCTGTCAGACATGCAGACTTTTTCCAGCAGTTTTGTTTTTGTTTCAGATTTCCAGCATCCGCAGTATTTTGCCTTTATGCCTCTTATCTAGTAGGGCTGAGAACATGGTGATTAAAGAAGTTCTCCTGAACACATTTCCTTCTTAAACTCTACTCCATTGTTTATGCCAATCAAAATATTTGGGTAATTCAACTCCCCCAGTATCACCCCTCTACTGTTCTTACACATCTCTGATTCCCTAGAGGTTTGTTCTTCTATCTCTCTCTTACAGAATAGCTCAAGTAATGTGGTCTTACCAATTTTGCTTATCAACTCTAACCAAATGGATTTTATCCTTGCTCCCTCAAGAAACCCCTTTTTCCAACACTGCAACATCTTCCTTAATCAGTACTGCCAGCCCACCTCCCTTTCTTCCTTACCTATTTTTTCCAAAAACTTTATGGGCAGGATATTCCCCTCATTGGGCGGGAGCGGCAGGTCGGCCGGGAGCATCTGCGAAACGGACCACCACCCGGGATTTTATGCTGGCGGCCAATTAAGGCCCACCCAGCGTGAAATGTGGCTCCAAACTGTCCGGGAAGGGCAGAGTAGGGGTGGGGGCTTATCGGCCACCAGATCCAATGGGGACCTGGCGACCTGTTTAAAAGTGATCCAGGCAACCCCTGCAAGGCCACCAAAGAGGATGTTCCCTGAATCAACACTATGGACCATGGTGCGGCTGGACATGGCAGACGGGAGGGGTAGGTCGAGTGGGCACTCAGCAACCCCCCCCCCCCCCGCAACCCACCCAGCTTCTCTGATGAGTGCCTCACCATCCTCCTGGAGGAGGTGGCTGCTAGGGTGGACATCCTGGTCCCCAGGGATGAGAGGAAGAAGCCACTGCAGCTCAGCAAGAGGGCATGGAAGGAGGTGGGGGCGCTGGTGACCAGCTGTGACGTGGTGTGGTGCTCCTGGGTGCAGTGCCGGAAGCGTTTCAGAAAGGGCAAGTACCGTGTTGACATGGCTCAGTGTGCAGATGTGTTAAGGTCTGGCAGTTCCCCCCCATGTACATCAGGGGTGCTAGAGTCTGAGTGCCAACTGTCAATCATGCCGGCGCTGGCCAAAGGGGTCAGTCTTGGCTACTTGAAGTGAGTGCCTTGCAGCTCAGGAGTCATGAATTGGAAATGCCCTGCCAAGTGATCCTCAGTTGGGGTTGGCCAGGCTGCAATGACGCTGCAGGTACAGAGTGGTCTAATCAGTGCTCCTCTGTTGTTTCAGGAGAAGACAGCCCATAACAACGTAGAAAGGTCGTGGACTGGTGGAGGCCCTGCTAGCCTCCTAATCCTCTCAAGGTATGAGCAAGATGGCCTGGAGCTCAAGAGCTGGCAGAACCCACGTGCAACTGGGCGTGGAGAGGTGGGGGTGCCAGATGAAAGCAAGAGTCCAGTGCAAAGAGCTGAGAATTTCAGCTTGTGCAACCATTCTAGTGCAGTCTTTTCATTGATGTGAGCCTCGAACCTGGAATCCCTATTGTTCACTCGAAGACAAGGGCACCATGTTGCAGACCTCCATTGTGTCACCAGAGTGCCTGGCACGAATAGTGACAGTATGAGGACTTTAATGAATGACATGCCCTTCTCCCTTTTAGGTTTGCCAGCAGGCGTTTGATCTTTGGATCCTGATGGTGCCACCCCTGGCACTGGAGGACCATTGGGTGTCATTTGCATCTGCGTCACACCCGCTGTCTGAAGCAGGTAGTAGCACAGATACCAGCATCTCAGTGGGCATTAGAGCAGAGACTGCTGGGGACCAGGATGAAGCTCAGTCGAAGGCTGATGATGACCCTCTGGAGTCTCCATCAGGCAGCGGATACTGGAAGTCCAGTGGGATGTGTGGGAGGATCTGGCGCAGATCCATGTGCATGCCTTGGTCTCCATAATGGAGTCATCCATGCAGAGTGTAAGCACTGTATTCACCATCATGGCCAAGTGCACTGCCTCCTCCATTGAGAGTGATGACTCACATGGAAAGGCAGCTCCAGGGACTGAATCAGGGTTCTTGGGGTTGCACTCAGACCTGCAAGCCTTCACACAGGCACTGACCTCAGGTGGTCACTGTCGGTGTGGGAGATGGATGAGGCACCCAATGTCCCAGATTGGTGCCCAACCATCAATGGTGTGCAGGGAGGTCCAGAGTGACCTCACATTGGTGCACGAGCTGCCTGTCATCTCTGCAGGCTCCACTCAGTGCTCTCTGGGTGACGGCATCAGCTCCTCCGCCCCTCCACCAGTGACCATGGCATCTGATGAGGCTGCAGCAACTGGGGAGATGCCAGCCGTGGTACTGGCCTCTCCCTCCCAGGCGAGGCCAGTACAGGCTCCATTGGCCAGAGGACGACCACCAAGGTCATCAAAGGCAACAAGACAGCAGAATCAGCAGGCTGTCTCCAATGCTGGTGCCAGGGAAGGTGGTGCACCTGGATGTAGCATTCGCAAATGTAAGTTAAAGGCGCCATGAGCACAAGAGGGACAGATCGTAGGTGATTTTATGTTCATTTTTCTTTACTTTATGCATACTGGTCTGATGTTGAATACCAGAAATATTTGTTAAGATTATTGTACTGTCAGAATGAAATAAATGGTGTTTTGTCGTCATGGCCTGAGTATGCTTCACCGTTTTATTTAATTGGTGTGGGGTACGTCAGTATGTAATGCTGGATGTAGGTGGATCTAACTTTGTTATAACTCTTTTGAGTCAACAGGTACCGAGTGTTCTTTGGGTTCAAATGAAAGGGTCCTTTCAGACATCTGGAATGGAGTCGGCAGTCCTGGCGTACATTTGAAGCTGATCTTTGGTAGCTTAGCTGAAGGAGCATTTTATCAAGGTGTCCCTGATGTCCTTGCCTCCCTGGAAGTTATCGAAGTCTGGATCCACGCCCTCATCGTTCTCCTCACAGTGCTCTTCAGACTCACTACTGGCCTTATCCTCCGTGGCCTGTGGAGCAGCATCAAGATCCTCTTCCTCCAGTGGGTCCCTCCTTGCCAGTGTCAGATTGTGGAGAGTACAGCATGCAACCATGATGAGTGACACCTGCTCTAGAGGGTATTGTAGAGCTCCCACTGAATGGTCCAAGCAACTGAAGCACATCTTCATAAAACCCATTGTCCCCTTTACCACTGCCCTTGTGGAGGCATGACTCATATTGTAACGCTTCTCTGCCTCTGTTCTTGGATGGCAGAGAGGCGTCATGAGTCACCTCTTCAGCAGATAGCCTGTGTCACCCAGCAGCTATCCATCTAGCCGGGCTGAAGCACTGAAGAGCCTTGGCAGCTGGATGTGTCTCAGGATGTACACGTCATGGGAGCCGCCAGGGTATCTTGCACAGACTTGCAGAATCTGCATCCTGTGATCACACACTATCTGCACGTTCATGGAGTGGAAGCCCTTCCTGTTGACGAAGGCACCCGGCTGACCCACTGGCGCCTTGATGGCCACATGTGTGCAGTCTATTGCACCCTGGATATGGGAGAACGCAGCAATTGCTGCAAAGCCTCTGGCTCACTCAGCCTGCCTGGCCTCATCCGTACGGTAAAGAATAAAGGTCAATACCTGCCTGAACAGAGCTTCTGTCACCAACTTGACGCAACTGTGGACAACTGATTGGGAGACTCCACACAGATACCCCACTGACCCCTGGAAAGAGCCGGAGGCACGGAATTTGAGAGCCACTGTGACCTTCAGAGTCACTGGCATGGGGTGTCCACCCACAGAGTCTGAGCTGATCTCAGACCCAATCATCTGGCAAATGGAGGTCACGGTCTCCCTTGAGAGGCGAAGCCTCCTTCATCATTGCACCTCAGACACATTGAGGAAGCTGCTTTGCCACCTGTAAACCCTAGCAGCAAGCTAGAGGTGTCTTCTGTGGCCCCCTCCACCTTGGATTACCTGCTGGCTCTGCGCCCCTTGTGACTGCACCTCTCCTCCCACAGGTCCCTCCCAAGGAAGCTGCTTAGGGCCACTCCCTTCTGCCCCTCTCTTCCCCTTCAGAAGAGATGCCTCCAGTGGAGAGCACAATCCCCATTAACAGGGTACAGGAAGGCTGTCTGATACCTGGGAGGGTCCACATGGTCCTAGTCCTCTGGGCCTGGCAGATACCAAGGAGCCCTGAAATGAGGCCTGGAAATGCTAAGAATGAAGCCCCAAACAGAGATGAAGCTACTAAGTACCAATAAGCAACCAGCTGCAAACTATTGCCCAGACTCATCACCACTCACACTGGCAATGCTGCTGATCCTTTTTATTCCGCCCTTAGGTGAGGTTCGTGAAAAAGTCAGCTGGCTGCCTGCCCAAATGAGCAATGAGCAGAATATCACCCAGGCAAGAGAAAAAAATCAGTCAATTGGACTGTTAAAGGTCTTAAGTGACCGTTTAATTAATGGCAGGCACCACTTTGGCACTGTGCATGCCCGCTCAGTGAAATATCACGCAAGTGTGCCCAATGTCATTGCACATTATTTTATTCCTGTTCCAGTTGGACACGTGCCTGCCCATAGGGTGAAAAAATCTGCCCTTTATCTTTGGTGAGGGCTGGTGCTTAATATACATTTTAAGCCACAGCTCAGTTATTGCCATGACATCATATTCCCATGCTGCTATTTGTGCTTACAACTTACCCACCTTACTCGCCACATTTTGTGCATTTATGTACATGCATTGTAATCTTGTCTTGCATTCCTCGTAGGCTGCTCCTGTCTTACACCGTATCATGCCCTTCTCTAGTACTGTCTAATAATCTCACTTATACATCTTATTCCTCTTCTACTTCTAAATGCTGGTGCCCATACCCCTTGTCAATTTAGATTAAACCCTCCCCAAACACACTAGTGTACCTCCCCACAAGGACATTGGTCCCAGGCCTGCTGAGGTACAATCCATCCCTTTTCAATAGTTGCCTTTGATCCCAGAGCTGGTCCCAAGGATTGGAAGGCCTCCCTTCTGCACCATACTTCAAATCACACATTGATCCTCCCCTTCTTCCTATTTCTACTTTTGCTGGCAGGTGGCTCTGGGGGTCATCCTACTTTCTAACTTCCTCCCTAGCTCCTGAAAATCAGATCATAGGACCTCAATACCTGCCCTCTCCATGTCATTGATACCACACATGATACATTTTCTACAACTTCTGGATCACTCCCTTCCCCCTGCAGACTATTCTGCATCCTCTCCATTATATCCTTTACCCTGGCACCAGGGAGGCAACACACCATTCAGGACTTATGCTGATGGTTATAGAATTGCCTGTCTCTCCTCCTAACTGTGGAATCACCTATAATAACTGCATTTCTACACTCTGCTGTTCCCTCCTGTACAGTCCTTTGCCCATTGTTGTCAGTTTAATATCACATACATATGTGTATATACACATACATGTCTACATCGTACACATCTATATAAATGCATAAACATAAGCATGCTTCACATACATTTGCAAATACCTGTGTATAAACGCTCATATATCTATCTCTCGTACACACACACACAACATATACACTATATGTACGTGTGTATATTATATATATATATAAATAAAAATAAATAAACCAGAATTTATCAAGAAATGTTTAATAGAATACTAGTGTGAATCTACATTTATGATGTGAACTGTAACAATCTATTTTAAAACTAGCTTTAGAAAATTACCAGGAAACAGTGAAGTTCTCAGCAGTGACAACTATAAAAAAAATCATATATTGTGGGCAAAAATTGTATAGTGATTTCTGGAGTCAGATATTTTTCAGGCCCTTCCTAGGTAGACATTTTGGATGTGTTACAAATCCTGTTCTGTTCTTCCACTCTTGGGTAGCCCTAGAAGTAGTAAATAGCAGTTTTCCATATCACTAACCTAAAGGTATAGCATATGATTTATCTTAAATCTTTTGATTCTGAAATTTCTATAAATAATATTAGGAATTCCTTCTGTTCTTGAAAATATGTTTATTGTTTTTAGAAAGAGATAAGACGATAAATCATTTATTGATTTTTCTTGATTTTAAAGATACATTCATTAAAAGTTTTACAACATAAGTCTGTCTATATATACAATACCTCACACACAATTACAGCTCAAATGTAGTTTGGATATTAAAGCGCAATCCCTTATGTTTAAGTTACAGAGAACAAAATCCCAATACATTTTTTTTAGTGAAAACAGGATTAATTTCACCATTGATGAGATCTACTATCATACATATCCTGACAATCCTCTTACTAGCAGCATTCCCCATGCAAATCGCATGCTTATGTTGCTAAAAGTTCTCTGCAAAAGTATAGATGAATTGCTGAATACATTTCATGGTAAAGTGCAAAATTAACTTATATTTTTCTCTTTAGGATTTTAATGCCACTGCTTGGCTTTCAACCTGTTTCTCAGAAACAGCATCCATCTATATTTACACACCTTCTGAAAGAAAGTACGTGATTTAACCTGAGGAAAGAAAACTACTTCAACTCATAATATATACAATTCTGTTACAACTTTAAAAAAATTTCACTCGTCTTAGTTTGCAAAAGGCATTGATGACCTCTGCCCTAGAGGTATAGAAAGAAACCTCTTTCAGCTGTTTGTGTTTAGGAGTCTTGCATTTGAGTATTATATTGGCTAGTATCTCAACAGAAAGCAAACAGTCAATATACAAGATAGACCAATGGCTAATCTTATAGATGCAATAACATCTATACGTGACTTCCTGTTTTTGCATCATCGACCAAAAATGACTAAGTTTCCTTTCAATGAATTATTAAAGAAGAGTATAAAGTGGATCATTTTTATATACAGTATACCACTGTGAAGGAAACCAAGCACCAAGATCTAAATACCACCATAAATGTGTGCTACCCAATTACCCAGATATGAAACTGAACCATAAGTCACGATGAAAGACAACATTTAGTCAGATTTTACCCCAGTATCAGAGACTCAATCTAAAATATCCAATTAAGAGTGACACTAGCCACTTCTCCTTTATGCACCAAATGTTGGAATATCTTGGTAACATTTCAAAAAAATATTTTAACTCAAACCTTGTCACTTGATGCTATAACACCTTCAGCAACCTCTTTACAAAGGGTGCGCCAACCTCCTTCCTGTTATAATGATATAATGTGAAACAAAGTAAATTCAACACTGCTTAATTTAGAGGGGGAGAAAAAGGAACAATGGTATCACAAAAACAATAACTAAATAAAAACATTGTAAGTAGCACATATAATAATCTAAGTGCATTTAGAAAGCATAATTCAGTCTCAAGGGTTCCAATAAAGCTTTAAATCTCAGATTTTGCTTCCGGCATCTGAGAGGCCATCAGAACAATTCACTTGTGTTAGGCTTTGTTGGACATTCCTAGCTATCCATTAAATGCCACTTTTGCTTGCAATGTCTGTGCATTATGTGATGAGAAAATAGGTACATAAGGTACAAAATAATAAGCACACCATATTTGAAAGTGGGCTTTGCTTAGTGCCATTTTCATTAGGTTATGAATAATTAATTTCATTGCTGTAAATAGGATACTGGTGGACAATGATAGAGTTTTTTGGTACCTGAGTAGTTCCCACTTTTTCAATGGAAGCACTTTCTGATTTTACTATTTCTTTATAATTTCTATAAAATCAGTTTAGCAACATATTCCTCATCAGCAGTATGGTATTAAAAGACAGCTCTGTCTCAACCAAAGGTGCTCTATGGGTTGAGCACATTGTTATATTGAAAATAGGCATAGGGAGAAGGAAAGGCATTAAGGCTGGTAGGCTGCATTACAAAAATAAACTTATGAAGTTCCTAAATAAATTCATCAGTCAAAATCTGATCAGCAGAACTGGTAAATTACAGTGTTGAGTGTTTTGAACTGTACACCACTACTTTCTCAAGAGCAATTAGGGATGGGCATTAAATGCTGGCTTAGCCAGCAATGCCCACATCCCATAAATGAATAAGTACTTTACCTCACTGTAACCAAACTTCAAGAATAATTATCTCCCTCATATGGTGAAGGGCATCATTGCCATTCTTTTGTTTTTTGTGATGCTCCTTAATTGGAATCCAGTACTCTTACTTGGGTTCCCTGTGATTTTACAAGTAATTAGATTAACTCTGGCACAGTGAGCTTTGATTTGTCAATACTCCATCATCTTAGATTACAGCCATCCGTCTGAAACCAGATGATGAACTCCAATGCAATGGCCTATGCAATTACCAGTATCCCGCTTTTATTGTGCCTGAGATTCTTAGAAATAAGACAGTAAATAAAGACCAGGACTGTTAGGTACCATGATCAAGAATTCACATCCAGAAACAACAAAGAATGCATGGGAGAAGAAATTAGTGATTGCACTGTGTCAGCCATATACATACAAACAAGTATTGGTTGAGTCAAACTTCAGAATCATAATACTTGTTCTTCAATTTCTACAGAGCTGGAAAAACACAGGTGCCTAAATTGAATTAAACTGAATTAATCTAAAACTCTTACTCTTCATACTAAGCAGACTTAATACATTTTTCTATTAAAAATATAAGAAATTGTCTTTATCTGCAAAAATGAAAATGTCCAGTAGGTACAATGAAAGTGCACCATCCAAAGACAATGGAAAATTTATGAAATTTTTGCTTTTTGGATTGATTTGCTGCATTAATACCAACTAAGAAAGGGGAAATAGCTCAATTGGTTTCAGGATCATAGTAAGAAACCGAGAGGTGAAAGTATAGACGAGAACAAGTGCTCCTTTGAGTTGTAGATATCATTATAGTTACATTATAAATTTCCATTCACTACTGAACTTAAACTCTGTAGAATATTAAATTTATAGCCCAACATTTGAAAGACACCTGTCATGTTAAATACAAATGTTAGAATTCAAAAGGATAATGGTAAATGACTGGTGTTTTGAAAAATTAACTAGTGTATTCTTTCAAAAGTGAAGTTTAGGAATTTTAAATTTAATGAACTAATGCACCAATTTGTCCTGGTAATAAAAGTAAAAATAAACAACAATTTGAAGATGCAACATTGCTATGCTGAATTTATCCTTTTTTGACATTTTGTTATTTCAGTCTTGCCTCACCATTTTATTTTGATATTTTGCAATCTACACATTATTTCACACTCAATTACCTATATTTATTTGTGAGTCATTTGGTGGAAGAAAGGAATGTCCTTGTACAAAACCTCTGAAGGACTCAAAAAAATTATATATTTGATAGAAAAAAATACACAATCTATATACAATGTCATAAAAGTTTTAGTAGAAAAATACAATCCTACGCAACTGAAGCACAGTTACAGCATACAAGGGTTAAGATAGTGCTTAAGCCCCAAACATGAACGCGGATTACTATTATTTTGAGACAGAAGGCATGTGGTAGTACCATTCAAATTTCTACATGTAAATACAAATATACGATTGCTTAATTTGTACATTTTTATTATACTATAATTGCTGGTTAAATGTAAGTTTAATAATCCACTAGTTTTTCCAGTTATTTCAACGAAACATTGGCATGGGGGGAACATCCAGCTGTCATGAAGTAGTTAGCAAGCAAGCTAGTTAAGGCTTTTCATCACTCCACAGAATGTTTTAAAAATGGGTCCCTCATGAAGGAAAAATCTGGCCTACAGATCTTCATTTATTGACACCCAGGATCGGCATAAACATCGTCACTCTTAGACACCTATTCTGCAAAAATTAGTGACGCTGTAAACTGTTATACAAAATAAAAACTTTGAAGATTGTCTGGCTGGTTGCCATTTCACAACATTAGTTTTAACATCTGACTCTTAAAAGAACAATTAAAAAGGAGATGGATTGGGTATAGTCAAGATGCATTCCCACTAGAGGGAAAAGTCGGGCAATGAATGCCAGACCACCCTGGATGACAAAGAGATAGTGCGTGAAATTTAAGTTATGAAAAGAGGTTGGATAAACTTGGGTTGTTTTTGTTGGAGCACAGAAGACTGAGGGGCGACCTGATTGAGGTGTACAAGATTATGAGGGGCATGGACAGGGTGGAGAGAGAGCAGCAGTTCCCCTTAGTTGAAGGGTCAGTCACGAGGGGGCTTAAGTTCAAGGTGAGGGGCAGGAGGTTTGGGGGTGGGGGGGGGGATGTGAGGAAAAACTTTTTTACCCAGAGGGTGGTGACGGTCTGGAATGCACTGCCTGGGAGGATGGTGGAGGCGGGTTGCCTCACATCCTTTAAAAAGTACCTGGATGAGCACTTGGCATGTCATAACATTCAAGACTATGGGCCAAGCGCTGGTAAATGGGATTAGCTTGGTAGGCCAGGTGTTTCTCACGTGTCGGTGCAGACTCGATGGGCCAAAGGGCCTCTTCTGCACTGTGAGATTCTGTGAAAACGAAGCAGAAAAAGAAATGACAGGTTAGGTTGACAATTCAAGTGGGAACAAAGCTAAATATAGAAAGTTCTGAGAAGTGAAAAAAGGAAATAAGAAGCAAAGAGAGATTATAGGGAAAAAAAACTGGTAACTAACACAAAGAGATGTCCAAAATTCTTCCATAGGAATATAAATAGTAAAAGGGTAGTAACAGGAGGGTGGGGCCAATTAAGGATCAAAAAAGGGATCTATGCACTGAGGCAAAGAGCATGGCTGAGGTACTAAATGGATCATTTGCACTTGCTTTTAACCATGGAAAAGATGCTGCCACCTCAGTGAAAGAGGATGTAATTTAGATATTGCATGAGTTAAATCTGATAAGGAGGCGGCATTAGAAAGGCTGGCTGTACTTAAAGTTGAATAGTCACCAGGATCAGGTGGGATGCATTGGAGGATGCCGAGGGAAGTAAGGGTGGAAATTGCAGAGATACTGGACATAATCTTCTGATCCTCCTGATATATGGCAATAGTAGCAGAAGACTGGAGAACTGTAAATGTTATACCCTTGTTAACAAACCTAACAAATACAGGTCAGTCAGTTTCCCTCGGTAGTGGGAAAACTTTTAGAAACAATAATCTGGGACAAAATTAATAGTCATTTGGGCAAATGTGGATTAATTAAGGAAAGCCAGCATGGATTGCAAATTGTGTTCAACTAATTTACCTGAGTGTTTTGGGTAGGTAAGAGAGGGCTGATGAGGGTAATGCAGTTGATATAGTGTATATGGACTTCCAAAAGGCACTTAAGAAAGTCCCACATCATAGGCTTGTCAGCAAAGTTGAGGCCCTTGAAATAAAAAGGGCCAGTGGTGGCACAGGTACAAAGTTGGCTGAGCGACAGGAAACAGGGTAACAGAGTAAATGGTTGTTTATCAGCATGGAGGAAGGTATACAGTGGAGTTCTCCAGGGGTCAGTACTAAGAACACTGCTTTTCTTGATATATATTTATGACTCAAACTTGGGTGTAGGGCACAATTTCAAACTTTGCAGATGGCATCAAATTTGGAAGTATTGTGAAGAGTGAGGAGGATGTTAAATATTTCAAGAGTACTTAGACCGGTGGAATGGGTGGTCATGTGGTAGATGAAATTTAATGCAGAGAAATGTGAAGTGATAGATTTTGGTAGGAAGAATGAGGAGAGGCAATATAAATTAAAGGGAACAATTTCAAAAGGAGCGCCAGGATGGGAAAGTGGTTAAAAAAGCACGTGTTCCCGGGTTTTAGAAATCAAGACATAGGAGTTTTGGTCTCCTTATTTAAGGAAGGATGTAAATGCATTGGAGGTGGTTCAGAGGTGGTTTACCAGATTGATACCTGCAATGAACAGGTTGTCTTATAAGGAAAGGTTGGACGGACTGTGCTTGTTTAAAAGAGTGGAGTTGAGAAGAGTGAGGGGTGACTTGGTTGAAGTATATAAGATACTGAACAATCTTGACAAGGTGGGCGTGGAAGGGATGTTTCCTTTTGTGGGTGAGTCTAGAACTAGGGGGCACTGTTTTAAAATTAGGGATTGCCCTTTTAGGCCAGAGATGAGGAGAAACATTTTCTCTCAGAGGGTTGTGCGACTTTGGAATTCTCTACCTCAGAAGGCGATGGAGGTGGAGTCATTGAATATTTTTAAGGTGGAGGTAACTAGGTTCTTGTTTGGCAAGGGAATCAAAGGTTATCGGTGGTAGATGGGAATGTGGAATTCAAAACACATACAGATCAGCCATGATCTTATTGAATGGTGGAGCAGGCTCAAGGAGCCGAATTTTATTCTGATTTTATTTTGTATGCTCGTAAAAAGGAAGTTATGCTGAACCTTTAAAGAATATTACTTTGGCCTCAACTATGTCCAATTCTGGGCACATTACTTTAGGAAGATATGAAACCTTTATAACGAGTGCAGAAAAGATCTATGGGGTTTGTTCCAGGAATGAGGAACTTCTGTTATTTGGATAGATTGGAGAAGCTGGGTTGTTCTTCTTAGAGAAGTAGTTGTTGAGATTTGATAGAAATGTTCAAAATCATAAGGAGTCTAGGCAGAGTAGATAGAGAGAATCTGTTCCCTTTGGTGGAGAGGTCAAGAGCCTGAGAACAGAGAATTAAGGTGATCGGCAAAAGAACCAAAAGCAACATGAGACCACGTTTTTTTTAATGCAGTGAGATATTAGAATCGAGACTGTACTGGCTGAGAAGATGGCAAAATCGATTGTTGCTTTCAAAAAGGAATTGGATAAGGACTCGAAGAGAAAAATTTGCAAGTCAATGGAGAAAGGGGTGTAGGAGTGGGACTAGCTGAAATACAATTATAGAAAACTGGCATTGACTAGGTAGGCCGAATGGCCTCCTTCTGTGCTGTAACCATTCTATGATTCTAATTGCCAATCATTTTAAAAGGTAATTTCCCCTGCACCTCCTTGAAGGGCAAAGGGATAAAATTTGCTCTAAAATCATCAGAAAATTATCCCCATAAAGTATTTATGTATTTAACAGGAACATGATAAATTACAAATCTGATTAACATTTTCTCATTGTTTCATTCCAATGAAAAGAATTACCTTTAATCATAGCTTTACTTCTCATCAAGCACAAAGCAATTTTGAGCCTGAAGTTAGTACTTAATTTTTAAAAACTCCCATAGGGCTTGCCATGTTTGCAATTGGCAAGTGCAGGAAATAGAAGAACGCCAGGGAAGGCATCTTTGACAGTTTTGAAGAAGTGAAGAAATTTTGGGCCACATTCTTAAAAGCAGACATTACAGGTTAGTGCAGCATATACCAGAGGTTGTGCACAACTAATAAGCACATTATTCACTATTCTTTTGTACTTCATAATGGTTCATACTTCAGTTTATATTTCAACTAAGATTCAACATTCTTCTTTCCTCTTACTCTCTTTAAAAGAGTAGAGACCTGACAGCACTGATCTCTGCCCAATCTTGTAAATTATCTTTCAAATCAGAATCTCACTCAAGATAAAAGCATTCTGAGGTTGAACACCATAACCCCTTCTTTCTTGTTCTTTATAAACAGTAATCATTGTTATTTTATTCCATAAATTATTGCTATACATTCATAAACCATTGTTGGCAGTTATGGATCTGCTAGTCAGTCCATTAGCTTTTCTTTAATTGATTTTTAGGAGGGGGTCTGGGTTTTCTTTATCTGATGGGTAAGAATTATACTATAATAATAATAGATTCCAATATATTCTGCTTGGAAATTTCACATTTTAAAGTAGTGGTTTTTCCCTTTTTTTGTGCAAAGTGTACAATAATACATAGCTTACATCGATTACTTAAAAATGTGTATGCTTAAAATTTATTTCAATTAATTTATGGATGAAAACATAATAAGTTGCATAGTTTGAATTTGTAAAACAATTATCAAACTTTGAAAGCAAGAGGCTGTATGAAATACCAGCAGAAGCTTTCACACCGTGGACTATTGAATGCTGTGATTAACAGTTTTGAATTAATTTACTCATGAGAAATCGTACCTTTCATAGCTTACTGCAAAATTAAACTATGAGATTTTCATCTTACGTTAGAAAGCAATCGAATAGCTTCGTTATTTTGGGCCATAATTGTTGCCAAGTGAGCAAGTTGAATAATCTGAATTAGTTACAAACAAAATATATATTGGATTAATAAACCCAATTGATTTCAAAATTTGCTCTAAACTTGAGCAGGTATCATATACTATGTTGTCTCAAAAGGCACAACATTCAGTCAATCATGTTAAACAAACCTGAGAGAAGCACCGTGTAACTAGTGACTAATTGACTAATAAGTAATCTTTGCACTCTTAATTATTCTTAGTGGACCTCTGATTTATAACCTCTGATATTGCTAAAAGACTGCAATAATATTAGTACATATCCCTGTAAATTTCCTGTAGAAGTGGATGTAGGAAAGTGTCTGCTTCAGTCTTTTTGATCTTCTGGACAAGTTGAGCATGCTCTGTAACCAGCTGGCGGAGATCAGCCATCTTTTGGAGAAGTTTAGGAAACAGGTAGATGGCATCAGGATGGTTGCTGTGCAGATGGAGGCGAAGGGCTTGAACAATACTTTCCTGCATCTGTTCAATCTGTGATACATTAACCAGACCTGGTCGATCTGTTAAAAAAAAAATGTTTAAAGCTAAACATCCTGGATTTTATTTTTGTAAGTTGTTATAAAACTCAGCTTCAACTGCAATATAATCTAAATTTAAAGCTATATTTTAAATATTTGGAAGATCAAAGCAATAGTCTTCAGCCACTGCCAGGAGCTCCATACACTTGCCACTACTACCATTCCATATCCCAACCACTGTCTCAATTTGAATCAGACAATTCACAATCTCCTCCAGCTCGATGACCCCTCATTTCTGTGCTCCTCTAATTTTGGCCTGTTGTGCACCCCCCTATTTTAATTGCTCAACCATTAGTATCCATGCTTTCAGCTGTCCAGGTCCTAAACTCTGGAATTCTCTCCCTAAACCTTTCCATCTCTACACCTCTCTCCCCTCCTTTATGCCTTTGGCTTTAAGCCATTCCTTCCCTAAAACCTGCCTCTTTGGCCAAACTTTTGTTCATCTGTCATAATATATCCTTGTGACTTTATCAAATTTTGTCGACATCGCTCCTCTGAAATGCCTTGGGATACAAGTTAAAGGTGCTACACAAATGCAAATTGTTGTCCAGTTCCCTATATGACCTGGAGCTGTATTTCTAATTCCAATATCTCACCTGTACCTCCTCCCTCAACTTCCATAATATTACCCACCTCTGTTCCAGCTTTAACACATCTGCTATTGAAACCCCCATCCATGTTTTTGACACCACCAGATTCAACACTCAATCTACCAGTCTTCCATTCACCATAAACTCCCAACTCAACCAAAAGTTCTCATGTCCATAGCCTATCTCAAACCAAAAGATTATTTTTTACACACACAACTAAAACAACAACCAACATACATTAGGAAGTATGCCAACTTCACCAGCAAAAGCATCCAGTGCTATTGCCAGTCTCTGGGGCTGATACACAGTACAGGATGTAGCAATCTTTTTTCAAATTTGGATATACCCTATTAGGGAAGGCCGCATTAACTGTATAAAAGTTCTTTTAAGATTTTGGTAAGTGCTTTTCTTGAAGATTCAGAGGGTTTCCCTTTACAAGAAAAATTGACCCAAGGGATACAGATTCTGTATTTGCAGGCCATGCAAAAAGATAGGTTTGGCGGGAAAATTTAGTATTCTATTCTGCATGGGAAACTTTCAACCGATTCTGGGTTGTAGGGCTTGGAAATGAATCTTCCAAATATATAAGGATATAAATATGTAACATACATTCACTTGGATAATATCAGAAATAAGGGTTTAGTTATAATGAGGTACTTCAGGAGTACAGATTTTTACCCATAGGGCTGGGAAGATTAAGAAGAGTGACCAAGACTATGGAAAATTATTACAGGACGGTTGGGTGATAGCTTTTTTTTAATTCAAAAACAGAGTTACCTGGAAAAACTCAGCAGGTCTGGCAGCATCGGCGGAGAAGAAAAGAGTTGACGTTTCGAGTCTTCATGACCCTTCCACAGAACTGAGCGAATGTAAAGGCGGGGGGTTGTAGGGACAAGCAAGCAGTGATAGGAGCACATAATCAAAAGATGTCACAGACAAAAGAACACAGAGGTATTGAAGGTAGTGATATTATCTAAATGAATGTGCTAATTAAGAATGGATGCTAGGGCACTCAACCCATGTAAAGTGTAGGATTGCCTAGCATCTGGGCCACTTGCAGAAGGTGGAATGAAGCCAGTCATGCCACACTGCATGGCACTGGAGGATTTTGGGTGGGGGGTGGGGTGGGGTTGCAGGGAGATCTGAAGTACAAGACCTATTAGTTTGCAAGGATCATTGCGAAGTAATGGCTGCCAACAATGGACATAAAAGTACAGAAGATTTCCACAGAAGATTCATGACAATGTCCCTTTTTCTTCGCAGGTTAGAGGGCACATAATGTCCATGAGATGTCATCAACTGGAGGAACTGCACCAAATCTGGAGGAAGAGATCTTGCAGATGGCAGCCAACCAATGCACGGATGGCCCTGGGGTGGTGAGATTCCAAGGGCCCCTGGCTCTCTCCTGGACAAGTTATGCTGAAGGCAGGTGTGGGGTAATTGGAGAAAAGAGCAGGGAGGAAGCATTGATGTGTTTGGCTTTGGTGGCTAGCAGCATTTGGGAAGAAATGTGTGTCTCAATTTTGACAGGGCCAAGAGTGAAATCCTGGTTAACAATTTCCAATGGCAAGTGTGTCTGTAGGAAGCGCGTACTTCTGAAATCATCTCAAATGATGATGGTGCCCTTCCTCATCCCCCCACAGGAGAAACCTCTGCAACTGCAGGCATCAGCCCTGAGGGACCAACTTTAACCTCTAAGAAGGAGGGGGGAGCCTCAGAAGGTGCATAGTTCTTGCGCAGCACCTAGCACCAGTGGAAATACATGCGCGAGTCAGTTGAAAGGTTACACACACTGGTTTGAGCGCATCACAGTCATAGGACCAATTGTCAGAGACTGAGATAGTGCAGGTCTCTGACACTTGATCATTTTTAGCCTCACCTGCACTGTGTTTTAACAAGTTTGTAATGACAGAAAATCAGAATCAGGATCTACATGATCAGCAGGAACTGACTGGTGGGGCCAAACCTACTGAGAGCCAAAATTTTAATAATTAGGCTCTCTGATTTGGAAGAATTTACTTTTTCTTGAATTTGGATAAAAAATACCCAGGGAAAATCAACTGTTTTTGATCTCCCCTCCTCTCCCACCCTCGCACCACTGGCCCCCAACCCCACTACAACCTACTCTGTTACTCTTAGGTAGTCAGTGAGCTTCACTCTGTTCAGAATTACAATTTTATGCACGACAGGAAAAATATTCTGTTCCACACATGACTTTACATAGCTTAAATTGTCAAAGCTCGGGAAGGGGGTCTAAAGTGGTATTTCCCTTCAAGAGTTAAAATTGTGGAATACCAATTCGGTTATGAAAAGAAACAATTATTGGCAAGATACGATATATTGATATACAAGATATGACCTATTAATACACAAGTAGGCTAACTGTCAATACAGCATTTTGTTCAAACCTATATGAACTGTGAAAGAGTTAAAGTGGGTTTTGAAAAGTTACAACTGAAGTTTACAAGTTCCTCAAAAACATCTGAAATCAATTCAGGGAACTAAAGAAGCAAAAAGAAATCCTGAGAGATTGAGGCAACCCTACAACAGTTGCAAGCTTCATCTCTCTGGTTATCAAACTCAGTTCCTCAACGTCCAGCAATGTACATTGCAAACAAGTAACAGGAAACAATAGGGTGAAAATATTTAAGAAAAGTCAGGAAGATTCATAAGAATGATTCCAGGGATGAGGAACTTTAATTATGAAGATAGATCAGAGGAGTTAGGGTTGTTTTCCTTGGAGAAAAGAAGACAGATGTATTCAAAATTATGAGGGGTCAGGACAGAGCGGATAGGGTGAAACTGCTCCCACTCATGAAAGGATCAAGAACGAGGGGCCACAGATTTAAAGTAATTGGCAAAAGAAGCAAAAGCAATAGCGTGAAAAAGTTTTTTCTCATGAGTGGTTAAGATCTGGAGTGCTCTGCTCAAGAGTGTAGTGAAGGCAAGTTCAATCGAAGCATTCAAAAGGGGATTAGACTATTATCTGAAAAGGAAGAATGTTCAGGGTGATGGGGAGAAGGTGGGAGACTGGCACTAAGGGAATTGCTCATTCAGAGAGCTGGTGCAGGCACAATGGGCTGAAAGGCCTCCTGTGCTGTAATAATTCTGCGATTTAAGCAGAGAAACAAGTACCAAATGAAACTAAGTTAACCCAGAAACAGTTATTAAGTGAAAATATTTTTCAGTATTTCACTGTTGCAAAGTCAGTTATTTACTTTATATCACATCTGTGAGTTACAGAAGCATATAATTTTACAAAAAAAGGTATATTCCCTTGAAAAGCTAAATTCACTTGGCCCAACCAGTACTTCTGAGTTACCAGAATAGGTTAAAAATTACTCTTAATCTTGTGCAATGGAAAAGAAAACTGAAGAACAGTAATGTCATTGGTGAACTATGGAAATTCATTGTCATCATATCAACCACCAAACTGTCACTGGAGTACTTTTGCGAACAATGCTAGTCCCTTTTTGTGCTTTACTATGTATTCAGGTGTCTTCATAGTAACGAAACACTTAACACACAAGTAACATCCTATGAAGGTCCCCAGCATCACAGATGCCAGTCTTCAGTCAATTCGATTCACTTCACGTTATATCAAGCAGCAGTGAGGGCACTGGATATTGCAAAGGCTATGGGCCCTGACAATATTCCGGTAATAGTACTGAAGACTTGTGCTCCAGAAGTTGCCACGCCCCTAGCCAAGCTGTTCCAGTACAGCTACAACACTGGCATCTACCCGGCTATGTGGAAAATTGCCTAGGTATGTCCTGTACACACAAATCAGGACAAATCCAACCCGGCCAATTACCACCCCATCAGTCTATGCTCCATCATCAGTAAAATAATGGAAGAGGTCATCAACAGTACTATCAAGGGGCACTTGCTTAGCAATAAACTGCTCACTGTCACCCAGTTTGGGTTCTGTCAGCTCCTGACCTCATTACAGCCTTGGTTCAAACATGAACAAAAGAACTGAACTCCAGAGGTGAGGTGAGAGTGACTGCCCATCAAGGCAGCATTTGACAGAGTGTAGCATCAAGGAGCCCTAGCCAAATGGGAATCCTCTCCACTGGTTGGAGTCATACCTAGCACAAAGGAAGGTGGTTGTGGTTGTTGGAGGTCAGTCATCTCAGTTCCAGGACATCGCCACAGGAGTTCCTCAGGGTAGTGTCCTCAGCCCATCCATCTTCAGCTGCTTCATCAACGAAGGTCAGAAGTGGGGATGTTCAGCATCATTCGCGATTCCTCAGATACTGAAGCAGTCCATGTCCAAATGCAGCAAGACCTGGACAATAGCCAGGCTTGAGCTGACAAGTGGCAAGTAACATTCGCACCTCACAAGTGTCAGGCAATGACCATCTCCACCAAGTCAGAATCCAACCAACCATCGCCCCTTGATGTTCAATGGCATTACCATTACTGAATCCCCCACTATCAACATCCTGGGGGCTACCATTGAGTAGAAACTGAACTGGACTAGCCATATAAATACTGTGGCTACAAGAGCAGGTCAGAGGTTAGGAATCCTGTGATGAGTAACCTACCTTCCAACTCCCCAGAGCCTGTCCACTGCCTACAAGGCACAAGTCAGGAGTGTGATGGAATACTCCCGATATGCCTGGATGAGTGCAGCTCCCAAAACACTCAAGAAGCTTGACACAATCCAAGACAAAGCAGCCCGTTTGATTGGCACCACATCCACAAACATTCACTCCGTCCACCACCAACGCACAGTAGCAGCAGTGTGTACCATCTACAAGATGAACTGCAGGAATTCACCAAAGCTCCTTCGACAGCACCTTCCAAACCCACGACTAATACTATCTAGAAGAACAAGGGCAGCAGATAGATGGCAACAGCACCACTTGGAAGTTCCCCACCAATCTGCTCACCATCCTGACTTAGAAATATATTGCCGTTCCTTCACTGTGGGTTTACCTACACCACATGGACTGCAGTGGTTCAGGAAGGCAGCTCCCACCACCTTCTCAAGAGCAACTAGGGATGGACAATAAATGCTGGCCCAGCCAGCAAAGCCCACATCGGCGCCTACAAGTGCCAGAAAATGATCATCTCCAACAAATGCGAATCTAACCACTTCCTTTTGATGTTCGACAGCATTACCATAACCATTAACTAGAAACTTAACAGAACCAGCCATGCAAATACTGTGGCTACAAGAGCAGATCACGAGTTCTACAGCAAACAACTTGTCTCCCAACTACCTTAACCTTTTCCATCATCTCTACAAGGCAACAAGTCAGCAGTGTCACAAGTGGAGCTGCACTCATCCACTTGCTTGGATGAATGCAGCTCCAACAGCACTCAAGAAGTTCAACACCATTCAGGACAAAGCAGCCCACTTGATCAGCACCCTATCCATTCACTTCGTCCACCATCATTGCGGTGTCAGGAGTGCGTACTATCTACAAGGTTCACTGCAACAATTCACCAAGTCTTCTTCGTCAGAATCTTCAAATCTGCAGCCTTTACCTCTAGAAGGACAAGGGCAGCAGATGAAAGGGTACACCACCCCCTATAAGTTCCTCTCCAAGTCACACACCAACCCAAGGTGAAATTATATCTCGGTTCCTTCACTATCTCTGGGTCAAAGTCCAGGAACTTCCTCCCTAACAGCACTGTGAGTGTACCTACACCAAATGGTCTCCAGTGGTTCAAGAAGTGGCTCACCACCACCTTCTCAAGGTCAATTAGGGATGGGCAACAAATGCTGGCAGTGATGCCCATATCCCATGAAAAAAACAAAAGTATAAAGTCCATGAACCGAAACCAGCTGAGCAAACACAATGTTTACTGTTAGTTATCTAATGAAACACCTAGAAACCACGGTAGCCAAGTGCAGCCAAATTCCAGCAATTTTCATCTCATTATTGCAAAGTCGTATATAGTACTGTAATAAAGTTGAATTCTAAGGGCCGAATCTTCTTCTGAGCTCAGGAAGATCAGAAGGTGCATATTTCAATTTCAAAGCAGTGTGCCTGCTAATCGATGTAAGGAAGCAGGTGGTTAGATACCTTTCAAGTGTAGACTTTTTTTCAAGTGTCACAAACCAGCTATTTTTATCAGTTGGAGTCTGTGAAATCACAGTAGAAAAGAGAGACACAAGTTGGCCGGACATTTTGTAACATTTTACACAGCATTATAGTGTTTTCTCTTTTGGAAAACTACTGCAATACATGTGAACAAATACACAAGGCTGGTCAATGTAAGGGTCAACTTACCTTTAAAATATAGATCCCTATGATAATCACTGCATTAAAAACACATCTACATTGCAACACAACACCTAATAATGACATCTGAAGATGTGAAAACACTTTACACTTACATTTCAGAAGGTTCCAGACTCAGCAAGTTTTCATTTTCTTCACAAACTATTGAAACTGACATGCTTTTACTAGGCTCTTCCAAAACTGCACCACCAGATGAAAATGGCGTGCAAAGGAAAATCCTATTTACTCCTCCATTTAAAATGGGGAACCTAATCTCAGCAGGGGCAGATGCGCGTTTTGCATATTAGGCATTCCTCACAGACAAATGGCCAGAGAAAAATGGTGTGGGGTCAGGAATGCGGAGGAAAATTGGATTTCTAAGTTGGCCATTCAAGCACCAAAACATGCTTTCACACAGTCGAAAATCTGGCCCTAAATCTCCAAATAATTTGGGGGCATCTTTTCTATTTGAATTAGTATAGGTTGATCATTTATTAACACTTGCGCCACACAAGTGGTGGGCAATGATCATCTCCAATGAGTGAGAATCCAGCCATATCCCTTTGATATTTAGTGACATTAACATCGGTGAATCCCTCACTATCAACATCCTGGGGGTTACCATTGATCAGATGCAGAACTGGACCTGCCATATAAATACTGTGGCTACAAGAGCTGGTCAGAGACTGGGAATCCTGCAACGAGTAACTCACCTCCTGATTCCCCAAAGCCTGTCCACCATCTAAAAGGCACAAGTCAGGAGTATGATGGAATACTTTTCACTTGCCTGGATGAGTGCAGCTCCAATGGCACTCAAGAAGCTCAAAATCATTCAGGACAAAGGAGCCCACTTGAACGACACCCCATCCACCACCTTAAACATTCACTCCCTCCACCACTGGCGCACAGTGGCAGCAGTGTGTACCATCTACAAGATGCAATTCAGCAACTCACCAAGGCTTCTTCAACACCACCTTCCAAACCCACGATCTCTATCACCAGGTAAAGATACAGGAATCAGGTGCATGGGAACGCCACCTGCAAGTTCCCCTACCATGCGATATACCACCCTGACTTAGAAATATATCGCCATTCCTTCATTACCGCTGGGTCAAAATCTAGGAACACTCTTCCTAACAGCATTGTGGGTGTACCTAAATTACATGGACTGCAGCGGTAGAAGGTAGACCGCCACCTTCTCAAGGGCAATTAGGGATGGACAATAAATGTTGGCCTCGCTAGCAACACCCACATTTCGTGAACAAACAAATAAAAAAAATCAAAGATATAATGTAGTAACTACACATTAGATATCCAGCTGCTTTGGCTAACTGTTCAACTCAGATAATGATGTTTGGATATCAGGCTCTCAGGATAACAGTGTATATCAAGCAGTAGTGAATAAATCTGATATCAAGTTTCTCAATTCATTACTTATGCAGAACAAAGATATTTCTCCCCAAGCATCCAAAGGCCCTGATGTGGCACAATGGGTTGTTTGCCCTCTTTCTGTGCTGTAAAATTCTTATCTTCCAATGAGATAACATGGATCTGTGCTAAAAGAACAGAGTGATGATATTTGTATTTGTGCATGAATCCGGCAGGTGATGGGCATCATAGGAAAGCCATGAGCCTGATTTTGATCCTGCTGCACATTCCAGAATCAGCCTTATTTTATTACAATTGAGTGTGAAGGCCTTCCTCAACTGATAAATCAGTACTCCTCCATGTTGAGTATCACTCGGAGGAAGCACTGAGGGTAGCAAGGTCACAGAATGTACTCTAGGTGGGGTCTTCAATGTCCATCACTGCGAGTGGCTTGGTAGCATCATTACTGAGCAGTTTGAGCCCTGAAGGACATAGCTGCCAGACTGCGCCTGCAGCAGGTAGTGAGAGACAAACACAAAGAAAAATTTACTTGACCTCATCCTACCAACCTACCTGCCACAAGTGCATTGGTAGGAGTTGCCACTGTGTAGTACTCAGGGGGCAGGATTTTCCTCTCATCAGGCGGGCGGGCCCAGGACCCAATTAAGGCCTGCCTAGTATGAAACGTGCTCCGCACTGGCCGGGAAGGGCCGAGTGAGGTCCTGTCGGCTGATGCCCAATTGTGACCCGGCGGCCGGTTTAAAAGTGGCCCAGGCAGTCCCTGGAAGGCTGCCACGGGGGACGTCCTCTGAACCTTTGCACTGGACCAGAGTGAGGCTAGACACGGCAGGTAGGAGGGCAGGTCGGGTGGGCACTCAGCTTTTCTAATGAGTGCCTTGCTGTTCTCCTGGAGGTGGCGGCTGCCAGGAGGGACACCCTTGTCCCCAGGGATAGGAGGAGAAGGCCACCGTATCTCACCAAGAGTGCATGAGAGGAGGTGGCAGCAATGGTGAGCAGTCATGATGTGGTGCCGTACACATGGGTGTAGTGCCGTAGGCACTTTAATAACCTGCTGCGCTCAGGGAGGGTGTGTACTGTGTTGGCGTGGGTCAGTGTGCAGATGTGTTAAGGTCTGGTCGTCCCTCCGTGAGTCTTGGGGTGATGGTGTCTGAGTACCAATTGTCAATCATGCCGGAGCTGGCCATGGGGTGAGCACTGGCTGCTTGGACTGAGTGCTCTGCGGCTCGAGGGCCACGGCTTAGATGTGCCCTGCCAGGTGCCCAGGCTAAAATGGCTCTGCATGTACAGAGTGGACTAAATCAAGGCTCCTCTGTTGTTTCAGGAGAAGACAGAAGACAGCCCACAACAATATAGAAAGGTCGCAGACTGGCGGAGACCCTGCTAGCCTCCTAATCCTCTCGAGATACGAGCAAGATGCCCCTGGGCTCGAGAGCTAGCACACCCCACATGCAACCGTGCGTGGGGAGGTGGGGTTGCCACATGAAGTTAGGAATGCAGTGCACAGAGATGAGACTTTTGGCTTATGCAGCCATTCTAAAGTAGTCTCTTCATTGATGTGAGCCTCGAACCTGGAGTCCCCATTGATCATTGGAAGATGATGGCACCATGATGCAGATCTCCATTGTCTCACCAGGGTACCTGGCATGCACAGTGACAGTGCGATGACTTTAACTAATGACATGTCCTTGTTCTTCCTTTTTAGGTTCGTCAGCAGGCATTTACTCTCCGGACCCTAAAAGGCCACTACTGACACTGGAGGACCACCAGGAGTCATTTGCAACCTGAGTCACACCCGCTCTCTGAAGCACAGATGTTATGACCGTGCAGTTGGAAAAGCTGAGTTATTTTTAAAAGTCCCAGAGGGAAACTTTAAACAACTGTCATAACCTATATTTTAAGTGGCATGTTTGAGATGCATCTCTAAATTCAGGAATCAGACCACCAGTTCTCAAGGGGCTTTATATTAA
This sequence comes from Carcharodon carcharias, assembly GCF_017639515.1. NCBI lineage: Eukaryota > Metazoa > Chordata > Chondrichthyes > Lamniformes > Lamnidae > Carcharodon > Carcharodon carcharias. The sequence continues at coordinate 33,166,455 of NC_054487.1, read as the reverse complement.
GCTTAATGAAACATTTTATTAACTTACACAAGTTAAATATATACATGGCAACAAATTACTACGATCATAACTTTCAACAAATTCCCAAACTAATCTCCATTAAGGCAACAGCAACTCATAGGCTTAACCAGACACCAGGCAAAGCATTTTCAGCTTACAAATTCAAAATGAGGTACTTTTCACTTTGGTTCCTGTGGAGACAGTTGGAGGCTTACGGTTGCTTTTGATCTCACATTGCCTCTGCCCTATACAAACAAAATGGTTGTCTTGTTCATTGAATGAACAAGTTCATTGAATGTAAATTCTCATTGTATCACCAGCCTCTTCTAGCAATAAAACCCCTTTCATAGTTCCAATTTTACTAGCAATATAAACATATTGCTTGGTATCTGCTAGATAGGTGTCAGTTTTCACCTCACTTCTTGAAAGCCCTATTCAAAAAATGCAAATGCATGCTATCTCTCTTACATATCAAAACTAGTACACATCAAAGCACCCAGACTAGCTGGCTTTAATCCAATTAAGACATACCGACAGACTAAATCTCTATCATAAAAGAAAAATATTTCCAGTAATATTATATACATTAATAGCTTCATGACACAGATACCAGCACCTCAGCAGGCATTAGAGCGGCCTCTAGTATCACAGTGCACATTGGTGAGGGCACTTCACAATCACTTGAGGTGCAGGCAGAGGCAGGGAGTGCTCAGGGCGCTGGCAATCGAAGAACTGATGGGGACCAGGATAATGGAGTCGTCCATTAGGCGGCAGATGCTGGATGTCCAGCGAGATGTGTGGGAGAATTTGGCGGAGATCCACGAGGGCATGCATGCCATGGTTTTTGTTGTGGAGGAGTCCATGCGGAGCATGAGCACTGCGTTGACTGTCATGGTCGAACACAATGCCTCCTCCATTGAAGCAGTGGCGACTCTCATGGGGTTGTGTTCGGACCTGCAAGCCCTCAAACAGCACCTCAGGTGGTCAGTGCCAGTGTGGGAGATGGAGGAGGCATCCAGTATGCCAGCTAGATGCCCTCTATCAATGGTGTGCAGGGAGGTCCAGAGCAACCTCATTTTGGTACACAAGCTGCCTGTCGACTCTGTGAGCTTCTTTCAGGGTGCTCTAGATGACAGCAGCAGCTCCTCCGCACCTCCGCCAGTACTGAGGAGGCTGCGGCAACTGGGGAGATGCCAGCTGTGGCCCTGATCACTCCCTCTCAGGCGGGGCCAGCACAGGCTCCGCTGCCCAGAGGACAACTGCCGAGGCCATCAAGGCCAAGACAGCAGGCTGTGTCCAATGCCGGTGCCAATGAGCGTGGAGCACCTAGATGTACCACTCAAGCATAAGTTAATGGCACCACGAGCAGAAGAGGGAAAGGTCATGGGAGATTTTATGTTCATTTATGTTTACTTTATCTATACTGGTCTGGGAATTAAGGTAAATTTTGCTGTTGTCGTCATGGCCTGGGTATGCTTCACCTTTTTATTTTATTGATGCAGGGTACGCCAATATGTAATGCTGGATGTACATGGCTCTGAACATTATTGCACAGGCACCGAGTGTTGTGTGTGTTCAAATGAAAGGGTCCTTTCAGACATCTGGGACAAAGATTGCAGCCCTGGCATGCGGTTGAAGCTGATCTTTGGCAGCCTAGCTGAAGGAGCGTAGGCTCAAGACCCCCTGGTGTCCTTGCCTCCCTGTAGGTTACTGAGGTCTGCCTCCATGCCCTCAACATTCTCCTCACCATGCTCTTCTTCTGACTCAGTATTGGACTCATATGTGGCTTGTGCAGCTGCGTCAAGACCCTCTTTCTCCAGTGGGTCCCCCCTTGCCAGTGCCAGATTGTGGAGAGCGCAGCGTGCAACCACTATTAGTGACGTCCACTCTGGGGGGTTTTGTAGTGCACCCCCTGAACTGTCCAGGCATCAGAAGCACATCTTCAGAAGACCTATGGTTCTTTACCACTGCCCTTGTGGAGGCATGACTTGTATTGTAACACTTCTCTGCCTCTGTTCTTGGGTGACGGAGAAGCATCATAAGCCACCTCTTCAACGGATGGCCCTCATCACCCAGCCACCAACCATCCAATCGGGCTGGAGCACTGAAGTGCCTCTACACCTGGGGGTGTCTCAGGGTGTAAGCGTGATGGGAGCTGCCAGGGTACCTTGCACAGACTTGCAAAATCTGCATCCTATGGTCACACACTATCTGCACATTCATGGAGTGGAATCCCTTCCTCATGACAAAGGCACTTTAATGGCCACGTCGCTGCAAAGCCTTTGGTTTGCTCAGACTGGCTGGCCTCATCCATATGGTAAAGAATAAAATGTCAGTACCTGTCTAAACAGAGCTTCTGTCACCAGCTTGATGCAAATGTGGACAGCTGATAGGGACACTCCACACAGATCCCCCAGTGACCCCTGGAACGAGCCAGAGGCATAGAAGTTGGGGGCTGCAGTGACCTTCTGAGTCACTGCAATGGGATGTCCACCCACACAGTCCAAGCTGATCTCAGGCCCAATCATCTGGCAAGTAGAGGTCACGCTCTCCCTTGAGAGGCAGAGTCTCCATCGGTATTGCATCTTGGACATATTGAGGTAGCTGCGTCACTGCCTGCAAATCCTGGCATCAGGATAGTGGCATATTCTGCGGCCCCTTCTGCCTTGGACCACCTGCTGGCCCCCTCTTGTGCCTGTGCCTCTCCTCCCACAGGTTCCTTCCTGGAAGCTAACACAGGGACAGGTGGCCTCCTCTCCCTTCTGCCCCTCTCTTCCTACTCCTCAGGAGGAGGAGGTGCCTCCAGTGGAGACCACAATCCCCATTACTAGGGTAAGGGATGGCTGTCTGATACCTGGAAGGGTCCACATGGTCTGAATCCTCCGAGGGCCTTGCATTCAGCAATAAGTCCTAAAATGAAGCCCCAAACACGGATGAGGCTGCTAAGTATCATAAGCAAGCAGCAGCAAACTATCTCCAAGACTCCTCACCACTCAAACTGGCAATGCTGCTGACTCTTATCGCACCCTTGGATGAGGTTTGTGAAAATGTCGGCTGGCCACCTGTCTGTTTTGCCCGGGACACAAGCTGGAAATTGCACTGGCAAGGAAAAGTTGTATTAAATTGGACTCTGAAGGGCCTTAGGTGGCTGCTTAATTAATGACGGGCGCTGCTCCAGCACCTGCGGGCACCCACCGAGTGAAATATTGCACGAGTGCATGATGTCAGGACGCTTGCTCGACGTCATCGCCCAGTATTTTACTCCCAAGCGGGTTGGACACGTGCCCGCCCATGGGAGGTAAAATTCTGCCCATGGAGACTGATTCCCTTCTTCACATTTAGGTCACTTTCGTCATGTCTGACACTAGCAGTGTGTTAAATGGATGGATTCAGAACAAATCTGGCAGCTCAAAATTGCACATCCATGAGACACTGTGAGCCACCAGCAGCATAAGAATTGTATTCCACCACAATTAGTAATTTAAATGAGTGTAGCAAAGCATGTTAGGAGTGGCTCCAGTTATACCCGGAAATGAGATGCTAATCTCATGAAGCTACAACACAGACTACATTTATGCTGAACAGCGGAAGAAGCATGCTATAGGCAGAACTAAGTGGTCCCACAACCAATAGGTCATACCAAAGCTCTGTAGTCCTGTCACATTCAATCATGAATGATGGTGGGCAATTAAACATTTCGCGGAAAGCAGAACTCTACGACCATCCCATCCGCAATGACAGCGGAGCCCAGTACGAGTGGAAAAGACAAAGTGGAGGGGTTTGCAACCGTCTTAAGTCTGAGTGCCGAATGAATGATTCACCTTGGTCTCCTCCTCCATCACAGAAGTTAGCATTCAGCCAATTCGATTTGTGTTATCAAAACATGGCTGAGCACAACGAGTATAGCAAAACAACATCCCGGCTGCACTGCTGATTGTAATTCTGGCTGTGTTCAGCAATAACACTGACATCTAACTGATAATGTGGAAAATTGACGAGGTTTGTCCGGTTTAGAAAAATCAGGTCAACTCCAATCCAGCCAATTATTACCTCATCAATCTACTCACATTCATCAGCAAAGTAATGAAAGGTGTCATTGACAGTGCTGTCAAGCAACACTTAATTACTAGCAACCTGTTCACCATTTCACAGCTTGGATTCTGCCAGGCCTACTTGGTTCCAGCCCTCATAACAGCCTTGGTCCAAACATGGATAAAGATACTGAATTCCAGAGGTGATGTGCAGTGAAAGTGACTACCCTTGACATCAAGTGTGGCATCAAACAGCCCTTGCAAACGGAAGTCAATGGGAATCAGAAAAAATACTCTCTACTGGTTGGAGTCATACCTGGCACAAAGAAAGATGCTTGAGGTTATTTAAGGCCAATCATCTCAGCTCCAGGACATCACTGCAAGAGTTCCTCAGGACAGTGTGCCCAGTCCAACATCTTCAGCTGCTTCATTAATGATCTTCTATCCATCATAAGGTCAGAAGTGGGATATTTGCTGATGATTGCAGTGTTCAGTTCCATTCACAACTTTTCAGAAATTGAAGTCGTATGCAGGAAGACCTGGACAATATTCAGACTTGGGCTGATCAGTGGCAAGTAACACTTGTGCCACATGAATGAGTATCGCCAACCGCTCCTTGACATTCAATTGCATTAACATCGCCAAATCCCCCATCAACATCCTGTGATGTCAGCTTTTACCAGGAACATAATTGGATCAGCCACATAAGTACTATGAGGCTGGGCATTCTGCAGCAAGTATTTCATCTCCTTAACACAACCAAACAGAGTCAACATAGTTTTGTGAAATGGAAATCATATTTGACAAATCTGCTAGAGTTCTTTGAGGACATAACAAAGAGAGTTGATAAAGGAGAACTGGTAGATGTAGTGTTTTTGGATTTCCAGAAGACAATCAATAAGGTGCCACATAAAAGATTATTGCACAAGATAGGAGCTCACGGTATTGGGGGTAATGTATTAGCATGGATTGAGGATTGGTTAACACACAGAAGACAGAGTCGGGATAAGTGGGTCTTTTCGGGTTGGAAAGACGTAACTAATGGAGTGCCACAAGGATCAGTCCTTGGGCCTCAATTATTTACTGTCTATATTAATGATTTTGAGGAGGGGGCAGAGTGTAATGTATCCAAATTTGCTGACGATACAAAAATAGGTGGGAGGGCATGCTGTGAGGAGGATATAAGGAATCTGCAAGGGGATATAGATATGCTGAGTGAGTGGGCAAAAACTTGCCAATGGAGTTTAATGTAGCAAAGTGTGAGGTCATGCACTTTGGTATGAAGAATCAAAAGGCAGACTATTATTTAAATGGAGAGAGACTCCAAAAATGTGCAGCACAGAGGGATCTGGGTGTTCTTGTGCATGAAACACAAAAAGTTAGCATGCAGGTGCAGCAAGTAATTAAAGGAGGCAAATGGAATTTTGGCCTGTATTGCTTGGGGGTTGGAGTTGCAGGGTGTTTGTGAGGCTGCACATGGAGTACTGTGTACAGTTTTGGTCCCCATATTTAAGAAAGGACGTACTGGCATCGGAGGCAGTTCAAAAGAGATTCACTAGGCTGATTCCTGGGGTGAAGAGGTTGACTTATCAAGAACAGCTAAACAGGTTAGGCCTTTATTCATTAGAAGACTGAGGGATGATCTTATTTGAAATGTACACGATTCTGAGGGGGCTTGACAGGGTAGATGTTGAGAAGATGTTTCCACTAGTGGGAGAATCTCAAACTAGGGGACATAGTTACAGAAAGTGAAAAAAATTCTCCCGATTTCTCTAGTTCTTTTATCAATAATTTTAAAGCTATGACTTTGGTTATTGATCCTCTTGCCGGGGGAAACAGTTTGTCCCTACTTGCTCTATGAAAATCCCTTATAATTTTGCACCCACTTATAATTTTGCACACCTGTTATTAGGGCTTCCCTTAGCTCTTTCTGCTCAAAGGAAAACAATTCCAGATACTCCAATTTCTTGCAATAACTTGTGTCTCTTATCATCTTCATTACTGTTTTCTGTACCTTCTCCAGGGGTCTTAATATCTTTCCTAAAATGTCATTTCCAGAATCGTACCCAGTACTCAAGCTGAGGCCTAACCAGTGGTATATAAAGGTTCATCAATGACATCCTTGTTTTTGTATTCAATACCCATGTTTATAATGCCAAATATCCCATAGGCTTTCGCCGCCTTTTCAACTTGCCCTATCTTCAATGATTTGTGCACATTGCTTCTCCCAAAGTGCTCCACTTCATGTTTAACCGCATTACACTGCATTGTCTGCCCATTTCACCAGTATGTCTATGTCCTCCTGAAGTTCCTATCCTGCTAATTATTTACTCCATCGTCAACTTTTGTATTATTTGCAAACAGCATGTTCTGGCACAGCGGATGGTAAATGCTGAGCTGCACAAATCCCAGAAGGAAACTTGAAACAGCTACCACAACTGTTTTTGCAATTTTAATTTTTATTTCAAGATGCATGCCTTGAATTCCGTGGTAATAAGTCTACCTAGTCTGAGGTTTTTTTTTAACAAAACTAAATTAAACATTTATTAATAAAACAAATGATTTTAAGCACATACATAGGTCTACAAGTTACAACTACAATAACTTCTAACTCCCCTAATTAATAGAATTCCCAGTTAAACCTCCGTTAAGGCAACAGTAAAAATAAATACATTTCTCCTCTAGTGACCATTCAAGACTGGATGTGGCAGGACTGTAGAGTTTAGATATGGTCCGTTGGTTGTGGGATCGCTTATCTCTGTCTATCACTTGCTGCTTATGCTGTTTGGCACACAAGTAGTCCTGTGTTATAGCTTCAGCAGGTTGACACCTCATTTTTAGGTATGCCTGGTCCTGCTCCTGCCATGCCCTCCTGCACTCTTCATTGAACCAGGGTTGATCCCATGGCTTGATGGTAATGGTAGAGTGGGGTATATGTCAGGCCATGAGGTCGCAGATTGTGTTCGAGTATAATTCTGCTTCTGTTGATGGCCCACAGCACCTCATGGATTCCCAGTCCTTGAGCTGCTAGATCTGTTCAAAATCTATCCTATCTAGCAACGTGGTAGTGCCAAACACGATGGAGGGTATGCTCAATGTGAAGGTAGGACTTGGTGTCCACAATGACTGTGCAGTGGTCACTCCTACCAATACTGTCATGGACAGATGCATCTGTGGCAGGCAGGTTGGTGAGGGTGAGGTCAAGTATGTTTTTCCCTCTTGCTGATTCCCTCACCACCTGCCACAGACCCAGTCTAGCAGCTATGGCATTTAGGGCTTTGCCAGCTCGGTCTGTACTGGTGCTACTGAGCCACTCTTGGTGATGGACATTGAAGCCCCCACCCAGAGTACATTTTGCACCCTTGCCACCCTCAGTGCTTCCTCCAATTGATGCTCAACATGGAGGCGCACTGATTCATCAGCTGAGGGAGGGTGGTACATGGTAATCAGCAGGAGGTTTTCCTTGCCCATGTTTGACCTGATGCCATGAAACTACTTGGGATCCAGAGGTGATGTTGAGGACTCCCAGGGCAACTCCCTCCCGACTATAAACCACTGTGCCATCACTTCTGCTGGGTCTACCCTGCCGGCGGGACAGCACATACCCAGGGATGGTGATGGTGGTGTCTGGTACATGATCTGTAAGGTATGATTCCATGAGCATGACTATGTAAGGCTGTTGCTTGACTAGTCTGTGAGACAGCTCTCCCAATTTTGGCACAAGCCCTCAGATGTTAGTAAGAAGAACTTTGCAGGGTCACCAGGGCTGAGATTGCCATTGGTCCATCCAGTTTCATTCCTTTTTTGAGGCTTTGTAGCGGTTTGATACAAGTGAGTAGCTTGCTAGGCCATTTCAGAGGGCATTTAAGAGTCAACCACATTGCTGTGGCTCTGGAGTCGCATGTAGGCCAGACCAGGTAAGGACAACAGATTTCCTTCCATAAAAGGATATTAGTGAAGCAGATGGGTTTTTACAACAATCAACAATGGTTTCATGATCATCATTAGACTTTTAATTCCAGATTTTCAGGCCCCTCTTTGCTTCTACATGACGGTTGTTGAATTTGTTGCACTCACATACATTAGCTTACTTAACTGCTCCCTAAAACTCTATTGGTTGTTTCTCACCAATACTGGTCTACTATGCTCCTATACACTTAGACTCAAACCTCTCCTCTTTACCAATCTCTAGTTCTATACTTTCATTACTCACTAACTTCACCCCCTAATTGTCGAGTACCCACTTCCCCAATCCTACAGTCCTTTAGTTTCCAGTACATCATTGCATTTTCTCTTCGCACCCCCATTAACTCCGTTCATAGACATTTCAATCACAGGTCATTCCCCTTCACTTCTGTCCACACCAACATTCTGTTTTTGCCATTTCCATCACTCCTTGCCTGATAATGTTCTATAGTTTAACGGTTACAATCCTAAACCTACGTTGTTCAGCTCTCACCAGAAATGCCACAGTCTTCACTTCACTCTGCTTCTATAATCTCCTCCAGCCCCGAATCATTGCACACCTGATCTTCCAAGGCTGGTCAACAATCTTATCACTGGTATTACTTGGCTCCCTTATCTGCCAAAACATACCATTGATACAAAACACAAGAACAGGGCTGCAATCTGTCTATGAACAGATTATGCATTGCGCAATAATTTTTATTCTTTCATGGGATGTGAGAGTCACTGGCCAGACCAGCATTTGTCATTCGAGATGGTGGTGGTGAGCACCCTTCTTAAACTGCTACAGTCCATCTGATGTAAGTACACCCAGAATTCTGTTAGAAAGGGAGTTCCAGGATTTTGACCCACTGTCAAAATGTGACAGTGAAGGAACGGCGATATAGCTTTAACCAAATGTGAATTGTCATGTCACTGTAATAGAGGCTGTACTCAATTCTGTTGCCAAATCTATTTCTTAATTATGAAGCCTAATAGAGGGATCAGTTTATCTGATAAATATCCCTATTGCAAAATGAAGTTAAAAAAACACATGTGGCTAAAGTTACATGCTTTGACGATATGACTTCAAATGGACAATTACAGTTGTTGTAAGGGGGTGGATACAATTGCAGACTTTAGATATTCATTCAATTATGAACAAAGGAATAGGAACAATACAAGCTTATTCATATAAAAACAAAGCTCACTCAAAATGCATAAACTTTTGCTTTAATTCATGGTTTAATACCTGCTTTTTATTTAAGCTAAAAATGATATAAAGATACATTAAAGCAATACGATATGATTTATGTTCCAGAGCCATCATTAAAAGTTAACTTGTTATTTTGCTCAAAATCTATTTGGTTCACCTACTTGTGTACACAATTTCTATCTCTCTCAGTTCCTCCTCATATTCAGTTTACATCATATATGAACTAAATAATCTGAATTAAGGATAAATAGAATAATTTTAAAAATGTAAAGTATATTGCTGTACAGATTGGTTATGTCAACATTACATTTGTCCATTTTGTTCTTCAGCATCACTGTGATTATGAAAAATATATCGTGAGTATAGATAAGAGAGCTTTTCACACAAACTAGCAGGGACAGCACTGACCTTGTATTACTAAAGAACATAATAATGAACAAACCACAGCTATATGATGAACAGAATGCAGGACTGATTGTGAAGACCAATTAATTTCAATATTACATTTATATTTTCCAACTCTACTGTGCTTGCACAGTGGGCATTGGTTATTTATCTGCTTTTCATTGCTATTGTGTAATATTAAAACAATGGCCTGGATTTTCCCATCAGCAGCAAAGCTGCTGACAGCACAAAAAGTCCGTACTTACCTGGTTCATAGACTGCAGCGAAAACTTCCCCTTCTTGCTGCAGCAGGGCCCAGTACTGGGCCACACAGTGAGGTCTTCATTGCTGGTGAAGACATGCCCCTTGGAGGACAGTTTTCAACTCAATGGCTTTTCATTATGACTTTAGATATTTTAAAACATTATTGACACTTTTTAAAATTGTTATAAACGTTTAAATTTTTCAACGTCTCTATAACAGTTTTTAAAAATTCACAAACTTTTAAATATGCAACAGAAGGAGAAGAGGAGAAAGATGGAGAGGGAAGGAGACAGATACAGAAAGAGACGGGCAATGGAGTTCTGTGACATTACTCCCTGGTCCCTGGATTTCCTTAAATGTCCAGTCTGATGGCATCTGTTCTTTGGGTATCAGTGCCACCGGGCTCCTCTTATCCCTGCCACCCAACCAATTGGCTCCTCGCCCCACCTGCAGTTTTGCTGTGTATTTTCCCTCCCATCAAATGCTATTTCCCACATCAGTAGGATTGAGAAACAGAGGGGAGGGCACAATGAGCCTGGGGAGCCTACATGTGGCGCCAGTCCCATAGCAATGTTGTTGACTCTCAAATGCCCTCTGAAATAGCTTAGCAAGCCACTCAGTTCAAAGGCAATTAGGGATGGGCAACAAATGTTGGCCCTGCCAGCAATGCCACATCCCATAGAGGAATAAAGAAAACAAAACTCATTTTTGAGGAGTAATTGTTATGTAACCCAGTTACATGTCCATATGTAATGTTACTTTTCTTAGATCAGCAGGACCATAGCACAGACTCCTTTGGAGTCCGTTGAGGGGCACCGAAACCCGAAAGTTGTGGCATAAGTGAGATTGCCGGAAATTGTGGTGTCATTTTGGCCCTCGATAGCGCAGTGTTTGTCAATGTTGGGGAAGAAAAGTTTGGGTTGATGTCACTAACAGAATAAATTTGAGACTTATCATCAATGTCGATCATCGTATTACCACTTGCATTTTTTCTGCAACATGCAACATATTGTGATCTTGAAAAAGTGAAAGAAGTACTGTGCAGTGACTTAGCTTTTCAAGTTTTATGAGTTACTCATTCTTACCTCCAGAAAGAATGATGGCGGCCACAAAGAGAGCCAAATCACTGTCATCCAACTCTAGTGCATTGAACTTCATGGCAAACTCAAACTTGGGTTCCATTATCTCATTAAAAGGTTTCCGCAGGCTTTTTAAAAACTCTCGAGTCATAAAACCGTTCCCATAGGCTACCAGCAGCCCATCTTTGTTCATAATGGATGCCAACATGGCAAACATGGCTTCATAAACTCCATATTTTAACAGGGTCACTTGATCATTGAGGTCAAGGTTTATAAATTCAGGGACGCACTTGGCAAATTCTGTCAGTTCTCTTACTGTTTCCACAGATGTACATTGGCAGCGTTGAAAGATTCTAACTTCAGCTTCTTTGTTCTGGATACCATTTACTGCTTGTTTTGATACAAGATTCTCTTCTGCCAGACGTAACGTCTCCATGTCATGAATGACAAAGGGCTGTAAATTTATTATTCAAGAATTAATAAACATCAAAACATTCTTTCGTACCAAGTTCTCAAAATAATAGCTTCCTTAATTACTTTTAATCTTCCAGAGTTATGTGTGTCCTAACTTGCACAAAATCCTTTTTCTCATCACCCCTGTCCTTGCTGACCTATAGTGGTTCCTGGTTAAGCAATGTCTCAATTTTAAAATTCTCATTTTTGTTTCCCCTCCATGGCGTGACTCACCCCTTACCATTTCTATGTCCTCCAGTCCTACAATTCTCAGATATTTGCACTGCTCCAATTCTAGCCTCTGATTTTAATCACACCAACACTGGCAGCAGTTTCGTCAGCTGTCGAGGTCCCAAGCTCTAGAATTCCCATCCTAACCTACTCCACCTCAATTCTTTTCTTTTTCCTTTAAGACTCTTTGACCAAATCTTTGGTGATCTGCCCTAACATTACTTGATGTGACTCAATGTAAAAGTTTGTTAGATAACATTCCTATAAAGGATGTGTTACTTCAAACATAAGAAATAGGAGCAGAAGTAGACCACACAGCCCCTTGAGCCTGCTCTGACATCTAATATGACCACGGCTGATCTTCTGCCTCAATTCCACTCTCCTGCCCACTTTCCATATCCCTTAATTCACTGAAAGACCAAAAATATGTCTATCTCATCCTTAAATATACTCAACAATGAAGCATTCATAACCTGCTGGGTTAGAGAATTCCAAAGAGCTAGAGCCTTCTGAGTGGAGAAGTTTCTCCTCATCTTATCTTAACTGCTCGACCACATACCCTAACGCTGAGCCCGTGTTCTAGATTTCCCAGCCAGGGAAAACAACCTCAACCTGTAAAGCCCCTTCAGGATATTGTATGTTTCAGTGAGATCATCACTCATTCTAAACTCCAGAGAATATAGGCCCAATTTACTCAGCCTCTCCTCATGAGAGGATCTTCTCATCCCAGGCGTCAATCTAGTGAACCTTTGCTGTACCACCTCCAAAGCAAGTATATCTTTCCTTAAATATGGAGACCAAAACAGCACACAGTACTCCAGGTGTAGTCTCACCAAAGCCAAAAAATTGTAACAAGACTTCCTTAATTTTTGTACTCCAATCCCCTTGCAATAAAAGGTTTGTGTCTTCCTAACTGCTTGCTGTACCTGCATGCTGACTCTGTGTTTCTTGTATGAGTACTCCCAAGTCTCTCTACATTGTCATTTAGAAGTTTCACACCTTTTTAAAAATATTCTGATTTTCTGTTCTCACTTCCGAAGTGAATAACCTCACACTTTCCCACATTATACTCCAGCTGACACCTTGTTGCCCATTCACTTAACCTGTCTATATCTCTTTGTGGTCTATGTGTCCTCCTCACAGCTTACATTTCCATCTAGCTCTGTATCATCAGTAAACTTTATACCCTACTCTCAATCATTTTGTCTAAGTCATTAATATAGATTGTAAATAGCTGAAGCCTCAACATTGATCCTTATGGCATTCACTAAGTTACAGCCTGCCAACTTGAAAATGCCCCATTTATCCCTACTCTCTGCTTCCTTTAATCTTTCAGTCCTTTATCCATGTTAATATATTACCCCCAACTCAATGCACCTTTATCTTGAGTATTAGCCTTTGGTGTGGCATCTTTTTTAATGCCTTTTGGAAATCCACTGGTTTCCCTTTTATCTATTCAACTAGTTACATCCTCAAAAACTTTAATAAATTTGTCAAACACATTTATACTTTCATAAAACCATGTTGACTTTGTCTGATCATACTATGATTTTCTTAAATACTTTATGATGAATTCCTTAATCATAGATTCTAGCATTTTCCTGATAACTGATGTCAGGTTAACAGCCCTGTAGTTCCCTGTTTTCTCTTTCCTTCCTTTATTGAATCATGGTGTTATATTTGCTATGTTAAAAGCTGAAATAAATAAAAAGTACATCAACAATAACAATCTAAAGCAAAAATTGCAATAGATGGTGAAAATTCAAGACAAGTTATGCACAAGAACAGGTAAAGTTCAATTACTCCTTTAAAATTAGTTTTTTTTTCTTTCATGGGATGTAGGCATCGCTGGCAGGGCCAGCATTTGTTGCTCACCCTTAATTGCCTTTGAACTGAGTGGTTTGCTAAACCATTTCAGAGGGCACTTGAGAGTCAACCACATTGCCGTGGGTCTGGAGTCACGTGTAGGCCAGACCAGGTAAGGACAATTGATTTCCTTCCCTATATGGCATTGGTGAACCAGATGGGTTTTTAACAACAATTGCTGATAGTTTCATGGTCACCACTAGCATTATATCCCAGGTTTATTAATTGAATTTAAATTCCACCAGCCGCCCTAGTGGGATTTGAACCTGTGCCCTCAGGGCATTGACTGGGCCTCCAGCTTACAGATCTGGAGACATTACCACTATGCCACCACCTCCCCGCAAAATTACATACCTTAGATTACCTTTATAAATTATAGAAGCATGGGGAGTAGTTCAGATGTTGACTGGGATTTCTAACAGTATCTGCTTCAGTTTTTTTTTAAGTGAATGCGTTTATTAATCATGCTCATATTGAAAAAAATACATTCAGTAAGGAATCCCTGTCTGCTCATTTTGAGTATATCTTCTGCAAGAAATGGCACTTACAGCTTCAAAGGAAAAATCAGCATATGAAAAGGAAGAAGTGGAAAATATCTTCAAGCCCACTTAATAGTAAATCAGGTGGTTACCAACCTGCAACAACCATCTGCCAGGAACAAGAGTATGGACTGGAAAAAAATAACAAAACATGGGGGAAAAAAAAAGTTTAAACCTGATCCTTCAACCTTTTATCCCATCAGGAACAATACATAATGCCTGGTGCCAACTGAATTAATGTTAAATGATCATGGATAGACCTAGTTCAATTATTATTTTTAAAATTTATTTCCATCCATTGTTTTATCTCTACCTTTTAGCCTATTTCGATCCCTTCCCCCCACCCCAACCCCACTAGGACCATCTATCACTTGCTCATCCTGCTTTCTACCCTTAATATCACCATTAGCACCTCCTTTAGCCAGTATCACCACCATTAACACCCCTTTGACCTTTTGTTTATGATATCTTTGGCAATCTCTCCTTTGCCTCTACCTATCACTGGCCCTCTATCCAGCTGTCCCACCCCCCTTAAACAGCTTATATTTCACCATATTTCTTATTCCTCTTTAGTTCTCATGAAGTATCATATGGTCTCGAAATGTTAACTGTCTTCCTTTCCACAGATGCTGTCAGACCTGCTGAGTTTTTCCAGCAATTTTTGTTTTTGTTTCAGATTTCCAGCGTCCGCAGTATTTTGCTTTTATCTATGGACTTACTATCCATGGCTTACTTGGAACAAGGACAAACCTCGCATAGAGATGACAAATTAAAAAGTTATCAAGTGTTCACATTCCTGCAAATAAAGCAAAACATCACTTTCTACATATTTTGAGTTGTCGCATACATACGCAATTTGTTCAAAAATGTGACCTGAGCTCGGAGCTATTTCATTTATAGAATTTTCCACGTTACAGGGTCTTAAAAGAACCAAGCCGCAATGAATCTTAGAGGTGTCACTATTTCGTCTGAGTGTTGCACGCCATTTCTTGCCTCACTTGCTTTTCAGCTGAATGTCCCACACAGCAAGCATGACAGGCAAAAGAGAAGGAAGACGGATATGATGAACAGAAAGAATATCAAAAGTTCAGAAGATTGTGATGATGATGATGATGATGACCATCTCACCATCACATGTACCATTTGTACCTGCTCATTCCCCCATTTCACCCCTGTATCATCTGACTTCTGTATCTTCTTGGAGAAGATTAAGAAGAAATTCGATAGAGATGTGTAAAATCATGAGGAGTCTGGACAAAGTAGATAGAGAGAAATTGGTAGAAGGGTCAAGAGGGCACCAATTTAAGATGATTGGCAAAAGCAGCAACAGCGACATGAGGAAAAAAGTTTGTACTTAGTGAGTGGCTTGAATCTGGAATGCACTGCCTGAGTGTGGTGGAGGCAGATTCAATCGAGGTTTTCAAAGAAGAATTGGTTAATTATCTGAACAGGAAAAGTTTTAGGGCTACGGGGCAAAAGTGAGTGAGTAGGATTAAGTGTGTTGCTCTTGCAGGGATCCAACACAGACATGACAGGCCAATGACCTTCTGTGCTATAACTATTTTCTGACTCTATGGGCAGAACCTTACAAGTCGGCGAGTGGGGGGCGGGACCCGCTCGCCGACACGTAAAATGATGCGCAATGATGTCGGGGAGAAACTTCTGATGTCACCATGCTCCATTTAAATTTTCAGGAAGGCAGGAGCGCAGCGAAATCAACTGCGCGCCGACAGGCCTGTCAATGGCCAATTGAGGCCATTGACACGGTCAATTAAGTAATTAAAGGACCTTAAGGTTGGCAGGCAGGCCAGGAGCCCTGGCGGGAACTAGAAAAAACATGAAACCTCATCCATGGGCGCGATGAGGTTTCATGTAGGCTTTTAAAAATTTTAATAAAGATTTTGTAAAAGTAATGGACATGTCCCAACTCATGTGACATGTAAGGGAAATTTTTTTTTCTATTTTTGTCTTCTTTACATTTACAGCTGATCTCCCTGAAGCTGCACTTAGCCTCAGGGAGGTGAGTGTGCTCTTTTGTACGCATGCGTGAAAGGGCGCACTCTTGATTTTGGGATATCCCCCCTCCACCCGCACAGAAGTGCACAGCGGTTCTGTGCTGATGTCATGCTGGGCGAGCCTTAATTGGGCCTACCCACATAAAATGGTGCCACGCCTCCAATCGGGGGCGCCAATCGGAAGCACGCCCATACGTGCCCACCCATCAATTTTCCCCTCAATGGGGGGGGGGGGGGGGTGGAATTCAGCCCTATGATTCAATAATAGCCATTTAGAAAAGCTGAAGTCAAAATTAATGATTGCAGGCACTGTAAAAGTTGCCTGATTTCAGCTAAGATGATAAGCTACCCAAGAATGAAATACTGGAAGAATGGAGTTTAAAGTACAGCACCTTTTTGCCTACTGTGCTGTAATATAAATGAACAACTGCAATTGACAACAGTGAAAGAAATGAAACTCAAAACTAAAATGAGACCTTATTCCCATTCGAAGATATGGGGGAGGATATAGGAAAGTGTGCTTGTTTTAAGGCACCAAATTCTTCATCACTATTGTAATTATATGTTATTCACTTGTATAAAAAGGTCAAATTAATGTGGAGGAATTACAATTACTTACCGGGATATTAGCTTTTCCTGTCAAAATGGCTCTGGCTTTGGTCTTGTTCATGTTAAAATTCTTTAGGTAAGCCTCATACATGTGTTTGGCAAGAGATTTGAGATCAGCCATCTGTGAATTCTGTACATCTTGCTCTAATGTTAGGATCTCTGCTTTTAATTTCTCCTTTTCAGATTGTGGCATTCTACCAAAACGGATAGCTGTGCAGGTAGGAAAAATATAAATTTATTCAGTTTGACCCTTCAGTTCACACTGTCATTATTCTCCTATTTTCCCTCCTTTAGTTCACGCTGTCAGTTTTCTTCTTCCCCCAATTTACCCAATTCACCCCTAATTCACTCTGCCGCACTAAGTTTTCCTCAGCACCACTGTTGCTCATCCATATTCCTCAGCGTCATCCACTCTCTTCCCACTGCCCCCACCCGCCCCAGTCAGCAATGTTCCTGGTCTCTTCCTTCCCAACAATGCTGCTAGGCTCTCCCACCGCTCTCTGCACCATTCCTTGTCTTCTGCCTCCTGTTGATGCTCCAAGTGATAGAATGCAACTGCCGACTGCATGAGAATTCCTGAAATCACCACAATTCCTGCTGACAGTATGTGGTAGTATTCAATGGCCTGGAATAGCAACAGCAGGTTGCAATATTGACTTTCATTTACAAATATGGACAAGCAGGCAATGCCCTGAAAAGGTTAACATTTCACTTGCAGCATAGCTGATTGACATATATGAAAATGCAATAATGCATCCAAAGTTAGCATGTGGAATTTGAACTGCATGAAACAAAGTAAACTGGCTTTGAGTTGTGTTGCTACGAAGAACTGAAGGTTAATTTCAAAACTAGATGTAGAGTGTCATTGCTCACCGGAAGTTAGGCAATATATTGTCTGATAAGGGCAGCAGCATTAGCAGTATCATGGAGAATGGGTCATTGTAAAGGTTTATAGAAATTATAATGAAATGAACGAAAAAAATATTGTTGTGTATTAGAAGGATAATCGTGCAGATTTGGAAGAAAATAACAGTGAATATAAATTGTGAAATATATCGATTGCAATTTAAAATGTACTGTACTTCAAAATTGGAATCTTTTCTAGAATATGTTCAAATGAAAGATCATAAATTTATGTAGCATTTTGTATACGATTTATATTATAAAAAGTATTGGGAATATGTATTCCATTCATCAGTTTCGCTGGTGACTTTGACACAGATGTAAATTAACATGTGATGTTTGAAAGGGATAAGTTGGGGAATCATGGCTTAAATGATGCACGGCTGCAAAACATTACGGATGGATAGGTGAGGAAGCAATAACGATGCGCACAGCTTGGTGGTTGCATGGGAGAAATGGTTATGGTGATGAATATGTTGTAAAAAGGAAATTGGAGGCTTCTAAAAATGTAGTAGCAAGTACAGAACAGGTTATGGATATGAAATTTGAGCAGAAAATAGGAAATTTGGTCAGATATAATGAAGAGAAAGGTGAGGGATAATCTGAGAGGAAAGATAAAATTACATCATTTTGGGGCAAGGAAGTCTCAGGAGATTTAATGGTGTGTAAGCAATTTAAAAAGGAAACAGAAACAGCAGCAGGATTAACGAGATAATAGTGAAAATTGAACTGGACAACAGAAATACTAGAAGTGGCAGTTTAAAAAAAAATGGTGTCGCACTAAAACATATCTGGACTGATGCATAAAAAAAAAATCACAAATACTGTGGCTAGAAAGAAATACCAAAAGCAGAGCTGTAGTGAGAAAAGACTGGAAGGAGGGTTTAAAAAGTAAGAGATATACTTAAAAACAGAAATAAGAGAAACAACACTAAAAGCAATGTAGATATAATGAGCATGACTTAAAAAGTAGCTGGAGCGAGACTATTAACAAGCACAAAAGTGGAGCACATGAGGTAGTATATTATGTTATAAGTTCTTTGAAAAGAAAAATAGCTATTTTGAGCAAGGAGGACATCAGCAGCCTGTAAAAAGCTGCAGCAAGAGTAGGTCTTTGATGATACAAGACGACATCAAGAAGGCTCTCAAACGAGTGAAGAAACAAAAAGGCAGATGCCCCAAAACCCATCAAGAGTGGGACACAAATTTATTAAAAAATTGTCTATAAATTAGAAGTTTAAACTTAAATATCATTTTCAAATAACAAGATAAAACGTGAATAGAAAGTTAAATACTTACCTACTGGAAAATAAGCAAGATAATGATAGAACTGGAAGAAAAAAATTGATAAATTTGCACACCACGGTTGCAGTTACATAGTAACACTGATGTTCCAAAACTGCACTAAAAGAGTTAACTTGGCACTTCATAAAAGGGAAAAGTTGACATGAAGATATCAAAAATTACAATAATTGAAGCAAGGTTAGTAGATAAGAAACCCATATGCAATGCAAGATTAGGTATAGAATGTATTACATACTATGTGCCAGAATAAATACTAAAATATGTGAGAGCACTTCTTGTAAATTCACCTTTCTCTTCCAGCTTGTTCTTATGGCGCCTATCTTGGGATATTAGTGTCCCAAATGTTTCATAAAAGGAGCTAAAAGTATGAAATGTATGCTGAAGACACATTGGCACAAACAATTCTTCCCTTCCAACATACATTTAGCCCCTTTTCCAACCAAGGAGGAACATTCAAATGAGGTGCCATTAAAAGCTTCCCTTTGGTTATCTTGCTTTTCTACTGTTCGGGCCATTGCCCATGGACTTGTTTCATGAAGGTAACATTGTACTAACGTAAATGCAAGATCTTCAACCCTTAGAGTGAATTTAATGGCTGTTTAAGATTTTCCAAGTACTTTAATTAGAAAGGGAAGTGTAAGACATGCAAATAATGCAGAAACCAATATTTTCACAGTAATATGTTTAGAGCTGATTATGCAAGCAAAATATTTATTGTGCACTTAAACAGTTCAACAGCGGTTTTACAGGTTTCTCTACAATATCAGAATTGTAAACTTCCTGTTGTAACCTGTCACATCCAAAAATCTGAAAAGCTAGAACCATAAAATTAATTACATCGGATATTTCCAGCTATAATACCTTGTAATTTCGAAATACTAACTTGAACAAATTACAGCGCAGTATAAGTTTGTGAAAGCAACTAGCCTTCAAATGGAGTAAATGTGTACCCACCTGTATTTATTTTTAAAAATTCTAATTAAATAGAATAGGTCTCACACAGGCCTCCTTCATGAAATCAAAACGCGTCAATACAATAATGAAAACAGAAAATGCTGGAAAAACTCAGCAGGTCTGGCAGCATCTGTGGAGAGAAACAGAGTTAACGCTTCAAGTCTATATGACTTCTTCAGAGTAATACGGTCTCGAAACATTAACTCTGTTTATCTCTGCCAGACCGGAGTTCTTCCAGCATTTTATTTTTATTTCAGATTTCCAGCATCCACAGTATTTTGCTTTTATCACCCCAATACAATACCTGTATGCTTAAATTACTGATCTGACAAACAGATTAGTCTTGCAATATTCTCAACCTGACTCAACGCACAGTCAACTGATCTGGGTTTGTGGATAATCACAAATAAGACCATAAGACATAGGAGCAAAAATTAGGCCAATCGACCTATCAAGTCTGCTCCGCCATTCGATCATGGCTGATAAGTTTCTCAACCCCATTCTCCCGCCTTCTCCCCATAACCTTTGATCCCCTTACCAATCAAGAACCTATCTATCTCAGTCTTAAATACGCTCAATGACCTGGCCTCCACAGCCTTCTGTGGCAATGAATTCCATAGATTCACCACTCTCTGTCTAAAGAAGCTTCTCCTCATCTCTGTTCTAAAAGGTCTTCCCTTTACTCTGAGGCTGTGCCCTCGGGCCCTAGTCTCTCCTACTAACAGAAACATCTTCCCCATGTCCACTCTATCCAGGCCTTTCAGTATTCTGTAAGTTTCAATTAGATCCCCCTTCATCCTTCTAAACTCCATCGAGCATAGACCCAGAATCCTCAAATGTTCCTCATATGTTAAGCTTTTCATTCCTGGGATGGTTCTCGTGAACCTCCTCTGGACCCTCTCCAGGGCCAGCACATCCTTCCTAAGATACGGGGGCCCAAAATTGCTCACAATATTCTAAATGTGGTCTGACCAGAACCTTATAAAGTCTCAGCAGCACATCCCTGCTTTTATATTCCAGTCCTCTCGAAATAAATGCCAACATTACATTTGCCTTCCTAACCACGGACTCAACCTGCAAGTTAACCTTAAGAGAATCCTGGACTAGGACTCCCAAGTCCCTTTGCACTCTAGATTTCTGAATTCTCTCCTCATTTAGAAAATAGTCTATGCCCCTCTATTCTTCCTACCAAAGTGCATGACCACCACTTCCCCACGTTGTATTCCATCTGCCACTTCTTTGCCCATTCTCCTAACCTGTCCAAATCCTTCTGCAGCCTCTCCACCTCAATACTACCTGTCCCGCCACCTATCTTCGTATCATCTGCAAACTTAGGCAGGATGCCCTCAGTTCCTTCATCTAGATCATTAATTTATAAAGTGAAAAGTTGTGGTCCCAACACTGACCCCTGTGGAACTCCACTAGTCACCGGTCGCCATCCTGAGAAGGACCCCCTTATCCCCACTCTCTACCTCCTGCTAGACAGCCAATCTTCTATCCATGCTAGTACCTTGCCTCTAACGCCATGGGCTCTTATCTTACTGAGCAGCTTCCTGTGCGGCACCTTGTCAAAGGCCTTTTGGAAGTCCAAGTAGATAACATCCATTGGCTCTCCATTGTCTAACCTACTTGTCACCTCCTCAAAGAATTCTAACAGATTTGTCAGGCATGACCTCCTCTTGATGAAACCATGCTGACTTTGCCCTATTTTACCATGCACTTCCAAGTATTCTGAAATCTCATCCTTAATAACGGACTCTAAAATCTTACCAACGACCGAGGTCAGGCTAATCGGCCTGTAATTTCCCGTCTTTTGCCTGAATTCCTTCTTAAAGAGGGGGGTTACATTAGCAATATTCCAGTCCTCTGGGACTCTCCCTGACTCCAGTGATTGCTGAAAGATCACCACTAACGCCTCCACTATCTCTTCAGCTATCTCCTTCAGAACTCTGGGGTGTAATCCATCTGGTCCAGGTGATTTATCCACCTTCAGACCTTTCAGTTTTCCTAGCACCTTCTCTTTGGTAATGGCCACCATACTCACCTCTGCCCCCCAACTCTCTTCAACTTTGGGGATGTCACTCGTTTCTTCCACTGTGAAGACTGACGCAAAGTGCCTATTCAGTTCCTCTGCCATTTCTTTGTTCCCCACTACCACTTCTCCAGCGTCATTTTCCAGTGGCCCAATGTCCACTTTTGCCTCTCTCTTACCCTTTATATATCTAAAAAAACTCTTGCAATCTTTTTATATTACTGGCTAGTTTACCCTCATATTTAATCTCCTCCTCCCTTATTTCTTTTCTAGTTGTCCTCTGTTGGTCTTTGTAGGCTTCCCAATCCCCTGGTTTCCCACTGCTCTTCGCCACATTGTATGCTTCCTCTTGAGCTTTCATGCTGTCCCTGACTTCCCTTGTCAGCCATGGTTGCCTCGTCCTCCCTTTAGTATGCTTCTTCTTCCTAGGGATGAATTTTTGCTGTGTCTCCCAAATTACTCCCAGAAACTCCTGCCATTGCTGTTCCACTGTCTTTCCTGCTAGGCTCATCTCCCTGTCAATTCTGGCCAGCTCCTCCCTCATGCCTCTGTAGTTGCCTTTATTCAATTGTAATACCGTTACATCTGACTCCAGCTTTTTCCTCTCAAATTGCAGGGTAAATTCTATCATATTATGGTCACTTCCTCCTAAGGGTCCCTTCACCTTCAGCTCCCTTATCAAATCTGCCTCATTACACATCACTAAATCTAGAATTGCCTGTTCCCTAACGGGCTCCACCACACGCTGCTCCAAAAAGCCATCTCGTAGACATTCCACAAATTCCTTTTCTTGGGATCCACTACCAACGTGATTTTCCCAGTCTACCTGCATATTGAAATCCCCCACGATCACTGTAACCTTACCTTTCTTACACACCTTTTCTATCTCCTGGTGTATCTTATGCCCCACATCTTGACTACTGTTCGGAGGCCTGTTCATAACTCTCATTATGGTTTTTTGACCTTTGCGGTTCCTCAACTCTACCCACACAGATTCTACATCATCTGACCCTACATCATTTCTTGCTATTAATTTCATTTCTTACTAACAAAGCAACCCCACCCCCTCTGCCAACCTGCCTGATGATAAGCTGCACTGGAGTTCTACTGCATGTCTACATCCACCCTTTAAATATAACACAATAATTAGCTTTAATGCTAATAGAACAGATAAACTGCCAATGTTTTTATCACCTGGAGCATGGGACAACCACAGGTAAAGCTTTCCAGTTAATAACATTTTGAAATTCTTCTTCCATTTGTTATGATCACAAGGGAGACCATTAACTCTTAAAAAGAAATTCAAATTCCCAGTTATTGACAGAAAGGAATTATGCCACAAGGTTTCAAATTTAAAACAAAAACTTTTATTGGACAAGAACTAAACAAAGCAAGTACTATTAATTTAACACTATATTTCTTAAGCCCTTATTATTTAAGCCAGAAAATCTCAAAGGACCAGCCCTGTTCTATTTTTATTTCCATCCAAGAATTCCCCTATACATTATGAGATCTGGAGGGTTAATTCATTTCTCCTTCTGGGACCAAGTATGCCAGAGCTCTCCGGAATTCATTTTGATTTCTCCTGAGTATTCCGGTTAATCTTCAAAATATGAGATTTCATGGGGATTCTTCCATTAGCTTTTGGCTAAGGGATCCGCCAATTTTCCTCAAAATATCTCAACTGTGGATTTGACAGTTTAATCTTGGGCCGCACTGAATTCATGCTTAGTGATTTAAAAGTCAGGAACACCTGATTCCTAATGGCCTATAGTCTCACTGTCCAGGCTTTGGATAAATACTGACTGATTTTTCCCAGTCTACTGCCACTGCTGCTGTACAGATTCTAGCAGACTACCTCTGCCTTCTCAAAGATGACTGCCTGTTTCTGTGAGCAAAAACACACCCAGATCAATTAGAATAAAATGAACCTTCCTAACTCCCACATCCCATCTCCATGGCAATGTGGCACACTTTGGGATACTCCAAGCAAAAACATTATCTTTTACCTTCAAAACAACTCATTGATTCTGTGACCTTCATGAATAATTTATATCTCTAATAGAGTTAACGGCCCTCTTTCCAGATTTGCTGGTTTCTTGGTTCCACCAAGAACCCCCTTGTTTACAAAGGTGCTTTTAGGTTTTTTGATCTGGGAACTACATGAGTAATCCAAATCCCTTACTGAAATAACTGTAGACCTCTTCTTCCTACTAAGAACCCAGAGATGAGTCACCCATTGTTTAAATTTTCTTACTTCTACCTCTGCCCTTATTAACTAAACACAGGTTACCTTTTGAACTGTAATTACCCCACTGTTTACCAGTTTCTCATCCAAGTGCTTCCATTTATCTTCATTTAAAATTCAATTTCTAAACTAAAAGTTATTTTTCTAAAACATATGAATTATGAAATCAGATATTGGCAACATACTTCTTATAATTGAGCAGAGGTTATCAATCGAACATGATGATCCATATTATTCAACCTTGAATGGTGGTATTCCACAAATGATATTCCCAGCAGGACTGGCAGCAAAGGCCCCATTATTTACAGGGAGAGTGCATAAATGCGCAATTGAGGAGGGAAACCTGGAAACCCCAGGAATACAGAGCTCCTAACGAATTTAATGAGGGGACCTCATTATTATTTTTAAAATTCTGTTATTTTTCACACGGAAAGGTAATGTTGCTGAGTTGAAAATCCTGGCCACTGTTTCTGAATTTTGCCTGGCTAGGTGACACATTTCACCCCTACTTTGAAAACAATCTAGTCTGGTTTATTTAAAAATGCAAATATTCTTCTGTACCTTACATTCTCCCATGTTTACCTCCTTAACATTTCAAACCTAGCTTATCTTCTAATACATCAAAGCCTTCAGACTAGCTGCCTTTAATGCAATTAAGCCTCATACACACAGACACATATATCACTATTTTACAATAAATTCCAATAAATTGAGAATTATTATATCTTCCTGTCAAATTCCAGCAGATTTGAGGCCACGCCCCTTTTAAACCATAAAGCAGGTAAATTTAAAGGGCCAGTGAAATTGACAGGCCAGGGAGAAGGTAAATGTCCAAGGTGAGCGGACAGGAATTGGAGGGTGGCAGGGGTCAGGTCGGAGGTCTGGGGGGCTGTGGGGACGGGTCAGAAGTCTGGGGTCATAGGGGTGGGATCGTAGTTCCAGGAGGAGTGGGGCAAGTTGGTCAGAGGTCCGGGGGGATTGGGGGTGGATGGTTGGAGATCAGGGGGATTGAGGGTGGATGGTCGGGTGGGCGGTGGGGGTCAGAGATCGGGGGAACGAGGGTGCTGGAGGTCAGGGGTGTCAGGCGGGTGGAGAGAAAAAAAAGTCCTGTGTGGGGAATGGAACTGTTGAGGTTTTCAAGATCCTGAGGGGTATGGACTGGTTAACTAGTGAGAAACTGTTCCCACTCAAGTCAATATCAAGAACTGGAGAGCACATATTCAAAATAATTGGCAAAAGGAGTAATAGTGATGCGAGGAAATGTTTTTCACCCAGAGGGTGGTTGCAGTCTGAAATGAACTTCCTGAGAAGGTGGCGGAGGCAGGTTCGATCAAGGTATTTGAAAGGGAATTGGGTTGCAATTTGAAAAGAATGAATGTGCAAGGTTACGGAGATAAGGCAGGGGAGTGGGACTAGATAAAATGCTCTTTCAGAGAGCAAGTACAGACTTGATGGGCCAAATGGCTTCCTTCTGCACTGTAAAAATTCTGTGAATTTTTCTTGTAAGAAGATAAATGAGTGAGAAATGTGTGCCAAGAGGAATGGGAGAACTGAAATAAGATGTTAGGTGTTATGAAGCAGTTAAAGTGAAGGATGGGGTTTTACAGTTGTGCATGCAAGTAACTGGTGTTAGAGAGGCTGTATAGTCATAATACAGGATACCAAGTTAGAGCTCTCCTTAATCCAAATGCATTGTGAAGGATTAGTTGTGCAAGATTGCTTTAATAGAGTGCAGAGAGTGGGCAAGGAAGAAAAAGGGGGTGTCCAGTGTATTACCTTGCCAGCCCTGACAAGGTTGTTGAAACTTTCGCAGTGCTGTTCTGCAGTATTGGGCAATGAGGGAGTTGGCACTCAAGTGACTGCCCTTCAGATGACACATCCCTGACTGGCTAGGTGGCACCCACACCCAAGAGTCTTTGCCTTCCGCTTTCAATCTCCTCCAGTATGGCATGGAGGTCTGCAGCTGCAAAAGTTATGTATTCTTCCCCTGGTTGGAGCCATGCCTTGTTGCCTTCTGTGTCTTCTGTACAAATATAAGAGGTATTCAGAGAAAGATCCAAGCACTATTCCTTTTTGTCTGTCTGCTACTGAAGAGTGTAATCTGATGCATGTTTTTAAAGGTTGGCCTTGAGTATCCATGCAATTTAAGCTGCTTAAGTTGTTATACATAGCTTTTGCTGTATAACCAGTATCAATGGGTGCACTCCCTCCACCACTGACGCACAATGACAGCAGTTTGTATCATCTACAAGATGCACTGCAGGAACTCAGCAAGCCTCCTTAGCTGTCATGAAAATATAATAACTCTCATAGTCTTATTGTGATTTAATGTAAAATAGGGTTAATAGTGGAGTTTGGAGCGAGAGCACGTATGTTTTAATTGAATTGGAGACAGCTGGTCTGCAAGCTTTGATGCATCAAAAAAGCTAGGTTTGAAATGCTAAATATGTAAACATGGCTGAAGTTTCAGAATGTGAGGTGTAAGGAAAATTTGCATTTTTAGATCAATTGGGTTTGAATTTCAAAGAAATGGTAAAATGTTACTCCTAGCCATAGGAAGCCAAGCCAAACAATGTTTTATTTTTCCCAAAGGTTACAGATAAGACTTTTCATATTACTAATTTTATGAGGAAAGTAAACTTGCAAAAACAAATGGGAACAACGGAACTTACATTAAAAGGGAAGAGACATGTATAAAAGGAGATAAGGATATGTGTCAGAAAGGAGAAGGCATTCCAAGATCTAATAAGTGTGAAAAGCCTCCAGCCTCTGTGCATCAAGTTGCTGTCTACAGGAACCAAAGCTGAGAAAACTCACTTTGAATTCTCCTACCCAGGGTATTGAGTCGTTTTGCCTGGGTCTGTTTAAATATATTTATTTTTACTGTTGCCTTAACAGGGGTGTAACTGGAAGCCAGATTAATTAGGGGTTTTAGATATTATTATAGTAGTAGTTTGTAGACCTGTATGTGCTTGAAGTCTTTTCTTTTGTTAATAAATGTTTAATTTAGTTTTCTAAAAACCTCTGAAGTCGTGGTAGTCTTATTACTTCCGAATTCAGGGCACGCATCTCAAAATGAAATACAAATCGCAAAACAGCTGTGACCATGTGATCAAGTTACCCTCATGGATTTAATCCACCTGGTACACCATCTGCCACATCATAACTAAGCACCTTCCAAATCCACGACCATTACCATCTAGGAGAACAAGAGCAGCAGACAGATGGGAACACCACCACCTGAAAGTTCCCCTCCAAGCCGCTCATCATCCTGGCTTGGAAAAATATCGCTGATCCTTCACTGACGACCGGATCAAAATCCTGGAACTCCCTCCCTAACAGCACTGTGGGCGTATCTACACCACATGGATTGCAGCGGTTCAAGGCAGCTCATCACCACCCTCTCAAGGGCAATTAAGGATGGGCAATAAATGCTGGGGTAGCCAGCGATGCCCCTATCTCATGAATGAATAAAAAAAACTATTGAGCGGACCCAAGAAACTATGTGCATGCCCCTCTACTGCAGGCTACCAACAGGCACAGACTTCTTTTCAAAGATGGAGTAGCAGCAGAATTTGATAAGTCAAGGATTCCAATAGCCAACGACAAACAAAGCAGAATATGAGCTAAGATTTGTGTTCCTCAACAGTGAAGTAAAACTAATCCATCAATTTTTCCAGCAGAAACTCTACATCTTAACCCAAATCCCATTCCTGTCAAATGCTTAAAGACAAGCTTGAAAAACTACATTTTTAAAAATTCATTCTTGGAAAGAGAGTGTCACTGGCAGGGGCAGCATTTCTTGCCAACCCCTAATTGCCCTTGAGCCGCTGTAGTACACACACACACACTACTATTTGGAAGGGAGTTCCAAGTTTTTAACCTATTGACAGTGAAGGAATGGCGATATGGTTCCAAGTCAGAATGGTGTTTGGTTTGAAGGGGAACTTGCAAATGATAGTGTTCCTTGCATCTGCTGCCATTGTCCTTCTAGGTGGCAGAGGTCATGGGTTTGGAAGATACTGTCAAAGGAGTCTTGGCAAATTGCTGCAATGCATCTTGTGCATTGCTGATAGGGTAAGTGAATGTTTAAGATCATGCACGAGGTGATCAAGTGGGCTGTTTTGTCTTGGATGGTGTCGGGCTTCAAGCGCAGTTCGAGCTGCACTAATCCTTGCATATGGAGAACATTCCTTCACACTTCTGACTTGTGACTTGTAGATGGTTGACAGGCTTTGGGGAGTCAGGAGATTACTCACTGCCTCTGACCTGCTGCTGTAGCCACAGTATTTATATGACTTGTCCAGTTGAGTTTCTAATCAATGGTAACCCCCAGGATGTTGGTGATGGAGGATTCAGCAAGAGTAATGCTGTTGAACATCAAAGGGAGGCAATTAAATTCTCTCTTGTTGGAGATGGTCATTGCTTGGCACTTGGGTGGTGCAAATGTTACAGTCCAAACCTGAAAGTTGTCCAAGTCTTGCTGCATACAGGTACAGAATGCTTCAGTATGAGCAGTTGTAAATAATACTGAGCACTGTGCAAGGATCAGCAAACATCCCCACTTCTGACCTTATGATACAGCGAAGATTACTGATGAAGCTGCTGAATACAGTTGGTTGATCACCAACACCCTCTACCTTTTCGGCTCTGAAACACTGCCCAGCTCCATGCCATGTTATTCCCACTGCCACTGACTTCCACATTTTTGTCAGTTCCAGACTCTGGTCTCCATTCTCTATCCTATACAAATCCAACTCATCCAGACCTCTGCCACCCTCATTTTTAACTGGTGCAAAATTCTGCCAACCTATCTTCTTAATTCTTGCCAATGGCCACTCATTCCCCATTCACAAGCACAGCAAAGGCCTTGTCTAAATCAGTTATGAGCAGATTTCCTTGAAAAAAACTAGACAACACTGCTCTTATGCAGTGGTTATGCCAAAATAGAGACCAATGACTTCGATTTTAAAAAGGGTTTGAATTCCCATTCCCGGCTCAAAGCATCACACAAAATTTTATATTTTAACAGTTTTACTCTAACAAACTAAATCAACATCAACTAAACATGACTTAGTAGGCAACTAATACATTAAACCACACAAAATATATCTCACTTAACTTCCTAACATGACCAAAAGCCCCATGCTGCATTTATACTTTACAAAGCACACTCTGCAGAATTGTAATCTTTACAGGACCCAGTCCAAAGTTATACATAGCTTCTAACAGGCTCACTTTTCTCTGTTTCATTGAAATGCAATGTTCAGTGTCTTGTCAAAAGTCATTCCCCTCTGTCTTCTCAAAATTTTGTTTTCATACATGGGATGTGGGTGTCGCTGACTAAGCCAGCATTTATTGCTCATCTTCAACTGCCCTAGAGAAGGTAGTGGTGTGCCGCCTTCTTGAACTGCTACAGCCTGTGTGTTGTAGGAGCATCTCCTGCCCTTGTTCTTCTAGCTGGTAGAGGTCATGGCTTTGGAAGGAGCCTTGGTGAGTTACTGCAGCGCCTCTTGTTGTGGTGGATGGGGTGCCAATCAAGCGGGCTGCCTTTGCCTTTGTCTCCATCTCCAGGTGTTAAAACTTGGTACCTTCAATGGGGTTTGACCTGGGCCTCTGTCCCCAAGACAACCAAGTCACATGGACTTAGGAGGTCATGTTAACCCCCTCCATGACTCCATTTTATCTTAAATTAAAAGGAGATTGTTCAAAATATAACCATCTTATAAAAACAAGCATTTGTAATACCTTCCTTTCCTAAAGGCAAGTTAGACAAAACTTCTCCTTTCCAAAGACAGCTGAGCAAAATGACATGCTTAGATTTTGAACTCTGATTCTCTTATAGTCTAGGTTTTGAAATGTGAATGATATAGTCTGTATCTGATAGCTTCACCCTCCTTAAATTGGCAATTGCTAATGGCACCATCTGCACCTCTGCTTTTCCGAACCTGGTCTATGTCATTTTAACCCCTTCACCCACTCCCACAGTAATCATGACTATTTCCACTCTATCATCCGTGGCAAAGCCATCTAACCTACCCCTACACTTGAAATCCTATGCCAATCCTAGATATTTCTTTCTGCTCCTTAAAAATTCACCTTATAGGCTACATATTCAACATTGCCTTTAGCTACCTTCCCCACCCTTTGCTCCTACTCCTGTTTGGGTTCAACACCCACCACCTTCCACTCTCCAACCATAAAATCCTTTGGAACTTTTTTTTTTGCATTAAATGCACTATATAAATGCAAATGGCTCATACTGAAGAATGCTTCAAAGCCATTCAACCCATTAACCTCTCTCATTCTGTGGACTGTGCAGAATTTGGCACACAATGGGTTTTATCCCATTTATTTTACCCCAGAATTTCCAGGATCACTAAAGTTTTGTCGTAACTTATGTCGGTTTTTAATGCAATCATCTCAACGGGGACAACTGGAGCCAAGGATAGTATAAAGCATATGTCATCATCCCTCTTAAAGTCCCCCTTATCTAAGCGATGTTATAAAAATTAAAATTTGAAGCCATCAAACCTCTATTTATGCATATTAAGCACAACTTAAAAATGAAACTGAGGAACGTTTAATGCAAAACACTGATGCCACAAAACATTTAAAGATATAGAAAATAAACTGCATTTCTCAATAAGGAGGAATAAAAAAAGCCACTAAAACTGCAGAAATAACTATTTTGGGTTATGCTGTACCTAAAGTTTTGGGCATAATTTTATGTCTGTTCAGAATGGATATAAATTCAGGAAACTAATTTTCTGGCCTTATGCATAGGTGTGGGGGATATGTTATTGAGCTAAGTGAAGTTTCAGTGATCACTTGGTGCAAATGTTTTAGGAAATTTGTGCACAGTGATGTTTTGACCCAAAACTACTGTAAATCAGTTATGGGCAAATTAATTTGGAAATAAAGATGCAACCCTGCTCTTGCACTATAGTTAGGGTCATTCGTCTTTGGAATTCTCTTCCAGAGAGCAGCAGAGACTGGGTCATTGAATATATTCACAGCTGAGTTAGACAAAGGAGTCAAGGTTTATCAGACAGGCAGGAAAGTAGAGTTAAGGCCACAATTAGGTCACCCAGGTATTAAATGGCTCGAGGTGCAAAATGGCCTACTCCTGCTCCTATTTATGTTCTTATGGACTAGCAATGCTGAATATCCAGGAATTTCCATATCTTTATCTGTGAGAGACAAGTTGAACAAGACAGTGGAACAAAACGCAGTAGCTGTATTTTATACTCATCAACTTCAAATGGTGAATAATTTAGCAAAACAGAGCAGCAGCTTCAAAAAAGCTGACGTTAACTGTATTTATATAACAACATTAAGGTAAAGAATATCCTGAGCACTTCATAGACAGTCAAATGTAAAAGGGATGCTGAGCTACAAAAAGGCTAAAAGTTTGGACACATAATGGATTTTGAGGAAGCTTTGAAGCAGAAGAGGAAGGTGGAGACATACAGTGATTTAGCAAAGGAAATCCAGAGAGTGGAAGACAAGTAGTTGAAAACTCCGCCACCAAATATGCAGCATAGGCAGTGTTAGGTGCACAAAGGTCAGAAGTCAGTGGAGAAAAGTACTGGGTGGAAAGGCAGTGTAGGGATGGAGGATTTGCAGAGGGCAGGTAGTGATTGTGGGATTAAAAGATGTGGATAAGGATTTTAATAATTTGAGGCATTTGAGGCCAGAAAGCAGGTCTCAGATAGCAAAAACAGAGGTGATAGACAAGTGGAACTTAGTACAGGATAGAACATACTGGGCAGAGCTTAAGACAAAAAACTTCATTTTATATAGCTCCTTTTAAAGCACTTTAGAGCCAGTGATGTGATTTTGAAGAGTAATCACTGTTGTAATCAAGGATATGTGGTAGCCAATTTGTGCACAGCAAACTCCAATGAACAGTAATGCGATAATTGACAGATATTTCTCTTCAAAATAGTGCCACAGCTCCGGGTTTAACATCTCACCCAAAAAATGGCAGCTCTGACAATGCACCACTCCCTCAGCATTGTACTAGTGTCATCCTAGGTTTCATGCTTAAGTCTCTGGAGTGGAACCTAAACCCATAACCTTCTAACACAGATTAGAATGCTACCACTGAGCCACAGCTGACACTTTTGATGAACTGGGAGTTATGGAGGGTGGAAAATGAGAGGCCAACAGGGGCAGCTTTAAAGTAGTTAAGTGTGGAGGTGAAAAAGTAATTCACAAGATTTTGCACAACAGGGCGGCGGCTGAGGTAAGATCAGAGGAGGGCAATGTTGCAAAGGTTGAAGTATGCAGTTCTCCTGCCAGAATGGATCTGGGATTTAAAGCTCAGTTCAGGGTCAAACTGAGGTTGTGAACTCAGCAGGTCTGGCAGCATCAGCGGAGAAGAAAAGAGTTGACGTTTCGAGTCCTCATGACCCTTCAGCAGAACTGGGTGAATCCAAGGAGAGGGGTGAAATATAAGCTGGTTTAAAGTGGGGGGTGGTTGGGAGAAGTGGAGGGGGGTGGTGTGGTTGTAGGGACAAGAAAGCAGTGATAGGAGCAGATAATCAAAAGATGTCACAGACAAAAGAACAAAACAACACAGAGGTGTTGAAGTTGATGATATTATCTAAACGAATGTGCTAATTAAGAATGGATGGTAGGACACTCAAGGTATAGCTCTAGTGGGGGTAGGGGACATAGAAGATTTAAAAATAATGGAAATAGGTGGGAAAAGAAAAATCTATATAAATTATTGGAAAAAACAAAAGGAAGGGGGAAGAAACAGAAATGGGTGGGGAAGGAGGAAGGAGTTCAAGATCTAAAGTTGTTGAATTCAATATTCAGTCTGGAAGGCTGTAAAGTGCCTAGTCGGAAGATGAGGTGCTGTTCCTCCAGTTTGCATTGGGCTTCACTGGAACAAAGCAGCAAGCCAAGGACAGACATGTGGCAAGAGAGCAGGGTGGAGTGTTAAAATGGCAAGCGACAGGGAGGTTTGGGTCATTCTTGGTCCAATGGAGA
This sequence comes from Carcharodon carcharias, assembly GCF_017639515.1. Taxonomy (NCBI): domain Eukaryota; kingdom Metazoa; phylum Chordata; class Chondrichthyes; order Lamniformes; family Lamnidae; genus Carcharodon; species Carcharodon carcharias. Next base: position 33,133,378 of record NC_054487.1, on the reverse strand, counting down.
GACCAAACGAAAACTGGACAACTGCTTTGCAGAACACCTGCGGTCTGTCCACAAGACTGACCCAAATCTCCCTGTCGCTTGCCATTTTAACACTCCACCCTGCTCTCTTGCCCACATGTCTGTCCTTGGCTTGCTGCATTGTTCCAGTGAAGCCCAATGCAAACCGGAGGAACAACACCTCATCTTCCGACTAGGCACTTTACAGCCTTCCGGACTGAATATTGAACTCAACAACTTTAGATCTTGAACTCCCTCCTCCTTCCCCACCCCCTTTCTGTTTCTTCCCCCTTTCCTTTGGTTTTTTCCAATAATTTATATAGATTTTTCTTTTCCCACCTATTTCCATTATTTTTAAATCTTTTATGCCCCCCCACCCCCACTAGAGCTATACCTTGAGTGCCCTACCATCCATTCTTAATTAGCACATTCATTTAGGTAATATCACCAACTTCAACACCTGCGTTGTTTTGTTCTTTTGTCTGTGACATCTTTTGATTATCTGCTCCTATCACTGCTTGCTTGTCCCTATAACCACACCACCACACACACCCAACCCCCTCCACCTTAAACCAGCTTATATTTCACTCCTCTCCTTGGATTCACCCAGTTCTGCTGAAGGGTCATGAGGACTCGAAACGTCAACTCTTTTCTTCTCCGCCGATGCCGCCAGACCTGCTGAATTTTTCCAGGTAATTCTGTTTTTGTTTTGGATTTCCAGCATCCGCAGTTTTTTGTTTTTATCATGAGTTGTGAACTACTGGGTTTAATCTGAGTTTGAGAACTGTTGGGTTCTGTTCATGTGCTGTGTAAAATGGCTACCACTCTAAGACATTTTTTTACATTTAATGACATCAGAGATCATGAGTCTGGCAAATGACTGCGTACGAAGATATTTACCCAACCATCCCACTTTTCTATTTAAAAAAATGCGCATTCACTATCATCTGCAAGTTACTCCATATAGTCCATAAAGAAAATGGAAATAATCAAGAGTGTCAACTACAGACTGTATGAAGTTGCAGACCGAAGTTTTAATTATTCTCTGCTTTTTTTTAGTAAAAAGCATCTGCTGGTTCTCTTACTGCAAAGTCAACTCACTCCCAGCTATTCACTTTTGACACCATGTTCTATGTGGTGTGTAAAATGGCTATTGCCCTAAAACCTTTATTTACATATAATGACATCAGGAGTCACATACATTCGGCAAGACACAATGTACAAAGGTATTTGTCCAAAAAGCAGTGGTTAGGGAGCAGGTTAGAATTGGAGACAAAGGAGAAAGGTTTGCAGGAAGGGCCTAAAATTATGGTTAACAGCTTCTCAATGTTTAACTGGAGGAAGGTAAAACTCATTTAAGACATGTAGCATCAAGAATACAAGTGATGGAGAGAGCAATTTTTCAGGGAGAGTCAGATTTGTAGTCCCAAGCAGAGATTGGGGATGGGCAAAGAGATCCAGAACGCAGTGCAACTACTGGATCACCGTCCCATCTCTCAGTTCAAGCAGAAGCTCTTCTATTCCACCTGAATTCAAGATGTCATTTCCCTTTTTAGTAAATGCTAGCACTTCCCATCTCTTCGGTTAGTACTGGTAATTTCAGAATGTTGATACCACTTAGTGTTTTCAATATTTCAGATATTTAGTACAGAGGTTGTGATCTATTTAATTTCTTTATACAAAGATATCATAATCTAACATCTAAAATGTATATTGCAATGCTGATATTTCATCAACTGCTGATTTGGTCTTCACAGAATCCTCCTCATGCCTTTCAGAAGTGGCAAAGTGGTACTATATCAGCTCTTAATGCTGGCTTTCTTTTCTTTCCCTTTCCCTTTAATGTTGGTACTTTTTCTTCTACTGCTTTATGGTAAGACTTGCTTTCCTCCCCCACCTCAAGCACATTTTTGTGCTTGTCTCCTCCCAAATTGCAGTTTTTGGCATTCTGCAGGCCATAGTTAAAGATGAACTAGCAAGATGTAGAAAACTATGACTCATTAGGGATTTGATGACAGACAAGCAGTCATGCAGGTAGTCAACAAGTCATAACGTCCTGGAGCAACTCTAGAATCATATCAGTCCATCAAACATTACAGGCTGAATAATACTCTCCTAGATCAGGAGTGTCTGCCGCTTCATGGAGCATAACATGGGGTGTGATAACGTCGGGCACCATTTACAACATCACACTGGTTTACAATATTACAGTACGCAGGCAGGGGGTCACAAAGTTGAAAACCCACCCTTGCTATTTAAATTGCAATTGAGAAAGTAATTAAGGTCAGTAATGACCCAACTCACAGCTATAATATGTTCAGAAGGCAATAATACACTTCCAGGGTGAAAATCACAATAGGTAGGGAATCCGTTTTTTAAATAGGCAAGCTTGTTGGGCAGCTTTTAGAACTGCAGCTGAGACCAGAGTCTCAGCTTTGCAGTTAACACTTCATTGACTGCAGGGACTGCTCATGTGAATGAGAGGGACCTTTTGGACATTGTTTCATCTCCTCTGACTTTCCTCTAATTCAGAGGGCTCTTACAATTGATTATTTTCCTGTCCATTAGCCAGAGATGTAAGGTCTCTGAGACAGATAGGCATTGTGGTCTGAGTTGGAGAGACATCCTCCAGCGAAGAGGCGAGAACGATAAGGAGGAGGATGGTGACAGAAAGAAGGGAACACGGGGAGGCTCAGGATGCAATTTTTCAGGAAGGGGACAGAGCAGTGCCAGACCTAGAGGATCAGGAGAAACCCAGAAACCCTCAGCGGAGACACAGATGATCTTATGCTGCCCCAAGAGTTTGCAGGTGGAAATTTAGCTATCTGCAACTGAGCAAGACTCCGTGCAGAAGGCGGCTCAGGCTTTCAAGAGCTACCGTAAAGTCATTTTGTGTGATGCTCACAGGGGCAATTGCAATCAACTGCACTGGAGGCCTACCAATGCCTATTGCATTGAAGGTGACAGTGGAGCTGAACTTCTTCACAATAAGTTCAATCCAGGAAGCCTGTGGAGACTTTAGTGGGATAACACAGCCTGCTGCTCACTATTGCATTAAGGGGTTCACAGATGCTATGTTCCGAAGGGCTGGGAATTACATCTTATTCACACAGAATTTCCAGTCAAATAGATAGAGCCTGAGGATTTGCAGCTATTGCAGGTTTCACAGAATCACATAGTGCAGAAGAGGCTCTTCGGCCCATCGAGTCTGCACCAACATGTGATAAACACATGACCTACCTACCTAATCCCATTTACCAGCACTTGGCCCAAAGCCTTGAATGTTATCATGTGCCAAGTGCTCATCCAGGTACTTTTTAAAGGATGTGAGGCAACCCACCTCCACCAACCTCCCAGGCAGTGCATTCCAGACCGTCACCACACTCTGGGTAGAACAGTTTTTCCTCACATCCTCCCTAAACCTCCTGCCCCTCACCTTGAACTTCTGTCCCCTCATGACTGACCCTTCAGCTAAGGGGAACAGCTGCTCCCTATCCACCCTGTCCATGCCCCTCATAATTTTGAGCACTTCAATCACGTCGCCCCTCAGTCTTCTCTGCTCCAACGAAAACAACCCAAGTCTATCCAACCTCTCTTCATAACTTAAATGTTTCATCCCACGCAACATCCTAGTGAATCTCCTCTGCATTCCCGCAATCACATCCTTCCTATAATGTGGCGACCAGAACTGCACACAATGCTGTGGCCTCACCAAGGTTCTATACAACTCCAAAATGATCTCCCTACTTTTGTAATCTATGCCTCGATTGATAAAGGCAAGTGTCCCATATGATTTTCTCACCACCCCACTAACATGACCCCTGCCTTCAGAGATCCACGGACACATATGCCAAGGTCCCTTTGTTCCTCAGAACTTCCTAGTGTCACGCCGTTCATTGAATACTTCCTTGTCAAATTACTCCTTCCAAAGTGTATCACCTCACACTTTTCAGGGTTAAATTCCATCTGCCACTTATCTGCCCATTTGACCATCCCGTCTATATCTTCCTGTAGCCCAAGACACTCAACCTCATGGTTAACCACCTGGCCAATCTGTGTCATCCGCAAACTTACTAATCCTACCCTTCAGTCATCTATGTCATTTATATAAATGACAAATAATAGGGGACCCGAGCACAGATCCCTGTGGTACGCCACTGGACACTGGCTTCCAGTCACTAAAGCATCTTTCTGTCATCACCCTCTGTCTCTTACAACTAAGCCAATTTTGAATCCACCTTATCAAATTACCCTATATCCCATGTGCATTTGCCTTCTTTATAAGTCTCCCATGTGGGACCTTGTCAAAGGCTTTGCTGAAATTCATATACACTACAACAACTACACTACCCTCATCTACACACTTGGTCACCTCCTCAAAAAATTCAAGCAAATTCGTTAGGCATGACCTCCCTCTGACAAAGCCATGCTGACTATCTCTGATCAAACCTTGCCTCTCCAAGTGGAGATAGATTCGCTCCTTCAGAATTTTCTTCAATAGTTTCCCTACCACTGACATGAGACTCACGGGCCTGTCGTTCCCTGGCTTATCTCTACAACCCTTCTTAAACAGCAGAACCTCATTAGCTGCTCTTCAGTCCTCTGGCACCTCCCCTGTGGCCAGAGAGGAATTAAAAATTTGGGTCAGAGGCCCTGCAATCTCCTCCCTTGCCTCCCTCAGCAGTCCGGGACACAAATCATCTGGACCTGGAGATTTGTCCACTTTTAAGCCTGCCAACACCTCAAATACCTTGTCACTCCCTATATCAATTTGCTTAAGAACCTCGCAGTCTCTCTCCCAGAGTTTGACACCTTCATCCTCATTCTCTTGGGTGAAGACAGATGTGAAGTATTCATTCAACACTCTAGCGATGTCCACCCATAGATTGCCACCTTGGCCCCTTATGAGCCCTACTGTTTCCCTGGTTTTCCTCTTCCCATTGATATACTTATAGAATATCTTGGGATTTTCCCTTTTACCAGCCAGAGCTTTCTCATATCCCCTCTTTGCTCTCCTAATTGCTTTCTTAAGCTCCACCCTGCACTTTCTGTAGTCCACTAATGCCTCTGCTGATTTGCTTCCCTTGTACCTGCTAAAAGTCTCTTTTCCTTCTCATCGTAACCTGAATATCTCGGTCATCCATGGTTCTCTGGGCTTGTTACTCCTTCCTATCAGCCTAGACGGAACATGTTGAGTCTAAACCACCCCATTTCCGTTTTGAACACAACCCCACCCCCCCCCCCCCCCCACCAACTGCTCCTCTGTAGGTTTCCGCACAAGTAACTGTTCCCAGTCTACCTTGGCCAGATCCTGCCTTATTTTACTAAAATCCACTCTCCCCCAATCCAAATCATTTTTTTTGTAACTTGTCTATTTCTTTGTCCATAACAAACTTAAACTGTACCATGTTGTAGTCACTATCACTAAAATGCTCCTCCAGCACCAGCTCAGCCACCTGTCCGGCTTCATTCACCAGAATTAGGTCCAGCATTGCACAGTCCCTTGTTGGACTCTCTACATATTGATCTAAAAAGTTATCCTGTAAACATTTCAAGAAATCCACTCCATCCAAGCCCTTAACACTATGTCTATCCCAATTAATGTTGGGAAAGTTAAAATCACCTGATATAATTACCCTATTATTATTGTTTTTACACACCTCCGCAAATTGTGCACATATTTACTCCCCAAGGTGCAGGGAGCCATTGACTGCAGTAGCCATTAAGACTCCTGCTGGACAGCCATGCACCTTCATAAATAAGAAGGGGTCCCATTCAATCAATGTCCAGCTGGTGTGTGACCATAATCGGCAGATCATGGGTACCCAGGTAGCAATCACAATTTATACATGCTTAGGAACTGTCAGATTTTAGACCTTTTCACCTGCCTGGATTCGTCAGAGGAACAGCTGCTAGGTGATAAGGCTATCCACTGAAAGGATGTCCAATGAGGCCTGTGAGGGTGTCCAGGTCTGACATGGAGAGGAGGTACAATGAGAGCAACACCAGTACCAGGGCCATAGCAGAGCAGATCATCGATCTTCAAAAGATGCAATTCCGATGACTGGACAGATCTAGAGGTGCATTACAGTACTTCTCCTCTCATGCATCCCTGATGGCCATGGTTTGTTGCGCACTCCATAACATTGTCATGTAAAGATGAAATGCCCTGAAGGATAAGGACACACCAGATGGCGGGGGGGGGGGCAATCCTCTGATGAAGAGGGCAATGAGTTGAGGGGCCACAGCAATGCTCCTGCTAATGGCTCTGGCCATGATAGAGTAGATGGCTGTGACACCAGGGATGCCTTAGTATGGCAAAGATTTCTATAGTATATCTTGCCACTGACATAGAAGAGTTCTGGTGAAATCTTGGCCCTCCTTTTCCAAGAGATTCCTATAGCCCTTATATCCAAACATTCACCATCATCCCACACAAGAACATGATTCCTCCTGCCCTCCCTCAACCTTTTATTTCTTCCCTAAACCTCCAGACACCAGTCACATAGCCACTGCAACCAATAAGAACATTAGCACGAGGGAATGAGAGATTTGAATTTATCCACAAGCTTGTATAGTCTAACAGTGTCAATGAATAAAAAGTGCACCCATGTACCCCTATTCATGACTAATGTGGATATTTACTAACACGTTTACGAGTGCTCCAGCACAGTGCTCCCTCCTCATTTGCGGTGGCCCTGGAGAGAGGTGGTTGATCTGCCATCTCCACTGCCCTGGATGATTTTGGTGAGCATACTCTGTGCGGCTGTGGCCTTGAGCAGCCTGCCACTTCAGGAGACTCTTGCTGAGATGCATGCAAGCCTTCAGTTGCTGCGGGAATGGTCAAGGCCTGTGTCAGTGGCTGATGGACACAAGGGATGCTGCCCAAATCAGGAGCACCATGAAAGGAACTTCCAGATGGAGGCAGCTGCAGCTCACCCCCAACCACTAGGGCCAATTGGTCCTCCCTGTCATCCGGTGAGGTTCCAGGAGCTGGGTGGGCAACCAAGCTCCCAGTTCCCATCATCCTGGGTCTGAGCCCCAAAGAGTGGGTGATCACAGCACTTATGGCCTGGATGGACACCACCACATCCGGGCCAGAGCACTCAACCTCTCTGGCATACCTGCCAAATCTTCACGAGCCTCACGCTGAACATTCAGCATCTGCCACCTTAGACGACTCTAGATGCTCGTCATCTGACTCGGAATTAGACTCTGGAAAACCCCGGATACTCCTCCAACTGCCTGAGGCCTTCTCCACCATACTCTCCAGCAGCTGCATGTGTGAACGTGAAGTGCCCTTACCAGTGTGCAAATGACCCCCGTCTGATGTGCGAAACCCTGCCAAAGTGCCAGTATCTGAGATGGTGCTGGGTTCAAAGAGTGGATGTGATGCTGCAACTTCTGACGATTCCTCCTCGGAAGAGGAGGGAGGTTGCTAGATGGCTTCTGGTGCAGCTTGCGCTGAAAAGGCTTCTCCTGTAACAGAGAGAAATCTATAAGGGGTGGACGAGTATTTAATGACTCGACATATCAGCACTATCACATGATGCACATCAACTATTTCACGGTCCAATACGAGTGATTAAATGTCACAGAAAGAATGAGCCCTTGAACAATGATCTGAAGCTTGAGGTCATGAAGATTATCAAGGTGCCAACTCTATTCACCAAATACATTGCATAATTCCTAACCTCTATGGACCACCAATAGCCATCTCCCCTAATCAACCAGTCTAATACCTTGGTCATCTCACCAGAACCAAGCCTTCCTCTGATTTCACCACTGCTTATACACCTGGACGAGTCAGGCTCCAGCAGGGCCAGCATTTGCTCCTCATAAGGAGTCAGGACTTCCAGATTGGGCAGGCCCCCACTTGTACAAGCTCTCTCACAGCCTTTGTGGGCTTGCTTCTCTTGAAGAGAGTTGACAGAGATCTCATCACAAATTTCAAACCATTATATGGTATGCATCCAACCCATTATCAGATCAGAAGCCTATGCTTACGCCTCAAAGCAATCCTGCCAACCACCCGCTGTATAACTAGACCATTGCTTGAAATGCACAATGGCATGATACAGGACAGCTATGTCATTGTGAAATCATGCTACTTTTGATGAGCAGCTAACCTCAATTACCTCCTGCATTCACTAGTAAGACCGGTATCTCACTGGACCAAGATAGCTCATACTGATGCCATACTCACCCTGGCCAACCTCAGGTGGTCATTGAGCCTTTTGTCGCACTGGGATCTAGTCCTTCTCACCACGCCAACACTGACCTCTTCGGCCACTCCTCCCACACAGCACATATCTGGCTGAGCTTCCTCCTCTTGCCAGCACTTGGCATAAGCTGGTCATGTTGATCAAATACTGCACGCAGAAGGGCACCAAATGTGGCCTCTTGTAGAATGCCTCTCCATTTGATCCGATGGTGCAGACAACTGTGCATGGAAATATGTAATAAATGTACAACTCCTCAATGCCAAAAGGGAGACTTGCTGATTTTTAAAATTTCTATCACCTATGAAGATCAACATGGTTTGTAGAGATTAGCTAAAATTTAAATTCACTTACCTGGACAGACTGGAAAATGCACAAATCTTCTCTATGTATAGTAGATCCACCCGATTGATCATCTGATGGGTCACCTGACACTGTCCCCTGCCGAGGGTCCTTTAAAGTGCTGGTTGTGACCTTGTTCCGGGTCACAGCCTGCAGCTTCAGAGAACGGACATCCTGCCCTCCAGTACTCTTTGGCTGGATGACAGTCTGTAACCCGTCCTTACCATTAATTGGTGGCAATGAATGTATTATCAGACGCACTCAGATGGTGGGCCCAGGTGTCAGAACGCTGCTGACTTCCGAGTATGGAACCTGCCATTGGCACGTGACTGTATTATTCAGCACTATATGTATTGAGCATATAAGAACACAGGACCAAAATCTAACCAATACAGCTAAACCAAGATGAACTGTGTACAATAAGACATAACTTGGATATACTTATGGAAAAAATAGATACATCAATCCACTCCCTGTGAACAACTTATGCACCTCCTAATCAGGATCAAACTTGAGTGTTTAAGCTTTTGCTTAGAATTCTAGAGTACAGCCTTCACATACCATTATGTGACATTCCCACAGAAAGGCACTTCTGAAAACGACAGCACTGGCACTTGTTGCGGTTTTTTTTTTGAATCTTACAATTGCGTTCACAGTGGTCATAGTCCAGTTTCAATCGTATTGTTCTCCGAAAAAAGCCCTGTAAAATAAAAATCATAGCAGCAATTATAGAGCAACCTGATTCTAATAGAATACAAGTTATTAGTTTAAATAACATAATCTTTTCAATTCCAGTATTTTTGATTCTCTCAAATGATAGAAAATACTAACTCGACAGTCTGGTCTGATATTTTCAATCCAGACATGATGTCATTTCCATTGATATGGATATTAGGAATCCACTTTCACAAAACAGCAAGTGAAAAGAACTATAAACAGGTGACTTCTATAGCCCTAAAGTTCAAATTTGTGTCCTTAACCAGAGTCATAATCTGTACAAAATTAATTGGTCAAGGAAGTTAATCCAAGTACATTTTAATAAGGAGCCTACTGTTACCAAGATCAACAATTCTGGACAACATAATAAAATAATTTGCAAGTTATCGTTTTCCTATTTCAGCAAAGTGTTTGTGTGCTTCTTGTACACAGCAGTGCTATTTACACCATACACTTCCCAAATTAAGACCACTATTAGGTTCCTTCAAAGATTGAGGCAATAAAAGCATTTGCATTCCTCACATGCAGAAAGGTATCTCACAGTAGCTCAAGCAAAGGAGGAAAAAAACTTGTCAAACACAAGGAAAAACAAAGTTAAAGCAGCAACAAGGCAAAAGTACAGTTGAAGATAAAAGATTTGAGAATAGTTGAAAGGAAGGAAGGCAGCAGCAAGGTGCAAAGAACTAAATAGGAAATTCCATTGGTCCAGGTCTTCTGGACAACAGTGAAGTAGAGGCATATACTGCTAACAGGGTTTGACAGAGAGCCATTATCTTTTTACACTGGACTAGCATGGACTTCCTCTGCCAGCTGCAGCACAGACCAATCAAAGGAACTAGGGAAGGCAAATGGCAAATCACAGGTACACTGAACTCTCTCTCTCTCTCTCTCGCTCCTTTGAGGTCATTAGAGGAAGGCATGCCCCTTGAGGTCCAGCTCAAGTGTTATGGCAGGCGTTGTGTTTGAGTGCCTACTGTCAATGTATAAATAATCACATTATCTTTGACAAGGTGATTGCCATGCAGTTGTTAGTTAAACAGGTGAAGGGCATTGATTATCCCATCTAAATAGAATAAAAAGATACAGCTGGAACACTGTGTGGAAGCTACTGGGAAGTCAGTAGCATTGAGGAGTTTCTTGAAAATAAACCAGCTTGAACCAAAAGACCAGCCTGAATTAATTCTTCCACCATAACCTCTTATTGCGATTAACACCTACTAGTGTCTGCAAGGGTTCCTTCATTCAACTTTTAAGTCTAGTAAACCGTTCCCCACCCATGGCTCCGCTTATCCCTCTTCCTCCCCATCTCTGCTCATCCACATTCCAGTCCCAGCTCTACTCACACTCCGATCCCTCCCCTCCACAACGCTGGCTCCAGTCTTGCCGATGTCGAAGATGATCCAGGGGTGCCATTCGGGGTGGGGTGTGCCAGGCTCTGTGTGCGCGTGTGTGGGGCTGTGTGTGTGTGGGGCTGTGTGTGTGTGTGAGGCTGTGTGTGTGTGAGGCTGTGTGTGTGTGAGGCTGTGTGTGTGTGAGGCTGTGTGTGTGTGAGGCTGTGTGTGTGTGAGGCTGTGTGTGTGTGAGGCTGTGTGTGTGTGAGGCTGTGTGTGTGTGAGGCTGTGTGTGTGTGAGGCTGTGTGTGTGTGAGGCTGTGTGTGTGTGAGGCTGTGTGTGTGTGAGGCTGTGTGTGTGTGAGGCTGTGTGTTTTATGCCTGCTAGGAGCAATCCTAAATAAATCAGGTAAATAACTTGTTAAGTACAGGGCAAATAGCCCAAGCTTATACCCTGACAGGTCTCGACAACGTGCAAAACCATATAGAACCATGGCAAATGAAATTCAAACGGTTAACGCAAGATCTTACATATTTTTGATCAGAATTGGGGACATGATGCAGAAGTAATATTGGGAGAAGTTGAGAGAGATTTGGAACTGATAGTAGACTCCTCACTGCTCATGTTCAGTCATTGCATCGTAGCAATTAACAAAACGAAAACAAATGCTGAGCTATATTATCAAATCAGTAATTTAGCTACGGCAAGCTCCTGAAGTTTTAAAGGCCTGAGGTCAGGCCACAACAGAGTTCCATTCTGGTCACCAGAGTACAAAGGAGACTCAAAGACCTGAAAGCAATCCAGAAGGAAAGGAGATTGCTTCCCCATTAGTCATCCCATAACCCTAGGGAAAGTTAGCAGAACTGGGGCCCTTCACCATTGAAATAAAGCACAAGAATGGAACCTAAAGCAGCACACAAGATAAATGAAATAAAAAGTTAATCAAATATGCCATTTCAAGACAAAGTGACATAGGTACAAACTGACAATGGTAGAATCAGGACTGATGTCAAGCACTGCTTCACTCAGACTAATTAATACCTGGCATGGTCTTCAACGTGGGCAGTGGAAGCAAGAATTCTGGAATCATTTAAGGGTTGGTTAAATCCTCTGATGGGACATCATAGGTTTTGATAGAACAATGAGGGAGATGAGGAAAATGGCCTCTCCCTTCCGTTCAGTAGAACATTAGTTCTTAAAAAAGGATGGCATATGAGCTTAAGGAATACAATGTTCATGCTTTAAGAGATGATAAGGGAGCTAACTGTTCCAGATTTTTGTATACTTTTTTGTACAATTAAATACTCCCAATAGAGCCTGAGAAAAGGCCCAAAGGATTGAATTTAAAATTCCAAACCACCACTTTGAAAACCCACCTGAAATTCTGCAGATCAGCATGTCAATGTCTTAAAATAATTTTCCATTTTTTTTCCTGAAACATTCAAATCTCAAGATAAATGAATCCAGATCTTTCACCAGGAAAGAGTTAAAATTGCTCAATCTACATTGTTGCAGCAGGTGGAGATGTACTGCCAACAAATCTGCAAATATAGCTTTATGGGTTGCAGTGATAAGTAGAGTAATGGTCTCCACCAGCTGTCTTACCAGGATAATTTTTTGCATCAACCAGTCAGGCAAAGAAATCCAGCTATTTGGAAGATGATAGTTGTACTGTAGACTCCTGGTTGCATACCTCCCTTGAGGAATTTAAATTGGAAAGGATAACGTTGTCCAAAACAATTAGTGGACAATCCAATATATCAAACTCAGATTCAAATTCAGCATCTGGGAAAAGGGGCTGTGGTGGGGGTGGGGAGGGTAGGTTGTATGCCAGGGAGGAGACTCCACTTCACTTGGTATTTTGAATATCCAAAATAGATGATTAAGGACATGGGCTGATATCATAAAAGCTTCAAGACTGCATTTAGCCAAGTGCCTAATGCCCTAAGCATCTGAAATCAAGTACCAAAAGTGTCAAAATGTTGAGCAATAAGAGGATTAATCTCTTCTGATACTGTATGTTTAGTGAAGCAGACATAATTGAATACAAGTCTCCTTTATCCTTCAATATAGGAGCCACTGATAAAACATTAAACACTACCCTGACAAAGAAAAGCAACAAAACTCACACTTTCAATAAAAAGACTTAGAGCGATATTGCACATACCTTACAGCCCTCACAGGCATGTACTCCATAATGAAAGCCAGAGGCCTTGTCCCCACACACTCGACACTCTATGCTGAGGCCAGAGGTGGAAGCTTCATCTTGGGCTAATGGTGTAATTGGAAAGATTGCTGATGATGGGCTAGAGGCCGGTGTAAGAATATCTGAAGGTAGATGGGGAAGAAGAAAATAATATTGAAAATCTTTTGACATTAATCAAGTAGTTCAAGTAAAATTGAGGTACGTTAGATACTTTTACATCTTAACTAGTTGTGTTGCTTTTAGAAGTCCTTGAATCAGGGACACAAATCAAGAAGCAGAAAATTGATCTTGCAAATAGCACCTTTCATGATCTCAGGACACCCCGACTTCAGCATTTTTGAAATGTAGACAGTGTTGTAAAGTAGGAAATGTGGCAATCATTTCTGCACAGCAAGGTCCCACAAATAGTAATGAAAAAAAATTACTGGATAATATGTTTTAAGTGAGATTGGTTGATCGATAAATATTGACCAGGACCCCAGTGAGAACACCCTTACTCCTTCTCCAATAGTACTATGGAATCTTTAACATCAACTCGAGGGGACATACAGGGCTTTAGTTTAATATCTTATTTAAAATGTGCCAATTTCAACAGTGCAGCATTTCCTCAGTACTGGGCTGAAGTATTTACACTGTAGAGGAATGTGAGCCCACACCTTCTGACTCAGGTACGTGTGCCATCACTGAGCCATTGCTGACATCTACTGGCAGCAAAGGAATGTTATCACAAATTAATTTATAAATTAAGCAAAGGAAAGAACACCCTACAACTGCCAATGCAAGTGATTTGAATGAAGGTGACACAAACATATTTATTGTAGCAGTGAAGTTCATCAGAGCTGAAATTTTTGAAAGACTTGAAGTCAACAGTTCACTGGAAGACCAGCATCTTTGGCTAAATAATCTCGTTTTATCAAAATCAGAATATAATCTCAGGAAACTGAGACAGAATTTAAAGATATGTCGTATATATTTCTGCATGATTAAGCATCATTCCTGGCCAGATAAATTGCCATTGTAGAATCCAGTCAAAGAAAATCAAAATAGATTCTTTGCTCTTGAAGTCAAAAAGACTAAGACACAAACAGAGCCGCCTGATATTAGTTATCAAAGATTAGTGTCACAAAGTATAAATTCTACAATTCTTGTTCTTGGCTAGCTTCCAAATGCAATGATAGAATGCAGCATATTGATGATGCAATGCATCACACTGAAGAGATATATCAAGAAGTCCTTTTCTGTGAAAATGTTTGACCTTCTTGGAAGCTACCTAACAAAAAACTGGCATATTTCTGTATGCCCTATATAGAGTCGTGAATTACTGCAAACAAAATGAGTGAAATGGCTGTTGCTTTTATCACCCATCTAGGCAATGATTCCAAAATGATTTGTCTATGACAAGATGAACTTTGTTTGCTACTTGCTAGCTTATTTTGCATAGATGTCATACTTATCTGACAATCATTCTGAGTTTGAAAAATGCTGCAAAGCAAAAGGTTTCTCTGATCAGTTTAAATGTTGGGTCAACTCAGTTGCCAATACTCTGTTTTAGGTTTTAATTGTATACCAGGTTTATGACACATAATATTAAGGATAATCTCCCAATGTAGTAATGAAGGACTGCTGCTTTGTCAAAATACCAACAAGAGTTTCCATTTCCTTGCTCAGATGGACATTAAAGATCTCATGGTATGATTCAAAGAGGAGTTGTTTCAGTATCTTGGTCAACATTACTCCCTTAATCATCAAAAACCATTGCTCAAACTTATTTTCATCTTTTTCGTGGGACTGAGAGATATTGATGATGCAAAAAAGCACATAACACATCATTCAAACTTAAACCAGGAGCAGTCAGCAAAATGCCAAAGTACCCTCCTAAAAAGGTCCAAGATATACTACATATGAATCAGCCTAACTTTTATCATAAATTCTGTTCTTATATAAAATTCTATCGGATATACAGCGCACAAACAGACTATTTGGCAATCATTCTTTTATGTTCTACTGGTGCCTACTCCCACCTATCTCCATGTTTGTGGGTGGGTTGGTGGATCTTGAAAGCAATTAGATCAGTGCCAATGAGCCTTTTAAAATGACATTGCAGATCTTGGGCGGAATTGAAACTGACCCATTGGAGTGGTTAGCGAGGCAAGGAGGTGCAGCAGAGACGGGCATACAACTGGGAGGGAAAGTGAAGGTCAGGTGTGTGGTGTGCCCATTGCCTTCCTGCCTGATCAATTATCTCAAGCCAAGGATGGCTTACCCATCCAGAGGCCAATTGAGGTCCTTAAGTAGCCAGTTAAGCGGCTCCCATTCCACCACGTGTAAAGACGACTCAGTAAAAGCTAGCGGCCTTCCTGCAGGTTCGGGGTATGTCCCTCCTGATTGGACCACAGGATGTCCAGAGGGTGCTGCTGTCGGTAAGGGGTGTCCTCAAACACCCTTCCCTCAGTACAACACCCACCACCTTCCCCTGACCAGTCATGGTGAGCCTGATCCTACAACATTTGGAGGTGGGATCCCCAGAATTCAAGTGACAGGACCCTCAATGGCAGGCATTAATTGCCTGATGAGCACAGAAATGAGTTAGAGCTCCTTGAAGTGGCCAAGGCAGGGTGTCTGTCTGTCGTCAGGGCTGCTGCCACCAGCTTTAAATTCAGCCCCTCGTATGCGCAATGAAGTATATAAGATCCTGCAGGTTTAGTAACTTAAACATTCTGATAAAAATTCCAACAATGTGAAAGCTATAGTTGAAAACTATCACTAACATCAATAAGAGTAAGACATGCAGGGAAGGAATAATTAATGATCTCATAGTAAAGGATCCTGCAGACAAGAGAGACATCATAACACGATAGATTGAATCTGAAATTCTGAGCATGAGAAATGAGAGTCTGAAACTTGTGACAATAATGAGGGTATGAAGACAGAATTGGCTGAAGTGGACTGGGATAATCAGTTAAAAGGTAAGATGGTGGAGAAGTGGTAGGGACATTTAAGGAGATATTTCATAACTTTCAACAAAGATATATTCTATTGAGGAAGAAAGGCTCCACCAGAAGGATGCACCACCTGTGGCTAACAAAGGGAGTTGCAGGCAGTACCAAATTGAAAGAAAAGGTATACAATGCTGTGAAGATTACTGGTAGACTAGAAGATTGGGAAAATGTTAGAAACTAGTAAAGGATGACTAAATAATAACAGGAGAAAATAATTTGAGAGATAACTGGAAAGAAATATAAAAACAGACAGCAGGACCTTTTACAAGTATATTTAAAAACAGTAGCTAAAATAAATATTGGCCATTTAGAGAATGAGACTGCGGAATTAATAATGGGAACCAAGGAAATGGCAGAGACTCTGAACAAATATTTTATGCCTGTCTTCATGGTAGTGGATATTAAAAAAATTCCATTGAAAGTAGGGGGCAAAAAAGAACTTAAAAAACAATCACTGGAGAAAAAGTTAAAAACAAAAAACTGCGGATGCTGGAAATCCAAAACAAAAACAGAACTACCTGGAAAAACTCAGCAGGTCTGGCAGCATCGGCGGAGGAGAAAAGAGTTGATGTTTCAAGTCCTCATGACCCTTCAGCAGAACTAGGTGAATCCAAGGAGAGGGGTGAAATATAAGCTGGTTTAAGGTGGGGGGAGAGAAGTGGAGGGGGGGTGTGGTTGTAGGGACAAGCAAGCAGTGATAGAAGCAGATAATCAAGAGATGTCACAGATAAAAGAACAAAAGAACACAGAGGTGTTGAAGTTGGTGATATTATCTGAATGAATGTGCTAATTAAGAATGGATGGTAGGGCACTCAAGGTATAGCTCTAGTGGGGGTGGGGGGGCATAAAAGATTTAAAAATAATGGAAATAGGTGGGAAAAGAAAAATCTATATAAATTATTGAAAAAAACAAAAGGAAGGGGGAAGAAACAGAAAGGGGGTGGGGATGGAGGAGGGAGCTCAGGACCTAAAGTTGTTGAATTCAATATTCAGTCCGGAAGGCTGTAACGTGCCTAGTCGGAAGATGAGGTGCTGTTCCTCCAGTTTGCGTTGGGCTTCACTGGAACAATGCAGCAAGCCAAGGACAGACATGTGGGCAAGAGAGCAGGGTGGAGTGTTAAAATGGCAAGCGACAGGGAGGTTTGGGTCATTCTTGCAGACAGACCGCAGGTGTTCTGCAAAGCGGTCGCCCAGTTTACATTTGGTCTCTCCAATGTAGAGAAAAAGTACTAGGCAAACGTATGGGACTAAATGCTGACAAGTCCCCTGAAGCTGCTAGCCTGCATCCTGGGGTCTTAAAAGCAGCTGCAGAGATAGTAAATCCATTGGTTGTAATCTCCCAAAATTCCCTAAATTCTGGAAAGGTTTCAGCAGAATGGAAAAACACAAACCTAACACCCCTATTCAAAAAAAGGAGGAAGACAGACGCCAGGAACCTATGGGTTGCTAGCCTAACATCTACCATTGGGAAAATTTTGGAATCCTTTATTAAGTGAGTAGAAGCAGGACATTTAGAAAACATTAGAAGTAGAATTAACATGATTTTATGAAAGGGGAATCATGTTTGACAAATTTATTAGAGTTCTTTGAGGATGCAATGAGCAGGGTGGCTAAAGGGGGAAATCAGTAGATGTAATGAATTCAGATTTCCAAAAGGCACTCAATGAAGAAGCACATAAACGTTTCTGTACAAGATAACTGCTCAAACTGTTGGACGAATAGAGGATTGGATAACTAACAGAAAACGGGGAGTCAGGATAAAAGTCATTTTCGGGTTGGCAAACTAATTGGTGGAGTGTCACAGGGATCAGTGCTTGAGGCCTTAACTACTTACGTAACATGGTTGAAGGGGCTGAGCATATTGTGGCTAAATTTGATGATACAAAGGTAGGTGGGAAAGCAAGTTGTCAGGAGGATGCAAAAAGTGCACAGAGGAATAGATAGGTTCAGTGAGCGGGCAAAACTTTGGTAGATGGAGTATAATGTGGGAAAATGTGAGGTTATCCACTTTGATAGGTATAATAGAAAAGCAAAGTATTATTTAAATATAGGGAGACTACAGGTTGCTGTGGCACAGGGGGATTTGGCTATTCTTGTAAATGAAATATGAAAGATTAGCATGGCGATACAGCAAGAAGTTAGGAAGGTAAATGGAATGTTTGCCTTTATTGTAAAGGCAAAGTAGTATAAAAGTAGGGATTGCAACTAGGGTATTGGGTACAATTTTGGTCTTCTTAAAGGATAGGTTTACTTGCATTGGAGGCAGTTCAGAGAAGATTCATTAGGTTGATTCCCGCGATGAATGGGTTGTCTTATGAAGAAAGGTTGGGCCTATACTGGAGTTTAGAAGGACCTCACTGAAACATATACAATTCAAAGGGGGTGTCACAGGGTAGATGCTGAAAAGATATTTCCCCTTGCGGTGGAGTCTAGAAATAGGGGGCTTAGTTTCAGAATAAGGGGTCTATGGGTACTAAAGCAAGCCAATAACTTTTTTTTAAATGGAAAAGGAGGGTAGGGTACCATGAACTAACAATAATTAGGAGTTTGAAGCTGGATTAAATTTTATGGTGTGTTATGATCTTGATAGAAATTTTTTGGAAATATAAAAACTCAGTTATTTATGAAAAGAATGAAGCCACAAGATTCACTGTTTAAAACAAAAGAATTTTGCTGCACCAAAATCAAAGAACATAGGAATACTAGTAACTACACTCAATCTTGAATAGTTAGTTATGTTAAATATATCAAAAATACATCGAACACAATTACTTATACTCTAAATCAAACTTTAATACTCAAATTTCCTTCACACTCATTTGCGTTACACTCCCAAAAAACTCAAGTCAGATACTTAACAGAAAATAGAAGATTAACCACTTGGTCTGAGTACTGTTTCAAAGATTCATATAAGGTTGAGATTTCTCGGCCCTTCCCTTACTTCCAGTAAGGTTGTCAGCAGTCTGAGCCTGCATAGCACCAAGCAAGGCTTGCATGGATCTCATGACCTCAATGACCTGAAACTTTGGGCAGCTTCTTCTTGCGCTGTAGTGCTGCAATGGAAGCTGAGACATCACAACTGGATCCACAAGTGTTATCATGGAGTTGATATGAAGTTTATATACAGGAAAGTATGGGCTTGACACTCTTTGTCTCTGTCTGCACACTCATCAGCTTTCTCTTGTATGTCATCCCAAAATCCTTTTCTGAATCCTCTGCAGCAGATCTCATCTGCAACCTCACCCTCCAATGAGCTGGCATGTACCAAACATGAGGTTAATGGTCACACCACGTACGACTTGCACTTTGTGCCAAATAGCAGGATGAGGGCAAAATGGGATAAGAGAAGGAGCATGCAGCAGGAACAATCTGTTATCCTGGGTGTCCTTGGCGATGCCAGTTGTAATGGCCTCAGTCACTGCCAGCCCAATAATTTTTAGCACCATCTCCAAGGGTCTCAGGAGATGCACACATGCCTCCCACATCACCGCCACCCCACAGTTTCTGCTGCTTACTCCTGTTGGTATGTAGCCTTGTCCTGCAAGAGAGAGGGAAGGTTATGTGTGTGTGCGCATGTGTGTGTTGCAATCCATGTGGGTCATATCCCTTTCATACTTCAATAGCTGGAAATATGTCGAAGCTGCAACATGTGGGTGTGATCCTTTCAGCAATGGCAAGTGTGGGAGGATGGGCATCTGAATGCTGGACACGAGTCCTGATTTGAATGTGATGGGGATGTGGTACACTGAGGTGTGTGTGTGTGTGTGTGTGTGTGTGTGTGTGTGTGTGTGTGTGTGTGTGTGTGTGTGTGTGTGTGTGTGTGTGTGTGTGTGCGCGCGCGCGCGTGTGTGTGCGCGTGTGTGTGCTGGTGTAGTGAGTCGAATACAGAATTGGAAGATGCATTCACTGACCTTGACTGCCCATATGAGGTCTTTAAACTTTTTGCAGCATTGCAGCCAGGTCCTAATGGCAGGCTGTTGAACTGACTTCCATGGCTAAATGCTCCCATTTCTCTTTGCGGTGTGTGCCTGAAGGGTCTCTTGGCTGCTTGAAGAAAGATGACCTCTCCTCTCCTTTTTGCCTCCTGGACTAAGGCATCAGAAAACTTGAACCTGCTCCATGGCCTGATACTCCATTATTCCGTCTTATTCCTTCTGAAACACTTTTTCTATACAGTTCCACCAGTTGCTGCAGCCAAAATGTACCTGCCCTTTAAGAGATTCCAGCTGCCTTTGAGAAGTATTTTTTGCCAAAAAATATACTTTTATCATAAAATACCTAAAAGTCCATTCCAGAACATTTTAAATTGAACATTACGGAAAGTGTGATGATATTTAACTTTTCTCCATTGAGAAGGTGCACTATTTACGTTCAACGACAATCATACAGCCTAAGGGGTTCTATAAGTTACTAGCCTCTTGGTGCACTGACAGAAAAGTGTGAGATGGTGGCCTTTCCCTAATGTGCCTTTGTGGCAGCAGCCCCAAGTTTTATTGGGTGTCCCGGCACAGCCCTGGAACCTTGGAATATGCAAGTCTGCAACACTCAGCCATGGACATTGCTTTGCACTGGAAGACCAGCAAGTCTCAGGCAGACCAAAGTCAGTCTTTCACCAAGTTGGTGATCCTCCAGTAGTTGATACTGGTCTCCGTGTGTGTCCCTGGGAACAGCCCGTAGAGCAGAGCTACTTGAGATGAACCTAAAAAAAACCCCACTGCATCTCCTTCCAGGCCTTTGTTGCTTTTGAAGTCGTATGTGCTGGTCACTCATGCACCAGAGGACCCTGCTGACTGTGCAGCCAGTGACCGGCATAGTTAGAGCTAGGCTACACATCACAATCATGATGATGAGCCGGTAGCACATTTTTCATGAGCATTCTGAACTTAATGCAGCAGAATGCTCAGGTGATGCACCAGGGGGATGTCAAAAATTAATGGTTGATAGTTATGGCTACTAGCCAGGTGACCTTGTTTAAACTAATTCCATCAAAATGAGGCTGAATGATCCAAAGGTTTATATTCTTGCCTTTTGAAGAATCTTTACTTTTAAATCACAGCAAAGAGAATGGGCTTCCCAATAAATAGCGCAGAATGAAGAATACATATTGAATTCCATTTCCAGAAAATACATATTAAAAGGTGCTTTGCTGCATTGCGTGAACATGTACCACACTGGTGTCCAGGTCAAAATGCCCCATGAAAAATGCTGTCCTTAGATTCTATCACTTTTATACTGCTTTCAACAACAAAATGAGATCTGATCAGTCATAACTGTTATTTTCTGTATTCAAATTCAATTAGCTACTTTAGAAGAAATTAACTCCCTCAAGAATACAAGAAACAGGAGCATGAATAAGCCATAAGACCAACTGAGCCTGCTCCACCATTCAATATAATCGTGGCTGATTTTAGGCTTCAACTCCATTTTCCAGCCCCGGCTCCCATTATCCCTTAATTCCTTTGACAGCACCTTCTAAACCTGCAACCTCTACCACCTAGAGTCAGAAGATGCATGGGAACACCATCACCTGCAAATTCCCCTCCAAGCCACACACCAGCTTGACTTGAAACCATATCACCATTCTTTCACTGTGGCTAGATCAAAATCCTGGAAATACTTCCCTAATATTACTGTGGGTGCACCTTCACCACATGGACTGCAGTGGTTCAAGGCAGCAGCTCATCACCACCTTCTCAAGGGCAATTAGGGATGGGCAATAAATGCTAGCCTAGCCAGCAACACCTACATCCCATTAATGAATAAAAAAGGCCAAAAATCAGTCTACCCCAGTTTTAAATGTATTCAACAATGGAGCATCCACTATCCTCTGGGGTAGAGAATTCCAAAGGTTCACAATCCTTTGAGAGAAGTCATTTTTCCTCAACTCGTTATTAAGCGATCAGCCCCTCATCCTGAGACTGTGCCCCCATGTTTTAGACTCAGTGACCAGCAGAAACAATCTCTCAGCATCCACTTTATCAAGCCCCCTCAGAATTCTCTAGGTTTCAATAAGATTGCCTCATTCTTCTAAATTCCAGAGAATACAAACCTAATTTACTGAATCCCTTATCATAGGGCAACTCCCTTATCTTAGGAGGCTGTCACCTCAATTCAGTGAACATTCACTGTACTGCCTCCAATGCAAGTATATCCTTTTCTAAGTATGGGGACAAAAACTGCACACAGTACTCAAGATATAGTCTCACCAAAGCCCTGTACAACTGTAGCAAGACTTCTTTATTCTTGTACTCCAATCCCCTTGCAATAAAGGCCAACATGCCATTTGTGTTCCTATTTACTTGCTGCATCTACATGCTAACTTCCTATGCTCCTTGTATGAGTGCACCCAAGTGTCTCTGAATATCCACACCTACAAGTTTCACACCTTTAAAAAATATTCTGCTTTTCTATTCTTATGACTAAAATGAATAACATCACACTTACTACATTTTACTCCACCTGCCATCTTGTTGCCTACTCAATTAACCTTCTGAAATCTCTTTGCAGCCTGTGTCCTCTCCATGGCTTATCTCTCCACCTAGCCTGGTATCATCAGCAAACTTAGATCCATCACCCTCCGTCTCTTCATCTAAGTATTAATATAGATTGTAAATAGCTGAATCCCCAGCACTGATCCTTGCAGCACTCCACTTGCCACTGCCGGCCAACTTGAAAAAGCCCTATTTATGCCCACTCTCTGCTTTCTATCTGTTAATAAATCCTAAATCCACGCTAGTATATTACCTCCAACTCCGTGAACCCTAATCTAGTCTATTAGGCTTTTATGTGGCACCTTATCAAATGTCTTTTTGAAATCCAGGTTTACTACATCTACTGATTACCCTTTATCTACCCTACTAGTTACATCCTCAAAAAACTCTAATAAATTTGTCAAACAGGATTTCCCCTTAGTAAAACCATGCTGACTTGTTCTAGTTATACTATGCTTTTCTAAGTATATTGTTAAGACTTCCTTCTTTATAGATTCCAACATTTTCCCAGCAACAGATGTTAGGCTAACTGGCCTGTACTTTACAGTTTTCTCTCTCACTCCTTTCTTAAAAAGCAGTGTAACATTTGTCAACTTCCAATCTAAAATGGGACAGTTCCCAAATTGAGGGAATTTTAGAAAATCATAGTGAGCATATCCATTATTGCTGCAGCTATCTCTTTTAGAACCCTAGGGTGAGGCCAGCAGGTCCCAGGGGTCTGTTGGATTTTAGTCCCTTAAATTTCTCCAATACTTTTTCTCTGCTGATGTCAATTTCCTTACTCTTTTAGCCCCTA
Organism: Carcharodon carcharias; assembly: GCF_017639515.1. Taxonomy (NCBI): domain Eukaryota; kingdom Metazoa; phylum Chordata; class Chondrichthyes; order Lamniformes; family Lamnidae; genus Carcharodon; species Carcharodon carcharias. The sequence continues at coordinate 33,110,276 of NC_054487.1, read as the reverse complement.
GGTTACTGTCTACTTCTGGTATGAAACTTGTGCCATCTACTGTGAATACAGACAAAATGTTTATTCAATGCCTCTGCCATTTCCCCATTCCCCATGATAATTTCTCCTGCCTCTGCTTCTAAGGGACTAACATTTACTTTAGCTATTCTCTTCCTTTTCATATACTTATAAAAGCTCTTATAATTTGCTTTTATATTTCTAGCTAGTTTACTCTCATTTTTAATCAACTTCTTGGTGGCCCTTTGCTGGTGTCTAAAACACTCCTAACCCTCAGACTTGCCACTGTTTTTTGCAACATTTTAAGCTTCTTCTTTTAATCTAAATCTTAACTTCAAGTCTGACACAGGTGGGTCTTTCTTGCTGAGTTCTTGTTCTTCAGTGGAATGTATCCTTGTTGAACATTTTGAATTGCTTCTTTAAATGTTTCCCACTGTTCGTTTACCTCTATATATTTTAGTCATTTTTGCCCAATTAAACCTTAGCCAGTTTTTCCCTTATACCTATGCAATTGGCTCTGAGGTTTAAGATTCTTGTTTGTGATTGGAACATGTTGCTTTCAAACTTAACATGGGATTGAATGGTCTCATGGGCACTATTTCCCAGTGGATCTTTTACTATGATATTACTAATTACTCCTGCTTCATTATAAATTACTAGATCCAAGGCAGTTTTATCCCGAGTCAGTTTCACACGTATTGCTTCAAGAAACGGTCACAAAAACATTCTACAAACTCACCTTCTAGACCATTCTTGCCAATTTGATTGTCCTAGTCTATATGAAAATGCAGTTTCCCGCAATTATTACATTCCCTTTGTTGCAAGCTCCAATAACTTTTTGCTTAATGTTCTTCCCAATGGTAGAGCAACTGTCAGGGGGCCTATAAACCAGTGTTTTCTGGCTCTTGCTATTCCTAATTTCTACCCACACTGATTCTACTTCATGATCTTTAGAGGCTAGATCCTTTCTCACTAATATCCTTAGCCTCCCTTTACTATCTGGGTTACCCTTCCTCTTTTGTTATTCCACCTGTTCTTCTGAAATAATGTGTTCCCTGGGATATTTAATTCCCAATCCTAACCACTTTATAACTATGTCTTTGTAATGGCGATTAGATCTAAATCTTTTACTTCTATTGGTGCCACGAGTTAATCTACGCTATTGCAGATGTGTCAAAAAGATATAGTAATGTAAATAATGTTGTTGGAGATTATTTTAAAATAGAGTTTAATGGCATGTGCGTGTGTGCGTGCGTGCGCATCTTAACTGGATTAAAGCCAGCTGGTCTAGAGGCTTTGATGTATAGAATAGAAGTAGGTTTGAAATAGTAATTAGATAAACATAGGGAAATAGAAGGTGAGGTGCAAAGGAGACAATTTGCATTTTGAAATACACCATTCCAAAACAGCGGGTGAAATATTATACCTAACCAGGCGAAGCGCAGAAACAAATGTGTTTATTTTTTCAAAGCTTACTAGTAAAATGGGTATCATGAAACAGTTTTATTGTTAGAAGACTTAAAGTTAAAAAAAACTTAGGGCAGAATCTTCTGTTGGGCAGGCTGGTCGGGAGCAGGTGCGGAGCCGAACGCCACCTATGATCGGCTGCGCACCGCTATTTAACATGGGCGGTCCAATTAAGGCCCGCCCAGCGTGATACATACCCGGTAGTGCTCAGTGTTACCTGTGCGGGCGGGGGAGGAAAGAGTTGGGGCCTGCGCTCATTTGTGCATGCGTGCAAAAGAGCACAGAAATCTCCCTGAGGCATGGAGCTGCCACAGGGAGATTAAGTTCAGTTTTAAAGTTCAAAAAAATGAAAGAATAAAATTATTCAGACATATGTATATGCTTACAATCTTTGTATTAATAAATGTTTAATGTAATTCTATAAAAATAACCTCCCCAGGCTTGGTGGTCCTATTACTATTGAATTCAAAGCCTACATCTCGAAACATACAAACTGCAAAAATGGGTTATGACAGTTGTTTCAAGTTTCCCCTCCGGGATTTGAACAACTCAGCCTTTACCATCAGCTGTGTCATAATAATTGGGGGTTATTTGCAGGATATATTTGTAATTTTTACATTTTTTTGGATTGGTGAATCTTAAGGTTACAAGTACAAAAAGCACTTTGAATTCAGGTGCTGACAAGTTTTTTCTTTAAGTGGTGAGACTGCAAGATGGCTTTCTTAATTGTTAAGACATGTCTGGGAGTAGAAGTTATAACTCTGAGTATCCAAGAGCAAATTGACAAGAGTTGGCAGATAAATTACCATAGGGGTTACCTGAGGGGGCTAGGAAATCAGACATAACTGAAATGATAGCACAGCATTTGAATGGGCTCAAATTCAGTTGCAAATGAAAATGATTGAATTGGAAGAAAAGGAAAGGGACAGGGCATTCCAAAGGGAACAGGCAGAAAGGCAGGAGAAAGAAAACAGGAAAGGGAAATAGAAATTGTGAAGACAGAGAAGGAGGAAAGAGAAAGAGAGAATTCCAACTGAAAATGTTGGCAGCTAAAAACGAGACACCAGGAGGTGAGGAAAGACTTATCTCCAGAGTAGAACCCAGTGGGAGATGTTTAAATTTGTACAAGCTCTTCCAAAGTTTGAGTAAAAGGTATGTTGAAGCATTCTTTATTTCATTTGATAAGATAGTTAAACAGATGAAATGGCCACAGGAGAACTGGACATTATTGCTACAATCCAGGTTAGTGGGTAGAGCACACGATGGCTATGCTTCACTGTCTGAAGTAGTATCGGTGAATTATTGCTGGAGAGAACGTGCTAGTTCTATTACCAGTACTGAGTAACTCATTAAAAGCAAGGTTTGGTGGGCCTTACAGTTTGAAAAGAAATCAAGTGAGGTAAAATTATTTAATAAATACTCCAGATAGAAGAAAGAAGCAGAGGGTGTGTCATGTAAATATGCTTTAAAAGTACTTTGACAGGGAAGAGGAACAAAAGAGGTATTAGTGCTACTAGATGATAAGAAAGAGGTAGAAGTGGAGGACTCAAATTGATTTTCCTCTAATTTAGGGAGGACAGATTTAGCTATACATGATGTCTCTGTAGAATTTTCATCTTTGAAACATCCTTATAGATTAAATCCGACAAAGTTATCACAAGTACAGAAAGAAATGGATTTCATGCTTCATAATGACATCATTCAGTCTAGTTGCAATAATTGGAGTTCGCCTATTGTACTGGTACCGAAATCAGATGGAACACAAAGACTGTGTGTGGACTATCGAAAGGTGAATGTGGTGACAAAAGCAGATTCATATCCTAATCCATGATTGGAGGATTGTATTGAGAAAGTGGGACAATCAAAATTTATCACAAAGATTGACTTGCTAAAAGGACATTGGCAAGCACCATTATCGGAGAGAGCAAAGGAGATAGCGGCTTTTGTGACACCAAATGGCCTATATCAATTTAAATTCATCCATTTGGTATGAAGAATGCACATGTGACATTTCCGAGACTGACAAAAAGTAATTGAAGGTCTAAGTAATTGCACTGTTAATATTGCTGACTTAATTGTTTTCAGTCAGACGTGGGAGAGCATTTACAATAAGTGGAAGAATTATTTACTCGGTTACAAGAAGCTAATTTGGAGATGAACTTGGCTAAAAGTGAATTTGCAAAAGTGAAAGTTACGTATCTAGGCCATACCATTGGACATGGTAAGGTGGCTCCAAGAGATGTGAAAGTCAAAGCTATTCTGGGTTCCCCAGTGCCTACAACAAAAGGAGAAATTTTGAGATTTCTGGGCATGAGAAAGTTTTACTGGAAATTTGTAGCAAATTTTAACAGTGGTGGTTGCTCCACTGACTGAACTATTATAAAAGAACAAGAAGTTGCAATGGACACTGGAGGGTCAGAATGCATTGAGTTTGAAAACTGTATTTAACTACAACACCAGTTTTGGCAGTACCCAATTACACTAAGCAATTTAAGTTGGCCATTGACACAAGTGATATAGGCATTGCGGCCGTACTGTTACAAGATGATGACACTGGAATTGAAAAACCAAAAGGGTATTTTTCATGGAAGTTGCATGCAAAACAGAGAAGATATTCAATGATTGAAAAGGAGATGTTGGGTTTGGTGTTAGCATTGCAGCATTTTGAAATCTATGTGACAAACAATTTGTCAGTAACAAGGGGACAGGTAGAGCTGGATAGAGGGCCAGTGATAGGTGGAGATAGCCCCTATCACTGGCCCTCTATCCAGCTCTACCTGTCCCATACACCCCCCCTCCTTAAACCAAACTTTCATCTCTTTTCTATTTTTACTTAGTTCTGTTGAAGAGTCACATGGACTCGAAATATTAACTGTGCTCCTTTTCGCAGATGCTGCCAGACCTGCTGAGTTTTTCCAGGTATTTTTATTTTTGTTTTGGATTTCCAGCATCCGCAGATTTTTGCTTTTAATTTGTCAGTAACAGTTGTTCATTCAGACCAAAATCCTTTAAAGTTTCTGGACAGATTGAGACAAAAGTGCAAGGCTATTCATGTGGAGTTTATTAATGCAACCATTTAATCTACAAATAATACATGTCGCTGGACAAGAGAATCTGATTGCAGATGCGTTATCAAGAGTTTGAAGCTTAAAGGGAAAATTGGACATATTTTAAAACCTGGAAACTGAACTGCAATGATTTCTGCTAATACCAAGGATACATGTCCAGTCTCTTCTCACCTACATCCATGATTCCTCTGATGTCCTACGTAATATCAACAATTTCCAGTTCTCCAGCCCTAATCATCTCCTTTTCACCATGGACGTCCAATCCCTCTACAGCTCCATCTGCCAACAGGAGGGCTTTCTGCTACTTCCTTGAACAGATGCCCGAACAATCCCATCCACCACCATTCTCCTCTGTCTGGCTGAACTTGTTCTCTCACTGAACAATCTCTCCTTAAACTCCTCTCACTTCCTCCAAAAAGGTGTGGCTATGGGTACCCGAATATGCCTGACTCTTTATAGGGTACGTGGAACTTCCCTTGTTCCAATCCTACTGAGGCCCCCTCCCACAACTCTTTTTTTGGTACATTGATGACTGTTTTGATGCTGCTTCATGTTCTCGCCTGGACCTGGAAAAATTTATCAATTTTGCTTCCAATTTCCACCCCTCCATCACCTTCACATGGTCCATCTTCGACACTTCCCTTTCCTTCTTTGACCTTTCTATCTCAATTCCTGATGATAGACTGTCCACCAATATTCATTACAAGCCCACCAACTCTCTCAGCTCCTCACACCCTGCTTCCTGTAAGGATTCCATCCCATTCTCTCAGTTCCTTCACCTCCGTTGCATCTGTTCCGATGATGCCACTTTGCAAAACGGCGCTTCTGACAGGTCTTCCTTAACCAAGATTTCCCACCCACTGTGGTTGACAGGGCCCTCAACTGTGTCCGACCCACCTCCCGCACCTCTGCCCTCACACCTTCAGCTCCCTCCCAAAATATCACTTTTCACCCCACCAGCCTCTGCATTCAAAGGATCATCCTCCAACATTTCCCCAACTCCAGCATGATGCCACCATCAAACATCTTACCCTCACCACCCCCACCCCCCCTGCCTCCACCCCGTTGACCTTCTGTAGGGACCGTTCCCTCCTGCAGTCCCTGGTCCACTCCATCATTCCCAGCACCCCATCCCTCTCCTTCAGCACCTTCCCATGCAATCGCAGGAGATACAACATCTGCCCCTTTACCTCCTCCCTCCTCACTGTCCAAGGGCCCAAACACACCTTTCAGGTGAAGCAGCGCTTCAATTTGGTATACTGCAATCGCTGCTCCCAATGCAGTCTCCTCTACATTGGAGAGACCAAAAGCAAACTGGGTGAGCGCTTTGCAGAACACCTTCGGTTGGTCTGTCCACAAGCATGACCCAGACCATCCTGTTGCTTGCTATTTCAACACACCATCCTGCTCTCAAGCCCACATGTCCATCCTTGGCCTACTGCAGTGTTCCAGCGAAGCCCAATGCAAACTGGAAGTACAGCACCTCATCTTCCGATTAGGCACCTTACAACCTTCCAGGCTTAAACATTTGAGCTCAACAACTTCAGACCATGAACTCTCTCCTCAATCCCACCCTTTTTTAAATCCTTTTTTCCAAATATTCATTTTCATTTTTTATTTTTTATTATTTTCACTTTTATTCATTGTTTTATCCCCACCTTTTATCCTATTTTCGATCTTTATTCCCCACCACCGTCCACTCTCCCCCAACCCACCCCAAGGGCCATCTGTCACTTGGTCATGTTGTCTTTTCAGAGTACTTGCCCTTGTCCTGCTATTATCACATTCTGCTTTCTTACCTTAATGCCACTATCCGCACCTGCTTTAGTCCTTACTACTACCTTAATCACCCTCTTTGTCCTTTTGTTCATGACATCTTTGTCAATCTCTCCTTTGCCCCCACCTATTGCTGGCCTTCCATCCAGCTTCACCTGCTCTACCCCACTTAAACAGTATAAATTTCATCACATTTTTACTTCTCTTTAGTTCTGAAGGAGAGACATATGGACTCAAAATGTTAACTCTGTTTTTCATATATATATTCTTCTGAATTCCAGCGAATATAATCCCAACTGACTCAATCTCTCCTCATATCAGTCCCGCCAATCCAGGAATCAGTCAGGTAAACCTTTGCTGCACTCCCTCTATAGCAAGAACATCCTTCCTCAGATAAGGAGACCAAAACTGCACACAATATTCCAGGTGTGGTCTCACCAAGGCCCTGTATAATTGCAGCAAGACATCCCTGCTCCTGTACTTGAATCCTCTCGCTATGTTATGTTAATGCATGCATCTGGTAATGTAATAGGTTAAGTATATGGATAAGTACAGGAGATAGTGTAAGATGGTTTAGTAAAAATTAAGCCATCTTTTGGAATTATGACAATTCATTTTTTTGATAAGGAGGAGTTGTCAAGAAGATATATTAATTTCCAATAACATTGACACTATTTTAAAATAGAGGGTCTGTGCCTATGTGTGTATGTCTTAATTGGATGCCTGCATCTCGAAATATACAAATTACAAAAATGGATTATGACATTTGTTTCAAGTTTCCCTTTGGGATTTGAACAACTCGGCCTTTACCATTGGCTGTGCCATAATAGATGCTTTGAGCATTCAGATAAAGATCCTTAATTTCATTTTTTTTTCTATTCCCTGTAAAGGCCTTATTTGCTGATGTACAATTTTCATTAAACTCTTTCCATTCCTGTCCCATTCTGCTCATCTTTACCCACATCACTATATTATTCAAATACCTTAACTTTGGATTTCTATATCTCCCTTTACCTGAACCCACCCTGCCCCCACCACCTCTGTTAGTTTAAACCCTGTACACAGCCCTAATTATATGATTGACAAGGGTACTGTTCCCAGCTCGGTTCAAGTGGAACCCACCCCAATGGAATAGCTAACTTCCTCCCTGAGTACTGATACCAATGCCCCATAAATTGAAACCCCTTCTTCCCACACCGCTCAGCCACGTATTTAATTCTCTAATCTTTATGACCCAATGCAAATTGGCATGTGGCTCAGGTAACAATCCAGGGATGATTACCTTTGATGTTCTGCATTTTAACTTTGACGCTAACTCCTCAAATTCGCTTAGCAGAACATCATTCTTGGTTCTACCAATGCGGTTGGTTCCCACATGGAACACAACAGCTGGATCCTCTCCCTCCAAATTCTTCTCCAGCCATGAGGGGATGTCCTTAACCCTGGCACTAGGCAGGGAATACAACCTTCGGAGTTCCCTGTCATGGCTGCAGAGAACAGTATCTATCCCCCTGACTCTACTGTCTCCTATCACTACCACATTCCTCTTTGCTCCCCCCCCGACTTGAATGGCATCCTTCACCATAATGCCATGATCAGTCCACTCATCCACCTTACAGTCCTTCTCCTCATCTACAGAGGTACCAAGCACTTTGTACCTGTTGGACAATGTCAGGGGCTGAGGCTCCTCTATCACTACATGCTGGTTCTCCATACCTGCTTGACATGCAGTCACATCCTCCTGTCCCTGACCAATGACCAACTCTAAATTTCTTCCTAGCCTAAGGAGTGTAGCCACCTTCTAGAATAAAGTGTCCAGGTAACTTTCCCCCTCACTGATGCTTCACAGTGCCTGCAGCTTGGCCTCTAGCTCAATGACTCTGAACAGAAGTTCCTCAAGCTGCAGTCACTTACTGCAGATGTGTATGCCTTGGATCACACTCCTGGGAGAAATCCCACATTCTGCAGTCGCAACACATCACCTGCCCTGCCATCTTTATTGTGTTAACTAATTTATTTCTTTTTTCTTAATTTATAATAAACCTTACTACTCCCTGTTAGTTTTACTGCTACTACTAGTAAACTTTACTACCAATGAAACCTAATTTATTAGTCATTGAAGATAAGCAAGCAGAATATTCACCAACCACTCACCTGTTCCGTGACAACACATTTTGATTTTTCTCCAAACACAGTCAGTCCACAGATTGAGCACATTCCCCTTAGCTATTTAAAATGAACTCTCTCTCAAGGCTGTTTAAAATTAACTCTCACCGCACTGTTTAAAATAAACTCTCACCTCTGTCCATATTGCTTAAAATGAATTCTTGCCTCCCTCTCCATGCTGTTTAAAATGAACTCACGCCACTTTCCGCAGTTTAAAATTCCTCTTTTAAATTATACCAATTTCACTTTTCACAATGATAAATTGCTGATGAGTCCCACATTCTCAAGAGAGAAACTTGGTCCATTTGTTATTCTTCCTTCATCATCATCAATCTATTTATGCACTTGGTTCAAGTGTTCATTAGGTGCTTTATTAGATGAATCTACATGTGTCTTTCTCTGATCTAGGTCATTTAGCACCTTCATTTATCATAAAGTTAAGTGGTTACTCTGCAAGATCATAGGGTGGTTAGTCTTACTTGACGGAATTGATTAAATTATACAGCTGGTGAAATGTTCAAAAACTGACAAATGTCCCAAACTTACCATTAATACGATTAAAACAATTAATGTCATTTGAGACAAAAACAGAATTACCTGGAAAAACTCAGCAGGTCTGGCAGCATCGGCGGAGAAGAATTTGAGAATTAGTGCCACAGTTATTTCTCCTATAGTAGGGCAAAAAGGGTTCCAGTATTTCATCAGGGACCAAAATAAATAAATTTAACCCTCAGGTCAGCAGTGAGATGATGCCTTTCAGAATGCTCACTTACTCAAGGTTACCAGGTTAACAAACTCGATTTCCATGAGAATGTGAAAACAAAACAATTTGAACTGGGACCAAATTCTTCCTAAATGGCCAGGAAAATGGTCTAAGAGGATTTTAACAAAAGAGTGAATATTATTGCTAACTCCAACTCTGAAGTTACAATGGTGGAAGCAAAGAAAAATAGGAGAGTCCGCTGCTTGAAAGCAAAGGATGCAAAGAGTGAAATATAAAGAGTAGATATAATAGTAAAAAAGTTAATTGCATAAGGAAAGCATACTTTTCAGTTTTTTGAAGCTATATATTTTATTACTACAATAATGGTCTTGGCATCTCAGCAACATTCACTGCTGTGTAAGGGGTTCATTCACAGTGCGTCGACTTAAGGGTACAGAAATCAATGGAGCTGTAGATTTTTAGAAATCTCTCAATATTCCCAGTTATTATCCACATTGGTGAAAACAAAATAAAGGAAAATATGGCATATTAGATGAACTGTAAACATCTGTCAGCTTTACGAGTCTAGACTGAATGCATGGGTCACTGAAATGCAAACATCAGTTCTAATGTAACACAGATGAAGGCATCATCAAATGAAATGCATCGAGGACTCAGGTTGTGATGAACAGTCCTTCTACTCCTCTGGCTAATGACGACCTTCTGTGCTATATTATTCTATGGTTCTGTGTTAGTGTAAAATTTGTATATTAAAAGCACCAGTGTATAAGTTGTGCTCACAGGCAGGTACGGAACTGTGACCTATGAATGTAACTCTTAAGCGAATTAATACAACCCTCCATAGACTAATATCAGTCTGAAAAACCAACTCAGATGGCACTTGCTTCTAATAGAAAATACCCTAATTTGAATAGATGAGCTGCAGTTGCCAATAAATGGCTTTGTTCTCGGAGTAGAATGTTCGATTTGTCATAGCACAACAGTTAAGCCTAAAGAATGAAAGCCTAAAGCAGTATAGGATCATACACTGTAATCATACTCACATGGACCAATTGTCCACTCACTGAAACATTTGGAAAAAATAACTGCCTAATCAAAGTAAATCCCCTACCTGGTACAGTTTCATTTGATCCAGGACCATTTCCTGAAGTCAGGTTCTCATCAATGCTGAATGTCTCTGAACTGTTGTCCCCTACAGATTGTGAAATGTCTTGTACATTCTCCATTTCCTGTACCAATTCTCCAGCCAAGGGGGTCCCAGAGTCATTTTCCAATGGCGATAATGGATTAGAGTGGATCTGTGTGTCTACCATTCCAGTGGACACTGTCTGGCAGTACAACAGTCATTAGTCTATAAAAAGAAGCCAGTTCACTAATGTAAATTTTCACTGAAATTTTTTTTCCATCAAAATGAAAAATTACATTTCATATTACATTGAATAATGCATAAAGAACAGGAAATGGTGGTCAACAATATATGTTATCCAGATTTCCCCAATATTGAGCATTCCATGCCACACGTATGCTGGGAAAAAAAAAGGAAATTTTTACAAGCTCTAAAAGAAATAAAATGGCACGAACAAATGGACCTTGAAAGAAATAGGTTATCCAAATAAAAATTACATTTTCAGTGAAAAGGGTTATTGTGGTTAAACTTAAAAATATTGCCACTGTAGAACTGAAGTCATATGTGGAAAATAATTCAATTGCTAACAATGTAGTATCTTACTTTTTAAAAAGAAATTGATTTTGATCTTAACCGATCTTTGCTGTCGCAGCAGTGAGATCAGTATATTCTGTTTAACGTAAAGTGACGAGGGAGTAGATGCTGGAAAACCCACTGCCTAAAAACTACTGCTTATAAAAGATAGGATTTGCTATCACCTGTGGAATTGTACACTAGAAAGAATTATTGCTTTTGGGGAGAAAGGTCTATGGCAATAGAAGAGTATTAAGCTTACTTTTCATATTCTTAAATAGGAAATTCTAATAATACAGAAAAGATCAGACAACTGTTACACGATTTTATTTTCATGACTGACAGAATTTATAATTCACAAGTACTGCAGGCTGCATTAGGATAGATTTTTTTTACCAATAATAAAAAAAGTACTGGAATCCATCATCAGCACCAACCTCAAATGTTGAATATTGGGATTGTTGGCATCTAAGATCTGCCTATAAAAGAAGGTTGCTTTCAAAGTACCACCAATTTATTAAGCCCTTTGAAAATGTGTTAAAAAAAATCATTCACAGGACAACGGACAAGACTATGACCCATATCTGTGCAATGGTGTTTCATCAATTAAATGGAACAGCAGATAACGATGGACTGCATGGTACATCCAGTGGCATTCTTAAAAACAGTTGAATGCTCTCAGGAACACCACAACTAATGTTAACAAGATCTTGTACTCCAACCTCTGGGTTAGCACTTACTGGATTCTCCATGCTGAAGGACTTTCTGCAAGAAAGATGCAAGTGTGATGGCCATGTGTTTTTCAGGAAAAAAACAATACTTTAAAGTTTAGATGGGTGACCTTAAGAACTAGGTTCCCTGAAATATTTTTCTTTGTGAAAAGCAGCTCGCTTTAAGTAACTGATCATATGGTCAAGCTGCCTGGGAGATAAACAACAGGAAAAAAAAGTCAACCAGAAGTTAATTATAGAAGTGAGTAGGTCTCGCTGTGGTTCTGTGTTCAAGCAGTTTGGTTTTTAGGTTTAGAACAAGCTAGATGCAGGAAGCATCTGTATCAAGTAGGATTCAGTTGAAATTCTATGTGTGGTCTAAAAGGATTTTAAAAAATCTTGACAACTGAGGGACTTGTGAATTGGATTTGAGGAAAGCAAGCTGAGGAGAAAGAGAGGTGCAAGTCAAATGTGTAGAAGGAAATTTGAGTTAAGAAATTCAGTTTAAAGTCTAACTAACTGTGTTCATTATACTTTTATATCTTTAACATAACTATTTAAGATGAGTGTAGCTATTAGTATTCATGTTCTTTGATTTTTGTGTGGTAAATTTCTTCTGTTTTAAACCATGAACCTTGTGGCTTCATTCTTTTAGTAAATGCCTGGGTTTTCCAAATTCAACATAAACATTGCTGAAGTCATAATACAGGCTACCACGAGCTGTGGACTGGACCATGTGGCTGGATGAACTTGCTGGAGAGGTGCACTCGCACCAGGGAAAGACAGGGACAAAGTATTTTTCTTTCAGGACAATTCAACCTTCATGTTATCAGGCTAGCTTACTCAGCTGATTCATAGAGCCAGGAGATGAGTAGATGCTGGCTGCCATTATAGCAGAAGTGGTGCCTGTAATTTGAGGGGCAGCTTCTGACCTTGCTGAAGGAAGCAATGAGTCACCCTGGCCCAGCAAACCCTTGGGAAATCCAACAGCCTGCTGCTTCACTTCCTTTTGTGCCAACTGTTGCTCAGTTGGTAGCCCACTTGTCTGAACCAGAAGGTTGAGAGTTCAAGTCCCACTATGGAGACCTGGGCAGAAAATTTTAGGCTGATACTCCAGTGCAATACTGAGGGAGTTCTGCACTGTCGAAGGTGCCATCTTATAGATGGGGCACACAGAAACCGTAGTAAGCATATGGTGGAGGGCATGAATTTTTAAGGTAGTGGACGGAGTACCAAAGAAGCAGTTACATTGTCCTGGATGGTGTCGGGCTTCTTCAGTGTTGTTAGGGCTGTGCTCATCCACTCTCACTCCTGAATTGTGCCTTATAGAAAGGTTTTGGGAACTCAGGTGGTGAGATTATCAACGAGAATTCCCTACCTCTGACTTGATCTTGTAATCCACACTGTATTTGTGTGGATAGTCTACTTCATTTTCTGGTCAATGGTGCTCCCCAGGATGGTGGGGATTTAGTGAAGGTAAAGCTGTTGAATGTCACAGGGAGATGGTTAGGTTTTTCCTTGTCTGAGATGGTCATTGTCTGGCACTTACATGGCATGAATGTCAGTTGCCACTTATCAGCCCAAGCCAGAGTGTTGTCCAGGACTTAATGCATACAGGCACGGACTGCTTCATTCTGAGGAGTTGTGAATGGAACTGAACACTGTGTAAACATCAGTGAACATCCCCACTCCTGACCTTATGGTGGAAGGAGGGTCATTGATGAAGCAGCTGAAGATGGTTGGGCCTAGAACTTTGTCCCGAGGAACTCGTGTAACAATGCCTTGAAATTCTGAAAAGTTCTATATAAATGCAAGCTTTTCTTAGGGTAACACTTGTAATTCCCCTAATGCCGATTCTAACAACTTGCATTTGGATAAGTGCCTTTAATGTAGTATAACATCACAAAGAGATTCATGAGAGCATTCAGAAAATGTGACACCAAGCCAAATAAGCAGATATTAGGACAAGTGTCCAAAATATTGGGGAAAAGGTAGGTTTAAGGATCATCTAAAATAAGGCGAAAGATATTGAGAGGCAGAGAGATTTAAGGAAGGAATTCTGCAGCTTAGGTCCTAGAGAGTTGAAAGGCACCAATGAAGGGGCTAACAGAAATCCAGAATGCTCAAGAATCCAGAACTGAAGAACTGCAGAATTTGAGGGTTGTAGGTCTGGAGGAGCTAACATCGAAATGGAGGAGCAAGGCCATGGAGTGATCTAAATACAAGGATAGGAATATTAACTTAGCTTGTTGTTGGTCTGGGAGGCAATGTAAATGAGTAAGCAGAGGGGTGATGGATGAATGGAACTTGGTGCGAGTTAGGACATGAGCAGCAGAGCTTTGGAGGGGCAGATGTGTCTGGATGGTGGATGATGGGACACTGTCCAGTAGAGCAATTTTCAGAATCTCACCACACTTCTCATCAAGGAAAGCATATGTGAGAGAAAAAACTGCTGATAGAAACAGCATATTCTCATGATCAATAAAATTCAAACATTCATACTTAAACGTGTTCTTGGGCTTTTGTTTTGTTTGTTAAATATTTCTGCTCGAGAATTCGACTGAATGGCCATTCACGATTGATGAGCTATAATATGGTTTGAGTTACAGACCATGAGAAACTTGAACCTGGAATGCTTGTATTAGGGAGCTTAAAAACTTAAGCAAATTGTCTCTCAAATAAGAGTTGGCAGATTCCCCAATCATGTTGCTGCTCAATTAGGACTGGAAGGGAAGGAGGGAGGTGCAAAGGGAAAGAAAAGAGGGGGGAAATAAAGTAAGATAAGACTTGTGTTTATATAGTGTGTTTCATGACCACCAGGAAGTCCCAAAGCACTTTTCAGCCAATGAAGCACTTTTGAAGTGTAGTCACTGTTGTAACGTAAGAAATGAGGCAGCTAATTTGTGCATGGCAAGCTCCCACAAACAGCAATGTGACAATGACCAGATAATCTGTTTTACTGATGTTCATTGAGGGATAAATATTGGTCAGGGTACTGCCTCATTTTAATTGCTCTTTAAATGGCAATTTTGCTGTATATAGCACAACTATTATTTCAACTACCTTTTTTGGGGCTGTGTTGCAACATCCCCATGGACTGAACTTCAGAACCACTGCTTTAGCAGTACATATTGTATTCTATGTGGCTCCAGCCAGAGGCAATGGCTGTGAAATTTGGCTACATAGCATCCATAATTTTGAAAGCAAAATGACATCTGCAGTGCTCATGCACAATTCTGGTGTAGTAAGAACCAGACACCATCTTGGTGAAGGCATTAGAGTGTTAGAATTGCACACTGGAAGTATAGCCAGATTGTGATGTTGGTGTGTAACATTAATTTAATGCCACAGAGCTGCCATTTTCAACCTTCCTGCTCCAGCAATCGCCATCTCTGAAAATGCAAAGCTGAACATGTATTCAGCAGCAGGAAAGGCACACCACAAGGGTGATTTAACGGGATCAACAGTAATTTGCAGATTATTTGCGAATTAATCTCTACTCTCTGCTGGAATTTGTGGTGGATGGAAGAGTTGGTTAAACTGGATGATATCTGAAAGGAGTGATGCTACAGGCATTAGGATATTTGTGTTTTTGCATTTATGCTTCTTCAAGCTCCTCAAAGGTTGACAATAAAACGGTGAGTTAAGGCTTAACACAAATTATTAAACTTTTATCTCACAACAAATAAATATTATTAGCTAGATTTTGCATTCAGCAGTGAAGCAATGGCATTTGCCAACGTCTTTGAATAAAGATGCCCATGAAGATCTGGCAATCTCGACAGCATGAACTTTCCCTTTGCAAATGGCAATTTAAATCAGGTGCCAGGTCAAGGGGATCTCCTAGTGTGCAACAGCTGTCTGACGGTAGATCAGCAACCTAAAAGATAACGTTGTCCCTCTCTCCATTAATGCTGCCTAACCTGAGTATTTCTGATATTTTCTGCCTTTGTGAGATGATTTATTTCTGGTATTTATGATTTCCAAAGCAAACTTATTAACACCTTCATAGAATCGTTGAATGGGTACTGTCTGGAAGGCAGCCATTTGGCCTGTTGTATCCATGCCCACTCTATGCAAGAGTAACTCACCTAATTGCACTCTGCCACATGTTTCCCATAGTCCTGCAAATCTTTTCTCTTCAAATAATTATCTAATTCTTTTTTGAAGCCTTGGTTAAATATACTTCCACCACATTCTCAGGGAGGACATTCCAGATCCTAATCACTCACTGCTTGAAAAGGTTTCCCTCATGTCACTGTTACTGTTGTACACCTTTGATTGGGTGTGGTTATGTTTTCTGTATATATTTCTAGGGGAAAGATGCAACATATCATGTGATTCAGACTTAGTCAGTTTGTTCTGAAGAAGTTACCAACTCAGACGTGTACAAGTTCTCCAATTGTATAATACTGCTACTGACTTCTAAAATTCTTCATAAATTAACCTACATATTTTTGTATTAAACAATCCCTTATGCATGGTTGGTGCCTTGAAGTTTATCTAGTAAGGGCAAGGAGGAGTAAAGCAAACAAAATGCCAACAATGGGGAGCTTTTCATTTTCAAGCACTTCAACACAACATGCCAGTGCTGATGGGAGATGCCAGTAAGCAGAATAAAATCTAAAGTTTACAACCTCTCAGTCAATGCAAAATGTGTGGTCTCTAGCCAAAGTTACAGCGCTCTCTAAGTTCAGCAGGCAGCGATGGCACGTCAAGAGGTTCAGTGTCAGGCAGTGCTCAATCAGGAAATGCGAGCAGCTGGGAGGTGGGCCAGGTCAATTGCAACCAAGGGAGAACCGAGAAATATCACAGGAATCAGGCCAAGTACGCATGCAAAATCAAGAGTTGATGAAAACTGGGAGTGTCTTCGGCACCAATGCTTGTTTTGTGGAGCATCATGGTGTGTTCCCACCACAACTCAACTTCTTGGGTGTAGCTTCAGAAACATGTGAACAAGCAGCAACAGCACCACTCATCCCAAGTGCTGCAGCAGTAGTGGAACATGCAGTGGTTAGTAGAGTAAGTACAAGTAACTGACGCACTGCAATGTATTTTAAAATGGTAGAGAATAAGAAAGGTCCAGGGAATATTGCAAAAATGCTCACAAAATTCAAATGTTAGCTTGGAAGGCAGCTGACTCAGTTTAAACTATTTAAACAATGCACAGAATTATGGTTTGTCGACTTGGGGCATCTGAACCAAACAAGCAGGCCATAAAAGATGCTTATAGCCATTAGAAATGAAAAGGCTCAACACATCTGGATTCACAAAAGACGATCAAAAAGATCCCAAAAAGATTTGGGCAATTTTGGAAGACCAGTTCAGAATCAAATTGAATTTCCATATCTATCACTTGGAATTTATGCTATTCCATCAACAGCCTAAGGAATCCATAGAACATTTTATTGGTTGATGCAGAGAAAAAGGTACCTACTCTGATTTTTCAGAAGCAGAGCTAGAAGAGAGAATTGCCGAATTAGTGATTGAAATGTGTCGACTGGAGTGGATGCAAAACGATCTACTGGACAAATCCAAAAGCTACAGCATCAATGAGCTCCCCAAAGATGGACAAAAGTATGAGGCAATTATGGCAGGCCAACAAAGCTTACAGGTCTTATGTGCAGCCCCAAAAGTTGACAGTGACTAGAATAGCCAAACAGAGGAAGACGTAAAAGGTGCAGACTTCTACATGCACCAAAGAGTTTCACAGCATTTCATGATTTCTGCATTGCATGTGACAAAAAGGGTCACTAACTGCAGCAATGCAAAGGAGTAATGATCAAAGGGGCCATGATAAGTTGTGCAGACTGAAGCAGACCGTAATCAGGCAATACCTTTGAGCAGCAACAACCACCATACCAGATCTCACAAAAAATGCGTACATGAGGTGGTGAACAAAATGGACAACAATGATGATGATCAAGATACTGCATGGTGTAGTGAGCACACATTCCACACCATCCATGTTGCAGAACACAGATACCATTATACCGTCAGAAATATTTGCCATGATTCAGAAAGCAGTAAACATTCATGATTAGCAAAAATATCCATGGGGCAAGTACCAATATACCGCCTCAGAAGTGGAAGGCCATGGCGAAACCCACAATTGTGAAGTTTTCAGCATATAGTAGCTACGTTCTTCAGTCTGTAGGATCCATTGAGCTGGAGTGTAAATAGATCCAGTCATCCTGGATTTAACAGGTGTTCTACGTAGTCAAAACCAAAGGCCCAGCGATTGCAGGTCTGCAGGTAAACAGGCACGTTGAGATCTCACAATGGCAACCATCCATGGAAAAAGCCAGATACCACATGGCAAATCAGCATAAAATGAACCATTCATTCAGTTTGCAATCTGGCATCGCAATATCCCAAGGGCTTCGGTATAATTGCCAGTTTTCAGGGAGATACAATCTTAAAACATTTGAGAGAGAATGCCAATGGTGGATCAATTGATCCACCAAGTAAGTGCAGCATCCACATGCAGGCCAAGTTGAAGGTTGAGCTGGACAAAATGAAAACAGATGGGATCATTCAGAAGGTACAAGAGCATAGGGATTAGTGCAGCTCAATCACGTGCATCATCAACAAGGAGATGATGTTTGAAAAAAGCTCGACAGATTTGTTTACATAAAATCCCTACTTTGGAAGACCTCAATATAAAATTCATGGAAGCAAAGTTCTTTTCAAAACTTGATACAAACACAGGTATTGGTCAGTACATCTAGCAGAGAAGTCCCAGGAGCTGACTACATAGCATGGTGACACGTAGTGGTTTTGCCAATGAATTAATAATCCAGAGACCCAGGATAATGCTCCGGGGGCTCTGGGTTTGAGTCCCACCACACCAGATGGTGGAATTTGAATTCAATAAAAATCTGGAATTAAAATGATTAAAATCTGGTTCACTAATACCCTTTAGGGAAGGAAATCTGCCATCCTCACCTGGTCTGGCCTACATGTGACTCCAGACCCACAGCAATGTGGTTGACTCTTAAAATGCCCTCTGAAATGGCCTAGCAAACCAGTATCAAACCACTAAAAAGTCAATAAAAAGGAGTGAAACCAGACGGCCGATGTGGCAGCGACCTAAGCAATGGAAAAGACAATGGCAAACCCAGCCCTGTCGACCCTGCAAAGTCCTCTACACTAACACCTGGGGGCTTGTGCCAAAATTGGCAGTGCAGTCTCTCAGACTAGTCAAGCAACAGCCTGACATAGTCACACATGAAATCATACCTTACAGATCATCAGACACCACCATCAACGTCCTTGGGTATGTCCTGGGAAAGAGTTGCCCTGGGAGTCCTCAACATTGACTCTGGCCCCCATGAAGTCTCATGGCATCAGGTTAAACATAGGCAAGGAAACTTCCTGCTGATTACCACATACCTCCCCTTCAGCTGATGAATCAATCCTCCTCCATGTTGAATACCACTTGGAGGAAGCATGGAGGGTGGCAGGGGTGCAGAATATGTTCTGGGTGGGGGACTTCAATGCCCATCACCAAGAGTGGCCCAGTAACACCACCACAGAGCAAGATGGCCAAGTCCTAAAGGACAAAACTGCAAGACTGAGTCTGCGACAGGTGGTGAGGGAACCAACAAGAGGGAAAAACATAGTTGACCTCATTCTCACCAACCAGCCTGCTGTAGATACACCTGTCCATGACAGTATTGGTAGGAGTGACCATCGCACATTGCTTGTGGAGATGAAGTCCCAGCGTCACACTGAGGATACCCTTCACTGTGTTGCTAAATGGAATGGATCTCGAACAGATCTAGCAACTCAAGACTGGGCATCCATGAGGCATTGTGGGCCAGCAGCAGAATTGTACACAACCACAACCTGTAATCTCATGGTCCAGCATATACCCCATTCTACCATTACAACCTTGCCAGGGGATCAACCCTGGCTCAATGAAGAGTACAAGAGGGCATGCCAGGAACAGCACCAGGAGGTGTCAACCTGGTGAAGCTATAACACCGGACTACTTGCATGCCAAACAACATAAGCAGCAAGTGATAGACAGAGCTAAGTGATTCCACAACCAATGGATCAGATCTATGCTCTTCAGTGCTGCTACTTCCAACTGTGAATGCTGGTGGACAATTAAACAACTCACTGGAGGAGGAGGCTCCACAAATGTCCCCATTCTCATGATAGAGGAAGCACACCAGTGCGAAAGACAAAGCTGAAGCATTCGCAACATTCTTCAGCTAGAAATGCCGAGTGGATGATCCATCTCAGCCTCCTCTGGAGGGCCCCAAGCAACATAGATGTCAATCTTCAGCCAATTTGATTCATTCAATGTAATATCAAGAAATGGCTGAAGGCACTGGATACTGCAAAGGCTACGGGCCCTGACAATATTCCGACAATAGCACTGAAGACTTGTGCTCCAGAACTCGCCATGCCCTTAGCCAAGTTGTTCCAATACAGTTACAACACTAGCACCTCCCAGCTATGTGGAAAATTGTGCAGGTTTTCCTGTACACAAAAAGCAGGATAATTTCAACATGGCCAATTACCACCCCATCAGTCTACTCTCCATCATCAGTAAAGTGGCGGAAGGAGTCATCCACGGTACTATCAAGTGGCACTTGCTTAGCAATAACTGCTCATTGATGTTCAGTTTGAGTTCCGCTAGGGTCACTCAGCTTCTGACCTCATTACAGCCTTGGTTTAAACATGGACAAAAGAACTGAACTCCAGAGGTGAGGCGAGTGACCACTCTTGACATCAAGGCAGCATTTGACCAAGCGTGGCATCAAGGAGCCCTAGCAAAACTGGAGTCAATTGGAATCGGGGGAGAATTCTTCACTGGTTGGAATCATATCTAGCTCAAAAGGAAGACGGCTGTGGTTGTTGGAGGTCAACCATCTCAGTTCCAGGGCATCACAGCCAGTGTTCTTCAAGGTAGTGTCCTAGGCCCAACCATCTTCAGGCCTTCTTTCCATCATAAGGTCAGAAGTGGGGGCGTTTGCTAATGATTGCACAACGTTCAGCACCATTCGCGACTGCTCAGATACTGAACGCAGCAAGACCTGGACAATATCCAGGCTTGGGCTGACAAGTAGCAAGTAACATTCACGCCACACAAGGGCCAGGCAATGACCATCTCCAACAAAAGAGAATCTAACCATCGCCCCTTGACATTCAATGGTATTAGCATTGTTGAATCCTCTACTATCAACATCCTGGGCAGTTATTATTGACCAGAAACTGAACTGGACCAGCCACATAAACACTGCGGCTGTAAGAGCAGGTCAGAGGCTAGGAATCTTGCAGCGAGTAACTCACCTCCCGACTCCCCAAAGCCTGTCCACCATCTACAAGGCACAAGTCAGGAGTGTGATGGAATACTTTCCACTTGCCTGGCTGACTGCAGCTCCAACAAAACTCGAGAAGCTTTACACCATCCAGGGCAGAGTAGTCCGCTTGATTGGCACTCGTTCTCTAAACATTCACTCCCTCCATCACCGACGAACAGTGGCAGCAGCGTATTCCATTGACAAGATGCACTGCAGAAACTCACCAAGGCTCCTTCGGCAGCACCTCCCAACCCCACGACCACTACCACTTAGGACAAGGGCAGCACATGCACGGGAACACCACCACCCGTAAGTTCCCCTCCAAGCCACTCACTATCCTGACTTGGAAATATATGGCCATTCCTTCACTGATGCTGGGTCCAAATCCTGGAACTCCCCTCCTAACATCACTGTGGGTGACCTACACCATAGGGACTGCAGCGGTTAAAGAAGGCAGCTCACCACCACCTTCTCAAGGGCAATTAGGGATGGGCAATAAATGCTGGCCTAACCATATCCCGTAAAAAGTGAATAAACAAAAACAATTGAACATTATTGCTTCCAATGCCTTACTTTTGGGCTATCCATTAGCCATGATATTTCAGG
The DNA here is from genome assembly GCF_017639515.1 of Carcharodon carcharias. NCBI lineage: Eukaryota > Metazoa > Chordata > Chondrichthyes > Lamniformes > Lamnidae > Carcharodon > Carcharodon carcharias. The sequence goes on along the minus strand of NC_054487.1, from coordinate 33,088,746 downwards.
TGCACATGGATTGCATTACATGTACAATGCCAGGATGCAGATGGATTGCATGTGATACAGCCATCATGGGAAGGACAAAACAGAAACATGATCAGAATTTACATTGGCTGATGCAAGCGGCATGTATAGGACTGGTATTTAATGCGCAAAATGAATTTCTTTAGGTCCATTTATTTGAGTGCTGGTATCCATACTGGTCCGAATAAATTAGAGGATATCCATGCAATGGCAACACCCCATGGTCAGGAGGATCTTCAACAATGCTCTTCAACTTTTTGTCTCCTTCCATTCAAAATTTCACACAAATATTGTCATCTTTATGAGAATTGTTGAAAAAGGAGGTGCCCTTCCTGTGGCAGGAAGACCACAAACATCTCTGAGGAAGTAAAGGAGTTTGTCGGAAACATCATTATTGCAATTTTATGATCCCAGAGTAACTAATCTAGCAGTGGATGCATCCCAAAAAGGCTTAGGAGCATCAATATTACAGAAAAGTAAACCCATGCTTTCACTTCAAAATCCCTATCTGCGGTGCAGTCCAGGTATTCTAACTTTGAGCAAGAGACAATAGCCTTGAGGTTTGGAATTATGCATTTTCACACCTACTTGTTCAGCAAGCAATTGGTGGTGGAATCTGACCACATTCCTGCTAGAGATGATCCGAGGGAAATCAGTACCTAGCATATTGCCGAGGCTGCAACATCTACTAGTAAAGATACAGGGCTATGACCACGAGGTTCAGTATAATCCTAGTAAATTGATGGTCACATCCAATATACTCAGCAGGTTCCCAATCTAGCAAAGATTGCAGATGTGTCCCTAGATCTACAGGTCGACTTGATTGACATTGAACTTGGAAGACATTCTACACATTGAGAGGCAGTAGTATAGTGATATTGTCACTGGACTAGTATGCCAGAGACCCAGGGTAATGTTCTGGGAACGTGGGTTCAAATCCCACTGCAGCAGATAGTGAAATTTGAATTCAATAAAAATCTGGAGTTAAAAGTCTGATGATGACCATGAAACCAATGGAATGTACCTCAACCATCTCCTCTTTAAAGGTAGCCCGCTGTTCCATTACAGTGTTGTCTGCCTATCTTTGACAATTGCCAATAGTCGTAAAAACCCATCTGGTTCACTAATGTCCCTTAGGGAAGGAAATCTGCCATCCTTACCTGATCTGGCTTTCATGTCACTCCAGACACACAGCAATTTGGTTGACCCTTAAATACCCTCTGAAGAAGGGCAATTAGGGATGGGCAATAAATGCTGGCTTAGCCAGCAATGCCCATATCCCATGAACGAATAAATAATTAACCTGCTCAATTTTGCACAACATGTGTCAGCAACTACAGAAGGAGACAATGAAAGACTCTATGCTTCAGGAACTCTGGGAAATGATTATAGAAGGATGGCCTGACTCCATTCAGGATGTCTACAAACACGTGAGGCAGCTCTGGGTTTATTAGGAAGGGCTAGGCATATCCCAGAGTCATCTTCAAAGGCAAGCAGGTCATCTTACCAGAATCATTGTGATGTGACATACTTCTTCAACTTCAATCAATCACACATGGGTATAAATTGTACGAGGCTAGTGAGAAAGACAGTTTATTGGCCGAGTATGAACCATTGAAGTCACAGTTAAGAATGGTGAGGCGTACAAAATTATGAGGGGAATAGATAGAGTGGACAGGATAAAATTGTTTCCCTTGGTGGAGAATTCTAGAACCAGGGGACATAGATTCAAGATAAGTGGCAGAAGGTGTAGGGGGGACATGAAGAACTTATTTTACACAGAGGGTAGTGGGTGTCTGGAATTCACTGCCCAAGTTGGTGGCAGAGGCAGAAACTTTAAACTCTTAAAGTACCTGGATCTGCACCTAAAGTGCTGTAAGCTGCAGGGCTATGGGCCAGGTGCAGGAAGGTGGGATTAGAAAGGGCACTTGGGTGTCCTCGGGCTGGTATGGACAAGATGGGCTGAATGGCCTCCTTCTGTGCTGTAATTTTTCTATGGTTCTATGTCAGGAAAATATGCCAAATCTTCTATATTGAGCCTGGTTCTCAATTATTTTATCCACCTGACATCAGTCATATGCATCCTTTTTCTGTTTCATCTTAACCTTTATCACTTTTGTCATCCAAGCAGCTCTGGATTTGTTTGCCTGGCCTTTCTCTTGCATCGGAACATACCTTAATTGTACCTGAACCACCCCCTCTTTACAGGCAGCCCAATATTCCATTACAGTTTTGTCTGTCTATCTTTGACTCCAATTTATCTGGGCCAAATTGTTTTTTGTCCCATTGATGTTGACCCTTCACCAATTAATTATTTTTAACTGATAGCTCCTTGTCAGTTTCCATTGCTAACCTAAACCTTATGATGCTATAATTACTAGCTCCTAAATGTTTCCCGACTGACAGCTGACCCACCTCATTCCCCAGAACCAGCTCCAGCAGTGCCTCCTTCCTTGTTGGACTAGAAACACATTGATTTAGAAAATTCTCCTGAAATCGCTCTAGAAATTCCCACTCTCTCTATCCTTTACACATTAATTATCCCAATAGACTAGGATAGGAAAGTCCCCCATTGTAATTACTTTATAATTCTTGCATCTCTATGCAATTTCATTGCAACTTTGTTCCTCTATATCTTCCCACTAGGTGACCTGTAAATACACCCAAAGTAGTGGTATCTCCATTGTTTCAGACATCTCCCAAATTGCAATAATGCATTTGCTTTAAACACTGCATTTAAGTATATTGATCCTGCTTCCAAATGTTCAAAATACTCAGAGATATATACCTACACAATCCAATTCCTTAAACAAAAATTATATCATGAGAACCAAAGAGAAAAACTCAATTTAGTAAGATACACTACCAATATGACGCATGGGAAGTTGCTACACTTCATTGTAAATTTTTTTTAATGACCTAGATCCCGATACATTTAATCAGAAAAATCATGCTGTAACTTCATTACTAAAGTACAGTTTTTTCCACTTACTTTAGCTTAGATTTTTATTTCCTGAATGTAAAATTCATCTTTTTCAATTTACTTTGAAAAAGCTGCAGTACTAGAATTTGGGCAACTGCCACTCACTAGCTGGTACCAAACATCAAAACAGAAATCTTGCTAAGTCATACTGTAATAGGCTCGTGAGTAGATATGCAGGCACACATTCTTGATTTATAGAAATAAATCTGACTCATGGCCAAAAGCTGTAATTTGACTCTGGTTTTAAAATGGAGTTATCATTATCTTAAATACAAAAGCAACTTTGTTCAGTTTCTGCTGGTCTGTATTCGAAGTAACAGTATATCAAAAATATAATTCCCTGACCAAAGCAACAAAAGGAGAAAGTATAATGTATAGGATTTCCAAAAATAAAATTAATTAGAAAGAATTACAATTATCTAAAAAGGGGATTTTTACTATATTGCAAGTACAAAAGAATAATGTATTTTCATCTCTAAACAAACTTTGGACAATTAGTTTCTTTATTATAGGGCTACACCGCGAATTTGTGCAGCCACAGGAAAGGACATTCCCTTACAGCACACCAACTTTACCAACTTATAGTAACAGCAGCAGGAACATCACACCAGCCAAACATAATGGGAAATCACAGCCGCATTATTTGTTATTTTTCAGCCATTCTTTTAATGGTGGTGCACATTTGGAAATTGCACCTATGATGCAAAAGGCAATTGAAATTGCAAGTTGAAAAACCGCTCAACAGATTATTTATTATTTCTATTATAAATAAAATTGTGTATCACATACATAAAATAAGTTGCAATGCAATGGCCGAAAAGTCTACTTTAAAAATGACTAGTATCCATACGATGTTAATTTGATTAGTTCTAATTTCATTAAAAAACTGTCAACAATATGTCCTTCAGACCCATGAACTGCTTTAGGACTTTTTCCTTACTCATCCTGGTAGCAAAAATTGTAATAAAGACTAACGTATGAAAATTAACTGAAAAGACAACAAAGGCATGCTTCACAGGGTGCAGGATAAAATGACAAGTGCATAATTTTTCTGTATCTTCCTTCCCCCATCTTCTGCATTTGAATTTCTGGATTTAAACTTACTGAAAGTGCAGGAAGAAAAACAATTTCAATTAATAAATGTTAAATAAAAAGTTAACTATTAAGACTATGAATTGAAGATCCTCCGATAGCCGGAGAAGCAGAACAATGAAGTCTGATTCAGAGGATTTAATTAAATTCCGTGGCTAAACCACCATTCAAACTTAATACTGTCCTCAAAATAGTTTTTGCTGTAGCTTCCAGAAGCAGCACTGCTCTCCAGTACCGAAGACTTGAAGGACTGGCTAGATCAATCCCAACCCAGGAAAAAAACATGTTACCCAAACACTGACTTGCTCTGATAATCTCCATGGAGAAGTTTACAGCTGGAGGACACAAAAAACAGACATGGCACCATCAAATTTCTAGGTGGCAATCTCCACACATAGTTTTGGTCCACTCACGCTCTAGTATTTTGAATAAAGAATGTATTGTACCATCTGATGTTTTTATTACAGATTTTAAATATTATGAAGGTTGTTAATAACTTGCAGTACTCAAAATAGTTATGAGTATGATGTCAGGGTGAATGGGTTTATTCAAATTGATAAGAGTGAACAGGTTCATTCAGATAAACAAGTGGGGGTTGGTAAGGAGCAGGCCAAAATTCTGCAATGATACTGAATGTCAAAGGACTGCAACATGGGAACAGTCCTTTCAGTTCATTGAGGGCAAACTCTAATTTAGGAAGCTTACTGTGTACAATGTGTTAATGGTTGACTGATTTAACACAACACTGTCTGGACTCCTTGCTTCAAATATCTGTTGGATACTGAAATCTGATATTATATTCTAGACTTAACAACAGCATTTATGAATGCATGCAGAGTACAGCTGTCTGCTTGTATTCATTGGCACCTCCATAATTTTTTACTTTTTTAATCTTATTTTGTGAAAACACACATAGTACTTATGACTGGAAAAGTGAGTGGTAAGAAATGATGGAGAAAACACAAGAGATACATTAGGGTTGCAATGTGGGTTTGGTTGGTAAGGAAAACAAAGCAATAAGTGAAAAGAGTGACAAAAATCACATAACAATTGATACTGGCTTGTATTTAAATAACTTGGTATTACATTGGTATTAATTCAACACAAAAATACTTGGCTATTTGCAGTGCAAATAAAGGTCAGGTTTCAGCTGACTTGGGACGAATCTGGTCTGTCATTGTAATTCACAATCAAATATAACTTTAGCAATGTTTATTCTACAATCTGATTAAATTTGAGACTTACTGCACATACTTACATTTGAGATGACCCACCTCTAAGTGACCCCACCCAATTTCCTAGTCAAATGTCTGAAAAATATCCATAACTTATGTATAAGAGGTCCCATCAATGCTCAGAAAGCAGAAATTTTGATTTTAATGTACCCTTGCTTGTTCCGCATGGTACAATGAATGTGTACAGAAATGGTGAAGCAGACTGGGGCCCAGTGAAAGGAGAATAAAAAAGAAAAGAACAGGTCTGGAGGAGATTGGCATCAGGCCATATACACACACTATTTATATATGTAATGGAGAAGTTTGGCATCAGGCCATATACACACACTATTTATATATGTACTGGAGGAGATTGGCATCAGGCCATATACACACACACACACATACATATATTATATATACACACACACATATATATATATATATATATATACACTCTCTAAAGTGAGCTATAGTGTAATCCACTACAATTGCTCCTTTGCAAGACTCCTCTCTCAAACTTCAATCATCATTGATCTAAATTTTTAGTATTTCAAGCAAATATATCCTTCATTTGCACACAGTTTGGAACATAAGGATCAGAAGTAGGTATTATTAACACAAACATGCTGAATTACTGTTACCCAGGGTGATTCGATGGATTGGGCAAGTTGGAAGCATGACAGTCATCAATAATCTCTGATCTTGGCAAATGCAGAATTGCTGTGACAGCCAGGTCATGTTATTGGGAAAGGAGAATAAAGTGATGGTCGTGCTAACCAATGCAGTCATCTGTTATAGCAGCACATTAGCTGATATTACAATGCTAACTGAGAATGAGATAGAAGTTTAACCATAGTAACATTGCCAACCAGGACAGGATCATTCTTATGTTGCATGCTTTATTTGCTGGTCGACGTAGAAGACAAAAAAATTTACAACTGGCTTCTTTTGGACACAGAGCAAACTGCAACAGGTGGGTGCGCCAATTTGGTATTTACCATCCTTGGCGGGGACTGTTATGTTAAAACTTGCAACTTTCCAATTATGAAGTACTGGGCTTAAGACAATTTGAAAACAAACTTAGTGCAGGGGTCAAGAAAACTTGTCAAAATGAACTATAAACACATACAATAAAGTATAAATACAGAGAAAGCCTCTGATAAAAAATACAGTAATGCAACAAAAACCAAAACATACAAAGCCTGTGACAATTTAAGAAATTCCCCATACATGGAGCATCCCTCATTCCCATTTGAAATGGGCATATAAGAGAAATATTGCAAATAGGCTACAAAAGCTGCAGAATTGGAAAGTTAAATATTTTGTATCAAACCTGGAGCCTTATGAGGGCAAAGAAACCAGATGGACCCAAACACTTAGTTCACAAAATTAAGGCAGCAGAATGGCAGTCTAGAATAAAACTGGCATCGTATCAGCTCTCCCAGTTCTGCCATCCTCCATGTTCATCCCATACCTGTTTTTACAAGTCACTGCAGAATCTACCTGACAAGTCAACAGGCAGAACGAAGCCATGAGTACGTCAATGACCAAAGTTTGTTCTGGAAACCATCCCGTTTCAACAATTAGGGCAGCAACCAGATGTTGAATCTGTTTGGGGAATATAACCATTTTCCCAGAGGGAAAAGGAGGTCTTTCCTGTGATGTAGTGAATTTAACAGGATGGTGTTCAACTTCTCAATGTTGACAACTGTAGCTTGAGGGTAATACAGAGTTACATAAATATCTTCACCCCTTCCATCCCAATCCATCGAGGACATTGGGATGATAGGAATTATATCAGAGTGTTACAGTGAGGTGTTTGGGATATTTCGGACAGTTACAGTGAGGGATGTGGGATATATCAGAGTGTGCGTTTCCAAGCAAATGATAAGCAACCCTTAACTTAATAGCTCTTCAGGAGCAGTAGTAACCAAAGAACAGGTCATTCACTGTTGCAGTTGGAGGCAGTCAAATGTTGTGCCTAGAATGTTGCCCTGCAATTCAGCAATTACATTCACCAGCTGGATTCCTGTGGATTCCACTGGTCCTTAGTCCACTGATTTAAGGGATGTGTTCCAAAGGCTGAAAGCAATGTGTCTCAAACGGGTCAGCCAAGGGAGAAGAGATTGAGTATACTACAAAACCTGACCTGTTAGGACAAAGGCAATTTGAGAGACCACTATTATATCAGATTCTATGTGAGCAACCTTATAAAATGCCCCTCACTGGAGACTACAAATATGGCTGTCACTACCAGACAGAACACACCTATTGAAACCACCAAATCCCCTTGAAGTAGGGCGCTAAGTTGGAAAGGGAGGAATGCAAATCTGGGACAGGAAAATCTTTCCAGTGCTGTTTGTAAAAGGAGTCAACGAATGTCATGCCCTGCAAACACTCAAGGTAAGTCTTCTCACAGTTGAGGAGAAATCCTAGAATGTTGAAAATGCCTGCTGAATGGGCACTCAATTGTAGCGATCTTATAGGGCAACTGTCCGGGTACAGGTAGATATGTAAATTGCATATCCTGAGACATGTCAAAACAACAGACAGGCATTTTCCTGCTTGCCAGGAAAAGATTGAAGAGGAGATTCTTGCACTAGCGACTAAATCCCTGAGATAAAATCTTATATTTTTGATGACATGGCTAAATGACCATGGAAAAATGGATACTTCTTGGATGTTTGGCAGCTGATAAGATTCTAGGGCACACAGCCTTAGCTTATCAGTGTTTCCAAGGACGAGGAAAAGGTTGGTGCTTTCTAATTGAACTTTATGGATTATAACTTCAAGTGTGCTTGATCGCTTCTCAAATGCACTTGAAACTTTAGCTGTCAAAAAGCTATTAATTTCCTTACTTTTATTATTCTTATTTGAAAGAAAACTTTATTTATTTTATTCCATTATTTCAAGAGGCCACCCAATTACAACACAAGCTTTGATTATGGTGATTCAGGGCAGAGACATTGAAGGAATGCAATCTGTTTCTTGGCTTTTGCTATTGTTGTGCACAGTCTGGATATGACACTATTTCTCTACTTAAGCACCTCTCTAGATCAACATTTTTAAATTTGGGAACAAAACAGAATATCAACTGTACATAACAAAAACAGTTTTTTTGTTTTTATCATCAACTGTATATCCCACTTCAAAGTACTTACTGGACAGCTATCCATGAATTCTTGATCAATTTATGATCCTGCACATTAGTGTTCTGACGTAACATGCAGCCCAGTCTCCATTCATTAAATGCAGGGAGTGGTGAGGTGCAGAATGATAGAGGGAGATTGAGATTATGGGAGGGGGACTGAGATTTAGACTGCTCGGCCAGTGGAAGGGAGACTAGATGATTGGTACTGGCAGGAAATTGGGTACTGGGATAAGAGAAGAGAGGGAAAGAGCCTGGAAGAGGGGAATTGGGGGTGAAAAGGAGACTACGGAAAATAGGCGTCAATTAAGGAGGAGACTAGACAAATGGTGATTGGGTATGTGAGGCTGGGCTGAGGAGAGAGGGAAACCAGGGTCTTGAAGTTCAGAATGATTGGGAATGGGATGGGGTGAGCATTGGGTTCAGTATTTTCTGTAGAATCAGGGCCAGTAGCAACAAACATGGTGACCGGGCAGTGACATCAAGAGAGAAGTAGCCAGTAAAAGGGATGAGTGAAACTTGGGCACCTTACTATCAGTCCACTACTATTAATAGTATTAGAAAAATTGTTTTCACTGGTGAGCATATGGGAACAAGAGTACAAAGACTGAGAATTTTTAAGAGTGTTATGGAAGATACTCTCATCAATTTTACATCACAACGTCCAATACATGGAGTAACGAGATGGAGGAGGATTAGGTTCGAGCCAGAAGGGGAAGTAAAACAAACTTTCCTTACAATTTATTCAGTACCCTCCAGAGTACCTTTTAAGATCCACTATTTAATTAATAACTGGAAAAATTAGTCAGAGTTTGCACTACACATGTCCCACCTGGTTTATCATGAATTTTGCAGATGGGTCCTGAAACAGGCACAGTACTCTTCTTTGCACACTTAAATTTATCCAATGCTGATTCACACAGTTTCAAAATATTTGGGGATCAAAATGGCAGTGATCAAGCTGCTGGCACAGATTAGATGCAGGTCAAGGATATTGTGCCTAGCTTGTTTCATTCCCAAGAAAAACAGGCAAAACGCATACCAATTTCTATCCGATGTGTTCAAATAACTTTTTGTTGAATACGGTCCACACCAAGTCCAGAATGTTGTATCAGGCCCACAATTAAATCAAGTTTTACATGCCTTCATTCCTTAGGTACCTTTACGCTTAGAACACGAAAAAATGACAATTTAGCAACAGCAGTTTGATCTGCACTCTAAATTGTGATTCTTATAAACTATCCAAATGCCAATGTTTTATTAATTCCAAGATAACAAGACTGAAATATGTTAACAAGCCTAAACAATAATGAAGTTAACTATTCAATTGCAGCACCTGAAAGTGTTTCAATTTGTTAAGCTTATTAACATTATTGCAGATTTTGTGACAAATAAAAAGAATTAACATCTAATTCAATTAAAACCGAGCTGCCTTTTTTCCCTTGCAATCTTGTACACATCAAGATAAAAGTTTACTTTCTTTACATATTAAAACTCCATCATCCATCATTATTTTAACACAATCAGCAACTACTAGATACAGTAAGAAACTGATGATAAAATATCAATAACTAAATCTTGCTATTTTTTAAAAAATTCTTACATGGGACGTGAGCAAGGCCAACATTTGTTACCTATCCCTAATTGCTCTCGAGAAGGTGGTGGTGAGCCACCTTCTAGAACCGCGGCAGTTCATCTTCTGTAAGTGCACCTACTGTGCTATAAGAATGGGAGTTTCAGGATTTTGACCAAGCGACAGTGAAGGAACGGTGATATAGTCCTAAGTCATTGAAACCTGCAGGTCATGGTATTCCCATATGCCTCTGCCCTTGTCCTTTTGAGGTGGTAGAGGTCACGGGTTTGGAAGGTGCTGTCGAACAAGCCTTGGCGAGTTGCTGCAGTGCCTCTGGTAGATGGTACACACTGCTGCCACTGTGCAGTGATGGGAGGAAATGAAAATTTAAGGTGCTGGATGGGGTGCCACTCAAGCAGGCTGCTTTGTCCTGGATGATGTCAAGCTTCTTAAGTATTGGAGCTGCTCTCATTCAGCAGAATAGGGTGGAGAGTTTTCCATCACACTTCTGACTTGAGCCTTGTAGGTGGTGGACCCCAGGTTTTGGTGGGAGTCAGGAGGTGCATTATTCATCGCAGAATCCCCAGCCTCTGACCTACTCTTGTAGCCACAGTGGTTAGTCCAGTTAAATTTCTGGTCAATGGTAATCCCCAGGATGTTGATGGTGAAGTATTTAGCGATGGTAATGCTGTCAAATGTCAAGGAGAGATTGTTAGATTCTTGCTTGTTTAAAATGGTCATTGCCAAACACTTAGCTGGCAAGGAGCAATCGTGCCACACATCAGCCCAAGCCTGAAAGTGTGTTGCAGCCTCATCAGGTTGGCACCTAATTTTTTAGGTATGCATGGTCCTGTTCTTGGCATGCTCTCCTGCACTCTTCATTGAATCCTGGCATTATGGTAATGACAAAGTGAGGGATATGACAGGCCACTTGGTAATAGGTTGATGTTGAAACCAACAAATTGGAAAGGCTTTGAATAGTCACCACTGATCATGGGCATTGAAGCACTGCTGCTCAAAACATTTCTGCCCTCGATGAATGCTTTCACTGCTTGACAGGTGATTGCCATCTGCTTGGAAGGCACTGCAGCTGTATAGCACATCACTCATGTTTAGCTGCACTTCCCTGTTACCAGCCTTCATGGGAGCATGGGAGCAGCTTATGCAGCTCTCCTTTCTACCTCTGTTGAGGTTCAAAAGCAGCAGCTGGATTTCCATCACAAGGCAGATGGAATGGGTCCATCTGGAGGGAGGTATGACCCCCCATAACAGGGTCTACAGGCAAAGTGCATCAGGATGTTCAGGCTATCATGACAAGTTGCTGCTGACATCTGCAGGCTCTTGCAACAAGACCTCCTTCCCAGTAGACCAGGTGGGCCCACATTGCCATGGCCAAAGTGCCCATCACTGAAGGGCCAGCGCCCACCCCAATCGACCACCACCTCCCCAGCAGGTCTCTGCCTCTCGCCAAATTGTACGTTTTCTTCACCTGCAAGAAGGCAGAGAGATGCATGAGTGTGTGTGTGTGTGGGTGTGTGTGTAAAATAGCCTAATGTGAAGAGGAGGTGAGGACACCATTTGTATGGGTGACTATAAGGGATGGGTCAATGAGGACAATAGGCTGAGAGTGAGCGAGTGTTGGATATGCTTAAGGGGATCTGAGGTGCTTGCAAGGAAAGGAAAAAGTGAAACTCCAAGTTGCATTGACCTGAGGCATGTTATTCAGGAAAACGCTGGGCAAGTCAGACTGCGGGTCCTAGAAACCTTAAATAATTATAGTGTTAGCTTGTTATGCCCTCGAGATCCTTCCTAGATTCTCTTGGTGCATTGTCTCCAGGTTAGAGGAGTCACACTCATTCTGATGGTTTCCTCGGCCACTTCCAAGCATGCGCGCATGGTCGGAGAGATTGTCCTCTTCCTCCTGTCCTCTGGAGAGCTCAAATCCCACAGCAGGACTTCCAGGTAAGAGTGAGACACCTGGGGGCAGTCTTTCCATGTCATCTCTTCATTCCTGTGTTGCTGTTGGTAAGCTTTCCTTAAACATTCCATGGTCCCTTTAATTATAAACCCTTCAACAGGATGGGTACGTCACCCTGCCATCCCTCTCTGGTTGGCTGGGGAGCCCAGTAGCGGGCTTATCATTGAGTTGCTCTGGTAAAGAGCACATATAAAAAGGTTGGGTCCCAAACCTAAAAATTGCCCCACCATTGCCTGAGCAAAGGTTGGAAAGATTCCACCCCCTATCCTGAAACTATCGGACAGGCATGCACAGCCCATGAATAAGGGATGTTCCGACTCCTCAGCAGATTTAACTTGTATTGCATATTACAAAAATGTATTATTCTATAAAAATATAGATGTTATGCCATGTAATGCACAATATATCAGGGCCATCAATTTATGGCAACTAACTAATTGGAAGTCTGGTTTTATTACATTGGATTCTGTGTTTTATCTGTTTTGGTGTTCACTTTCTCTGCCTGTTCATTTTTCTGTGAGAACCGAACATCAGTGGCCTTGATTATTCTTATATTCGTACATGAGTGGCATCTATTTTATATATATGTGTAATATATATTTATAATTCCTTTACTAGTGTAATTAATCTTCATCCTTTACTTTGTTTTATAGCTGAGGATACTTAAAAAGATGATATGCAAGAAATACAGGTTGCAGATGGGTTACACAGCACTACTGAAACTGGGGTCATGGGGTTTAGCAATGCTGAGGAGGTGGCTTTGGTTGCATTGGAGAGAATTAGGCAGTACTGGGGTAGGGGTGGTGTTGTTCCATGGGATAGATATCATGTGGATTGGCAACACTATGAACAAGGTGGTCCTTACTGGTTTGGTGGCTTCTAACACATCTCCACAAATGTTGAATTATTGTTTTCTAATTACTTACTGGCAAAATAGGCCAATGAGAAATAACCATATGATAAAAGCTATAAAAATCATTCAGGTGTTTCAAAGTGTAGCAAAAAGGGGTGATACTTGGTACTGCACAAAACTTGTTGATAGGAATTAATCTGTGAAATATGTAGGATGCACACATTATATGTAATATATTAATAATCAAATTTGTGTGGTATGAAAGAAAAAGATAGAATTCCATTTGTATAACACTTTTCATTTACTCTGGCTATTCCAAAGTGCTTTTATCACTTAAGTACCCTTAAAGAGTAGTCACTGTTGTAATGTAGGAAACATAGCATCAGTTTGCACAAGGTCTCACAAACAGCTACATGATAATGAACAAAGAATCTGCATTAGTGAAAAGCAAAATACTGCAGATGCTGGAAATCTGAAAGAAAAACAGAAAATGCTGGAAAAACTCCGATCTGACAGCATCTGTGGACAGAAAGGCAGAGTTAACACTTCGAGTCTGTATGAACCTTCTTCAGAGCTACAGAGAAGTAGAAATGTGATGAAATTTATACTGCTTAATGTGGGTGGAGCAGGTGAAGCAGGTTTAGAAAGCCAGTGATAGGCAGGGAAAAAGGAGGGATTGACAGATATCATGAACAAAAGGAGAAAGGGAGTGTTAATGATAGTGGTAAGGACTAAAAAGGTGCTAATAGTGGCATAAAGGTAAGAATGCAGAATACGATAATAGCACAACAGGGGTAAGCACTCTGAAAAAAACATGAACAAGTAACAAGCGGCCCTTGTGGGAATGGGGTGGAGAAAAAGGATCGAAAATGGGATAAAAAAGGGGGGGAAATAAAAAAGGGGATAAAAATAAAAATGAATAAACATTAAAATAAATGGGGAAAGTTAGCTTTGAAAGAAGGGATAAAAAAGGGGTGTAGATAGAGAAGAGAGTTCATGGTCTGAAGTTGTTGAACTCACGAAGATAAAAGCAAAATACTGCCAAAGCTGGAAAAACTCAGCAGGTCTGACCCCTGTGCTTACTCCTGTTCTATTATTATCACATTCTGCTTTCTTACCTTTATGCCAACTATCAGCATCTTTTTAGCCCTTACCACTACCATTAACACTCCGTGTCCTTTTGTTTATGACATTTTTTATCAATCTCTCCTTTGCTCCCACCTACCACTGGCCTTCTATACTGCTTCACCTGCTCCCACCACCTTAAGCAGTAAAAATTTTATCACATCTGTATTAGTGATGTTGGTTGGGGGATAAATATTGGCCAGACCAGCAGAAAGAATGCCCTGGTGTAGTTCAAAATGGTGCCATGGAATCAGTTTAACGTAAAATCTAAAAAAATTTCTAACATTACAGCACTCACTCATTACTCCACCACAGCATCTGCCTACATTATGTGCTCAAGCCGCTAGAGTAAGGCTTGAACCTTTGAATTCTGACTCAGTGAACCAAAGCTGATATAGAGACTCCAGACCAAGTGTAGTAATCAAGTGGAACAGAATCAGAATGGGGGCAAGGGCAAGCAGATTTTGAATATAATGCACAGAAATGGATAGATGGGGAGTGCTTTGAACATAATGTATTTCATCAATACTTGCCTTCCTGCATAGGACAATGAGAGAGAAATTAAACCATGAAAACTAATTTTCTAGTATAAAATCATCACAAGACATCCAAGCTTCACATCACAATCTGCCATGTACGAACTACACCAGAACTGCATGTGATTGGCAATACAAGAAGTTGCATTTATATAATGCAAGTTAATCCCCATGCTTGTGTTGAAGACAGAGAATGCAAGGACTGTGTCTGACGGTAGGAGTAAGTTGATGCTAGGGGGTCAGAGAGAAACAGATCAGTCAAGCAAGGTGTTCCTCGATCTGCTCCCATAAAGCTCTGAAGCTGGCAGGAATGGTGAACCTTGCTCTTCCTCAGAATCCTACTATAAATTAGATTATTGAAGTTCTTGCAGAATGCAATGCCTCTCAGATTAACCTGTTCTACCATCTCTGATTATTTATCTTGATACCTTTTCCTGTTCACTGGGAAGAGCACATCTCCCCTCCTAATCATCTCCTCCACGATGACTCCCAGAGCAGGTTCTGGAAATTAGGAAACCCTTGTTTAACTTCTCTTGAGCCACCATCTTTGGCTGAGAGATATGATTCAAAACAGCCAAAGTGCCCCCACTTCAAGCCAGACAATTAATTTATCTTTCCATTTACAGATCACACAATTTTCCATTTGTGGACTCAACCCAACCTATTAACACAGAATCACAAAATCTATCCTAAAATAAAGCTCTCTGAAATTTTTCCCTACCTATAAAGATAATAAAAAATATTATTTCAACCTATGAATTAAAAGTCATCGAGCCATTTTCAATAAATGATATTTCAGTGAAGTCTCAGCATCACATACATTTTTATTTCATAGATTGTTGAGATCTAATTTCATCATCTTTAATCCCATTTTTAGATTAATGTTTGTTCAGCATTTAAAGAGAGAAAAATGTGTAAAAATAAAAAGCCTAGTTTTAATGTTGTTTTCTACATGAGCCATATTTATTAGCATGTATGAAATAACTTAAGTGAAATTGCCAATATTTTGATTTTAGTAGAATGATTAAAGCCTTTTCCACCTAAATGTCCCCTAATGTTAATGTTGGTACCTGAAGTAAAAAATGCTTATTTTATTGAGAATTTGCTAATTGTCCAGTTTTATTCAGCAATATCATTCCACCAACAACTATCAGGGAAATCATATCTGAAGCTCTCCTAATCAACACAATAAAATTAAACTACGGCAATTAACTACTCAACTGTAGGACAGAGCATGAACTGGCAATTATATTGAGGAAAAATTTCTTTAATATGACATAAGTGTCAGCCATGACACAGTTGGTAGTACTCACATGAGAAACAAAAGGTTATAGGTTCAAGTTCCAGTACATAAGCACAAAAATCAAGGATGACATTTCAGTGCAGTACTGAGGAAACCCTGCACTGTCAGAGGTACTGTCATTCAGATAAAACATTAAAACCAAGGGCAACGTAAAAGGTCTCACACTCTTTGAAGAGCAGGGTGACCTGGCCAATATTTATCCCCCAAATCACTATCACATACAGATTACCTGGTCATTATCACAATGTTGTTTGTGCAAACTTGCTGCACGCAAACTGACTGCCACGTTCCCTCCATTACAACAGTGACTACACTTCATTGGCTGTAAAGTTACCTTGGGAAGTCCTGTGGTCATGAAAGCCACAATATAAATGAAAGTTTTTTTCCCCTTTATCATCACTATGAACTCACCAAATAAAATCAGCATCAGACTTTCTCCAGTATTTTTAAAAATCAATGCATTTGTAATTAACTTTACTACGACTAATATTAAAAATGCTCTTTTCCTATGCTTACTTTTCAGAAAAGTTACTAACAATTTGATGATAATGCCCAATACATATAAATTTTAATTTTTTTTCAAAATTGATGCTTTGTCTTTTAGTCTTAGTTTTGGTTTTGGAAGAGATTTAAATCTAGTTTTATTCCAGTCTTTCATTTCCATATTTTGATAATATTTTAATGTTATTCTTGAAAATAATCATAGTCAAAAAAGGTTTTTGCTTAACATGGTTTCATTCTAGTCTTTTCAGAATTTATGCTTCACTTTTCACACAACTCATAAGGCCGATGAAAATTTTATTCACTCATTCTAATTTCCAAGAGGTGCAGACTACTAACCTGCTGTTTTAGCCCCAAGCGATTTTTCTAAGTAGCTGACTCAAAAATTTACTCGTGTTGGCTTTTGAAAGAAACTTGATTCAATTTTAATATTGTTAGTAAAAAATATAGTCCAACAACTATTTTCCTTCTGATTTTAGCCATCTAAAATAACACGGCTACTGATCAGAAACCGGGTGAAATTTTGAAAACATGAACTCGGTCAGGAAAATTTGCTCTATTTAGTTATTGTGTCTGATCCAACAAAATCTCGCCTACCAACCAACACAAATGGCACATCTATGAAGTGGTCACAGTATTATGAAAAATATATTTATTATAAAGTCCCCGTTTAAAGTAATGCGTGTGAAAGCTATACAGCTCCCGAGCACGGAGTTTAAACAAATTAAAGAAAATTGAAGTACTGGGGAAAATGCGTCTTTCGGACTATTATTTTCGGTTACTTGACCCTTTAAAGATCGAGGAAGAAAGCGGCACATCCCGAGTGGAGGCGCCATTGGGTCTTTGGGATGACATCAGTCTGGATGGAGCAAACGTTTCACTGGTTTCCAAACATGGACAGCACAAGTGTAGTAAAACCCGGCGTGGCGTGGGTTGCACCTGCCAGCAGCAAAATTAACCCTGTTGTCACATTACGAGTTGTGCCAGCATTTGACAGGAAGTCGGGTACGAAGTCCTGTCCCGATCAGCCTGATACATTTAGCAGCAAGGGCCCGCTCTCCCCGGCTGATTCCCCAGACCTGGCTCTCAGCTGTTCACGGCAGGAGGGAAAGGAAAAGGAAAAGAAAAACCAACGTCTGCCACGATCACCTGCTTGCCGTCTTACACCACTTTGCACTCAGTTTACACTGTTATCAACCGTGCATGCCTGCGGCTGCCTGTCCCCCTGCAGTGCCAAGGAAGTCAGAAGTTACTGCACTCATTGATATAAACCGACCTCGCGCCGACCTCTCACCTCCGCTCGGCGGTTGCTTTGGGAATGCTGCGGGCAGGTTCTAGAAGTCGCTCGCGACCGCCTCGAGGTGTTTACCGACACTTCGTCAACAACCGCCAGGTTTGGGACTGACAGACGGAAGTGACGCACCGTGGCAAGCCAGGAGGCGGAGCTAGAGGCATTCGGGCCAATGAAGAGTCACTTGATGTGTGAGCGTGTACACGGGGCAAGGTCGTGTCACTGAAACAGAAAAACATACATATTGAGCAAACTTCTGCTGAAACGCGTGCCTACACAGGGAGAGTACACATTACTTTGCTAACCCTCCCACAGCTGCCTGATTCGCCACCTTTTAAAAAATCTGTTTTAAATCAACTGCAGGAATGAGTTTATTACATAGTATAACAAGAGAGGATGACTGGTGCTTAGATATGTATCATCCGAAGCCACCTCCTCAAGAAGGGCGAGAAGGGTTAATTGTTCTAAATAAGTGCTGTTAACTTGTGCTCAGAACTTAATTGCTAACAATTAATTCATTCCGGTTTAAATCATTGACCCGATCCGTCATTGTGTGTTAGCTGTTGGATGAGTTCGTTTAGACCTTGTTCCATTTTTATTATGGAAACGAGTCTTATGAGAATATCATGGGGCATTATCTTTAAAAGATGAAAAACAAAATTGGGCTACGAAATGTGTACTGCGTATGTAAAATCATGAAGCCATTTTAGACTAAGATGAAAATTTAGATCTTTGTATTCAGTCAGAACCGAAGCACTGCCCTACCTGTTTCCTGGTTATGGGTGTGTTCAGGTACAATAACTTTTTTGTCAGATCTAGTAATAGGATATTTAGTGGCATTAGCTTTATAAGAATAGCCTGCATGTAAGGCATATAGTAGTCAGCCTTTGTCATTTTCTGTTTGATAATCTACACAAAACAGAGTTTCTCTTAGAAGCATAGAATGTTTATAGCATAGGAGGAGGCCATTCGGCCTGTCTTATCCATGCCAGCTCTCTATGTGAGAAACTCAACTAAGTCCAACACCCCTATCTTTTCCCTATAGCCCTTCACTTTTTTTAATTCAGCTAAATATCTAATTCCCTTCTGAAAGCCACGATTGTATCTGTCCCCATCATACTGCCAGGCAATGTATTCCAGATCCTAAACACTCGCTGCATTAAAAAATATTCCATCATGTCACCTTTGATTCTTTTGCCAATCACTTAAATTGGTAACCCTTCTGCCAATGGGAATGGGTTCTCCCTATCTATTCTGTCCAGACTCTCTCGATTTTGGAAGCCTCCATCAATCTCCCCTCAACCTTTTCTAAGGAGAATAGCCCCAATCTATCCACTAACTGGTGTCCTTCATCCCTGAAACCAGTTTTGTCGATCTTCTATGGACCCTGCCTGATGCCTTCACATCCTCCCAAAAGTGCCCAGAATTGGACACAGTACTCCTGGTGAGGCTGAACCAGCGTTTTACAAAGGTTTACCATAACTTATTTGTTTTTGTACTCTAGGTCTCTATCTATAAAGCTCAGGATTCCATTTGCCTTATTAACCTCTTTCTCAACCTGCTGACGCCTTCAGCGTTTTGTACACTTATACCCCAGGTCCCTCTGCTCCGCCACCCCTTTTAGAATTGTATCCTTCATTTTGACTTACCACTTCTTCATTCTTCCTGCCAAAATATATCACTTCATACTTCTCTGCATTAAATTTCAACTACTATGTGTCTGCTCAGCCTATGTTCTCTTGAAGTCTTTCATTATCCTCCTTACAGTTCATGATACTTCCAAGTTTTGTGTCATTTGCTAATTTTGAAATTGCGCTCTGTGCACCCAAGTTAAGGTCATTAACTTAGATCACAAAAAGCAGTGATCCTAACACCAACCCCTGGGGAACCTCAATAATATACCTTCCTCCAGTCCAAAAAACAACCATTCATCATGACTCTGTTTCCTGTCACTCTGCCAACATTGTACGCATGCTGCCATTGTTCCTTTTATTCCATGGACTTTGACAAGCTGACAAGCCTGTTATGTGGCACTGTATCAAATGCGTTTTAAAGGTCCATGTTCACTGCATTACCTTTATCAACATTCCCTGTAACCTCAATCTTTTAAAGGACTAGCACCACTGATGATGCCTATGGGTTTTGGCCAGCCATACCTGACCCAGACACAACATCTCCTGCATCTACCTAGCTATCTGTTCCGTCATACTATGTAGCACTGAGTAGGTGCTTTCCATTTCATAATTGGTCTTTGTTGACCATATTTCTCTAGACAGTTTTCATGAATTGCATGTTTAACATTTGTATAGCAGTTCAAACAGAAAGAGAAGCCTATGGATTTGTGCAGTGCCTCCCTGTAGGCAAACAATAAACAGCAACATTTCATCCCAGTCCTTTGGACTGTACTCAGTCTATGTGCACAGCATGCAAGTTAGCATGTCATCAGACCTCTCTACCAATTCATTTGTCTGGGGCTTTTTATCAGAGGGGGGTTGTTACCTATCACTTTCAGAAAGGTCTACATTATGTTTCCCAGCATAGGTCATATATTTTTCCACTGTGAAACCCATAATTTGTTGGCCCAAACTGTTCCAGCCCCATTTGTTATTGCTGATGATTGCATTTTTCAGTAATGGTCTGTTTGTTGGAGTACTTTCTCCTGGTTAACTCAAACTAAATGGACAACACAGATAGTGGTGTGCACTTTCTTTCTATTTTATATTACCATCTACTTTTTCATTCCGCCATAATTGACTATTTTGTGAATCCTAGAAACGTGAGTACAAGATGTTAAATATCTTGTAAATTGGCCTTGTGAAGTTGTCCTTTCAAATACCTTGTAAACATTTTTCTTTGGTTCAGAGAGCTAGATCTTTGTGTTTGTAATATAGCACCTGTTAGACAACCATAGCAAAAATGACAGGCAATGCATCACTTGAATCAGTCACTCAATATGTTAAATTTTCAATCAGCAGTGAGGTAATTAAGGCAGAAAACAAGATCTTTTCTTACAAATTGCTAAGCTAAGAAACATACAAAAACAATTTCATAAAACCGAGTATTTTATTGTTTCTAAATGTTTTTAAATGCATTGCTCTATATTGTAACTTTGGAAATTATACAGCTTATGTGAATATATAACACGAAAATAAATGGAAAAGACCAAAGCAATTCTTCAGAGTCTGTGGATATCTTGAATCAATTTCAATCAAAACCACATTTGAATTTCAATAGCCTTGGGTCATATTTTATTTCAGTGAATATCATGCCTTTGGATTTAGATAGACTTAAAATCTCCTAATTGGCAAAATTAGGCAGAAGAATCATTCAAGTTTTACTTACTATACAAAACTGAACGAGACTTTTTTGATGCAACACATCATTCTCAATGACTGTCAAAGTCTAAGGACAGGTTTTGGAATTTATAAGTTCTGATTTAAATCATCAGTATCATTTTATAAAGTGAATACACTTTAGTTTCCAGAAAAATAGTAAATAATATTGGACAGAAACAAAATAATTTCTGAAATCAATTAAATGAGTTACCTTATACAAAGTATATTGTAAAAATACAAGGACCCAATGAAAATATATTAGGATGTTTGCCAGGAATCACTGAAGGTGAGAACACCAACCTAGGACCAACATGATCTCAAGGGCTTTTCTTTCGGAAGGGAATGAAAATTGAGCTGTTGAGGTTCTTTACATTTTCTCTGGAAGAGAGGAGCTGTATATAATCATCTCTTTCAATGAGATTTGCTTTTCTGATGTTGAAATGCAGCTCAATATTCCAGCATTCTCCCCTTTATTCTAGCAAATAGTGAGAATTGTTTTGATGAATCCACTTAAATTATTTGAGATTTAGGACTAAAAAGTACACAGATATACATTATGACAGGTAATGTGTACCAGGTGGACCAAATCCACAAGGGAAACTTGGCCATGTTATCACAGCGGTTTTGCAATTTGTATTTATTACAAGAAGATTTGGGTGCTGAATTCAGAAGAATTAAGTCCACCAACACCTTTAGAGATTTAAAAAATTAAACTAAAACATTTATTAATAAAAGAAAAGATTTCAAGCACTTACATAAGATTACAGTTACTATACTGTACTATAACAAATCCCAAAATTCCTAATTAACCTGTCTCACAACTACACACCCTCTTTAAGGCAACAATCCAAAGTAGATTTTAAATTTAGATAGGCAATCCAGCAAGTCTACCACAGCACCCACTCGACAATGGAATTCCAAAAGCTTTTCTCCAACTTTCATTGCTAGACATAGCAGACTTCTGCAAAAGTGACTGGAGGCTTTTTCCCAAGGCTGTTTTACATGGTCCTTTTAGATCTTATGTGCCCCCACATAGCCTTCCATCCTTCCTTACATATGTTTCTCTCTCTTTAATCTGTAAATTCCATTGTTCTACATGTCTTTGGAAATTTATTTTCCCTATAAAAATCTTTCATATTGCCAATACGGTCAGTACCTTTGGGAAAAATAAACATACTACTTGGCCTTGCTTACCTTGTTAGTTGTAAACATCCTAACAACCCTTTGAAACCAAAACAATCCCTTCACTTATCTAAAAATTCAAATTTCCTTCACACCTTACATGCTACCTTTATTCATATTTACTCATTGGCATTTAAAATGCCTTCTACATCTAACTTATTTTGATAATTTCAACCTTGCAGTCTATCTGACTCCAATTCAATTAAATCACACAACCATACACACTCACAAACCTACTTTACAATAAATCACAATAATATGAAAAATATGATAGTTTAATGACATTTAAAAGGTGAACTATCAATATTGGCTTAGACTCTACATCTGATAAGAGATAGAAATTTCAAAGAAGTGAAAATCCAGAAATTTCTATAATTGGAAGCTGATCCACAACCCCAGATTTACACCCAGGCAGCAAGTTAAAAATCTACCCCAATGCTTGAGATTGTGACAAATCTATGGCCAAAAGAAAAGTGCAGCAATGATGACTGCTAGCCTGGAGATCCAGGTCGGCCTTCATGGATTGTAGTCAATGATTTGCAGTATCATTTCTTCCACCTGGGTTGGGGGTTTCATGTTGGGGGGCCAGTCATTCACTTCTTTCTTTTCCTGTATTCATTAAGAGGCTGGTAAAGTGGTGAACATAATTGTTTAGAGAAAGAATAAAGGATTCCCAAATGCTCAGCCTGTGTCCAATATGACATGCAGTTAATGGAGGTGAAAGTGTATGTTGTTGCTGTGCTATACAGACACTAACCTTGGAAACCTCTTACATGTAATAAATTTCTTCAATATATATGAAGAGGATCTGCTTAGCATAGAACGTATATTTATCTACTTCAATACCTCTTCCCACACAAAACAGACTTTTGAATAAGATTCCCCTTCAACTAAGTTCTCCTATGCTTCACCTTCCACCATATCACTACTAGGACTTATGTCTGTAAAGGGAGAAGAGCTTCCACCTCTCTAGAATCTAGTGTCTGCCATGTATAACATGCCATGAGAAACAATTTCAAAACACTGCACTTGCAAAACATACAAAATGCTAATGCCCCTTCAAGTCACATCAGCAGGTCTTTTCTACCGCTGTACAATATCCCTCAGACCTTCCCCAAACATTGCTTAAGTATTAAAATATGGGGAGTTAGAAATTGCTACTTTGTCTTGGATGGTGTCATGTATCCTGAGTGTTGCTGTATCTGTGCCCATCATGGCAGTTGGTGAGGATTCCATTGTACTTCTGACTTGAGCCTTGTAAATGATCGAGAGTCTTTGATAGGTCAGCAGGTTGGAAGTTTTTTAGGGAGGCAAGAAGCAAGCCACTTGCCCAAGTCTATCCAACCGATGTGAATAATGGCTCAAACCCAGAGTCCTTCTTCCACAATCTCAACATTTATCTTTTAGAAAAAGATGTTACACATAAAATATATAAATCGCTATCACCCATTGAGATTGGCATGTCTTCACTGGAACCAAAGCTAATATCTGATATTTATCTTGTGGAACCTCTTTATTTCAAAATGAATTACCTTGTATCAATCAAGAAAACAGAATGTTATGATCCTTCAGACCTTGGTGAAGAATGCAATGAAAAATTTTAACTGCTAGCTTGTCTGTCCTAATATCCAACTTGTTCCAAATTTGAATAATAATCAGAAACAACATTTTCATCTGACAAACTTCTATATCCAATAACATTTTAAACATGCCTTCCAGTATCAAAGGAATTTTATCATAACAGATCGAACAGAAGAAAGATCTCCTTTCTTGTAACAGCTATCCCCTCAAGAGCAGAGCCTCTGGGCAGGAAATTCCTGCCTGAAGTCAACAGACCTTTGGCTGGTCCATCAAATTTTCCATCCCGCCTGCGACAATTCCTGGAAATTCCCTGCCTCTATTTTAACTCCTAATTAATTGAACTTATATAGACATAAAGAAAGAATTTATTGCTTTTATCAAAATGGACACCTGGTTGAATTTTTGGCCAATTTTCTGACCTGGTTTTACAGTGCCCAATTGATATTAGTGTTACAAATGTTGAACTTTAATAGATGGCTATGTTTTAAAATGTTTTCTTTAATTTAATGAGAAATATAATGTTCTGGATAGGGGGAAGGTGATCATGCTAACTCTGCCCAGCACCAGGCTAATACGATTTGGTTGTCTTAAGAAAGAAACCCAAACCAAATCTGAAAATCAAGTAACAATTTTCACACCTTGACACAAAAAGAGGGACAGCTGTATTTTGGACACAGAGACACAGACAAAGGAATTGTTGCTGTATGGAGAAGCAGTAGCTACTGCTGTGAAGAGCAGAATGAACTGTTTTTGTCTTAACAACTAAGCAGAGTGCTCGTAAAAGTTATTTTTCAGTTCAAAAGGAAGGGAACAGGATTGATGGGACTGTTTCAAGATTTAAGGAACAAGGAATTGCTCAGGTGGGCCTTGCTGGTGAAAGTCGATGCTGGGATATCACAGCTGAGTGGAATGATTTTCGAAGGACATTAGAAGATTCAATCTGGCTGGAAGCTGGGAGTACCTTGTGACTTAATCTTGTATTGCTACCCCTCTGCCAGATGGGTGATGCACAGCAAAAGGAATTGAAAGAAGAATCATGATTGAGTTAATCAGTTAATGTGGAAGTAACTTTTCTCTATTTTTGTGTATCAGACTCTTGGACAGCACACCTGATGTTGTGGATTGCACCGTCTTCTTTTTGCAGCCCCTAGCTCTGCTCTTGTGGCCTCCTCCTGACCAGGAGGATGTATCTGCTGGTGCTCCTCTTTGCTACTCTCCCTAATGTCAAGAGTAGCTTGCTCCTATCTCACAGACTTATCTGCTGCTTGCATTAACCACTTGCATTGAAAATGGCTTTCAAAGGAATCTTAAGATGGGGCAATTTTCCTTGACCTTACTCCAACGTACAATACTGTCTGGCACATTGGCCTATTCATCAAAATATCAAGAGTCCTCCCTCCCTGGAAGACTGATGCCATTGAACTACAACTCTGGGATGGACGGTTCAAGATGCGTGTGGGTGACAAGACTCGTCCCTGGAGGAAACAGATGAATGGGGCTACCTCAGAGGTCTGACTTACCCCCAACCCTGTTCAACTTGTACATCAACAACATACCCGCAACCTGGTTCCAGACATTTATCTATGCAGGTGATATATGCAGGTGGCAAATAGGCTTAGACTTTCCCTGAGCTGGAAGGCACACTAAATGACAATATTGCAAAGTTGGCTGCCTACTACAAGACATGGTGCCTAAAACTGTGCACATAAAACAGCCTCCAGCATATTCCACCTTCACAATGCCAGCACTAAGAGGGAACTAAACATAACCCTGGATGGCCAGAGACTGAAGCATAATCTCTACCCTGTTTATTAGGTGTCACTCTTGACAGAACCCTCACATCCAGACAGCACCCCATCAAGACTGCAAAAAAAATTAAAACCCGCAATAACATCCTTAGTAAACTGGCGGATGCCTCATGGAGATCACAAGGACCGCTACACTTGCCATCACATACTCAACCACAGAATACTATGCAGCAGCATGCTGTCAATCTTCCCAAGTCAAGCTCCAAACTTATCAAGATGCAATTCAACTCAACAATGTGCATCATCACAGATACTCTTTGAACAACTCACCTCCCCTTGCTCCCACTCCTGAGTAACATTGCCATGGTCCTGCCCCCCCCCAACCCAACACACACACACACACACACACACACACACACACACACACATCAGGCAGTTAATGCTACAGAAGCAGACTGGAGAAGGTCTACTCCAACCCAAGCCTGTCCTTATTCAAAGACCTTTAATCACCGGCAGTATGCCTTCCCTCACGCCACCCCATATGGTTAAACCCATCACACCAAGGAGCAGCAGCTAAGGACCAAATGCAGGAGGATTGGCAGGTATAAACATCCACCAGAAATCACTCCCTTATCATAGACTCTACTGCTCATCCACCCGGTTTTGATCTCCCATGGCAATAATGGGCCCTTTTAAACTGATTTTGGACTAGCCAAGGGCTCTGTGCAGCCACCCAACATTAGTGGGGTTGCCAAGAGCATCCAGGCTGCAGCTTTGGTGCAGTCCAATCAATGACTCACAGGGTCGAAGCATGTCCGAAGGTGGGTTTAAAGAATTCCATTTAGCCACTGACAAGGCTCTTGCTTGGCTCAATGGCTATGCATGTGTTAAGTAAATAAACCTGCCACTTGTTGGCTTACCAGGGCTTCCTCTGTCCTCTTCTGATCTCCAAGTAATACCAGCAGCCTCAGGACCCTCAAGAGTCCAAACACTCACATCTCACAAATGCAAGCCTCTCACCACTGGGGGTGGCACCTCTGTGCCACTGCATGAGCATCTGAGTTTACATCTCCCATTTCACATAACTTTTGAACACTGCATTTATTAGCACTTACGGTTTCCCACTGTGTTCCTGACAGCCAGATCTTAAAGTGTCCCAGATCCTCCATTTTTCCTGTGCTTTTCAATTGAAAACCCCAAACTGTTGCTTCCCAGACTCTGAATAAGCTCCACAATAAGCTCAACAAGCTGTTAATTGGAGGACTGTGAGTTGCCAGCTCCCTGTTCCCACCCTTCATTTGAAAATCAGGTCGCGTTCTGGAGGCATCAATAACCAATGACTCCAACCAAATGAATGATTTTCAATATGCATCGCTCCTGACCTCACACACCCCTCCATGACAATTGAAAATCCAGCCCCATTTCTCTCTCCAGAGATCGTGCCAGACATGTGGAGTGTTTCCAGCATTTTCAAGTTTTATTTCAGCTATTTTACAATACTGTGATTGCAGTTTGGCAACTGGGTTGCAACAAATCACTCAAAATGCTTTCTGAAAATTTTCTTCACTTATTTGTTAGTCACAGAAAATTCTAACAGCAAAAATAAAGGTTAAAAAAAGACTTAGTAATGAAATAATAAATATTTCACAATAACATATTTAAACTTATCTAATACATTGATTTTTGAATCTTTTTAAGGCCTCGTTAAAATTTTTATTTTAAGTTCTCAGCCTGTACCTAAAACCTGGGCTTTGACTTAATGGGCGAAATTTTCCATTCTTGAGACTAAGCATGATGGCAAACAGGTTTCGCAGCTCCCTCCCATTGTTCTCCAGCCTCTCCCAGTAATCCTGGATCCCACTTTAATTGTGGTCAACATTGCAATCCTCCCACTTGAACCCATCACTGTCGATGACCCCATGCCCACTGTGGACCTCACCCCTCCCTATCTCGAGGCTGTGTGCGTGCTCATGTATAGAGGAGACCCCCACCCAGGAGAGTTTCAAATACCTCCCTCTGTATTATATATTTCCCTTTAAAAGCTGCAGGCGCCTCTTCTAATCATGACTGTCCTATCTGCATCCCAGTACCAAATCAGACAAGCCCATGGCCACTGACTGTAAGACCATGACCACACCCTGCATACCAAGCTGTGCCTTATCCCAAATGCCCTTGCCCCTTCCTGGAGTGGGACTATGATGTGCATGTCATGTAGCAAGGCCCACACAGCCCCACGACTGCCTTTAATCTCTCACCCTGACTATGAGGTGCCCTAAGCCTCAGGACTGCCTTTAATCTCTAACCCCAACCACTTGGCCCCAGACCAGGGACTATGACTCTTTCAATGAGCTCTCCTGTTCCTTCTTTACTGAGGACAACACAGTAAAAGTCTCTGTGCAACCCATCCCTCATGTGCATGCCTTTCCCCTCCCCCACCTCCATGAGTTTCTGTGCGCCCCACACCTTCTGTGCCACACTAACACAACCCCTCTTGTATTCTAGAGTATAAGTGCATCTCCTCCCATTCATACAGTTTGATGCCCATCCACCCTCTTCTGTATCTGCACTCTAATCTTCTATGTTGAGCTCCAGCTTCCCCACCCTCAGTCTCTCATCTGCCTACCATTGTCTCCCAACACTCCCCAACTCCACCATTGCCCATTGTGCCCCGTGTCTCCACCTTCCTTCCCCCCACCCCCCCTCCCCAGTCACAATGCTGGTCTCTGTCTCATATGCAGCCCTGCCTGTACCCTACAGAAGATATCCTCCCGGTGAATGGAGGAAGCCAGTGAGCAGAGCAACCCTACACCCCACCAGTGTAGCCTTTCACTGGCATTGGTGAGAACCCGGAACAACGTTGCTGCAGGTAAGCTTTGAATGTTGCACTCACCTCGAAGTCATGAGCAAAGAGAGGGCCAATAGCTGCACACCACTTATATGAAAACGTGATTCATACCAGTCAAATTTTCTACTGATGTAGTGCAAGATCAGGAGAGGAACATAAGTCAAGCAAGTAGCATGAGTATTCATGAGATGGTAATGTGTGCAAATGGCGTTCCCGACATGGATCAGTGGGAAACCTGACCCATCATCAGCCCACCATAAAAGTGGTGAGGAGAAAATTCCAAACTGATTTCCTGCACATGGGAATCTGATTTTGGGCCTCTCTCCAAATTTTCCACTCCCACCCACCACAAAACCCACCACTGGCAGGACCAGAAAATTCCGCTCAATGTTTTTACCCAGGTCTGTGACTTTGAACTAAAATTGGAATGTACAATTCGAATATGGGCTGTGTACTTAAGTTTTCAGGAAGTCTCAAAACTGTACATTCATCTGTACTAATTGTACCCTCTAGTAATTTTTACTCAGTAACATTTCATAAAACAAATTTGTAAAACATGCACATATCAAAAATTTAACTGAGGTAAGTTATTTTACCAAGTTTTTTTTAAAGAGACAACAGGCACCACTTACATATTAAATTGAAGGCTCTTTTCTGAAATTGGTGTCTGCATCACTTCCTAAATTTGACCAGCACATCATGTTAAATACAGTAGGTGAGCAGTTTTCGGAAGCTGAAGAAATCTTCACCTTCACTAAAGTAAATCCCTGGTTAGTCATTTAGGCTTCTAGGGTAATTTTGGGCCAAGTTTTTGCTGCTTTGGCTATTGCTTGGCTGTTAGATAGTTTTGGAGGGTCCATTTGTGGAGGGATACAACTGTACAATATGTTACTCTGTAAACTTGTCTAAAATGTGCCCTCCACATTCCTCATGCAATCTAGCATGCTCCTTTCTGATCATTTTGTAACCTCCAAAGCATCCGATATGCTGTGACAAGCCAAAGCACCAAGTTAAAAGCTGTAGCAATCAGTGAACTCCTCCATAATTGTTGTTCCCACCAAGATACCTCTACTTTCACTTTGGAACAATGAAGCTACGAAACCTTAAAAAGAAAATCCTGTTCACCAGTCTCACAAAAGGTAACTCCAATATGATTCTGTGATTTCTGGCATTCCCTGCATCATTCCAGTTCTTCCCCTCATATTAGCAGTCACTATGCTGAAGGTTAACATAGATGTGTCAACCTCCTGATTCATAGGTTTTAGCTTGCACTCCTGAGTGTGTTTACCTAAATCACTGCGGTATATCTTCACTTGACAAATTAGTTCTCAAGTATACTTTGCCCAACCCTAATCCTACTAAACTACTGATCACCCAACTTCCCTTCCTAGCTCCTGTGTTAGTTGATATCATTGACAGTTCTCTCTCCTCAGGTACTCTTCCCCTCTCCTTCAAATCTGTCATTATCAACCCTGTCCCCATAAAACAGTTTCTTTTTCCTCTGTTCTTGAAACGCCCATCACCTCCATCTGTTTCTTCTCCATGTTGCCATCCCCCCAATCTGTGCCCATCTTTCCTAGATTTCATGATTTAATCCCTGTACTCAGGCTTCCAACCCCACTACCCTCAAAATGGCTCATATCAAAGTCACAAATGACATCATAGTTGGTTACGATAACGGTAAACTTCCTTGCCCTTCTTGACCTGTCTACGTTCTTTGAGTTGACGTTTCGAGTCCTCATGACCCTTCGACAGAACTTGAGTTCGAGTCCAAGAAAGAATTGAAATATAAGCTGGTTTAAGGTGTGTGTGTGGGGGGCGGAGAGATAGAGAGAGAGAGAGGTGGAGTGGGGGGGGTGTGGTTGTAGGGACAAACAAGCAGTGATAGAAGCAGATCATCAAAAGATATCAACGACAATAGTACAATAGAACACATAGGTGTTAAAGTTAAAGTTGGTGATATTAACTAAACGAATGTGCTAATTAAGAATGGATGGTAGGGCACTCAAGGTATAGCTCTAGTGGGGGTTTTTTTAATTTTTTTTAATTTTTGTTTTAAATAATGGAAATAGGTGGGAAAAGGAAAATCTTTATAATTTATTGGAAAAAAAAGGAAGGGGGAAACAGAAAAGGGGTGGGGATGGGGGAGGGAGCTCACGACCTAAAGTTGTTGAATTCAATATTCAGTCCGGAAGGCTGTAAAGTGCCTAGTCGGAAGATGAGGTGTTGTTCCTCCAGTTTGTGTTGGGCTTCACTGGAACAATGCAGCAAGCCAAGGACAGACATGTGGGCAAGAGAGCGGGTGGAGTGTTAAAATGGCAAGCGACAGGGAGGCTTGGGTCATTCTTGCGGACAGACCGCAGGTGTTCTGCAAAGCGGTCGCCCAGTTTACGTTTGGTCTCTCCAATGTAGAGGAGACCACATTGGGAGCAACGAATGCAGTAGACTAAGTTGGGGGAAATGCAAGTGAAATGCTGCTTCACTTGAAAGGAGTGTTTGGGCCCTTGGACGGTGAGGAGAGAGGAAGTGAAGGGGCAGGTGTTGCATCTTTTGCGTGGGCATGGGGTGGTGCTATAGGAGGGGGTTGAGGAGTAGGGGGTGATGGAGGAGTGGACCAGGGTGTCCCGGAGGGAGCGATCCCCACGGAATGCCGATAAGGGGGGTGAAGGGAAGATGTGTTTGGTGGTGGCATCATGCTGGAGTTGGCGGAAATGGCGGAGGATGATCCTTTGAATGCGGAGGCTGGTGGAGTGATAAGTGAGGACAAGGGGGACCCTATCATGTTTCTGGGAGGGAGGAGAAGGCGTGAGGGTGGATGCGCGGGAGATGGGCCGGACACGGTTGAGGGCCCTGTCAACGACCGTGGGTGGAAAACCTCGGTTAAGGAAGAAGGAGGACATGTCAGAGGAACTGTTTTTGAAGGTAGCATCATCCCACCAGCCTCCGCATTCAAAGGATCATCCTCCGCCATTTCTGCCAACTCCAGCATGATGCCACCACCAAACACATCTTCCCTTCACCCCCCTTATCGGCATTCCGTAGGGATCGCTCCCTCCGGGACACCCTGGTCCACTCCTCCATCACCCCCTACTCCTCAACCCCCTCCTATAGCACCACCCCATGCCCACGCAAAAGATGCAACACCTGCCCCTTCACTTCCTCTCTCCTCACCGTCCAAGGACCCAAACACTCCTTTCAAGTGAAGCAGCATTTCACTTGCATTTCCCCCAACTTAGTCTACTGCATTCGTTGCTCCCAATGTGGTCTCCTCTACATTGGAGAGACCAAACGTAAACTGGGCGACCGCTTTGCAGAACACCTGCGGTCTGTCCGCAAGAATGACCCAAACCTCCCTGTCGCTTGCCATTTTAACACTCCACCCTGCTCTCTTGCCCACATGTCTGTCCTTGGCTTGCTGCATTGTTCTAGTGAAGCCCAACGCAAACTGGAAGAACAACACCTCATCTTCCGACTAGGCACTTTACAGCCTTCCGGACTGAATATTGAATTCACCAACTTTAGGTCGTGAGCTCCCTCCCCCATCCCCACCCCCTTTCTGTTTCCCCCTTCCTTTTTTTTCCAATAAATTATAAAGATTTTCCTTTTCCCACCTATTTCCATTATTTAAAAAAAAATTTTTAAAAATAAAAAAAAACCCCCACTAGAGCTATACCTTGAGTGCCCTACCATCCATGCTTAATTAGCACATTCGTTTAGATAATATCACCAACTTTAACTTTAACACCTATGTGTTCTATTGTACTATTGTCGTTGACATCTTTTGATGATCTGCTTCTATCACTGCTTGTTTGTCCCTACAACCACACCCCCCCCCACTCCACCTCTCTCTCTCTCTATCTCTCCGCCCCCCACACACACACCTTAAACCAGCTTATATTTCAACTCTTTCTTGGACTCCAACTCAAGTTCTGTCGAAGGGTCATGAGGACTCGAAACGTCAACTCTTTTCTTCTCCGCCGATGCTGCCAGACCTGCTGAGATTTTCCAGGTAATTCTGTTTTTGTTTTGGATTTCCAGCATCCGCAGTTTTTTTGTTTTTATCTCTACGTTCTTTGACATAGTTGACCACAAAATTCCACTGTAGTCCAGCTGACTGAGACTGCACTTAACTGGTTCCATTCTTATTTATCTAATCACAGCCAGAGAATCACCTCCAATGGCTTTTCTTCCTGGTCCTGCAGTGTTACTTCTGGTGTCCCCTAAGAATTAATCTTGGCCTGCGGCTAAGTCTCACCTTTCTGCTGCTGCTCGGCAACTTAATCCAAAAACATAGGGTCAGTTTCAACATGTATGCTGACAACACCAGTTTTACCTCACCTCCAGCTTTTTTGACCCTTCCACTGTCTCTAAACTGAAGACTGCTTGTCCAACATAGAGTACTGGTTTAGCAGACATATCCTCCAACAAAATATTGGGAGGACAGAAGCCATAATCTTCAGTCCCTATTCTGAACTTCATTCCCTTGCTCAGTGACTCAGTCCCTCTCACTCTCCCTGGTAACTGTCTAAGGCTGAACCAGACTTCGTAACCTTGGTGTTATATTCGACCCCGAGCTGAGCTTCCTACCACATATCCACACTATCACTAAGTCACCTATTTCATATCTAGGAACACAGGAACAGGAGTAAGCCTTTAGCCCTTCTGGCCTGTTCCAGCATGCAGTGAGATCATGGCAAATCAACTTAATTTCATGTTGCCTTTGCCTCATATCCCTAAATACCTTTGGTTAACAGAAGTCTATCAATCCAGATTTTACATTAACTATTGATCTAGCATCAGTTTCCATTTTTGGAAGAGAGTTCCAAACCTCGACTATCTTTTGTGTATAGAATTGCTTCCCAATTTCTCTCCCGAAAGGCTTGGTTCTAATTTTTTGACTATGGTACCTAGTCCTAAACAGCCCAACCGGTGTTAATAGTTTCTATCTACCCTATCTGTTACCCTTGATATATTGAAAACTTTGATCATATCACCCCTTAACCTTCTAAATTTTTGGGAATACAATCGTAGTTTGTACAATATTTCTTCATAATTTAACCCTTGGAGACCAAGTATTATTCTGTGAAATCAATACTACATTCCTTTCAAAGTCAGTATTCTAACATGTCATGTACAGAACACAGTACCCCAGCTGTGGTGTAACCATGGATTTGTTTAGTTGAAGCATGATCTCTATCCCCTTGTATTCATGTCCTCAACATATAAAGGCCAACATTCCATTAGCCTTTTTGATTATTTTCTGTATCTGTTCATAGCATTTTAATGGTCTGCGTACACGGACCTTTAAGTCCCTGTTTCAACTGTTTCTATCTAGCTTTTCAGCATTTGTAAGTAATCTGTTCCATTGTTTTTAGGTCCAAAGTGGATGGACTCACATGAAAAATATTTGTCACAGTTTCATCCATTCATTTAATCAATTAATTTCTATTTATAATTTTATGCTTCCATCCGACAAACTTACTATATCACCTGTCTTTGACTCATCGGCAAATTTGGAAATGTGGATTTCTATACCATTACCTAAATTGTTAAATACAGTGAATAACTGAGGTCCAAATACAGATCATTGGGGGTCACATTAGTCACATCCTGCCAGTTAGAGTAACTACCCATAGTCCCTGCCACTGTGCCAATTTCCAAAGTAGATCAATAATTTGCCTTCAATTCCATGAGCTTCAACTTTAGTTAACAAATTCTTATGAAGACCTTTATCAAAGGCCTTCTGGAAGTCCATATAATTTTTATTTTATTCATTCACAGGTATGGGCTTCGCTGGCTGAGCCAGCATTTATTGCCTATCCCTAGTTGCCCTTGAGAAGGCGGTGGTGAGCTGCCTTCTTGAACCGCTGCAGTCCATGTGGTGTAGGTATTCCTTCAGTGCTGTTAGGAAGGGAGTTCCAGGATTTTGACCCAGTGACAGTGAAGGAATGGCGATATATTTCCAAGTCAGGATGGTAAGTGACTTGGAGGGAAACTTCCAGGTGGCAGTGTTCCCATCTTTCTGCTGCCCTTGTTCTTCTAGATGGTAGTGGTCGTGGGTTTGGAAGGTGCTGTCTAAGGAGCCTTGGTGAATTCCTGCAGTACATCTTGTAGATGGTACACACTGCTGCTACTGTGCTTCGGTGGTGGCGGGAGTGAATGTTTGTGGATGTGGTGCCAATCAAGTGGGCTGCATTGTCCTGGACGGTGTCAAGTGCCACTTAATAGCACTGTTGATGACCCCTTCCATCACCTTACTGATGACTGAGAGTAGACTAATGGAGCGGTAATTGGACGGGTTAGTTTTGTCCTGCTTTTTGTGTACAGGACATACCTGGGCCATTTTCCACATAGCCGGGTAGAAGTCAGTGTTGTAGCTGTAATGGAAGAAATTGGCTAAGGGTACGGCAAGTTCTGGAGCAACAGGTCTTCACTACTATTGCCGGAATATTGTCAGGCCCCATAGCCTTTGCACTATCCAGTGCCTTCAGCCATTTCTTGGTATCATGTGGAGTGAATCGAATTGGCTGCAGACTGGCATCTGTGATGCTGGGGCCTCTGGAGGAGGCCAAGATGGATCATTCGGCACTTCGGGCTGAAGATTGTAGCATTGCACTGGGCTCCTCCATCATTGAGGATGAGGATATTTGTGGAGCCTCCTGCTCCAGTGAGTTGTTTAATTGTCCACCACCATTCATGACTGGATGAGGCAGGACTGCAGAGCTTAGATCTGATCCATTGGTTGTGGGATTGCTTAGCTCTGTCTATCACTTGCTGCTTCTGTTGGTTGGCTCGCAAATAGTCCAGTGTTATAGCTTCACCAGGTTGACACCTCATTTCTAGGTATGCCTGGTGCTGCTCCTGGCATACTCTCCTGCACTCTCCATTGAACCAGGGTTGATCCCCTGTCTTGATGGTAATGATAGAGTGGGGGATGTGCCAGGCCAGGATGTTACGGATTGTGTTCGAGTACAATTCTGCTGCTGCTGATGGCCCACAGTGCTTCATGGATGCCCAGTCTTGAGTTGCTAGATCTGTTCGAAACCTATCCTATTTAGCATGGTGGTAGTATCACACAACACGATGGAGGGTATCCTCAATGTGAAGGTGGGACTGTGTCTGCACAAGGACTGTGTGGTGATCACTCCTACCTATACTGTCATGGATAGACACATCTGCGGCAGGCAGGTTGTTAAGGATGAGGTCAAGTATGTTTCCCTCTCTTGCTGGTTCACTCACCACCTGCTGTAGACCCAGCCTAGCAGCAATGTCCTTTAGGACTCAGCCAGCTCGGTCAGTAGTGGTGCAACTGAGCCACTCTTGGTAATTGACATTGAAGTCCCCCACCCAGAGTACATTCTATATCCTTGCTACCCTCAGTGTTTCCTCCAAGTGATGTTCAACATGGAGGAGCTTGATTCATCAGCTGAAGGAGTGCGGTAGAGTGTGGTAATCAGCAAGAGGTTTCCTTGCCCATGTTTGACCTGATGCTATGAGACTTCCTGGGGTCTGGAGTTGATGTTGAGGACTCCCAAGGCAACTCCCTCCCGACTGCATACCACTGTGCCGCCACCTCTGCTGGGTCTGTTGTGCTGGTGGGACAGGACTTACCCAGGGATGGTGGATGGTGGTGTCTGGGACATTATCTGTAAGGTATGATTCCGTGAAGATGTCTATGTCAGGTAGTTGCTTGACTAGTCTATGAGACAGCTCTCCCAATTTTGGCACTAGCCCCCAGGTGTTAGTAAGGAGGACTTTGCAGGGTCGACAAGGCTGAGATTGCCATTGTCGTTTCTGATGCCTAGGTCAATGCCGGGTGGTCCATCCAGTTTCATTCCTATAGATGCTCATCTATAAACATTCCTTGTCCACTACTTTAGTCACCTCTTCAAAAAATTCAATCAGATTCATCAGGCTTGCATACCCTTTACAAATCTATGCCAATTCTCCCCGATCAGCTAAAACTTTTCAAGATATCAATTTCTCTAGTTTTAATTATAGACTTTAGTAATTTTCTGACAACAGATGTTACACTAACTGGCCTTAAATTCCCTAGTTTCCCTCTCACCTTTCTTAAATAGTGGAGTGACATGCACAAATTTCCACAAATTGGAAGATTATAGTTAGAGTATCTACAATGTTCTCACCTATTTCCTTTAAATCCCTGGGATGGAAACCATCTGGACCTGGAGGTTTATCATTCTTTAGTGCCATGATTTTCTTTATTACTGTTATTTTGCTTAAGTTATGAGTCCCTGTCCCTATTAGTTCCCTTAGGATCTCTGACATGCTCACCAGTTCTGCTGTATGCTGAGACAAAGGACCGGAATTTTGTGGAGTTGGGAAGAATCCATGATCTTTAAATATAGGACCCAGATGCAGAAGTCCCATCCTCATTTCTGACCAATCCAATTTTTGCTGCTAGGCGAAAGATGTCGTTGTGATTCACAAAGGCAGGAAACCTGAACTCAACAGAGCCATTTGAACTCAGTGCTGAGCTCAAACAGACCCCAATTTTGACTGTTCAAGAACTTTAACCTGCAGTGTGGGAGTAATGAATTGATGGAGTAAAAATAAATGCTCTAGAAGGGCAGATAAGGCCTGTATAACTGTCATGATCTGAAGCTTTTAAAATGCCCTGCTCTTTAAACTTAAAAAAAAATACAGACTGGAGCTGTCAGTGGGAGTAAAAGAAGTCTGCTGGTCTTCTTTGACTGACAGGCATAATTTAGAAAAATTATGGTCCAGCAGTTTCAATAAAACTCTCTGTTGACATTTCCCCAAGGGCTATCAAAAGCTACAATTATCTCAGCATGGGCTTCTTAGTTCCACTTTGATTGACATCTTAAGGAGTCTATTTAAGGATTAGCTGTCTTTGATGTAGCTACCGAATAAAAGTGTGTTTGTTTTTATAAGAGATTAGCCACTTGAGAAGATTTAAAAGCTTTGAAAGCATTTTATGAATGTGATTTTTATTTTACTATCAATGTATAGGAATGAAAGCTATATTAGCTTGCTAGTAGTTTATTTTTCTTATCTCCACATGGATCCTGAGGTCTGCACATGGTATATACTGGATGAATAGCTCTGAAGGTGGCATAGAAGGTATGTGGAGCCATGGGAGGTGGGTGGGGATATAAATTGGCATTTATTTGGTATGCAGGGTATGAGAGGCCATAGGGGGTTGTTGCGGGTTGAGGGGATGTGAAGGGTGAAGGCTAGAGGCCAAACGACTTCTAAAACAACTGGGACGAAGTTCCAGGGAACCCCCGAAGCGGGCCTTCTAACCAGCCCACCTCAGCACCACCTGCCCCTGTGGCCGCTAACATTATGCTTCCAGGCTCAGCAGGCCCAATTCTATTCCACGCCCGCCTCACCTTGGAGTGAAAATTGCATGTTTCATGGTACGTTTTACTGAGGCTGGTCTGGCAAAATCAGGCACAAAGTAATTATTGAACATGCCTGCCATTTCTTTACTTTCATTGACATATCACCATTATCAGTTGTAACTGTTCCTGACCACTTTATTTTCCCTAATATGACTGTAAAATTGTTTGAGTTGATTTCCTTTGCAATTCTTTTTTCACCAACCCTTTTTGTAGCTATTTCTACTACTACAACTTGTGTTTATAAAGCACCTTAAATGTCCCAAAGTGCTTCACAGAGGCATCCATTATAGTACAAAATATGACACCATGACACAGAAGGAGATATGAGGACACGTGACCAAAAACGTGGTCAAAAAAATTAAGGCGCGTCTTAAAGGAGGAAAGCGAGGTAGAGAGGCAGAGTGGTTTAAGGAGTGAGTGAGTTTGGTCACAGGCAGCAAAGTTTTGGATGACCTCAAATTTATGAAGGGTAAAATGTGGGCCGTCTGCTAGGAGTACATTGGAGTAGTCAAGTCTGGAGGTAACAAAGGTATAGATGAAGGTTTCAAGCAGAAATGCTAAGGCGGGGCAGAGTCAGGCAATGTTATAGAGTAGAATTAGGTGGTCTTAGTCGAAGAATGAAATTGATTTTGACATCCTTTGAAAGTTTCTATTCAAACTCCCTTTATGTAGCTGTTATTATTGACTTTGTCATGTTCTTCGTATTTTTCCCATTCACCAGGATCTCTGTTATTCTTTAATTTTTGTACACATTTAGTTTTATGTTGTCTATTACCTCTTTAGTTGCCTAAATCTGTCTTTGTTGGCAAGTAGAACTTTTGCGCTTTAAGGATATAAACCATATTACATTAAATTCTTTTTTGAACACAACCCATTAATCTTCTGCCATTTTTCCCATTAACAGATTTTTTACTGTTTCCTGGCCCTGATTTTCACCACACTGGAGAGTTTCTCCGTCATGGCGAAAAGAGCAGAACTGCCTGAAAATTGTAAGTCCCGCTCCCAAAGATGGCACTTCCCATTTTAGAGGGGTGGGTACGGGGACAGTTTGTGCTTTTCACCCATGCACATTTTACAGAGGCCACTGGCCATTTAAATCATCAGCTGCCTCCAGACTAGTCTGATTTTGGCAGCCTAGGAATGTGCAAAGTAGACCTGGTAAGAGCAAGTCTGAACTTGGCATTTTTTTGGACAGGGGACCCCTTTGGAGAGGCAGGGTACACCTGTTGAATTTGCCTTAAAATTTTATTCACAGCCTCAGAAGTGGCACAAAACAAATTCCGACTATCTTCCGTTAACCCAAGGGAGTAGTGGGGAGTTGTAGTGGGGAGCGGGGTGTGGTGTGGGACTCCTGGTTTTGCAGGGCAATTATTTTGTCCCTACTGACTCATGGACCCAGGTGCTAGGAAGAACTTTGTGCTGGAGGAGGGTGTATAGCACTTTGCGCAAAGGTACATAGAAAATGGGCATGGCACCCTCATGGTGCGATGGAGGTCATAGAAGCCAGTCACCGACATACTGCTGGGGGAGATGGTTTCTCAGGGGATTGCAGCAAAAGCCAAGTCCATGGCACCATAAGTGGCTCAGCTGCACAGGTGGTGGTTTGGGGGGGGGGGGGGGGGGGGGGGGGGGGGGGGTGAGCAAGAGTGATAGGTGGTTTTATCATAAGGAGAACAGATAGACATTTCTGCAGCTGCAGATG
Source organism: Carcharodon carcharias (assembly GCF_017639515.1). Classification (NCBI taxonomy): domain Eukaryota; kingdom Metazoa; phylum Chordata; class Chondrichthyes; order Lamniformes; family Lamnidae; genus Carcharodon; species Carcharodon carcharias. The sequence goes on along the minus strand of NC_054487.1, from coordinate 33,049,346 downwards.
TGACACCAGGATGTCACTGAGTGGCTGCAGGACATTCTGAAGGGGGAGGGTGAACAGCCAGAAGTCGTGGTCCATATCAGTACCAGTGGACATAGGTAAAAAGGGGGATGAAGTCCCGAAAGCAGAATATAGGGAGCTAGGAGATAAATTAAAAAGCAGGACCTCAAAGGTAGTAATCTCAGGATTACTCCCAGTGCCACGTGCTATCAAGATCAGGAATAGGAGAATATATCAGATGAATGCATGGCTGGAGAGATGGTGTAGGAGAGAGGGATTTAGATTCCTGAGGCATTGGGACCTGTACAAGCTGGACGGGTTGCACCCACCAGCACCAGGACCATATCATTTCAGGAGTATTTGCTAGTACTGTGCGGAAGGGTTTAAATTAGATTGGCATGGGGTTGGGAACCTGAGCGAGGAAACACAAGAGAGGGAAACAAAGATATAAATGAAAGGTAGAAAAGTAGAAAGCAAAAGTGGAAGGGAGAGAAAACAAGGCCCAACAGCAAATAGGGCCATAGTGTAAAAAAAAAGTAAAAATGTTAAAAAGACAACTCTAAAGACACTATCTCTGAATGTATTCAGAATAAGTTAGACAAATTAACAGTGCAAATTATTGTAAATGGGTATTGTAAATTATATGATTGCGATTATGGAGACATGGCTGCAGAGTGACCAAGGTTGGAAACTGAATATCCAAGGGTACTCGATATTTAGGAAGGACAGGCAAAAAGGTAAAAGAAGTGGCTTGTGTTGTTAGTTACTGATGAAATCAGTGCAATAGTGAGAGAGGATATTGGCTCAGAAAATCTAAATGTTAAACAGTCAGACTTCAGGACAGAGAGAGGTTAAAACAGCGAGACTTTGGGACAGAGAAGTTAAAACAGCAAGAATTCGGGACAGACAGGTTAAAACAGCGAGACTTGGAGGGCAAGAGGTTAAAACAGCAAGACTTTGGGAGAGAGGTTAAAACAAAGAGGCTTCGAGAGCAAGAGATTAAAACTGAGAGACTTCAGGACAGAGGTTAAAACAGCGAGACTTCAGGACAGAGAGGTTACAACAGTGAGAGTTCGGGACAGAGAGGTTAAAAAGGTAAGAATTCGGGACAGACAGGTTAAAACAGCAAGACCAGGAGAGCAATAGATTAAAACAGTGAGACTTTTGGAGAAAGAGGTTAAAACAGCGAAACTTCGGGACTGGGGTGTTAAAACACCGAGACTTCGGGAGAGAGAGGTTAATACAGCGAGACTTCGGGAGAGAGAGGTTAATACAGCGAGACTTCGGGAGAGAGATATTAAAACAGCAAGACTCCGGGACAGAGAGTTTTAAACAGTGAAACTTCGGGATAAAGAGGTTAAAACAGCGAAATTTCAGGAGAGAGAGGTTAAAACAGTGAGACTTCAGAAGAGAGAGGATATAACAGCAAGACTCAGGAGAGAGAGTTTAAAACAGGGAGACTTTAGGAGAGAGAGTTTAAAACTGTGAGACTCAAGTACGAATAAGGGTAAAATAAAAGCTGGCATCCATATTCTATTTAGTTATGTCTGGGGAGCTCAGTCCCATGACTTGCACATCATGTGCCATGTGGGAAATCCTAGATGCTCCTGGTGATCCGGATGACCATGTGTGCAAAAGGTGCCTCTGACTGGAGCAACCCGTGCCCTGGGTTTTGGAGCTTGAGCAGCAGCTGGGAGCACTACGATGCATTCACTGAGAGTTTCGTAGATAGCATGTTTCCGGACCTGTCCACCCCATAGCTTAAGGAAGTCCAAGCACAGAGGGAATGGGTGACCGCCAGACAGAAGAAGGAGACCAGGCAGGTGGTGAGGGAATCCCTCGAGTGCATCTCGCTTGCAAACTGTTTTTCGGCCTTGGAAAACAGTGAGAGTGACAGTTCCTCTGTGAAGGCCAACCAGAGCCAAAGTCATGAAACTGTGGGTGGTCCAGTTGCTCGTGGGTGAGAGGGGAAGAAGTGTGGAAGGACAATAGTGGCAGTGGATTCATTAGTGAAGGGAATAGACAGGTGCTTCTGTGGCTGTAGATGTGACTCCAGGATGGTATGTTGCCTCCCAGGTGCCAAGGTCAAGGATGTCACGGAACGGCTGCAGGACATTCTGAAGGGGGATGATGAACAGCCAGAGGTCGTAATCCATGTTGGGACCAATGACATAGGAAGAAAGATAAATGAGGTCCTGCAAACAGACTTTAGGGAGTTAGGTAGGAAATTGAAAAGCAGGACTTCAAAGGTAGTGATCTCTGGATTACTCCTGGTGACACGCAGTAGCGAGTATAGGAACAGAAGGATAGAGCAGATGAATGCAAGGCTGGAGAAATGGTGCAGGAGGGAGGGCTTTCAATTCCTGGGGCACTGGGGCCCTTTCTGGGGGAGGTGTAACCTGTACAGGTTGGATGGGTTACATCTGAACAGGAATGGGATCAACATCCTCACGGGGTGGATTTAAACTAAATTGGCAGGGGGATGGGATTCTGAATAGTAGTTCAGAGGGGAGAGAAGCTGAGATGGAATTAGAAGTTAAAATGCTGGTAAGTGAGTCTGGAAGGCAGAGGAAACATAGGCTAAATAAGAAAGAAATGAGTTTAGCAAGATTAAATAGAATATATTTTAATGCAAGGAGCATGAGGAATAAGACAGACGAGCTGAGGGCACAGATAGGCACGTTGGAGTATGATGTCATAGCAATGACTGAGACTTGGCTAAAAGGGCAGGATTGGCAGCTCAACATTCCTGGTATAGGGTATTCAGACAAGATGAAGAGGAGGATAGAAGAGGACGGGGCCTTCGCAATATTGATCAAGGAATCAATTATAGCAGTGAGGAAGGATGATATCTTGGAAGGATCATCAAATGAGGCTATATGGGTAGAAGTAAAAAACACAAAAGGGGCAAACACGCTGTGTTTTAAAAATTCATTCACAGGATGTGGGCTTCGCTGGCTAGACCAGCATTTATTGCCCATCCCTAGTTGCCCTTGAGAAGGTGGTAGTGAGCTGCCTTCTTGAACCGCTGCAGTCCATGGTACACCCACAGCGCTTTTAGGAATGGAGTTCCAGGATTTTGACCCAGTGACAGTGAAGGAACAGCGATATATTTCCAAGTCAGGATGTTGAGTGACTTGGAGGGGAACTTCCAGGTAGTGATGTTCCCATCTGTCTGCTGCCCTTATCTTTCTAGGTTGGAGTGGTCATGGGTTTGGAAGGTGCTATCTATGACGCCTTGGTGAATTCCTACAGTGCATCTTGTAGGTGGTACACACTGCTGCTACTGTGAATAGGTGGTGGAGAGAGTAAATGTTTGTGGATGTGGTGCCAATCAAATGGACTGCTTTGTTCTGGACGGTGTCCAGCTTTTTCAGTGTTGCAGGAGCTGCACTCATCCAGGCAAGTGGGGATTATTACTTTACACTCCTGACTTGTGCCTTGTAGATGGTGGACAGGGTTTGCGGAGTCAGGGGTAAGTTACTCGTCACACGATTCCTAGCCTCCAACCTGCTCTTGTCACCACAGTATTTATATGGCCAGTCCAGTTCAGTTCTGGTCAATGGTAACCCCCAGAATGTTGATGGTGAGGGATTCAGTGATGGTAATGCCAATGAACATCAAGGGGTGATGGTTGGATTCTCTCTTGTTGGAGATGATCATTGCCTGGCACTTGTGTGGTGCAAATGTTACTTGCCACTTGTCAGCCCAAGCCTGGATATTGTCCAGGTCTTGCTGCATTTGGACATGACTGCTTCAGTATTTGAGGAGTCGCAAATGGTGTTGAAAATTGTGCAATCATCAGCGAACATCCCCACTTCTGACAACCACAACCATCTTCCTTTGTGCTAGGTATGACTCCAACTAGTGTAAAGTTTTCCCCCTGATTCCCATTGACTCCAGTTTTGCTATGGCTCCTTGATGCCACACTCAGTCAAATGCTGCTTAATATCAAGGGCAGTCACTTTCACTTCACCTCAGGAGTTCAGCTCTACCATGCTTGAACCAAGGCTGTAATGAGGTCAGGAGCTGAGTGGGCCTGGCAGAACCCAAACTTGGCATCAGTGAGCAGGTTATTGCTAAGCAAGTGCTGCTTGATAGCACTGTTGATGACCCCTTCCATTACTGATGATCGAGAGTAGACTGATGGGGCGGTAATTGGCTGGGTTGGATTTGTCGTGCATCTTGTGTACAGGACATACCTGGGCAATTTTCCACATAACTGGGTAGATGCTGCACTGGAACAGCTTGGCTAGGGGCACGGCAAGTTCTGGAGCACAACGTCTTCAGTACTATTGCCGGAATGTTGTCAGGGCCCATAGCCTTTGCACTATCCAGTGCCTTCAGCCATTTCTTGGTATCACGTGGAGTGAATCAAATTGGCTGAAGACTGGCATGTGATGCTGGGGACCTCTGGAGGAGGCCAAGATGGATTATCCATTCGGCACTCTGACTGAAGATTGTCGCAAATGCCTTGTCTTTTGCACTGCTGTGCTGGGCTCCTCCATCATTGAGGATGGGGATATTTGTGGAGCCACCTCCTCCAGTGAGTTGTTTAATTGTCCACCATTCATGACTGGATGTGGCAGGACTGCAAAGCTTAGACCTGTCTATCACTTGCTGCTTATGCTGTTTGGTAGGCAAGTAGTCCTGTTTTATAGCTTCATCAGGTTGACACCTGGTGCTGCTCATGGCATGGTCTTCTGCATTCTTCATTGAACCAGGGTTGATCCCCTGGCTTGATGGTAATGGTAGAGCGGGGGATATGCCAGGGTGAGGTTACAGATTGTGTTTGAGTACAATTCTGTTGCTGCTGATGGTCCACAGTGCCTCATGGAGTCTTGAGTTGCTAGATCTGTTCAAAATCTATCCCATTTAGCATGGTAGTTGGGTCATAGAACACAATGGGGAGTAGCCTTAATGTGAAGGTAGGACTCTGTCTCTGCAATGACTATGCAGTGGTCACTCCTACCAATACTGTCATGGACAGATGCATCTGTGGAAGGCAGGTTGGAAAGAATGAGGTCAAGTATGTTTTTCCCTCACTAACTGCCAGAGAACCAGTCTAACAGCTATGTCCTTTAGGACCCAGCCAGTTCTGGTGCTACCGAGCCACTCTTGGTGATGGACATTAAAGTCCCCCACCTAGAGATCATTCTGCACCCTGTGTTATCCTCAGTGCTTCCTCCAAGTGATGTTCAACATGGAGGAGCACTGATTCATCAGATGAGGGAGGGCGGTATGTGGCAATCAGCAGGAGGTTTCCTTGCCCATGTTTGATCTGATGCCATGAGACTTCATAGGCTCAGGAGTCAATGTTGAGGATTCCCAGGGCAACTCCCTTGCGACTGTATACCACTATGCAAGCCATCTCTGTTGGGTCTATCATGCTGGTGTAAGGTACGATAGTGAGGATGACTATGTCTGGCTGTTGCTTGACTAGTCTGTGAGACAGCTCTCCCAATTTTGGTACTAGCCCCGCAATGTTAGTAAGGAGGGCTTTGCAGGGTCATTGTCATTTACAGTGCCTAGGTCAATGCCAGGTAGTCTGCCCAGTTTCATTCCTTTTTTGTGTCTTTGTAGTGGTTTGTTATAACTGAGTGGCTTGCTCGGCCATTTAAGAGTCAACCATATTGCTGTGGGTCTGGAGTCAAAAGTCACAACAGATCTCCTTTCCGGTTTTTACAACAATCAATTTTATCATTGGACTTTTAATTCCAGATTTTTTTACTGTATTCAAATTCCACCATCTGCCATGGCAGGATTTGAACCCAGGTCCCCAAAGCATTACTCTCTGGATCACTAGTCTAGCAACAATACCACTATGCCACTGCCTCCCCCTCTCTAGCCACAGGGGAGGTGCCAAAGGACTGGAGGACTGCTGGTGTTATCCCATTATTAATAAAGGGAGGAAGGGATAGACCAGGAAATTACAGGCCAGTCAGTCTAACCTCAGTGGTGGGCAAGTTACTAGAAAGAATTCTGAGGGACAGAATATCTGCACTTAGAGAGACATGGATTAATCAAGGATAGTCAGCACGGATTTGTCAAGGGAAGGTCGTGTTTGACAAATTTGATCGAATTTTTTGAGGAGGTCACCAGGACTGTTGTTGAGGATAATGCATTTGATGTGGTCTACATGGACTTTAGCAAGGCTTTTGATAAGGTC